>NW_027464598.1:3980000-4580000 GCF_043290135.1 Rhipicephalus microplus | reverse complement strand
GTCCCTTTAGTTTTGTTGACTGTTCGCTGACTATCTAAGGGCCGCTATAGTAAACTAGCCGCTTCAGGAAGTTGTTATTGAGTAGTGAGTTGATCAACATATTATACTTGGTGACCCTCATTCACATAGGCGACTTCAGTGAAGTTAGGCATGACCCTGGCAGGGAAATTGCATTTTAGAACCTCTACAACAATACACTTTGGGTGATGTCAGATAGATAACGACTACACAACTATATCGCGACGTATCGAAGTCAAATATGTTTCACCTAACACGTTAAACGCTGCGTTAGCTCTTCCTTTTCTCGTTTCTTTGAAAGCTTTCAATTCTCATTGCTAATTTCATGAGAAACTTAGAAAGTAGACAACAGTTTTGTGTAAAACAGAAAAGTTCCTTTCCGCACAGCTCAATGGCAGCATCGTCACGTTGACACTAGCCCCCCTCTATTTTTTTTTTCATGACAGTCTTTAAATATCCGCTGAAACGCCAGTCACACGATTGCAGCAAACAGCGCCACACAATTAAGCGCACCCCGTCTCTTCAGATTAATCAATCTTCCGGCACTGCTCCTGTCAGCTCACATCTACCCAATACGTTGAAAATGTCATCGAAAGTCCCCATGTTTCGACGTGTCTGACGACATGAGGCAACAAAAAGGTCCCTCCCTCCCCCCCCCCCCCCCCCACGCTTGATCTGCTTACAACGTGAGGGCCTGCAGTGGCACAGACTATCACTACCAGGTATACGTCGTAAATTCTTCATTCTTCATAGTAGCTATTTTTGTACGGATAAAAAGAAGCTGTATAGTATGCCGTAAAAAGTGCATAAATCGTGTGTCGACATGAGCTATGCTCTCCACTGAAGGACGCGTGACACGTTGTCAGGCAAGGAACACGCGGCAACGTTCAAAACAACGCCAAGCCCCCAGATGTGTAGGGTAAGTTTCGTTACCACAGCGTTCGCCACAATGGTTTAAATTGTTAAAGTATACGCCAACAAAATTTTGCATAATTTTTTTGGAAAAAAGCCTGCAACGCAGAACAGGAGCCATAGTCTTCAATAAAACATTCCATATTATGAATGCAGAAAGCGTAACTGACCGCTTTATATAATATCCTTTCCTGGAGTTATTTATCCACAATTTTTCCTAAGATTCGGTCTATTGCGGGAACATTTTCTTCAGCTCTACAGCTCACATTATTCAGGACATCGTACATCTCTCAACATTTGGGCTAACAATGGAACGAATACAATGTGTTATGCCTACAGAGATACCTCGGCTTCATGAGGGGTCGGTGGTAAAATATTGTTTGAACGGCGTTGAGTTTCAGCTTTCTTCCGGAGTACTGTTGCACAATGTGCGGCTAGAATCGCTCTTCAATAACATGTAGCTAGAATGTTCAGAAAACCGCTACTTATGCTGGCACGATGAATTAACTAAACTGCACAGTTACAAGTTGCTACTGTCATGCAAACATAAAATTAATGGTATAAAGCTTGTCAGAATTACCACGTCAAAATCAATATTGTGAATCACGGCTACACTTTCGTGGTCAAAACACACCGAAGCTCAAATTGCGGCTTATGTTACATGACCGGAAAAAGCTGCCCCAAGTCCACATAGAGGTGATTTTAAAACATTCGCTATTTAAGTAGTCGGGGCTTGGATGATAGAAGAAAACTGGGAATGGGGTTCCTAATTCACAGAAACATAGCTGGCAAGGCAGGAGCGGCTAGGCAGGAGCGGCTAGGCAGGAGCGGCGTGAGCACGATGCCTGATCGCCGCTTGTTTTTGCAGTTCGCTTTTTGGTCCGCCGCCCTGCTGCTGTGTTCTGCTGAGCCAAGGATCGTGCCTGACCCATCACCCTGGCCTGCGCATGCGAACTTCACGGTCCCTCCGGAATCGCCTATCGACGACGTGCCCGGCAGACTGGTGATGCCTGATAGCCCTATCTTGGGCTGTCTTCCTCGCTCACCTTGCCGGAATGCCTGCAGCGACCCCTGGAAGACGACCAACGCCTGCCGAGTGACGTCACACTCGACCCGTTTAAGAGGATTCATCCCAGCACCTTCTTCAGTGGGCTAGGCAGGAGCGGCGTGAGCACGATGCCTGATCGCCGCTTGTTTTTGCAGGTATGTTACCTCGCAGATGCTGCGTGCTTTAGAAGCGATGATCGTTTTCTGCTGCTCTGTGCCTACCCACAAAGTGTTGTTTCATGCTATTCACACATTGTGTTTTGCTTACATCGTCTTATCCTAAGCGGTGACGTTGAACTGAACCTCTCAAGGAAACCCGTTCTAAGGTTACTAATAACACAAGTGATTCTGCCACAGGACCATCGAATCGCGCCAAATCAGCCTTTGATGTATCGGTAACCACTTCTTTTCCGGGCGCTCCTGATACACTCGCGGAAACTCTTTCGCAGATACTGGCTGGTCAAAAGCAAATCGCGCGCGATATCTCTGATAGTCCTTCAACGCCCGTCTTGAGTCTCTTGAAGCGCGTGTGTCAGCACTCGAATCAATGCCGGCATCTTCCAATGTGAACAGTTTGTCTGAGCCAGAACGTTCCGAGATTTTGCATTTATCACAAACAGTATCAAAACTTGTTTCTAAAAATGACAAACTAGAAAATCGCTCTCGAAGGAACAACATTACTGTCCATGGTTTGCCCAAGGAATCAAAAGAAACGAATGTTTCTTTACTCGCTATTGTTGCGAAATTTATGTCCGAGCATTTGGAAATGGCGTGCCCTCGTACTGAGCGCTGTCACCGTATCGGTACGGCGCACAATGGCCTTCCACGTCCAGTCATTCTCAAACTGTTGCATTTCAGAGATAAAATTGATATTCTGAGCAATGCTCCAAAGCTAAAGGGCACTGATTTCCGCATTGCTGAAGATTATTCTACGCGAGTACGTTCGTTACGTAGGAAACTTTGGGAGGCCACCTCATCTCATCGTAGCAATGGTTCCACAGTTAAAATACGTTTCGACCATGTTTACATTGATGGCACTCGTCATTACTGGGACACTAACCTTAACATGCTAGTAAAAAGTCGGGTTAATGTAAACCGCCCCCCTTCTGTGCCTGCATCCGTCCAATCTTGTTCTTCGTCGCCTTCCTGAACTACCCGTAAGCTACCAGATAACCTCACCCTCCTTAATCTAAACGCCAGGAGTATCACTAATAAAATTCCAGACCTTCTTTCTCTTGTCTCCTCGTATTCCTCCCATGTGATCGGGATCACCGAAACATGGTTACACGATGGCATACTTGATTCTGAATTTACCCCATCAGGATTCATAGCAGTTAGGTTGGATCGCTCTAATACGAAAGGTGGTGGTGTTGCTTTGCTACTGCGTTCTGACCTTAAGTTTTCGGTGTTACCTTCTCCAGCTGCTACTGAATCAGTATGGTGCAAACTGCATCTTCCTAAAAAGTCAATTGTAATCGGTGTATTTTATCGCCCTCCCGGGTGTTCGGTTGAAAGCATTCACTCCCTCAGCCAATTCATTCTTGAACATAACTTTTCTGCAGCACATTTTGTTTGCATGGGTGATTTCAATGCACCTGGGGTTAACTGGTCGGCATTGACCCACCTCGGTCGAGATACCATTATTAACAAAGCACTCCTAAATTTGTCACTCTCTGCTGGGCTTCTCCAGATCGTTACTGGCACCACAAGGTCCAACGCCCTACTGGATTTAGTTTTAGGGGTGAAGCTCCTTATGGCGTGGCTTGGGCGTCCCTCGTATGTAACCACCAGTGGCACATACCCGAAATAGATATAACACTTGACCTCCAAGGTGGTGCCAGTGAGAGATTTCTTCTGTGCGTTGTTTAACAATAAAAAATAGTGCTCAATGTACATGCCAATGGCTGCTAATCGGGAATGAGAGACATGAGCATTCGGCTTTTAGTCAACGCGCACGCTGCGATCCCATTAGCAGCCATTGGCATGTACATTGAGCACTATCGGACAAGAAAGGGATGCTACATTATACTCGCTGGGTGTAACCTCCTTAGCTTTAGAAAGGTTTAGCGAGCGTTGAGCCGCAGTGCCATGAATACAATGAACTTGTATATACCATGAATGAACTCAATGTGGTTAAAAATGAGAAGTAGATACGAAGCGCAAGCCGTAAGAAAGTAAAAGCCGAATTCTCCTGTCTCTCATTTCTCATTAGCAGCCATTGGCATGTAAATTGAGCCCTATCTGACAGGGAAAGGTTGCTACGTTATACTCGCTGGGCGTAACCTCCTTGGTTTTCGAAGGGTTTAGCGAGCGTTTGGTCGCAGTGCCATGAATACAGTGAACTAGAATATACCATGAACTCGAGGTGGTTAAAGGTGGGAAGTGGACCCAAAGCGCAGGCCGTAAGAAAGTGTGCGTGTGCCACCTCTCGTTTAGTCCTTGGAATGTCCGCTGGATGGCGGTGCTTCTATATGGGGAATATATGATAAAAAGATGCGAGATGGTGGGACTCTGAGTGTTGAATAGATGGACGAATGGACACACAAACAGATGCATGGATGGACGCATGAACGGACGCAGGGGCGGATGCATGAAAGAACGCAGGGACGGGCGCACAAACAGACGCATGGACGGTCACACAGACGGAGGCATGGACGGACGAATGCTTCGCTCCACTCTCCAACATTCACTCCGTGGATATGCTGCCATTTTTTTTCTTAGTGCTCGTGCTGCGCAGAATGGCTTCACTCATGAGATAATCAAAGGTATATCTGACCACAGTGCAGTTGTTAACATTCTTTCTTCATTGCCGAAACTTGGTTCGCTTTTCACAACTTTCCCTAACTTATATAACGCTTATGATAATTCTATTATCGAGGAATTGTTCGATAGCTTTGAAGCGTTCAACGAGCTAAGTCTCAGTGGTGACACTAACGCCCTTGTAGATTTCTTCGAGCTGCTTGTTAACTCCTGCATACGGCAGTTTATTCCACTAAAAACGAAAAAGACTAATCCCAGTGTTTCATAGATGAATCGTGACATTCTCCACTTATCACGCCGTGTGAATCGCCTCAGGCGATCTAAACGTAACAATAACCCTGACACTATCACCAAGTTCAATCTCGCGAAAGAAGAACTTCGACGGATGACAAACTCGGCTAGGGATTTTTATTATCGGGTGCAGCTTCTAACTCTGCTTAAAAGTAATGCCAAAAAGTTTTGGCGTTCTATCCCTCCTAAATCCACTTTACCATCTTCATTCACCTCTGATGGCGAAACATTATGTGACGCAGCTGATATATCAAATGCCTTCAATGACTATTTTAGTTCCAATTCTTCTGTTGACAATAACATTGTTCCTCCCTTCCGAAGTCGTCTCTCTAATATCTCCATTGGTAATATTACAATTACCGCTGTGGGCATTCTGAACCTTTTATTGAATCTGGACGAAAAAAAATGCAGTGGTCCTCATTGCATTCCCAATGCATTTCTAATCTGGTATTCTCAATGGTGTCCTCGGTACCTTGAAATTATTTTTAACACATCGATCCGCACCGGTACCGTTCCCTCGTGCTGAAAAATAGGTAAAGTCCTTCCTCTTTTCAAATCCGGTAATTAGCACTCCTTTTCCAATTATAGACCAATTTTATTAACCTCATACTCCTGTAAAATGCTTGAACACGTAATCTTTAAACATATTGTCACGGGGTCATGACGTGGCCAAAGACAGAAAACTTCGTGTTGGGATTAAACTGTTTATTTGGGCGAACCTGTGCCCGGTAAAGGTAAAGTCTAATTACAGCAGCAGTCTTGCACAGATAGCAGTCTCGGACTGATAGCGGCGAACGCAGCGTCGGCCTTCGATCAACAACTGACAAGCGGCGAAGCGCGTCGGCATTTATACCCTTGCCGTCGAATGTTCTAGCGTTATCGCTGGCGGTGGTGTAGGTTCCAGAACAATCTGTACCGTTCGCACAGTGGGTGTGATCTTATCGAAATGATCTACTACAGTCCGAAACCTTCTCGAAACCTGCAGGCGCGGTTTGCGCTGAGAATCGTGTGGTGTTTTGGGACGATAACAAAAACTTGTGAAATAGAACGTGGCATTGCCCCCCCTGAAAAAAGGCATCGTCCCGATGCTTTAACTAAAGATGAAGGTACAATAATAATGCAAGAAAGTACAATGAATAAATTAAAATAATCAATAATACAAAAAACACTGTTTCAGTTTGTTAGCGTGCATGAAACGGCTTGAGGCGCGCGACATGGACGACTTCAGGTCGCGATCGGCGTCATTGAGAGTTCGTGATGCCGTCGGGGACAACCTCGTAATCAAGTGGGCCGAGACGTCGAACCACCTTGTACGGTCCGAAGTACAGTCGCAGAAGCTTTTCACTTAGTCCACGTCGGCGTATCGGCGTCCACACCCAAACACGTTCACCGGGCTGGTATTCCACGAAGCGTCGTCGAAGGTTGTAACGGTGGCTGTCGGTCGTCTGTTGATTCTTGATACGAAGACGCGCAAGTTGTCGGGCTTCTTCGGCGCGTTGAATGTACTCGCTCACATCGAGGTTTTCTTTGTAGGTGACGTTGGGTAACATGGCATCGAGCGTCGTTGCCGGGCTCCTTCCGTAGACCAATTTGTATGGAGATATCTGCGTCGTCTCCGGCACCGCCGTGTTGTATGCGAAGGTCACATACGGAAGAATGGTGTCCCACGTCTTGTGTTCGACATCGACGTACATTGACAGCATGTTGGCGATCGTCTTGTTAAGCCGCTCGGTGAAGCCGTTGGTCTGTGGGTGGTACGCTGTCGTCCGGCGATGGTTTGTTTGGCTGTATGCCAAGATCGCTTGAGTTAAGTCGGCAGTGAATGCCGTTCCTCTGTCGGTGATAAGGACCTCCGGGGCGCCGTGACGTAGGACGATATTTTCGACGAAGAACTTAGCTACCCCGGATGCACTGCCTTTTGGCAGGGCTTTTGTCTCGGCGTAGCGGGTGAGGTAGTCGGTAGCTACCACGATCCACTTGTTTCCGAAATCCGACGTCGGGAACGGCCCCAGTAGGTCCATACCAATCTGCTGGAAAGGTCGACAAGGTGGATCAATTGGCTGCAGAAGTCCGGCTGGCCTTGTCGGCGGTGTCTTGCATCGCTGACAGTCCCGGCATGTCCTCACATAACGACTGACGTCGGTGGTAAGACGTGGCCAGTAGTACCTTTCTTGTATCCTCGCGAGCGTGCGGGAAACACCGAGGTGCCCTGCCGTCGGATCGTCGTGCAGGGCCTGCAGGAGTTCTGGTCGCAGAGCTGAAGGCACCACAAGGAGGTACTTAGCTCGAAGCGGTGAAAAGTTTTCTTTTGTAGAAGACCGTTTCGTAGAAAGAACGACGCAAGTGCGCGCTTGAATACCTTCGGGACTTCGGCGGTCCTGCCTTCGAGGTATTCTGTTAGGGCTTTGAGTTCCGGGTCGGCCCGCTGTCGTTCAGCGAAGTCGTCGGTAGTTATCGTTCCCAAGAAGTAGTCGTCATCCGAGTCGTCGGGTAGCGGTTGGTCGACAGGCGCACGAGAGAGACAGTCAGCGTCGGAGTGTTTTTTGCCGGACTTGTAAATGACAGTAATGTCATATTCTTGAAGTCTCAGGCTCCATCGTGCGAGGCGACCTGAAGGGTCCTTCAAGGTGGCTAGCCAACACAAGGCGTGGTGGTCGCTCACAACTTTGAAGGGCCTGCCGTAGAGGTAGGGGCGAAATTTCGACGTAGCCCAGATGATGGCGAGGCACTCCTTTTCTGTTGTGGAATAATTTGCTTCTTCTTTGGATAGCGATCTGCTGGCGTAACTAATAACCCTTTCAAGTCCGTCAGCCCTCTGCACAAGAACGGCGCCAAGACCTACGCTGCTTGCGTCAGTATGTATTTCTGTCTCGGCGAATTCGTCGAAATGGGCAAGTAACGGAGGCGTCTGGAGGCGGTGTTTAAGCTCCTGGAAAGCGTGTTCCTGTGGCGTTTCCCACTTGAACTCCAAGTCGGCCTTGGTAAGGTTAGTGAGAGGATCGGCGATGCGGGCGAAGTTTTTCACGAACCGCCTATAATAAGCGCACAGGCCCAGAAATCGGCGCACGGCCTTCTTGTCAGTGGGCGGCGGAAAATCGGCGATGGCGGCTGTTTTCTGTGGATCGGGACAAACTCAAGACTTGCTGATAACGTGCCCCAGAAACAAGAGCTCCTCATACGCAAATCTGCACTTTTCTGGCTTCAGTGTGAGTCCGGACGTCTTGATGGCTTGAAGTACAGCTTCAAGGCGCCGAAGATGCTCGTAGAAACTCGAGGAAAACACGACGACGTCGTCCAAGTACACAAGGCAAGTCTGCCACTTCAATCCTGCCAGTACTGTATCCATAACGCGTTGAAAAGTTGCATGCGCTGAGCAAAGGCCGAAGGGCATCACCTTAAACTCGAAGAGGCCGTCCGGTGTTATAAACGCCGTCTTCTCTCGGTCTCTTTCGTCGACTTCGATTTGCCAATAGCCAGTCTTGAGGTCCATTGACGAGAAGTACTTGGCGTTATGGAGCCGATCAAGGGCGTCGTCTATTCGTGGGAGAGGATACACGTCCTTTCTTGTGATTTTGTTCAGGCGGCGATAATCGACGCAGAAACGTAGGGTCCCGTCCTTTTTCTTCACTAACACCACGGGGGATGCCCACGGACTCTTGGACGGCTGGATAATGTCAGCCGCAGCATTTCATCAACTTGTCTATTCATGGTCTCACGTTCTCGCGTCGAAACCCTGTACGGACTCTGACGGAGTGGTCTGGCATTTTCTTCGGTTATGATTCGATGTTTCGTGATTGGGGTCTGCCGAATTTTCGATGACGACGAAAAGCAATCTTCGTATTGCAGGAGCAGGGCCTTGAGCTGTTCTTGGTTATCGTTCGGAAGTCTGGGATTGACGTCGAAAGCTACGGGAGGGGCTTGGATCCTCTGAGCAGGTTCCGCAGAATCGGCGAGGGCGAAAGCACAGGTGGCTTCGACAATTTCTTCGATGTATGCGACCGTTGTTCCTTTGTTCACATGTTTGTACTCATTGCTGAAATTCGTGAGCATAACCGTTGCTTTGCCTCCCCGCAGCTCTGCAATTCCTCTTGCGACGCAAATATTTCGGGTGACCAACAGATGCTGACTGCCTTCAACGACGCCTTCCAAGTCAGGTGATTTAGGAGCGCCGACTGAAATAATGACGCTTGAGCGAGGCGGAATGGTGACTTGTTCTTCCAGCACATTCAAGGCATGGTGTCTTGATGGCGTGCGCGGCGGTAGTGCTTCTTCTGTGGATAACGTTATCGACCTTGTTTTTAGGTTGATGACAGCACCATGGAGGCATAAGAAGTCCATGCGAAGGATGAACTCTCTCGAGCAACGCTGTAGGACGACGAAGTCTGTAGGATAAATACGGCCATTAATGGTGACTCTCGCTGTGCAGATTCCTGCAGGCGTTACGAGATGGCCTCCGGCTGTGCGGATTTCAGGGCCTTTCCAAGCTGTCCTAACTTTCTTTAACTTCGCGGCGAATGACCCACTGATGACAGAATCAAGGGTAAAGAATAGTCGGCTCCAGTATCGACGAGAGCAGTAACACTGTGGCCGTCGATAAGAACGTCGAGGTCGCTAGTTCGCCGTCTCGCATTACAGTTAGGGCGTGGCGTCGGGTCACGGCTGCGTCGGCTTGTTCCGCTGCTTCCATGTTGCGTCATCCGGCCACCTTTGGTAAGTGAGCTTTTGCCTTCAGGGCTTTGCCTGGTTGGGGTTGTGTTCAAAAAGCTCCGTCGCGTCGGCGTCGTCGTCGGAGGATCTTCGGTAGTTCGTCGCACAGCAACCGCACCTCCATCGGTTGCTGCCCTTAGTTTCCCGGATACGGGCTAGGAGACCGGCCCCGCGTTGGGCCAGAGTACTGCAGGGGGTGCGGTGACATGCGGCGGCTGGGCGACGGCGAACGGGAAGGACTTCGTGGTGTCCATTGAGTTCCTGCCAGGTAGTCGGCGATGTCACGTGGCCGATCTCCTGGCTGCGGACGCGGTGCATTGACGGCGAAGCCACGCAGTCCCATCTGTCGCTACTGGCAACGGCGGTATGTGTGCCCGGCCTCGCCGCAGTGGTAGCAGAGCGGGCGGTTGTCAGGTGCACGCCAAACGTCCGTTTTCCTCGGTGCACTGCGCTGGCCCGCTGGGGAACGGTAGGACGTCGGTTGGGGTGGTGGCGGCGGTGGTGTCTGGCGACGGAAGTGTGACGGGGCGGCGTTTCGTCGTGGACGGGGAGGAGCGTTGTGGCGCACTGCAGCGGCGTAGCTCATAGTTTCTGGCTCGGGCGGCGGTGTTTCGGGAATTCGAAGCGATTGCCGGACTTCTTCTCGCACAATGTCGGTGATCGAATCCACTTGAGGCTGCGCCGAAGGCAACAGTTTGCGCAGCTCTTCCCGCACAATCGCTCGGATCGTTTCACGCAGGTCGTCGGAGTCACTGGCTTGAGCAGCAGCGCATTCTGGAGTCAGGCGACGATTATACTGTCTGGTGCGCATGTCCAGCGTTTTTCGATGGTGGTCGCCTCGGATACAAATTCTTGGACGGTGTTCGGTGGATTCCTCATTAGTCCCGCGAAGAGCTCCTGTTTGACCCCTCGCATGAGGAAACGAACTTTCTTTTCCTCAGGCATGTCTGGGTCAGCGTGACGGAATAGGCAGGTCATCTCCTCTGTGAAAATTCCAACCTTTTCATTTGGTAGCTGAACCCGGGTCACGAGTAGAGCAGCGGCCCCCTCTTTGCGAGCGACGCTTGCGAACGTTTGAAGAAATGCGCCGCAGAAGACATCCCACGTTCGGAGCGTGGACTCCCGATTCTCTAGCCAGGCTCTTGCGGTTTCTTCCAGGTAGAAGTACACACGACGGAGCTTTTCTTCGTTGTCCCAGTGGTTGAGGGCGGCCACACGGTCGTATGTTTCTAGCCAGGTTTCCGGGTCTTCAAACGATGAGCCATGGAACGTTGGTGGTTCCCTGGGTTGATGAATGACGATCGCGGGCTGGGACGCTCCGGTTGTCATTGTCGCTGCAGTCGAGGTCATGGTCTTGGTCTTCCGCGCCTTGTCTTGTAGCAGGCCGTACTCCTGTGGGAGACCTTGCTGTCAGCGGCTCGTTCGCTGCTCTTGGTTGGCGTCGGTGTCTTCTCCGCGAAGGGGGCTGGGTTCACGGCTTGACGGGGGCGTCCGGTACATAAACAAAGCAGCACCTCCAACAGATGTCACGGGGTCATGACGTGGCCAAAGACAGAAAACTTCGTGTTGGGATTTAACTGTTTATTTGGGCAAACCTGTGCCCGGTAAAGGGAAAGTCTAATTACAGCAGCAGTCTTGCACAGATAGCAGTCTCGGACTGATAGCGGCGAACGCAGCGTCGGCCTTCGATCAACAACTGACAAGCGGCGAAGCGCGTCGGCATTTATACCCTTGCCGTCGAATGTTCTAGCGTTATCGCTGGCGGTGGTGTAGGTTCCAGAACAATCTGTACCGTTCGCACAGTGGGCGTGATCTTATCGAAATGATCTACTACAGTCCGGAACCTTCTCGAAACCTGCAGGCGCGGTTTGCGTTGAGAATCGTGTGGTGTTTTGGGACGATAACAAAAACTTGTGAAATAGAACGTGGCAATATCATGAACTTCTTCGAGTCTAATAACCTTCTGTCCAATTTTCAACATGGGTTTCGACGCGGGTTCGGCACGGTGACGCAACGTATTGCATTTTCACATGACGTTTCCATGAACCTTTACGCAGGATATCAGATTGATGCCATCTTTATCGATTTCTCTAAAGCCTTTGAAACTGTTATTCATTCAAAACTCTTGCACAAATTAAATAGGATCCTCAATAACCCACAATAAGTTCACTGGATTTCTTGCTTTCTTTCGAACCGTTCTCAATTTGTGTGCTTTGATTCCGTTGCTTCTTCCCTGGCCAAAATAACTTCTGGTGTTCCGCAGGACTCAATCCTCGGGCCTTTGTTATTTTTACTTTATGTTAATGACTTGCCTGATATTGTTCATTGTAAGATTCGTTTGTACGCTGATGATTGTGTTTTATATCATGTAATCCACTCGCCCAATGATCACATCCTTCTCAACGATTCATTTGCATCTTTCTGTAACTAGTGCCGTTCTTGGCAAATGAACATTAACTACAAAAAAACTGTGTTCATGTCCTTTACTAATAAATTAGTTCTTTCAGATTTCAACTACTCATTGTCTTTGCTGAGAGTTTACCAATATAAATACCTTGGCGTGATTTTCACTCCTAACCTGTCCTCGTCTCACCATATTTATTACATTACTTCTAAAGCACTAAAAAAACTTTGTTACCTCCGGCGTACACTATCTGCGGCCCCTAGCGATACAAAACTAACTGTGTACAAAACCCTTATCCGCCCCGTGCTCGAATACGCGTCACCTGTATGAAACCCCTACAACCAGTGCGAAATAAAACAAACAGAATCGGTACAGAAAAAGGCCATTAGATTCATCTTCAGGCGTTATGACTCTGCTTTTTCACCTACGTCAGCATTACCATCTTTAAACCTATCTCTACTTTCATCGCGAAGGAACATTGAGTCTCTCAAGTTATTACATTCTATAATTTATTCGACGTGCAAACTTTTAAAAGATCTCTACTTAACATGTTCCAGACCTTCTTCAACACGTCAATACCATCCTTTGAATATGACACTATTCTATGCCCGTACTAACACGTTTAAATTTAGCTTCTTTCCACGAACTGTTGAACTTTGGAATAACTTATCCGGTGACATACGTTCTTTGCCCTTAAATGAATTCTTGTTATCCATAAATACCCTTTGATAGTTTGTCTTTTTCCGTTTCACTGTTTACTGTGTTTACTGTGTTCTCTTCCTTGCCACCATGTCTTCATTATGCCACCATGTGATGCCATGTATTGCCACTTTGTATTTTGCTTTCCTTTGCATAGTATTACACCATATTTTGTACCGGCCTGTTACCCACTCCTGCCATAGCCCTTACGGGTTGCAGTATGTAAAAGTAAATAAAGAAATAAATAAACATAGAGGAATACTATAACAATAATGAAAAAGTGGTAGGTATCGTAATTAAACTCAATAAGAGATACAAGATGAAGGTGGTAAAGGCTTACGCGTCTACATCGAGCCATGAAGATGCTTCAGTTGAAAGCTTCTATGAAGATGTGGAATTGGCAATGAGTAAGGTAAAAACGCAGTATACTATACTTATGGGAGATTTTATTGCAAAAGTTGGGAAGAAGCAGGCTGGAGACCAGGCAGTAGGAGATTATGGCATCTGTACTAGAAATGCCAGAGGAGAGCTACAAGTAGAAGTCGCAGAACGCAATAAATTACGGATTTTGAATACCATCTACAGAAAACAAGAAAAACGTAAGTGGACATGAAGGAGCCCTAATGGCGAAATTGAGAATGTAATAGACTTTTTAATGAGTGCACACCCAGGCATCGTGCAATATGTGGAAGTGGTTGGCAAGGTACGCTGCAGTGACCATAGAATGGTACGGTCTAGAATTCGCCTAGACTTGAAGAAGTAACGACAGAAACTGATATGCAAGAAGGCAATTAATGAGCTAGCACTGAGAAGGCAAGTAGAGGAATTCGGAGTCAGACTTCAGAACAGGTACTCGGCTCTCAATGAAGAATCTAACCTTAGCGCAGATAAAATGAATAATAATTTGATGAGTATCATTACAGAGTGTGAAGTGGAAATTGAAGGCACGGTAGTTAGACAGGACACTGGCAAGCTTTCCCAGGAAACGAAGAATCTCATTAAGAAGCGTCAAAGCATGAAAGCCTCAAGTACAACAGACAAAATAGAACTGGCAGAGCTTTCGAAGTTGATTAATAAGCGCAAAGTATCCGATGTAAGAAGGTATAACATGGAGAGAAATGAACCCGCTGCCATTGAACACGTTAAACGCGAGCATTGAACACGTTAAACTGTATCACAATAACTGCATATTTATGAAGAATTCTTCCGGAAACTAGGCCCGAATTCTCAGTCGCATGCGTTTTCAATGGCGCAAACCTGCACCAAGAATCAGGGCCGCATACTGCATGCGTGCAGTGTGTCTCTCGTCAACGGGATTCCGCTTTGGCCAGCGAAACTAAAAACAAAATGCACTAATAGGGCGAGCTGTGTGCTATAGGCAATTGCTAACACCCACACTCACCTTTGTGGGAGGAGTATCCCTAATCAAAACATCTCGTAACCACGGCGCCACAACAAAAACAACACAGTTGTTTCACAATGACTGCAAGCTGACACGCTAAGAGAGTGTTGGGATGCATCTCTAGCAGAGTAGTACAGCTCATTAATATATTTTACAACACGTAGTATGCGTAGTTTTCTTCTCCAATATTCATGCAGTGTGGCACTAGTTAATATATACATGTACAATATCTAGCTGCCGCGCCACCAACACCCACCGATGCCGTCCACACCGTCCGGTGCGAGGTCATCTGGTCTTGTTTTTTCGCGTGGTCCTTGATATAGCATGCGTGTTGCGTGTACACAACTGAGGTGGCCATTACTGCACCGAAGTATTGTCATACACGGGCCTCAATTTGTATAAATTAATGACTTATCGTGCTACCTGTGATGAACCCTCGAAACAAGTATAACAGATGTTATAGCCAAACCACAAAGTGGATGCGACGAAATCGAAAGAATCAGGCCTACACGTTGCGCCCTCCCTAAGTAGCAACAACAAAAAAAAGACAGAAAAGAGAAAGGAAAATTTGATCCGTGGTTGCTGTCTAGAGATGGCGATATCGTGAATATTCCTAAAGGGTACGGAAGGTTCGAGTGGTTTGTTTCAACAGGAACTTCAAAAACGTCCGAGCTTCATTTTCTTTTAAGTGGATGGGTTACATTGAACGAGACGAACATTGCGCAGCATGCATCCGAGAGATATACAATGCCAATATACAACCTCCACGAATGCTCTGCGCAATCTCTTTTGAAAGCCATTGTATGACAGCGCGCCATCGATCGCCATGGTTTCTTTAGCAGCCACCCCATTACGCGTAGTATGCGAACACAACAGCAACAGTGGCAACAAAGGAGACCTAACAGCGACAAAAAAAAGGGATAGCCCTGTTACTGCCATCGAGTGCTCCTTGTGCGTGTTGATGGTGCTAGATACTCTCAATGACCTGGCAAGAACTAGAAAGGAACAATCACACCTCACTGCGTGAACATGGGCATGCATGTCTTTGGGAAACGACATCGGGAAACACTGCTCTGGAAATGGATGCTTCGAAACTCCACTACGCATGCAAGATACCACTACGCATGCAACATTCTTAGTAATTCAACGTCTTTTTGTTAACCCTCGTAGAAAATTTTTGAAGCTCTCGTGGTAAAAATATTTCCACGCTACATGTACATACCACTTTGTTTCTTAGGGATGCAATTCTTTTGCCTTCGTGTGAGCGAATAGTCGCCCTGTTGGCTCGATAAAAGGTTTTCTCATTTTTATATCGCTTAGAGCTCTTGTAAAGCGATGCGCACTGCTTGTTACGGGAATAATGGCGAATTGCTCGGAGATAAGCACTGTTGAATTTAAGACAATATAGGTCTAGCTATAAAGTAGAGTATAATACGCTAAGGAAGCAGCAGGAACCTATCCACCCAATCAAGGCTGCTGATTACCGCTAACACGAGAGTGTCTCTGGGTTGTATATGCTCTGCTTTCCTTCCTGCTAATCAGTTGCGTTCAAGTTGATATTCTTTCTGCCAAATGTTTCTTCATTTTCTAGAAGTTTTAATCGATTATATACGACTTTTCTTTTAAATTAAAGTTGTCGGCCGAATTGCCTTTTACAAAGTAAAGCGCGGATCAGTTCTCGACATTGGCGTACCAACAGCCCACTATCTTCCTCTCATATTAGGAATATAGAGCACGAAAATATTTATTTCCTTATCAATTAGGCTCTCCCGGTTCTACCTTCTCAACGCAGCTCACATACTGCTTACATTTTGGCTACTCTAGAACATGCTACTCTAAAAAAAATCATGAGAAGACCAGCTGGCATGGGCCACGCACATCCGAGTGCCGAGCTTTTATGACGGCCGATAGTGCACTCTGTAGAAGTAAGCGACTTACCTTCTACATGAAAAGGGTCCATCGGTAACACGTTTTTCAATAAAAAAGTCGCGATTCACCCGATTTGTAGGTGCGCTCGCAATATTTCCGATGAGGCAAACGACTACACAAAGCTTAACAATAGGTATATAACTTGGCGGGACTGCTTTGCGAAACGCCCTTTCTATGCCTGTGGGGACTCCACATGTACGCCATAGACGGACCCCTCGCGCTAGAATGCCCCGCTTTATTCCGCCCAAAGTGCCTACGAATTTGATGCGTTCCAGCAGCCACACGTGAAACGGCTCGCGAGAGATTTACGTTGATATACTTGCGAAATAATGAACGTAGCCATTTTACCAACGGTGCATCTCTCGCTGTGGTGGTATACTGAGAGGCCTTTCCACTTTGAACGTCGGGATTGCTCTTTATGTTCTGTTTTTTTTCTGCAACTCACTTTGTGTTCTCCCGAATCCAAAAAACCGTTTGCAGGTATCACGAAGGGGGCCGTATATCTTGCGGCGCAACCTTTCTAGAATTTTCCGCCCAACGGTTCTACGCTTCGCAAGGCACATCCAGTACTGATGCGTTCGCAGCAAGAGCAACATATTGAGTTGGAAAAGGCCTCGGCTAGACGACGAGAGTACGGCAGAAGATTTGCTCCATGACATAGACAGCTCAGCTCATGCGCATGGCATTGTTGTCCCGGGACGAGATCACCGGCAGTCCTGCTGATACATAAGCCTGGAGCACACACTGATTCCAGCAGATTTGTGTGCGTCTGCCTCTGGGGAAAAATCTCGCAGACTTCAAAAGCTGTATGCATTTATTGTCCGCTAAAACTCCACAAAAACAGCCTCGCAAACAATATTCCTTTGTTGTGGTCTCCTATAACAGCTCTCGCTGTAAGATTGCTCAAAAGATCAAACTAACCGAAGCGCGACACTGCAAATATGATTGCAGCTTTCGTCCATATGTTTGCTTCAGAAATGGGGTGCTGTTTTTTAACACCGGAGTACAGTAGTTCACTAACCCTTAAACAACCTTCAAGAGATGTCCGCACTCTTGTGTTTAGAAAAAGTGGTTAACAATTTTGAGTACTTGTTACTCTATTATGGGAGAGCAGCAAGCCGTCCCGTCGAACACCCATTTGATAAGGCCGTGTTCATGAAAATTCTGCCAGGATTAAGTTCGTGACGCTGATATTTTCGAGACTGCTTGGTAGTGCAGGAGGCAGTGCACTGTGCACGTGAGTTGACTTTTGACTCTTTGAGTGATCCGGACCCATCACGAGTATATTGCTGCCGTGCACAACTTCCAACATGGGCTTCGCGATTTCCCTAGTTTGTAGTCTTCTTTTTTTTAGTATATACACCAAGAAATGTTGCCTGCTTGAGAAAGAATCGCTAAACCTGGAGTGACTCAGGTAGTTATTGTACCATTTACACTAACGTCCTAAAATGCAAACACGAAGCATCAATCTCCTAAATATGGCGATGCACAAATTGAATACTACAACAGCAGACGCTCCGATAGACCCGAACTCCTGTAGTCACCGGCTACCGCCCTAATCTTAGCTTGTTAACGAGGTGTGGGGTGATTTTAAATGCGTATTTCATGTGCATTTCAGGGAGAAGCTCTAGGTGCCGACCAGTGCGGACGCACGAAGATCGGCTCCTGCTTTCAAGAATGCTTTCCTGTGGTATTCAGGAATTTGTTGCTGAGTTTTCAGTCCCATCGTGTGCCTAAGTTCTCAAGAAACCAGCAGATACCACCTTTGTGCTGGTGAGTGGACTTTTAATCCGTTTTGGGGACATTTTCACACGGCAAAGCCACCGGGAGATTTAAGCCTAACCAGGGAGGCGATTGTCGCCGATGCGCCGACCCGGCGCCGGCGTGACTCAACGCTCTGCGCGTTTCAGGACCTGCAACTGAGAATGGAATACTAAGTAGATGGAGAGGACATCTCTCCAGAGGATTGCACGGAAGACATGGGTTGGAAGGAAGCCGAAACGAGACGCTCAAGGAATAAGCAAGCCGCGGTTAGCGTTCCTGCTGCCAAGGGTTCGACCAAGGCTGGCGTTGCGGGAGACGCTCGAGCCAGTCGTAGTAGGTATGACACCAAGCATACAATCGTGCGAGCTGGACGCATGCCGCCACTACCTAAGGACTTCAGCAAGATTGTGCTACGACCACGTAGAGGATTAAATATCTCGAGAATTGGCACTGGAGCCGTGGCAGACGCGATAGTACTGGCGGCCGGCATCAAAGAGGAGGAGGCCATGCAGGACATCATCTGTTCCAACTTGCAGCAGAACATTATGGTGGCAAGCACTCCGGACCAAGACAGAGCTTCAAGATACCTCAAGGTCAAGCAAATTGACATTGGAGGCAAAGTTTTCGAGGTTAGCGCGTACGCCACGGCACCCCACGATACTTGTAAAGGAGTGATTCACGGGATCCCCGTAAGCGATACTCAGGACATTTTGACCCGAAAGATTGTGAACGTGAACAACCCACTCGCGCTGCAGGCCAAGAGAATCAAGGACACCGGGACAATCATCATAGCGTTCGAAGGACACAAAATGCCCAGATTCGTGAGATATGGACCTTCACTTTTGCAGTGCTCCCTTTACCGCAAGAACATCGATATATGTTACGTCTGTGGAAAGCTGGGACATCGGTCTGACATCTGTCCGAACCCAGCTGAAACCATCTGCAGAGGCTGCGAGATCAAGAACCCAGATGGCCTGCACCAGTGCAATCCAAGATGCAGGCTGTGCGACGGTCACCATCCCACGGCAGACAAAGAGTGCAAGAACAGGTTCTTAGTGCCATACGTCGTCAGACGCAGACGTTAGGAAAGATCGCGAGCAGCCGCAGAAGCCCTGGACGAATCAATCACATCGAGTCCAGACATCAACGACAAGCAGCTTATTCCAGCCTACGGGACCCAGAGCATCCAGACTACTCAAGAACAGCAAAGGCGGCCCCACTCCAGGGGGAGGTCGCGTTCCAGAAGAGGTTCTAGACCCAAGGCCCGCTCCCAATCACGGGGGCGCTCGAGTTCTCAAGGTCACCATCAGGGTCGGGATCAGCCTGGGCGGCACCCGAATGGCCAGCTGCCCGGCGTTCAGTTCGAGATCACGGCTTCACACCCGGGGAGGACGCCTGCAGTTGCATCGAAAGGCAGCTGGGCTGAGCGAGTGCGCAATGACGCGGCAGAGGTGATGACAGGTAAGCTGCCGGAGCATGATAGAATTGCACAGCTAGAGCAAGAAAACGCGAGACTTACAAAATCGAATGAGAGGCTATCAGCTGAGTTAAAGGAAATTAAAAGTCTTCTCACTAAGCTAACCAGCGCGCAGTCTTCACAGCCAATGCCTCAGCCAGTCGATGTCCTTGTGGCTGAAATTGTGGGGGACTCGAGAACCACAAAAAAGAGGGCAGTCATGGCAGAACACGTGGAAGCCAACCAAACGAGCATGTCAGATATGAAGGAGGTCCTTGACACGCTCAGCAAAGTAGTAGCTAATCTTAGCGAGCAGATGGGTAGGCTACAGTCAAGCGAGGCGGCACTGGAAGAGCATATGACTTTGCGCATTAGAAAGGTCGAAGCATGTATGCACAATACAGCAAGGCCTCCTCATGCACCAAACTCACTTCTTCGGCCACCAATACTAGTGGTACCAAACCTGTCGACAGGTGCAACATCAGGCTCTGGCCGCCCATGTAATAACCATAATGGCAGCGCTACGTGAAGCATTTCGTATCTGGCAATGGAACTGTAGAGGTTACCTTATAAAGAAGGCAGCCCTACAGCAGTATATCAGGAGCAGCCAAGAAAAGCCTCATATTATATTATTACAAGAAACCCTTTCACCGCAAGCAACGTGGCCTGGATTCCGGCCTGTAATAGGGGATACTGAAGGGAGGGGAGTCTGCACCTTCGTATGCAACAAACTAACGCACGTAACCCACGACCTCAAGATAGAAGCAGGCCGGTTGGAACACGTCATGGTAGAGATCGTGCCAGGTACCAGCAACCGTCAGAGCATTTTCATTCTTAATATATACAGCTGTCCAAAGGAACAAAAGCAGGGGTTCAAGACGGTTCTAAAAAAAGCTGTTAATATCGCCGGGGAATGTCCACTCGTCATAGCAGGTGATTTCAACGCCCCTCATCATACATGGGGTTACAAGTACAAAACTGGGAAAGGAAATCGACTTTGGCAAAGTGCCAGTGAACTTGATCTCACCCTAATCACAGACCCCAGCCTACCAACAAGGCTTGGTACATCTTGCTGCAGGGATTACACCCCGGACCTTACATTTGTAAGGAACATCAAGAAAGCCCAGTGGATGAACCTTGCTGTAGACCTAGGGAGTGACCACTGCATTCTTGCCACTACCTTCTCCGTTGAGCGTAAAAAGCAGAGAGAATTCCACTTCACAGACTGGGATAAGTTCAGGATGATAAGGATGGAAAGGGAACAAGATGGCCACAGACAAGTCTTGAAGCAGTGGGTCAAACAGATTAAAGATGACATCAAATCCGTCTGCTCCACCATTACCACAGAATTTTCGGTTGAAAGAATGGATAGCCGACTCGCTCATCTTCTTGAGGCAAAGCAAGCACTACTGAACCATTGGAAGGGTCAGCGCCTGAACCGAAGACTGAGGAAGAAGATAGCTGAGGTAAACAGATCAGTCGAGGAACATTGTCACGCACTTTCCAGGCAGCAATGGGACGAAATCTGCAACTCTGTCGATGGTCAGATGCGTAATGGCAAGACATGGAATATGCTAAAGCATCTCCTCAACGAAAACACCACCAAAACAAATCAAAAGCATGTTATCGCTCGAATTTTGCACAAAGAGATAGGGCGCACTACAGAACAGCAAGTTGTGCAGCGTCTCGTGCATAAGTACATCCCAATCAAAAGAGGATTGGCACCACCAAGTAGACAGTACCAGGGCAGGCTCAATCTAGGTCCTGAGGGTGACTTTAACATCGAGGAGATCAGAAGAGCCTTGCATGATCTCAATGGCAGGTCGGCCCCTGGCCCGGACGGTATAATAAACAAGGCCCTTCGTAACCTTGATGATGATTCAATTGAAACCCTGAAGGATATGATCAATGCAGCATGGAAAGAAGGCAGGGTGCCAGAGCAGTGGAAGCTGGCCAGGACGATCCTTATTCCTAAGCCAGGAAGGCCCCCTAACTTGGACAACATGAGGCCAATATCCTTGACATCATGTATCGGCAAGGCCAGAACATGCCATACTCAGCAGGGTAAACAAGTACTTGGAAGATAACGACATATATACACACAACATGGTTGGATTCAGGGCAGGGCTATCTACACAAGATGCATTGAAGCTTATCAAACACCAGGTCATCGACAACGAAACGAGAGACGTGAGAGCCATTCTGTGCCTATATCTAGAAAAAGCGTTTGACAACATCCACCGCTCATTCATACTCGAAGCAATTTTTAAGCTTGGTCTGGGGAAAGCCTTCTATGACTACGTATGGTCCTTTCTTACAGATCGGAAAGCCGTGATGAAGATTGCAGATATCGAGACCGCAGCAATCGAACTAGAAGCAAGGGGCACGCCGCAAGGGGCAGTGATTTCACCAATGCTGTTCAACATTGCCATGATTGGACTGTCAAAGAAATTATCGAGCATTGAAGGATTGAAGCACAGCATCTACGCAGATGACATTACCATCTGGTGCACAGGTGGAAGCGAGGGGCAGATTGAGAGTGCCCTGCAAGAGGCGATTGACACCGTGGAAGAGTACCTTCGTCCTTCTGGGCTCAAGTGCTCCTCGAGTAAGTCAGAACTTTTACTGTATAGGACTGCACGCTGGGGACGGAAACCCAGGGGATGGAAGCCGTTAAACCAGATAGACATCCACCTCCGTACAAATCAAGGGGATTCCATCCAGAGGGTCGACTCCATCAAAGTCCTGGGCATGCTGATAGAGTCTACCGGCACCAACAGCAAATCTATAGCCAAGTAAACTTGGAAAACAGACAGTGCGGTGCACCTCAGACGCAGAGTGGCCAACAAAAGAAATGGGATCAAGGAAGACCACCTCATCAGGTTGATGCATGCGTTTGTTCTAAGCCACTTCACGTACAAGGCAGCAATGCACAATTGGTCAAGAGCAGAGTCCGAGACACTGAATGTGCTCCTCAGGAAAGTTATCAAGAAGGTCCTGGGCCTACCCATACATACCAGCACGGAGCGTCTGCTTGAGCTTGGCATTCACAACAAGTTCGAAGAAATAGCAGAAGCCCAAGAGAGGGCACAGTTTGCAAGGTTATGTACAACAAGGTCGGGGAGATTTATCCTGCAGGAGCTGGGCCAACACCCAATGGCAATCAGGCACAATTACAATGATATCCCTGACAACATCGGGGAGAATCTCACGGTGTCTCCTATACCAAGAAACATGCATCCAGAACACAACGTCGGAAGAAGAGTAGCGAGGGCCAGGACTTTACTTCGTCAAGTCTCAAACGAGGAACGAGGGGTCGTATTTGTTGACGCGGCTTCCTACGTCAATGGGAAAGCGTTTGTGGCAGTGGTGGTAGACGGGGCTGGCCATGTCGTCAACTCAGCGACGGTCAAGACGAAAGACCCAATCATTGCGGAACAGGTGGCCATCGCCTTAGCACTCAAGATGGATAACATTGAAGTCGTCTACAGTGATTCCATGGCAGCACTACTGGCGTTCGCCAAGGGGACGGTCTCTGAACAATCGCTGAGAATACTGCAAGGCAAGAACATAACGCATCATCTTCTGAGTTGGTTCCCAGCTCACCTTGGGCAAATCAACAATTCCCCTCCCAATCTCAATGAAGCAGCACACGAGGCGGCGCGAGAACTCTCCAACCGCGCCTCCCCGGGGATGCGTTCTACCGGTGAAGGGGATAACCGGGAAATTCTTACAACATATAACGAGCTCACTAAACATTTCTACCTGTCTAGAAGGATTTTCTCTCCATCTCACAAAAATCTAACCCGGCCCCAAGCACTTACAATAAGGCTTTTGCAAACGCGGATGTACCCAACTTTGAAAATGTTACACATCATGTACCCTGACCTATACCCAAGTAATCTTTGTCCACATTGTGGGGAAATAGCTTCATTAGAACACATGCTCTGGCAGTGCACCAAATTCGCTCATATATCGAACATCACCTCTGCCAGATGGGAGGCGGCAATCCGCAGCTCATCCTTGGCTGATCAGCTCTGGGCTGTCGACCAAGCCCGCGAGGCGGCTGAGGAGCTTGGAATCTCAGTCCCCACGTGGGAGCCGCCCGCAGCACAGTGATCTGTGTTTTGGAGGACCAAATAAAAGTTTATCCAATCCAATCCAATGCGCATTTCAAATGAGCATTTCATAGTCGCACCCACTCGCAAATCTGGCGTCGGTGGCACACTCTCACTGCGCATGCTCTCACTGCGCAGGCCGACGCAGGCAGCGGCTGCTAGTAAAAAAAAGCCGGCGCAATTTCCGACGGTGAAAACTCGAGTAAATGCGTCGTAGAGAGAGAGGGGGGGTGTTCACGTGAATGTCGCGTACTTGAGCGTCATTTCAGCATGCATCATTGTTATTTCGTGTATCATACTTTAATTTCTTTAATGAACAAGAAGCGCTGTCTTCAACGTCAAGCAAAAGCAAAGACGCGCTTCACTGAATTCCTAACGCGCTATTCAGTGCGTATACTCGTACGGGGTGACCAGTGAATCAGTGCGCAGCAGGAGCAATCGGTTATTGCTCGCAGACGCTGCCTGCATCAGCCGTACGAGGAAAAAAAAGGGGGTAGCGAGAGTTCATACGAGACGCGAAACGCAAACATGCTCCGTGGGGTTGTCGAGAGGGCCACACACGCCAAATTTGTGACCGTAGGTGCGGCTATAAAATGCTCCGTATTGAAAAACTGGCTGCTCGCGCTGCTCCACTGCTCACTAACACTGGATCGCGCACTCTGAATTCAGTCAAAGGCGTCTTTACTTGGCTTGACTTGACGTTTTTCTTGACTCGAGTAGATGCTATAGAAGCAAAAGTACCTTCAACCAGCAGTGGGGTAGAAGCCCACAGCAGTGTCCCACCACTCATTGAAGGCAACGCTTCTCATTCATTGAATAAAATGGAATTTAAAAAAATGGCAACATATCCACGGGGTGAATGGTGGAGAGTGGGGTAGAGCATCCATCCGTTCATTTGTCTTTGCTTTTGTCCGTCCATGCGTCCATCTGTGTGATGGTCCGTGTGTCCATTGACCCGTCCATACGTGCGTCTGATCGTGCGTCCGCACGTACATCCCAGCGCTCGTCCATGCATCCGCCCTGCGTCCGTCCATGCGTCCATCCGTCCGTGCAGCCATCCATTCGTGCGCTCATAAATCTGTCTGTGTGTCCGTTCGTCTATCTAGTCAACACTCCAAGTACCACCATCTCGCATCTTTCAATCATTCATTCTGCATATAAAAGCACCGCCATCCAGCGGACATTCCAAGGACTAAACGAGAGGTGGCACACGCACACTTTCTTACGGCTTGCGCTTCGTGTCTACTTCCCAGCTTTAACCACCTCGAGTTCATGGTATATACTAGTTTACTGTATTCATGGCACTGCGGCCCAACGCTCGCTAAACCTTTCTAAAAACAAGCAGGTTACGCCCAGCGAGTATAGCGTAGCAACCCTTTGTTGTCAGATAGTGCTTAATGTACATGCCGATGCTACTAATATCCACGGGGTGAATAATATAGAGTGGGGCGAAGCACCCGTCTGTTCATTCGTTCTTGCTTCCGTCCATTCATACGTCCGTCTGTGTGACCGTCCATGCGTCCACCCGCCCGTCCGTGCGAGGGTGCTTCAGTTCGTGCGTCTACCCATCCACCCGTGTGTCCATCCCTGTGTGCAGGAACAGCGCAACCTAGAAGTAGTTACTTCGTAATTACGGAAGCAAAAAAACAAGGACAGAAAAAAGCGCTGTAACCTAGAAGTAGTTACGAAGTAACTACTTCTAGGTTGTGCTATTCCTGCATTCAGTTATGTCCTACCAACTTGCCCAAGCTTCCACGCTTCATAACTCCATCCCTGTGTTCATCCGTGCATCCACCCCTGCGTCTGTTCATGTGTCCATGCGTCCGTGCAGCCATCCATGTGTCCGTCCATGCATCTGTCTGTGTGTCCTTCGTCCATCTAGTTAACACTCCAAGTACCACCATCTCACATCTTTTCATCATATATTCCGCATATAGAAGCACCGCCATCCAGCAGACATACCAAGTACCAAACGAGAGGTGGCACACGCATACTTTCTTACTTTCCACCTTTAACCACCTCAAATTCATGGTATATACTAGTTCACTGTATTCATGGCACTGCGGCTCAACGCTCGCTAAATCTTTCTAAAACCAAAAAGGTTACGCCCAGCAAGTATAACGTAGCAACCCTTTCTTGTCAGATAGTGTTCATTGTACAGGCCAATGGCTGCTAATGTGGAATGAGAGAGAAGAGAATTCGGCTTTTAGTTTAAGCGCACACTGCCAATTTTTAGTTGTTCAACAGCACACAGCAGAAATCTCCCACCAGCACCACCTTGCAAGTCAAAGCGTAGGACATGTTATGCACAACTACGAGGGACGAACGGGTACCGCTTTAAGGAGATTTGCCCCTAAAAAATTGGCAGATCCCACGTACAGTGGAAATCCATGATATGTGAAGCACGAATGAGAAATGTTGATATGTCACTTTAAAATCAGCACAACGTTACAACGTGGCGGTAAATGATGCTGTGCATGACTTCCGTGTCGTGATTATCATGTTTGTATGTATCGTTTACCTTTGTCATCAATTCACATCACGTGATACCAATTTTAGTTTATGTGGAGCTAGCGAAACAGCTGCGAGCACGCTATGAGCATGGTAAATTGTCATGTTCTTACATGACACGCGTGTCAGGATAATCATGTTTGCACCAGTCATTTATTTCGTCTTGCATTGACGTCGCACAACACCGAATTCGGTATATGTTGAGCTAGAAGAAACAGCTGCGAGCGCATCATGAAGGGCCCGATATACTCCAATGTAGCTTTGACGCGCGCGCACGCTGGACACAGTGACGCTACGTTAGCAGATGCCAGCACTTTATAATCTGACTCCAGGCATGACCGGCCGTCACCCCCGGAAAATCTTTTCAGGCCTGCGCCCAGCAATTTGACGTCATTTCCGGCCGGCCGACTCTCGGGGAAGCCGCAGCGGCAGCGAGCGCAGCGCGGGCGGCGGTGATGACGGTTCGGCGGCGTGGTGTTGACGGTGTTTCACGTTTGTTGCTTTCCGTTGTTGTTTTGCGGCAATTTCGTTTCCGTGCGTGATGCTGGAGTGATGCGACAATGCCGAATAAGTGTTGTGTACCCGGATGCACCGGCAACTACAAAACAGGAAAGAAGATACAAGTGTTTTCCTTCCCTAAAGACGCCGACGCTCTCAAACAATGGCTACGCGCCATTCCTAGGAAGGACTTCGTGCCGACTTCGTGCACTAAAGTAAGAATTTGAGATGCTCCTGTTCTTAGCTTGTCGTTGCTTGTTCGGGTAGAAATCACCTATGATGGGAAATACTTGAGCGTGTGGCCGCCGGGCCTCGCGAAGCGCTGACGCCAGCAGCGTTCGCAGCAAGGATGGTCAGCTGCGCTTTGTTCACTAACAGTGCCGTGGTGTCGTCCATTCTTGCAAGCTCTCGGTGGAAGCGCTTCGTGGAGTGCGGTGACATCACGCTCCTGTGTTTCCTTTCATGTTGCTTGTACCACTTAGCGTAGCGCTTTTATTTAGATGCTTGCGAAACGTAGGTAGACTTTGTTTTAGCTACACGGACTGTAAACGCGGTCATGCAAACGGGAGCGCATTTTTTTCTTTTGAGAAGTGGCGTCTCAGACGTTCTTGAAACGTTTTTGCAGGTGTGCGCGAATCATTTCGACGCTTCATGCATTGAGAAGACGACATCGTAGACGGATCCAAGGACAGGGAGAGTTATTGAAGTTGCACTCCCAGTACCACGGTTGCGTCCTGGATCTGTCCCAACGGTATTTTCCGGCTGTCCGTCCTACCTATCAGTACGAGACCAGAGCACGAGAGAAACCCTTGACGCCAAGAGGAGCCGACAAGAAGCCTCCCAACTCGCCCGTGCTGTAGAAAAGTCGCTGGCGTCATATGAAGCGGAGCAAAAACGAGACCGGTTTTCGTCCCTCGAAGAACTAAGGGCTCGCCTGCAAGGGGTGTCAGTGTCTCCAAAGTGGACTGTGATTCATAAAGAAGAGTGCTCCATGTTTTTGAACATTATCGACTATCGTGAACCTTGTTTGAATGCGTCATTGACCGTGTTTGCAAACCTTGAAGTCTTTGCCTGCTATCAAGGTTCACCAATCAAGAACCTTGGTAGCGCTGTTGTACCAGACTCAGTTCAAAAAGTAAGTTCCTTGTTGGAAATTTTGAACAACCTGTCGATGCTGTCTGAGGAGCGCTGCACTTATTGCCACCTGGCTCAAGCAATACATTCCCTTGTTTGAGCCTTGTTTCGAGTTTTGTATCTCTTTACAAGTTGTTAGCTTTTAAAGGTGCTGTACTTTTTTCTTTTTTTTTAACTCGAACTGCCTCGGTGCCCACTGTAGCAGTTGTACAGTCCGTTTTGGTACCTAAGCTGTGTACACTTTCCTTGTGCACTCTGTGTACAGACATGTTGTGCACTGTGATTTGTTTTTTTCTTAGATTTTTGTTTGATTTTTTTTCCTAGGACATGCACCTACCTGTGGCAGTACAATTACTTTTCTTTCTGTCATTTATCATGCTGTGGACCACAATTTAGTCACCAGTGTTCTTTTGTATTGTATTTTTTGGCAAGTGTTTGAACCTGATACCTTGTGTTGCTACTGCTACTATGATAAACGAATGGTATGTTTTCCTCTAACCTACAATTTAAATGAAAGTGTGCTTTTTCTGTTCCAAAGCTCGGGGATGTTTTTGCTGTTACAATCTGTTTTGTTTTCTGAGTTTTATGTGGCAAGATATTGTGTTTTGTACTTTTGGCATATTTTCAGCATTAAGGGCAACATCTTGTGTTGCCTGTCGTCTGCCTGGACCGAGAACAATGTGCACTGTGATATTTGTACAGACGGCGTCTGGCTGTGATAAATAAATACGCATTATTCCATTCACGATATTCATTATTTCTTGATACCTTGATAAGTTCCCCCGCAACGGTGGCTCAGTGGCTAAGGCGTAGCGCTGCTGAGCACTAGGGCGCAGTTTCGATACCCGGCTGCGGCGGCCGCATTTCTGATGGAGGCGAAAAGCAAAAACGCCCGTGTGTACGAGATTTCGGCACACAATAAAGATTCCCAGGTAGTAAAACTTGATCCTGAGCTCTCCCCTACGGCGCGCTTCATCGCCTGCGTTGCGTCAGCGCGTTAAACCATACAATCAATGGATACCTTGATAAATCGTGCGGACATGGTGTCAAGGAACCTCGCCCGAGTCGGTAGGCGTGAAGGGCGCTCGCGGCTGGCGCAGCCACCCAGCGAAGGGCGGCCGGCCGGCCGGCGCGATGTGACGTTGTCGACGTCACGTCACGTGACGCGCAGGCCTGAAAAGCTTCCGGGGGTGACGGACCGGCGCGACCAGCGTCCGTCGGCGCGGCCCGACGGCAACCGGCGCGAAATGCGGCATGCCGATTTTTGTACCGATGCGTTACCCAGACAACACAGCGTCTCCCTCTTTTCGTGACGAGGGTTGCCGGACGCGCTGAAAGGCACATGCGTCTAAGCAACGCAGCGCGGTGCGCACCTGCGAATACATGGCAGGACGGGCGCCTGGCGTGGCAACGCCGGCGTGCACACGCACCGCGTAACGTCGAAATGCATTGGCGCCTTGACTATGACATGTAGTCATGTTCTCACATATGACAAGCATCTCATGATTATCATGTATGCACCAGTCACATAACTTATTCGATTGGTGTCACGTAATTTCAAATTGCGCATATGTGAAGCTAGCCAAACGGCAGCGAGCGCATCATCAGTGTGGTACGTGGTCATGCTGTTACCTAACACACATGTCGTGATAATGATGTTTGGATGTGTAACTTGCCTATGCCGTCTGTTCGCGTCGCATAATACCGATCTTGGTACATGTGAAGCTAGCGAAACGGCCGCGAGCGCATCATAAGCGTAGCATATAGTCATGTCGTTACATGACACCCATCTCATATTTATCATGTATGCACCACTATCATACCTTCGTCATCCATTCACGTCCCGTAATAGCAAATTTGATATAAGCTAGCGAAACAGCAACCATCGCATCATGAGCGTGGCATGTAGTCATGTTGTTACATGACACGCATCTCACGCTTATCAAGGTTGCACCAGTCACATAACATTGTCATTCATTCACGTTCTGTAATACCAAATTTGATATGTGATGCTAGCGAAACAGCCGTGAGCGCATCATGAGCGTGGCATCTAGTCACGTTGTCACATGACAGAAATGCCATGATTTTCATGTTAGGGTGTGTAACTTGTGCTCGCCATGCAATCATGTCATACCATATAAGTTTTGCAACATGTCATGTGAACGAAACCCCCGCAAGAGTTGCAGGACCATGAAATGTAAATATTGACATTCATGACATATATGTCATCGTTTCCATGTTAAGACCAGTCAAGTATGTTCTTAATACAGTCATGTTATGCCATGCCAAGTTTTGTATTTATGCTATTGTCGAAACGACCAGGAGAGCTAAATGTCGTAGGCGGCTAGATAGATAGATGCATCGATACGCTCTGAGTCACCGAAGTTCGCTAAAAAACGCTTCGCATTTAAAAGACGAAATAATAAGCATTCCTAATTCATACCCAATCACGCAACGTTGGAACGATGCTCTACCCCCTCTTTGATGCATTTGGTCGAGTTCCCCCCTGTGCCATAATGCGGGTGGAAATTTCTTGTAGAAGGTTTTGTTGCAAAACCAACGCGAAGTTGGGCAGTCTCGCGTGGCAGTTCTGCGCAAGTGCGAGGAGCAGTGACGTCATATGGCACACAGCTGGCCTCCTGGAGGAGAAGTCTTGGAAGCTGCTGGAGTGGCACTTCCATAATGTCGCTGACTGACAAACGACTGTCAATTCATCTATCCGTGGTTCGTTCGTCTGCACTTCCATCTGTATTTCGTTGGTTTGTTTGTCCGTGGTTCAACCATAAACCCGTCCGTCCGTACATCCAGGGTCCGCCCATTTGTTCGTGGTCCATTAATTCTTCTTCCATGTGTCCATCGTTTATCCATTTCTTCGCCCATTCGTGGTTTTTTTCCTTAGTTCACCTATCCGTCCGTCCGTCCGTCGGCCCATCCATCCTTATCATCATCATCATCATCATCATCACCATCGTCCGTCGATCCATCCATGCATCCATCTATCGGGGGATCATTCGTTCGTTCATCCATAGGCCACGCTACGTTCATCTTGGCATAGCCGATATAATCCACTGCTAATTTCTTTTATGATGCATGCTTACATATACTCCAAATGTTTCAGCCTGTTTTCTAAACTGGCTGTCAAGCTCTTTAGCAGCAATGTTCGTCCTCAACACGGCGTCCGCTTTGTTACTTCTTCAGAAAAATCATTTCACGACAAAGAATGCACACGGCACTTTGTCAGGGTAATGAAAATATTTTTTATAACACCGCAAATCAGATACTCACACTACTAATGCAAATTAGCTACACACTAAGACAGTGCTATGAAAGCAGTTACAACGGCTACGCATGTGCAAGCCTTCGTCCTTCGTAGAGTCACGTTAGTTTGCTTCCTACTCGAAGTGACAGGTCTCCAAGAAAACACAATGAGATCGCCCAGTCAGGAAAATGTATAAGCAAGCCTTAGGGTTACCCACGAGCACACGTACGGTGAAAATACCTAAATAATTGCTATGCAACCCGCTCAACAAATCAAGCGAATCGTGCTACTTAGAACAGAGCAGATGGTTTCAAAAGCCGAAACTGGCACGTTCATTCTACAAAAGCTAGACAAAGGCCATCGCAGCAAGTGAAAAATGCCGATGTAGTCGCGATGGTGAGAAAAAAAATTGAGGTCCCACCTTTGCCCCAAAACATGTACCCGGAACATCGCACCAGTAGGAGAAATACGAGGATGCTGTACTTGTAAAGAAATTTCATAAATTGCTAGGCTGCAGCGTTCGTGTATGCGGCGAAATATGTGCGCAGGTTTAGCTACGTGGTCATGGTGGGGGACTGCGAAGGGACATCAAAAACGAGCGTTACAGTGCAAAGCCCGAAAGGTGGAGGTTATGGTGGAGGAGATGGCCATCACTATCGAGGTGGCCATCTCCGACGCCGCAGTAGATTAGCCACTCGCAAGTGCAGTATGTAACAAGGAGGAAATATTAAGCGGAAGGACAGGCAAGTTAGCCTGTTCTTGAACTGACTGGCTACCCTGTGGTGGGGAAAGGGGTAAGGGGAATAAAACATGATAGAAAATAAATGTTGCAAAGAGAGAAAGAGAAATTTTAAAATAGTGCCGCCATCTCCACGAAGTGAATGATGATAAGTGGGCTAAGCTCCGGATGTAAGCCTGGTAAACCATGAATCCTCCGTACATTTTGCCCAATCGATTTTATTACAACGCTCCCCCTAGTGTACGTCACCGCACTGAATCAAACGATTGCCTTCCACTAATGAGACGCGCCTCATGTGTCACGATTCCTATTTTATAACATCTGACATCTTTTATCATCACCTACAAGTACTGCCGTCTAGTTTATAACATCTAGCATCTTTCCATCATCAGCTAGAAGTACCGCCATCTAGTGAACACTGCAGCAACTAAACAAGAGGTGGCTACATACAGGGGACGGTACCGCCATCTAGTTAACACTGCAAGTGCTAAATGAGAAGAGGCTATATACAGGGGACGCACAGCCCACGCCTCAAGGAGTTTCGCCCCTAAAATAGCGAAAGGGGAAACGCAACATCAGAAGGAATAAGACACTAAGGCTGTCTGTGAGGCCAGTTGTCCGCAAAAAACCTAAAAAAGCTTTAAAAGCCTTGTGGGCTGACGAAGGACTCAGCCGATGACCCGGAATCCTGTGTTCCGACAAATGCCGATCCTCTAGCCTATTCAAAGCTTAAGTAAGTTCCTGTCTTGGCACGTTGAAATGGGTGCACTCACACTTCGCAGCTGCTGTAAGTGCATGTAGAGGAGCTGGACATTTCAATAGGTCAGGATATATGAAAAAGACACAAATCCGAAGGTCAAAATACAATCGAAGAAGACGTAAATATACACTGCCACACAACAAATTAACTTAATGTAAAAGATGAATGATCTATCTTTCCAACAATCGGTATACCACGAAGGTCACAAGTGCCTTCCAAGAGCAAGGTGAGCGCTTATTGTGCATGGTTCGCCATGGGGGCAAAGATATGACTGACACAGCAACGAATCGCAATCTCACACGAAGGATGGCAAGCAGCTTGATACTTGAAGACAACACATCAAGCTTAAAGTACATACAAAATTAGCGTACACAGGAAAAGCAAGGGTTAACAGGGCGCGTGTCACAGTTCAGCCATTAAAGCACGCTGCTCAAGCACCAAGAAAGGCGCACACAACAAACGCGGAAGTATGCTCAGGATAAACGCGAACTTTCACAATTCTTCCTTCTTCGTGTGTGAGCAGCACTCTCCTTCCGGAAACGTGGCTGCAGTGATGAGACGAGTGATCTTCGTGCTTTCTTTAACTCATGTATATTTAGGGCAAACTTCAGGTGCAGAAGCCCCGCCGTGGTGGTCTAGTGGCTAAGGTACTCGGCTGCTGACCCGCTGGTCACGGGTTCGAATCCCGGCTGCGGCTGCTGCATTTCCGATGGAGGCGAAGATGTTGTAGGCCCATGTGCTCAAATTTGGGTATACATTAAAGAACCCCAGATGGTCGAAATTTCCGGTGCCCTGCACTACGGCGTCTCTCATAATCATATGGTGGTTGTGGGACGTTCAACCCCCCCTATCAATCAATCAACTTCAGGTGGAAAAAGTTGACAACTTTCTGGGGCAGCACGGCCACAGCTACGTGGCTAGAGCTTATGCACACGTGCACCTTCGCTACAGTTGACAAGAACGTGCTGAAGTTGCAGAGCTCTAAAGACCACCCAAAATATATGGTGTATATAAATCGCTCGCCGCTAGCAAGCTGGAAAACGTGTGCTCCGTGGCATAGTGGCTTCGCACCGCGCATTGTGGAGTGTGAGGTCACAGGCTGGACGGCATCAGTCAAATTTTTTTCTTACATTATTTTTATAATCTCTTGGTGTATCCTTTCAACACCATATCTATGACTGATCTACACCAGCGCGAAGTCTGATAGACCTCGGCATAAAACACTCTCCTTTTAAAAAGCAAGCGGTTGCGCGGGGCAGCAGCAACTACATACCCACCCTAACCAAATGATCCTACGTCTTTGTTACCCTGATCTATATTTAGGAGACAAATCCAAGGATTGTAATGGAGAGGCAACACTGGTTTACTTACTATTGGAAATGCTGTATGCTGGGATCCACCATGACTTTGGGAACATATTTTCCTCTCGGATGTGACGTTGATGAAATGTTTGTTAGAAACGCAGAGGCACAAGAGGCGGGACACGTTGAAGACGCTTGCGTTCGCGTCCTTGGCTCACATCTCGTCGATGTTACCCGCGCGCTTCCCAGGCTCGCGCATCGTCGGTGTTGACTTCACCATTTGTGAACGGGATCGGCTTCGCTAACCCGCGCAACGTCGGCGACAGCCGGGAAACATGCGCGCACACTAGCGGGAAGTATGCCACAACGGCGTCCCGCCCGTTGGCACGATTGCGCGGCAAGTAGCGGCACGCTGTAAACATTGTCGGCGCCGCGAGATTATCGAAGCCCGCTCAGCGCACGCACCCACTGGCTCACGGCTTTTTCTCGCCGACAGATGGAGAGAGGTGGCGCGGGTGAGATGATGCCCTTGTGAGGATAGGGCTGGAGCGTTGCGAGTGGTGGAGAGAGCGAAGCGAGGGAGAGGTAACACCTGGCGAGCCCGCGGCAGGCGAGGGAGAGAGACGTCACCGCGCACTGCTGGGAGGGAGTGAGCTACTTGGCACTACTCCAAAACCTGCAACGTGGATAGCAGCGCGGACGGAGGGACAGCGTTACACAGGCTAGTCAAAGAGCTGCTTCGCATCTAATATTCTCCCATGGGGAACGGAACCTAAAGGCCAACTCGGGTGAGTTTTCGAGGTTAATATATCTCAGTGAAATTGACTGTGTAAATTTTTTTGCACGTTACCGTAATTTATGCCACATTACAAGCTCGCGAGATGCTTTGAATGTTCGCAAATAAATTTTTAAGATTGCCTCGAAACGGCTCACCTGGTTTGCCAGAGTTATTGGCAACATTGCCTGTGTTTCGTTACGTTTCGCATGTCAATCGAAGTGACGCCGCCGATGACATCACTCTTTGGCTGCTGCAGTGTTTACTGTGCTTGCGACAAGGCGATGGTGGCGGTGATCGGTGGTGTTCTACCTTTCTGCGTAGTGTTTGGCTGGCGCTTCGCTGGTTTGGCACGCGATTTTCTGTTCACTGTAGATGTGTGTTGTGATGATAGTTCGTGTTGCGTTGTGGGTTGCAAAAAGCTCTCATACAAGACGCAGAGTGTTCGCTATCACGGCTTTCTACGTGACAGTGCGTTCCGTGAAAAGCGTATCAGTGCGATGAGGTGCGACAGATGATAAGCGAGCAGAATGGCACGCGCGTGTTCCCATCATTTCTCGCCGCAGTCCTTTGGGGACAGCGTTCACTTTATAGTACCTTTTGGGTTGTAATTCATTTAGTAATCCCAGAACAGCAGGAATCTCTCGGCAACGGACATTCTCATCGGTGTGCGCTGGTCTACAGTCGCTACAAGTGCACCTCTGTAGCAACACCACGCTTGTTCATATAATAACAAAACAATGTCTAATCATTCACACATAAGGCTTACCATTCGTCGCCATAGTGCAGCGCCAGTTGCTCGGCTTGTTCAGTGACTGGCCGTCGTGGCCGTGGCTCGAGCGAAAAAAATCACAGCATATCCACGGAGCCAGTGACGATGAGTGGACCAAAGCGTCCATCAGTCCATTCGTACTTCCATCTGCCCTTGCGTCCGTCCTTGCATCCGTCCATCTATCCACCTGTCCATGCGTCCATCCGTCCGTCTGTCCGTCTGTGTGTCCGTCTCTTCCTCCAACTGTGTGTCAATCCGTCTGTCCGCCGTTGCGTGCACCCGAGCACCCCGCTGAGTGCTCGAGCACCGCGCTGAGTTTTCGGCAACGGTAGTGTACTTCGCAAAGACCACTGAAACTGGTAGTTTATTAAATAATAGGTGTCTTGTCTTAGTGCGCATGTGGAATGGAAATCACAGAAATGAGCCCCATCAACTGTAGCACGTGTTATATGGCATATTTTTAAAGATCAAGAGCGTACCAGTTAATGGTCCTGAAAGTCTGACCAAGCATATTTTTCAATTTTTTTCAAAAGATTGTTGAAATTATGGACATTTTCCTGCTTAAAAATGACAATTTCGTCAGTGACCAAATAACAAAATGTAGTGATTACACCTACCTCTTCTACTCATCTTCTAAGCCCGGGAGGCGAGCCTGCAATTTGCTCGGCTTAAAGAAATCAGACTTAAAGCTGTAGAAAGAAGCGTAGACCACATTCACTATGTTTATTTCTTCTTTAGTTCTTGAGCTTCTAATCAAGTGATGGGCGTTCGGCGTTGCCTGCGGCAACGGGTGTGAACAAATGGCAGTTCTTCCTTTTTGCTGCTAGTACCATCTACAACATCGCAAAAGCAGTGGTTTACGCAAAGCCTAAGCTGTGCCGACGTAACCACGGATGGAAATCAATATCCTTTTCTTGTTGTTATATGTAATTGCACGTGAATGAAAGAGGGTGAATTGGCACAACAGTCCGTATGATTTCTAATGAAGGCAAGTTAAACAGGCTACGAAATCGCCCAGAGGAACGTTCAAAGCGAGATTAGAGGGAGAAAAAAAAGGCTAAACATTTCCCAAGTTAAGCACTAACTCATGAAGATAAAAATCAAAAGGAAAGATAGACAATGGAGGTTGACTTGCAAAACACGTCGTCCAGATTTCAATGCTCATCTTGCTAAGAAAGTGCCTGTTTCGATCTTATATAAAGTGCTGCAGTTTTTTGCAAATTTCTACCCATATTATAATTCCCAAAGCGGGCAATCTCATTCTCCAATATTCCCAAAATTTGTCGACGCCATAATTTGCGAAAGACAGACTTCTTCAACCCCTAAACTATTTATTTTTTTATCCATGATTCTATAAAGTGTCCAAAACTATGCAAGATTGCCGGCGGTAGTGCTGTGTTTTTTAACGAAAAAGTTAGTTTCTTTGTATGTACTACATTGTCAACAATCATTTTCTTCCTGATCTTTGATGAACTTTGATCATATAGTTTCTCATAACTGTTTGTAGTCTAATTGCTCATATTCTATCGCCATATTGTCGAGTGTCAATAATCAATTTCATCGAGTGCGTAGGTATTTCAAATCAAGTTGTTCCCTTTATATTAAAGAAACGAAGGCAATACCACTGCCATGACATTTAGAAATCAATGAACTTGTGTTCTGCAGTTTCTGAAGTAGAGTGTGAACGACAGTAAAATAAATAAAGGTTGGCAGGATGCACTGAGTTCGTCGGGATGATTTTGCACACTTACTTCGACCATGACGTTTTCTTACATTTAAAGGGGTGGTTGCCACCAAATTTCGAAGCTATAAGAAGCTTGTTGTTGGTTTCCTCTGTATGCAAGGACTCTCCACACGAGGAGTTGGACACAACAAACGCATAGAATATATTTTAGTTCACTTTTAAAAATGCAACTGTATGTTCACACTCGCGATCTAGGCCCATCGCTTGCGCAGCAACGCTAACGTTTCAGAATAGGAGAAGCAACGGCAGTTGTCGTGACGTCACACCAGATTTGTAGTGACGTGAGTGACCTCCACCATCTCCGAAACGAGCCTGCTGTTAAGAGCATAGAGTTTCCTAAAATTAACATATTAGGAAACTCTATGCATGTTTAACAGTGTGCTGGCATCCCTTGCATAAACACTGTGTGCATCCGGGAAGGGCACTAGGTGCTTTCGCTGCTCCTTCAGCGTCTCGGTGCCAATAAAACGCCGGCGCATCTAGCGTCGGGCGTCTTCCTCGTCCACGTTCTGAATATATTGCACAGTAACAAAGTTGCAAATATAAACGCTTTGTTTCCTTCTGTCCACCTTTTGCCTTGCCACTGCCTTGATGCCACTGCAGCTGGCTGTCAGCGCGTTTGTTTTGCTGGCGCATATGTGGCACGTGTGTCTGGCCCCGCCTCGGTGATCTAGTGGCTAGGATACTCGGTTGCTGACCCGCAGGTCGCGGGATCAAATCCCAGCTGCGGCGGCTGCATTTCCGATGGAAGCGGAAATGTTGTAGACCCGTGTGCTCAGATTTGAGTGCACGTTAAGAACCCCAGGTGGTCGAAATTTCTGGAGCCCTCCACTACGGCGTCTCTCATAATCATATGGTGGTTTTGGTACGCTAAGCCTCACATATCGCATCACGTGTGTGTGGGAGCAAACAAAACTCAGCATGATGTACGTCACAGTCTTGTGTGGTCATGTGACCAAGCCACCTATGCGTTGAGGTCGCTGCCCAACTCGGCGCCACGAAACTGAAACCTAAATTGGTTCACATAAGTAAAGCAATATTAAATCTTTAGCGAAAATACACGTATATTGATGCGTGTATTATACTTCCTGGAGCTGAAGGAAACTTTTACAGCAAAGAACATACAATCCACGAATTTGGCGGCACCACCCCTTTAAGTGTTGCTTTGAAAGTACCCATTTACTAATTCTTAAATGCGTCACTCAGAAATATCCCTACTTGTACCAATTTACTGAAGTCAATATAGACTGAGGGGAATATTTTGGCGTTTCTTGGTCATGGCCACCCTTTAAGAGAATAGAATATTTCAAATATAAAAAGCGTTCTTGCGTGAGATCTGTCAAGACTTTTTGCGTAATATCAGTAAATTAACAACGCCTTTTTTTCTGCGGACAATTTTCAGTATCGGTTTCTGGGCGCCGAATCGGGCTGTGACGTAGCGGTGCACGTGGCATGATCACGAGATCACACAAGAATGTGACGCACGTCATGCTAGTGGTCGTCTACTCTCGCACACGCGTACCTCACAAGCATCTGCAAAACAAACGGGCTGCAACCATGGTGCTTTGCCGGTACGAACGTGGCGCAGGTCTCCAAATCTCATTCATCTCCATACAATAGGCGTGCGCATGGAAGAGGGTGAGGAGGCCACCACTGCCTTACTTTCCTTTAAGGGGGTGGGGGAGGCTGTTGCCAACACAGCTCCACATAATACCATAATAAGGAGGGGGCGCTGTGACTTAAGGGGAGGAAGAATGAAGTCAGCACCATACATTAACAATATAGAGAGGGGGTGCTCAGCGATAAACCTTTGCCCCCCCCCCCTTCCCTAAGCAGAAACCTGCCTTCGCCTACACTAACTATAGCTCTGGTGTGACATCATTGCAATTTCCGCGTTCCTTCCTATAGAGCTACGACAGTTCTGGACGCACTTCGGACCATCGTTCGGGAGAATTAGCATTCAGAAACTATTTGGATGTGCATTAAAATATATTGTAAGCATTTTCTCTCTCCGACTATTCGCGTCAAGTGTCCTAGCTTACATAGAAAATCCATGAAAGGCTTGTTTTAGCCTCGGAATTTGATGGCACCACCTATTTACAGTTTACTCGTCTTAGAAGCAGAAGTGAGACTCTGACAATAAAAATGATGCTTTTTGAAAACAGTACAACTGCTAGAACATGCTTCTCCATGAAATTCGGGGAATTGCGGCTGCACAATTTTTCATTGGGGGGGGGGGGGGGGGGGCTTCCCGCAGTGACCGCTGGGAGCGCTGATGATTCGGTGTCATTTAAAAGAATTATCGGTAAAGAAGAAGGTGAAGGAAGCTGAGACCGATATGTGGAGAATTGGCATGATTAAGAAGTCCGCACTAGAGATCTATCAAACTTTTAGGCAGGAAATAGCCAAGGAAAGGATCTATGATAATATTCGGGGTAGTTCTCTACTTTGTGAGGCCAGGACGGGACTATTGCGAACAAAGACATATCGGGCCAAATACGAAGGGGTAGACACAATATGCAGTGCGTGTGGAGAGGAAGAAGAAACTGCTGAACACTTGATAATGTTCTGTAAAGGGCTTCACTCTATAGTTCAGGTTGATGGCGCAGAGTTTTTCAAAGCACTGGTGTTTAGGGACAGTGAGGGCAAAATAGACTTTAAGCGGGTAGAATTAACTAGAAAGAGGTTATCTGATTGGTGGCTAAAGTCAAGGCCCGAGTGAAAGTTGAACCCTTCGCTGCAAAGTACGAATCCTCAACCTCACTATTTAAGGGAAAAAAATAAATAAAGTTTTTAGTTCATTAAGTATAAGGGCTTGGCGGCACTAGCCACCGCCCGATCTAAAGGGTACAGCCATATCCATCTATCCTATCTATCTATTTCAGCGGTGTCTTTCCGGACGGGTAAGTTTTCAGCTACTTGTACATAAATAATGTTGATACTAAATGAAAGAAGCGAACTCGAGAATCGTCAAGCAAGTATTTAGGCAAGCAGAATACCGAGGCGAAAGGAAACATCGGTTAAAAAGAAGGTGAAGGAAACAAAGAGGGAAATAATGTGGAAGATTTCAATGCTTACGGAATCATCACTAGATACTTACCGAACTTTCAAGCAGGATATTGCAAAAGAAAATATCTACGATAAGTCTCGGGGTAGTTTTATGTTGTTCTAGACCAGAACGGGGGTGTTGCGGACCAAGACCTACCGAGCCAAATACGAAGGCACAGACACGGTATTTAGTACTTGTGGAGAAGAGGAAACGGCTGAACATTTAATAATCTTCTGTAAAGGTCTCCACCGTATAGTCCAAGATAATAGCGGCGAATTTTTCAGAGCATTGGAGTTTAGGAACATTAAAGGCAAAATAGACTTTAAACGGGTATAAATAACCAGGAGGAGGCCAGCTGATTAGTGGCTGCGATCAAGGGTGGAGTGAAATTCAATCCTTGAACACATAGTGATAGTACTTGACTTTATGGCTATGTGGCGAGAGCCACCGCTCGATCTAAAGGGCATAGCAGATACATTCATCCATCCATCCATCCTTGAAACTGGATCTGTTCACGCACCATTAAAGTTCGGACGTTGCGTAAACCTAATACCATGCTTACAAAGGTGATCATGGGGTGCACCTAAAGTGGGGCCGTTGCAGTTCATGAAGAATGCTTCAGCTTTGGCCATCAGTGGTGATTGTTCCGTGAAGCACCATTTGTCATCTTCATGAAGAATGCTAGAAAGAAGGTGAAATACGCGGCGCCAGGGCTCCCGAAAGCAATGTTCCTGGGAAGGCTACAACCAATTTTCAGATGGGGATAGCGAAAACGTGACTATTACGAAGGAATAGCTATGGCAATCGGCGGCGTTTCTACATTGCAAGAGGATAAGCTCAGCTGTTCCCCCTTTTTTCTTGTTGTCTTAGCTGCACCAGCAATCAGGCGTATATTAGGAATCGGGAAACGTGCAATCTTCACGGGTAAGCAAGTACGCAGAGAGCCAACAAATTGGGCTCAGTCTTCACGGGGGCGTGTCACGTTCTTGTATCCTATCTTCCGGCGAGCAATTCATCTGAACACGCTCAATTTGTTCCCGCCCAGCAAGTACGCCGTTACATCCAATCGTTCCTTGTACTACTGGTTGGGTGGTCCTTTGTTCTAGACAAAACCTCAAAAAAAGGAAACAAAATGACAAGTCAGATGCACGAACCATCTGCTCGAAAAAAGGATGAGGCATTGCTAGGCTTATAGCTTTTTCCCCTTGTAGTAATTGCAATATTCGTGAAATGACTCTTTGAGGCAGCACAAGTTCTGGGAAAACAACGTTCAGCTTCAAGTCAATATACCTCAACAAGTAAGAACTCTGTGTTGCTTCTGAAAAAATTGAAGATATATCTACTCTCCCAAGTAATATAACGCACTGAAAGTTAAGTTAGCTATAAGAACTTTCACAAACACCAGCTTATGAGCGAAGCTTCAATACAGGCCAGTATCTTTCTCGGTGCCGTGTGTCTGTATATATGTATGACATAAATCATATTGTGTGTGAAATAAGTGCAAGAATATTTTCTAAGAACATTCTGCTTGGTTCTACTTTCTAAGAAAGTAGAACCAAGCAGAAAAGAATGCAAGGTTGCAGTACATACAACGGGGAACATGTGAACTCATTCTTGGTCCACTTTATCGAAGAGATAAGCACGTTTATACGAAAAATGAGTCTAAGTAAGAGAAATGCAGTTTTATTGGTGAAATTGGGCACGTATTTGCATGCTTTGATGCAAATGTCGTCGAAAGACGATGTCTTCTGTCGGCTTTCTTTCGTGCAATATGTCGCATTTTCAACGCGGCGTAAGAAACAGTAGGCTATTTAGAATTACTTATCTATGTATTTCCTAGTAAAGTATACCATCCTACGTAATACATATGTTGTAGTGTTGCGCCCCAGATGACCGGAATATTGGCTTTTTGATTCAGAATGTTACATATTTTGGGCACACAATTTTTTTCCCTTTTTGATGTTGCCGGAGTATGCATTCTACTCCAGACACACGAGATTCACCACTACACACTCAGAAAATCCTGGATGTTTGATAGCACTCAGGACTCTGTTTACACGCAGGTGTAATACGCAAATAGTTATTTCTCTTTCTCTGTTCTTCATTGGTTTTGGTAATACCAACCTTCCTACCACAAGCACTCACCTTATCCGGATAACAGGTACTCTGCTATCCTACGTAAATGTGTTCTGTGTGGTAGCGACACTAATGCTTATATGCGGCGCTACTGAAGAGGAAGACACTGAGCAGATCTATGTTCCACTCTCGTCCACAATAAGCTGCCTACAGTGAAGAACTAGATTAGAGTGGGCAGTGTGTGGGAAAACATCACCGCAAGGTCTGAAAAAACAGCTCATCTGTAAGACATTCGGCGGATCACATGTACCTTGCTAATCGTTGTAATGCGAAGCATGCGGTGGAAAGGTTACTGTGTTGTAAATTTTTTTATTGAGTGAAATGCTGCAAAGTGGCGCTAAATATATGTACGAATGTTGTACGCACCGACATATGTTGAATATTAAACCTTCGCGCTTCATAAAAAGCGTGCAGAAGAGCGCACAGCTCTAAGTGTAAATAGATTAACACTTGAATTAGTCATGCATTAAACGCAGAAGAGTAATGGTTCGAGAGGCCTGCACGTCCTAACTTAAACATCGCTGAACGGCTTCTGTGTGCACGCGCATGGTATACATCACGGGCTCTGTCTCGCATGCATGCGCGATTCCCTACATGTATGTACGTATTTCGGGGACTGCGAGCGATTAATCACAGCATCGTTAATCGTGCCACTAGTGGAGCGTAGTGCCGTCTCAGATAATTGGTTTCGTATTCCGCGGAAATTCGCAGGTAGAATTGCCTGAATTCATATGTGTGGAGTGAAAAAGTCAGACTGTTTACAATTTAGAATTATACTTAGACACATAAAAGCGATTGTAGATAAAACGCAGAACACAGCAAATAAAGCCAGTTTGGAAACGGAACGTGGAGTGCTATCACAAGAAAGCTGGAACTTCGCGATTGAGTCAAGAAGTCTCGCCTTCACAACGTTTCCTGTTGTTCTCAGGGATGACTGTAGCGGGCGTAGCTAGAGATGCGACAAAGGCCAGTAATGGCACCATAGCGAACCCAGGGTTCGCGGACGTTTGTAGTTCAACGCTGTTTCACGGTATGGGTGGAATGCTCGGTGAGCTCCGTTCTGTGACCGTACTGTGGGCAATAAGTTCCTGTAATGGTTTACGCTGATAAACGCTTCCTGTGCTTCGTTCCCGCAGTGTAACGGTGGATTCAGAATTCCAACGCCCTCTCCCGTTATTAACGAAGTAGTGTATACCACTGCGGTTGATACGCTTTTTAGGCACGTAGTGCAGATTGGGGGGCAAAGGGCTTGCATTAGCACTGCCACAGATTTGCATGCAAACTTGCGCAAGCGCCGAATCGCGTCACATACACCGGAACAGAAGCATGCAGGAGGGAATAGTTTTACGTAATCCCGCTCCTTGGCCAAGGCATTTTCCAATTATTAGAGCTAACGATGGCTAAGGCATACAAACTCATGCTTCGCTTAGTTTTGGTCTTCAAATATCAGCTGTGCGTCTTCGATGCTACAAATCCTTGAACAATGTTTAATATTTTCCCCGCAGGGGCGCCTGCGCAAGTAGGCGTTTGGTGTGTAGCGACACCACGGACCCGAGCTAACGGGGGAGTTTCGGCTCCCTCCTACGCCTAGCCGTGCGTGGCTTTGCCGTGTCCGGGGAAAAGCGGATCCTGGGGGTTGAGCTGACGCTGGGTGATTGGACCTTTAAGGCCCCCCGGCAGAAGCAACACACCCCTTTGGCCCCGGCTTCACGTAGACGGCACCTCTGGGCTGACCCACCCAGGGGAAATCGGCAGTCGCCTTTTCCTATCTCTCTCTCCCTATATCTTCGTCTTTTGTTCTCACTTTACATCTGTCCTGTCTTCTCCTCACTTCATTTTACTTCCGATTTTTCCTGGCGGCAAGGGTTAACCTTGTGTGGCTATCCAAACTAGGGTAAACCTTATTGGGTTATAGTAACTGCGTACTGCTGGCGTTGCGCAGACATGCCCACATGCTCTGCCACGTCCCCTTGTTGGACTCCGTGGTGGGTGGTAGGCGCTGTTACCGAAAAATCCACATTTTCCCATGGGATCCTCGACCCCCTCTCTAACTGATCGTGCCTCGAAAAGGGTACGCACCGACGCAACTCTACTACTTTGGCCCAAAAACAGAGAAACTTTTCCAAAATACCATGTACTCCACTGCGAACAATCATCTACAAAAGCTAGAACAATCTCACCCTTCCTTGTAGCTAAGTGCTTGAGAGAAACCATTGGAACCGGTTATAAGGCCACGAAGATGGCAAGTGGTGATCTGCTTCTCGAACTAAAAGACAAAGAACAGTACAATAAACTCTCGCACCTTGTAGCCTTTGGTAACATCCCCGTCTCGGTGAGCGCACATCGTACTATGAATACAGTGAAGGGCGTGGTATCGGACGAAGACTTGATGACACTGAGTGAAGAAGAGCTTCTTGATGGATGGAAGGACCAAGGTGTGATACATGTCCAGCGCATCAAAATCAGACGTAACAACAATGAAATAGCAACAAAGCACTTGATACTCACCTTCAATTCAACCACTTTACCTGAAAGTCTCGAAACTGGCTATGTAAAACTCCATGTCCGACCTTTCATTCCAAACCCGAGGCGTTGTTTCAAATGCCAGCGATTTGGTCATGCATCCCAGAGCTGCCGAGGACAGCTGATGTGTGCTAAGTGTGGCACAACCGGCCACAGCGCTGATGAATGTAGTCATGACGAGGTCCTCTGTGCTAACTGTGAAGGTAGTCACCCCGCATACTCCAGAGCGTGCCCAGCCTGGAAAAGAGAAAAAGAAATAATCACTATAAAAGTTAACGAAAATATCACATTCAGGGAAGCAAGACAACGGGTCTCGTTATCATTAGCACTAAAAACACCTTTTGCCGAAGTGGTGCAACGAGGGGCGGCACCACAAAGGCCCTTGGCAGTTGCCCGGACCGCGCCTAGCGTGCCGAGGCAAACGCCACAAGCCCCCATGGGGGGAGCAGCCACGGCTGCCCCACCCTCCTTGAATACAGCCCCACCGAAGGCTCCTGTGAACCTTGGCAGCAGCCAGGGCACCACACAAACTAAAGAGGTCCCCTCGACCTCCAGCCCGGTGGGGTTTAAGGCTCCGTCTGTTACGACGAAGCCTACAACGAAAAAATTATCTGTCGCCTCTCTTGAGGCGATGGACACTTCAACTGCACCGGCGCAGACTGCGCCAAAGGAGCGGCGGGGTTCCCTCGACCGCTCTAAAAAAGACAAAACGGTAATTACAGGGCCTTCTAAAGGCTCTGTAAGATAAATCACTTCTCTCTTTAGACACCAGCCACACTCATTTCGTACACACAGCACTTCTTTACTCCCGTAATGGAGACACAAATTATACAATGGAACGTCAGAGGACTACTTCGAAACCTCGACGATGTCCAAGAACTTCTACACAAACATTCTCCAAAAATGCTGTGTGTACAGGAAACACACTTAAAATCCAAGAATACAAGTTTCTTGCGTCAATATGTTGTCTTCCGAAAGGACAGAGATGATGCTGTGGCGTCATCTGGTGGTGTAGCCATTATAGTTAATCGAGGAGTAGCATGCAGTCATCTACCACTACTAACACCCCTAGAGGCAGTGGCTGTTCGAGCAGTTCTATTGAATAAGCTCGTCACCATCTGCTCTCTATACATACCGCCGCAACACTGCCTAGAAAAACATGATTTCCAGTCTTTAATAGATGAGTTACCAGAACCTTATTTGGTTCTAGGGGACCTGAATGCGCACAGCGGTTTATGGGGTGACTGTCGATGTGATGCACGAGGTCGTCTCATTGAACAGTTCCTCTTTTCATCAGGTGCTTGTCTGCTGAATAGAAAACAGGCAACATATTATAACCTTGCAAACAATACTTACTCCTCCATAGACCTCAGTATCGCATCTCCTTCACTTGTACCATTACTTCAGTGGAAAGTCATAAATAACCCATACGGAAGTGACCATTTTCCTTTAGTTTTGAGTACACCAATAACATATGCCTTTGAAGATAAAAATATAGTACTAGGTGTATACATCGACTTCTCAAAAGCTTTTGATTGTGTGCAACATAACCTACTACTGTATAAGCTAGAACACTATGGCGTGCGTGGGAGGTCCAATGACCTTCTGCGTTCATACCTTCGCCATAGAAGTCAATTTGTCACAAATGACACTTTCGATTCAAAGACTAAACGCCTGAAGTCCGGGGTGCCCCAGGGCAGTATACTCGGCCCGCTCCTATTCATCGTCTACATAAACGACATTTTTTCCTCTTTTACTAATTGTAAGTGGGTAGGTTACGCCGATGATACAGCCCTTTTTTTCAGCGGAGTAAAGCCGGATGGGTTGGTATCTTTAGCTAATGATGCGCTTGCAGAAGTATCAGCGTGGTCAAAAAGAAATTCCTTGAAAATTAACACAAAAAAGACTCAAGCCATAATTTTCCGCACTAGAAACAGAGTTATTGAACTGACAAAAAAGTTGTATCTTGATAATGACGAAATTAGTGTTGTTAGAGAGATCAAAGCTTTGGGTGTCGCTTTCACAGAAACATTGTCGTGGAATAAGCATGTGCAAAATGTTTGCAACAAGTTAAACTCCGTCACTGCATTAATTAATAAAAACCGTCAAATATTACCAGTAAAAGCTAAACGTCTGATATATAATGGATTATTTTTATCGACATTAAATTATTGTCATCTTGTATGGGGTACTACATCCTCTGACAACTTGAAAAAACTCGGTATATGCCAAAAGCGCGCAATTCGTGCAATAGCCAACGTTCCGTATGCTACTCATACTGCCCCTTATTTTGAAGCATATAATATACTCAAAGTTAAATTCGTCTACGCATTCCGTCTTTCCTGTACATACCGTCTCGCCATGAGGACTAATAACACCGAATTCATCAGTTCGTTTCGCCTAGCAAGACGTCACTATACATACGACACAAGAAGTCAGGATGACTGGATCCAGCCAATATGCCGCACAAACTATGGCAATCAGTCTGTATCGTATCAACTAGCCGTAATCTTAAACAAATATGCAAAACATGGCATAGCCACTGAGTCGGCCTCAGCACGCACCTTTCGCTCATTCTTATCGGGTGAAGTTTAGACTTCGTTTCACACTAACATCTAGTCGTATTCATCAGTCGCAGAATGACACGCACGGTTCATCTGTTTGTACATGGCGTTTTTTTTTCTCTTTTTGTCTGTGTGCGTTTGGCTTGCTCATTCTCTTTCGGAAATTGTTTACTTTTTTTTGTTTTTTTTTTTTGCATACGAATTTTTTTGTACTGTGCGTTGAAATTGTAATCTTCTTCTCACCAATAGGACTTATTATCATGGTCCACATAATAAACCGAGGCTATAACATTTCTCATACTAGAGAAATGTGCTCAGTGTTGGTAACTATTACCTGTTTTAGATTTCGTTCAAATGACTGTTACGTTCATGTCGTTTACCAATGACTACGGCATGTTTTTTAACGTTTTTTTATGTTCTCAGTGTAATACTGATTTATTGCCTTTGCAGTTTTTTTTGTTGGATTATTTATCAACTTCTGTTGTACACGTAATCATTACCTACAACTGTTCGTGTTTTTCTTTTTTGTCCTTTTTTCCATAAGTCTTATGAATGTGTATTACTATGTATAATGATGTATAAAGACCAAGTCCTCCCATGTTTCTCCTAGAAATCGCTACATTTGCCTCTTCCTGTCAATGTGCATTCAAATCAAATGTTTTATTTTCCAGCAAAATCAATTTTTGTGTGGTTGATCATTGTTACTGCTGGACTTTGTAGGGGGCCGGAGCTTTGTCAAGCCGCAGTACTGCGGCTTTTTTTCCGTCACCCCCATATTTCTCTATGAGAAATAAAAGTTGATTGATTGATTGATTGATTGATATGAATATCCTCCACATGTTCCCAAATGGCTGGTGAACAAAGCCGACTGGGAACAATTTCAAAAGATTACACACCTAAGTTGGACCGACATATGCGGATTAGGCATAGATGAAGCTGTGCAGTACTTCACGGCTTTTCTTACTTACGCAGCAGCCAAGTGCATTCCACAAACATCTGGACTGCCCGGCAAACGACACGTCCCGTGGTGGAACACTGAGTGTCAGAATGCGCGAAAGGAACAAAACAGGGCATGGAGGTTGCTGCGCAACTCGCCGACAGCGGAAAATCTTGAGAGCTTTAAGAAAATAAAATCTCGTGGCAGGAGAACGCGTCGGCAGGCCAGAAGAGAAAGCTGGCAGAAGTTTTTATCAGGGGTCAATTCATACACACAGGAGGCTGAAGTCTGGAACATGGTCGGTAGGATAGCAGGGAAACAAGTACACACACTTCCACTCGTAAACACTCAAGGGGATACCTTGGAAGATCAGGCAAACTTCCTCGGGGCACACTTTGAACGGGTATCCAGCTCGTCCCACTATACTGACACTTTCCAAAAATACAGAACAAGAATAGAAAAGCAGAAACTCGAACACAAATCCACTAGATACGAGGCATATAACCAAGCTTTCAGTCTAGCGGAGCTCCGAACATCTCTAAACTCCTGCAGCACTTCTGCCCCAGGTTTTGACCGTGTGGTGTATGAAATGCTAAAAAACCTACCAGCCGAAACACGAAAAACCATACTTTGTTTGTACAATGCTATCTGGTTTTCTGGCACTATCCCTAGCTCCTGGAAAGAGGCTATTATTATTCCCATTTTGAAAGAGGGCAAGGACCCTTCTTTAGCTTCAAGTTATAGGCCTATTGCACTTACAAGCTGCTTGTGCAAAGTATTCGAAAAAATGATAAACTGCCGACTTGTACATATCCTTGAAACAAACAATTTGCTCGACCCATTTCAGTGCGGGTTTCGAGAAAGTAGATCCACCACAGACCATCTTGTTCGTATCGAGGCACAGATCAGAGACGCATTTGTCCATAAACAATATTTTCTCTCTGTGTTCCTCGATATCGAAAAGGCGTATGATACAACATGGCGTTTTGGAATCCTAAGAGACCTGTCCCACCTTGGTGTGCGCGGAAGAATGTTTCATATAATCGAAAGCTACCTGTCAAACCGGACATTCCGTGTCCGTCTGGGCAGTGTGCTCTCTCAAACATTTGTCCAGGAAACAGGCGTGCCACAAGGTGGCGTGCTTAGTTGCACACTTTTTCTCATCAAGATGAATTCCTTGCACTTGTCCATTCCTCGCAATATGTTTTATTGTACATATGTCGACGATGTCCAGCTTGGCTTTAGATCTTGCAATCTGGTAATGTGTGAGCGACAGGTTCAGTTAGGTTTAAACAAGGTCTCCAAATGGGCAGAGGAAAACGGATTCCGACTGAACCCACAAAAGAGCACGTGTGTCTTGTTCTCTCGAAAGAGAGGCATGCACTCGGAACCTGACATTCGACTGAACGGGCAACGTCTGTCTGTCAAAGCCGAGTATAAATTCTTAGGCTTAATCTTGGACAACAAGTTGACCTTCGTACCGTACATCAAGTATTTAAAAACAAAATGTTTAAAAGCCATGAATGTTATTAAAGTGTTGTCACGTACTACCTGGCGTAGTGATAGGCAATGCCTCATGAACCTCTATAAAAGCCTCATTCGCACCCGCTTAGATTATGGGGCCGTTGTCTATCAGTCTGCTACTCAAAGTGCCTTGAAGATGCTGGACCCCGTGCACCATTTGGGCATCCGCCTTTCTACGGGTGCTTTTCGCACCAGCCCCGTAGAAAGCCTTTATGTTGAGTCAAATGAGTGGTCGGTTCATCTGCAAAGAACCTACATGTCCTTTGTATACTTCCTTAAGGTGAAAGCAGACAAGAGGCACCCCTCATACTCTACTATCAATGACTTGTCGAGCTCCATTCTTTTTCAAAACAGGCCTTCAATGAGGCAGCCCTTCTCAGTTCGCCTGAAGGGTCTAGCTGAGGACACTGGAGTGTCACTCGAACACAGTTTAATGGCTCCTGTAGCATACCCGCCACCGTGGCAGTGGCAGACTATAGACTGTGATGTGTCTTTTCTAGAAGTTACAAAACATGCGCCCATTGCTCATATCCGAACATATTTCCTGGAACTTCAACACAAATACACACGTCCTGAGTTTTTTACAGATGCCTCTAAGTCTAACTCCTCTGTGTCCTACGCTGCTGTTGGCCCTTCCTTTTCGGATGCTGGCCCTCTACATCCAGGCACAAGTATCTTCACAGCGGAAGCTTACGCGATACTTGTGGCAGCTAAACACATTAAACAATTACAAATACAAAAAGCAGTAATTTATACAGACCCCTCAGTGTGGTAACGGCTCTGCACAGTCTTAAAAAACAAAAAACCCTGTCCTTGTCTCACTTTACTCCATATTTTGCACACTCTACACACTCAACCAACATGTTGTGGTGTGCTGGGTGCCAGGGCACCGTGAGATCCAAGGCAACGTGAGGGCGGATCAGCTCGCTGCATCCGTCCACAAAAACACTGCCCCTACATCCATATCAATCCCGGTCCTTGATCTGAAGCACTCTCTCAAACGAAACCTCAGGGACTACTGGCAGAGCAAGTGGGATACACACACACAAAACAAACTACACGTTATCAAGCCACACCTTGGCCATTGGCCACCAGTATCAAAATCACGTCTAACAGAGGTAACACTAACAAGACTCAGGATAGGACACATATACACGACACACACACATCTTTTGTCTGGTGGTGATCCACCATTGTGTGATAAATGTGGTGAGGCATTAACAGTTATTCACGTTTTAATTCAATGTAATCATTTAGACACTCTAAGAAGACAACACTTCCCACTTCCCTACCGACAACATATACCTTTACACCCTGCAATGTTCGTCGGTAGGGAACCGCTTTTTAGTCACAAATCATTATTAGCGTTTTTAAAGGAAATTCATAATTTTCATATCATATACCCGGGCATACCGTAGCATGACCTCTCTAGAGAGGTTTTTGCTGCGGTGGCTACACAGGAAAGCACTTGCCTCACGACCCTTGCACGCAAGGGTACTAACGTGTGAGGTACTTGTGCTAATGCCATACATGTCTACCATCGTTTTTCATTATCACCAACTTTTGTCACCTATTCACACCATGCACACCTTTCACGGCATAGTCATGATTTTATTACTTGTATGTTTTACCCGCTTTACTGCGAGGAATTTTATGGCCCCTATACAGCCGCTAATCACAACCATTGTCCACATTCCTGTCTCATGAACTGGCGCTCTTTGGCCATCAAATGGCCCTTGCGCCAAAAAACACCATATATCATCAATGTTTAATATTTTATTTTCGCCATAACTTGGCATATGTTGTCCGCATACACCTCAGCTATTTTATTTTCGCCTTCTAATCTTGCTTGCAATACCTGAGGACATGGCACGAGTGCGCTCGTGCCTGGCCACAACATTTGAAGCGGCATTCTATCACAACAATTTACCGCTACATTTCACGGCAACAATTCAGTTTCACCACAACATTTTGTTGCAGAGACAATAAGCTTGTCTGCTTTGCGTCAGGCAGTTCCTGTCAAGAAATATAGGAAATATTTAGCGATAAGGGCCTTTCGTGACCTCCTCCTACTGCGTTACCAGCGAGATTTGTGGGAATCATGTGGAATCGGCGCTTCAGTTAGCCTTTGAGCAGGGCGGCTAATGATATATGGTGGCGTGGGCTCCCAACTGCGTTCGGGAGAACGTCATTCCATCACTTCTCTTTAACGGTCCGTGCAGGCGCCTACCGGAAGAGCGGAGGCGAAGGGCTGCAAACACGCGAGGAGAAAAGGCTAGGAGGAAGATGTTAATCTCACCGCTTGGAATCTCCCAGTAGCTATTTTGTTTGTTCCTTTCACACCATCGAAGCAACACGCTTTCTCACTTTTCTCCCCTTGAGAGCTGTTTGCTGCTTTCCGGATCGGTTTCCAATAGACGGCCGGTTCTTAAAAGCACCGTAATGGACGCTCGTCTTGATGGGCAGCAGACGCGCGTCCCCCTTTGCTTAGGACCATTGTTACTTTTTTTGTGTTTGTCAGGTGAGAGTTAGGGGAGTTATTTTGGTATTGGTGTGACAGTGTTCTTTTTTTCTTTTCCCTGCAATCCCAAACATTGAAGTCACCTCCACTGATGACCAGCTTACCTTCCCAGGTGACATCATCGGAACATCTAAGTATCGTATAGCCTTTGTATATCTCCTGTACCCGCTCATTCACTGAAATAAAAAAACACTACAAACAACTCAGTTTTAGCCGTTAAGAAAATAAATGTGCTGTCATGAAGTTCCAGGAACGAAGCTCTATTGTTTTTTTGTGTGTTTTTTTGTGCCAAAGAAATACGCCACTTTGCTTTCCCAATATTGGCACAAAAGAGACTAGATATTCTTCTTTTCATAGCTTTGGTCGTCTTAGCCTAACTTATTAGGATCGCAGTAGTTCAATAGTGCAAGCAAAAAAAAAAATAACGCCATGTTTTTTTTTTCTTCAAGAAAGAGATGGAAAGGAAGGGAGGCTAGCCATTTTTTACATCGGCTGGCTTATCTACGTTGGAAAATTGAAGTACCCTAATATTTTGAAACAAATGTTAGAAACAAACGAATACACAAAAAATGGCTGGCCCGACACATAACTCACATTTTTAGCCCTCTAACTTAGGGGCTAGTGTGCTTAGGTCTATAATTTTGGCAACCTTTCTTTTCTTTTTTAACTGTGAAAGCGAATATCAGAGGCTACGTAGCAAGTCACAGGTAGTTCACATCTGCTCGGCCATGTGCCTCAACATTGTGACCAACTCACAAGAAAAGCGTGTGGACTTCAAGCAATTTCTTTAGAACATTTGCATTAGCTTGACAGCTAACCTGCCCTTATAATGAGAAAACTTGTGATATGTGTATTCAATATGACTCTGCCCCGCGATGGTGGTCTAGTGGCTTGGGTACTCGGCTGCTGACCCACAGGTCACGGGATTGAATCTCGGCTGCGGCGGCTGCACTTTCGATGGAGGCGAAAATGCTGTAGGCCAGTGTGCTCAGATTTTGGTGCACGTCGAAGAACCCTAGGTGGTCGAAATTTCCGGAGTCCTCCACTACGGTGTCTCTAATAATCATATGGTGGTTTTGCGAAGTTAAACCACACATATCAATGAAATTGATCAACATGACTCTTCACTTTAGCCAAAAGCATTCATTACGTAGTGCATTTATTCCTTACAATAAAGCTTATAACAGCAAACCCTTTAGCACATTATGCCTTTTCAGTCGACCCAGGAACTATCCTTATCATAAACATGTATCTGCCACAGACATGGTATCGCTTTCACTGATCCCTATGGTCCACTGAACATGGTGAAGGAAACAGTTAGCCTAAAAAATAATTGTTATCATGAAGTGGTGTGTGTCAGAAAAAAAGGGCTAATCCGACTACACTTAAATGGTCCACTGATAGAAGATGGTTCTCAGCAAAAAAAAAATGGCTACGAAACGATGGCGGCAATATGAAGAACCCCAAGTACCTGCAACTATGGAGTAAGAGTATAAAAAGACAAATAGGTATGGCTGCAAGGGCAGCTAGAAACAACAGAGGGCTTACGCAAACGACGATGACACCATAGAGCTATGAACCCTTGGTTTCAGTGGTAGCTGCTCTCTCTGGAGTTTGCACACCCGTGTCATGTTTTTGACTGCTTCCCGAATAACTCGAACCTCTCAGCACGGGGAATCAACGTGGAAGCAGCATACTGTTACCTAGCTAAAGCCTAGCAACAACCTAGAACCGCAATCACCTAGTTAAAGCCTAGAAGTAATCTATAAGTAACTAGAATAGTTTACAGAGTCATTCAGTGTTCGAAGCCTTGGGTAACATGGTGGAAGCTTTGCAGTTTTCTTAATATTCGGAAAATCAAAAGTACTGGCGTGGAAGACAAAACGTAACTGAAGAAAGAATTGCTAAAGAGAGAAGAAGCAAAGAATGGATAATATGACATAGCTCCAAGTGTGTTCCAAAGAACTATGTTGCGCGTTAGAAGATTAACAATTAGCTCTTTCATAACCTTCAGTGCCGAGGAGGGCTTCAGTACCTTGTCGAAAGCCTTTACCTCCGATTAAGGACAACTGTCAGCTCCCTTTAACGTATGTATGTAGTTCTTCCTTGCACTTACTGAAAGAGGAAAGCTGGCGAAAAGATGGGCGATCTGTTTCACGCTGCTACCATCGTGGCCTTCTGGGCTGTTGGCTATTTCAGCAGTGTCAGTAAGGGAACTAATGGCTGCTTTTTTGTGATTGTTATTGCTTCTAAGTCCTTCATCAGTGTTGTCATCCTGGTATCTATACACAGAATGTTCACTGGAGTGTAAACAATGTATCACAAGGTGCCGTGAGGTAAAGCCACCATTGCCTCAGTGGTCATGAAGCGTGAATTGTACATATTTTTTTGAAGAATGGGTGCATCTACATGTATTTATCAAGCCATTTTCAGCTACGTTTTTAAGCTGCCCTTTATCTCGTCCAGCGTGCATCAAATTCAATGATTTGGAATACCGCACAGTACAATTATTTGCGTTTCTTTCTTTCCTTTGCCTCTCCTCCCTCTCCAAAAAATACTGGGTAATTTAAAAAAAATACTTACACAGTCAATGAATATGCAAAACGCATGTTTGATAGTCATGAGCGTCACTTACAGCTCAGAAGTAGAAGGCGAAAAAGTAAGCCATACCTCCTTAGAATAATTCCTTTTTTATCGATAGCGAACTAGAGAAAAGAAACAGCTGCAGCGTCTTTTCGCACTGCTCAAGCCTGGGGGAAATTGCTTTCGTGGCGGTCCTCACTGCACACAACAGGAATAGAGATATTATTTTCATTACTTTTTTCTCTCTGTTATTTTTGTAGTTCCGGGGATTTGTTCTCGTTTCTCCATTTCAACCGAGTGGGTGTTTTTACCTGCACGACAGTGTTTTTTCCCATATAAAGAATATTGAAAGGTTCAGAGTGGCTCAAACGGGAATGGCGAATGTTGTGCACGATATATTATAAGCGCAAGTGCAGTGATAAGTTGCGAATCAGTTGTACTCTTTTGTTTTTTTCTGCTCTGCTTAGTCGTAAACTTTGTTTCTCACAGTTCATACGCGTTTGAGCTTTCATAAAATAAAAAAAAATAAAAATGAATAGTACTGTGTGTAAATCCTTAATGGCATGAAAGCAAAAAAGATGGTGCACTGAAGTTACCCTGTCTCATAAGCTTTTTCAATAGCTTGAAGTCACCGACTATGCTGACGTCAGTGAAGCAGAACCTCTACTCACGTAAGAACGCACTTGTACGCTGAACAAAAGCTATCCCCTCCCCCCCAAAAAAAGATTAGTAAAGTTCCAGCAACGCAAACTACAAAATAATATTTAATTACGGAAACTTGCGTATTTAGGAACATTGCAGATTTATTTTCACTTTATGGGGTTCAACGTACAGAGTGTGCTAGTTTGGTTCGATAAACTTGAACAATATCTTGCAAAACAGTATGTCACGTATAGAGTGTTTGAATAACACTAATACATTGGTATTATTTTGTTAACCCCTTTCTTATGATGTGGTCATGTTAACATTTTTCTTGTGAAAATGTTAAATATAGCTTACAAACACAATGCTGTTAGTTCAATTCTCACTACATGCGTCCCTGTCAACATTTTTCTGTGTGCTATGTATCACTATCTATACTAACTGTATGTATTTAAAAAAAACGCTACTCCTGGTTTTTTGTGAGAGATACGATCAATAGTTTACTCGGATATTCCCTATCGTGTGTTCCCAGCATAATACTGATTATCCGTGCTCTTTTACCATACAAGTCAAGATTACTTCAGCATTTCCTTTCAGGTAAAAAGCTGCCCCATTCTTCTAAGCTACTTTGGCGTGTGTATTTGAACATATAAAAGTATGTGTACTCGGGCAAATTCATTCTCAACTGCGACTTGAAAGCCATAATTCCTAAATTTCAATATTTTAGTTTGTGCCTTAGGTAGTAAATTCTTATCATCCACTCGAATTTTTATTTAAACCGTGTAAGTGATGTCTCCACCGAAGGTTGAAATTGCGGCTCTGAGGTTGCGCTGTCTTTAGCATGGGTGTGTCTCCTGCATTGGTAGGAAAATAAGCACCATGCCACCCATTGTTCGTTCAAGTTTTCAATTTCGAATTGAGAGGCCAATATATTTGTGATGGTACTGTATTTGTGAGCACAGCTGTTCATACGGTAATTTTTTCTCTCTTGTTTCTATTCCTTTTAGTTTCTATATTTCCACATTATATACACATATCTTGTTTGGGTCTGCTAGCATTCGCTGCTGAAAAGCCAGAACCTCGGGAGTCCGCGCATCGAACGAGCTAAATAATGCAACGCGAGCATGCCAAGCATTTGAGCGTGCAGGGTGTTCTGTACAATTTTTCACAGTAGCGTCCATAATCAATAGGTGGAACTTTAGTGCAACTTTAGTTAACAGCGTTAATCAGGATGGTTGAATAGGAATATATAACTATGGCTCTTTCTGCGCATGTCACGGGGTTCATAAATATAAAGATCTCACTATCACCGTCCTAATTGAGGCCTTGAAGAACATAATGATTGCTAGAAAGTTCTGCACATTGAGTAACGCCTTCAAGAGCCACAAGCGCGTAATGAGAACTTCAATAAGCCTTGGTTCAGTTAGCTGCTGCACACCACTCGCTTTGATCCTTGCGGGTTCGAGGGATCATCAATCGAAACGCACTTGCTCTGGGCTGTCTGGACGGAAGTGCTGGTTAACCTCAAGCTCCTTGTCTGAGACGACTGCGTGCACAGGAGATTTGGACACAGAAGTGGTAATCAAACGACCGAAGTATACATTACCCCGTGGTCCCAAATAAAAAAAAGGAAAAGAATGCAACGTGTACAAAGAGGCTCTATCGTAAAGGAGGGAATGTCACGCTTAGGCGGAACGCCCGTTATCGCGGGAATTCGGCGACACACCATGCCACCACCGGCGAGATGAGCCCATGATGACGGTCGCGTCAGCGATGCAGCATACACGAGAGGACCACACCCTCGAGAATAATACGTTTCCCTCCGTCATACATCCGAGTCAGTGTGACGTGCAAGCCGTCGGTCGACAGAAGGCAGTCACGGGAAGAATATAGAAGCGCTGTTGCTGGGCGGCCTACATCGGTTACAATGTACAGATGGGGACACCTAGGGTAGCCTGACAGAGATACGAAGAACTGGAAGCACGTCGCTGCCGATGCATTCCTCGAAAGCACAAAAAATATAGGCGCCACGAGGTAAAAAAAATATAGTATGGGCAACCTTGCCATCAGGCCTTGCGTATATTTTGCGGTTTAATCTGCCTGTATACAGTATATAGGGGGCGTTGAAAGCGCTAAACTGTCATGGCACCAAAATTGCATCTCAAGGCTTTTATATACATTGAAAAACTAAATTGAATTTCATGACATTGGCGAATTTTATGGTGAAAGCTCCTATGAGATGGCAAGAAGGACCTTTTTTTGGCAGCGTAGTTTCCGCCGCTGCTGTCCGTAACGACTATGGCATTAAACTAAAAAAATTAAGTAAAAACGCCAAAAACAGAGCAAGATTTGAACACTGGCCCTCTGTGTGCCAGCCCAGCGAAGGGAAGAAATGAGCGCTACCTCGTGTTCACGATTAACGCGATTTTGTAATTAAAGACGTCCATGCCGCATGGATTTATTGGTCACGTGACCCATGAACACGGAAAAGAAGCTATTCGTTTTCGTCATCTTCTTCGAGTGATGATGATATCAATACAGACATTTGTCTTGTGTCCGGAAGTGAACACCATGATGGCGGTGAAGGAGTAGCTCCACCTGTATTAAGGAAGACAGCTCGGACGCGAACACAGCGAGTACCCCCCCAGTGAAGCCACTGTGCGTTATTCCGTGTTTTGAAAGTTTCCACACAGCCCCGAAGCTTCCCGATTTAAATACACTGAAGAGGTTTTGCCAACAGAAGGGAACAAACCTGCTTTGTTTGTAAGGTTATTATTTATTAGCAGCAGGTAGCTGGTTTCCTAACTATTGTTTAGATATGAACTTTATTACGTTCATTTGACTAAGTTTGCGGTAAAACTATGTTTTCAACATCGCCTAGCTACTATTTAGTTTAATGAGAATCGAAATGAGCGATAAATAAAAGCACCTTTTTACTGGAAATAAAGAAAAAATTGCGTGTAAGGGGTTAAAAGCCTTCAAGACATAAGTAACAATTTTGCATGAGCTTGAAAGAGCTCTGTGGCTTTGAGCAAACCTATGGTGAAGACAAAATTGCGGTAAAGTGTGCTTTCAGGTTGGTTATGCTTAGGACGTGTTTACAAGGCACCGTGCTTCCAAGCTTTAGATCGGTGTCTTCATTTGATATCACTACCGTACGGATCCATGATGCGGACTAGCAAGAATGGATAATAGGTGTATACCGGCAATCCTTTCATATAAAACAGTTGTCGATGGAGGATCTGTCAAGTACATATGTAGAATGCAGTTACGTCTTGTGCTGTTTGGAGCTTCAGTGGTCACGTACAGAAGCTTAGTGATCAATGACGCAACTCACATTTAATATTGATGATGCTGGAGACAGTCGCTGGCCTCCCTCTTTAGTATGCACCACCAGCTTTCTGAGGTATATTATTAATGACATGCGACGATTGTCCATGGTTCTTTTGAGTGGTGCGCAACTATTGTGTCCAGTTATTTTTCTCCTGAACAATCAATAGGAAGAGTTTTTTTATGACGTATAGCTATGTTGAATGACCAAAGATGCAATACCAAGAAAAAACATACCCTGTCAAAGAACACACACAGAGTGCTCGGTCCACCATGGGGCATACCGTTTTGCCCTAGTTTGTATGAAATCCTGCAGATCCTGAATGTCTATTTGTTTTCTTGAATAAAATGCAACATAAACATCAGCAAAAAGGTTGCCTTAGCTTCAAGTATAGGATAGGCTAGCTAGTTTGGCAAAGCAGCATAAAGTAGGACCGTGAAGTGGCAGCTCAAACCATAGACAATTTTGCTTTATATGCAATAGTGTACAGTGCTAAACACAAATAATCACTTCCAAATTTAACTGAGATTGTTCGAAATAGACAGTTTCATTAATATACCAACCGCAACTGTGACTCTAAACACTCACTATATTTGCCTATTACTGTTGTTACATGATTGAAAATGGCTGCACGCAAAAATATTACAAATGTAAGCCTAACCAAAGCCTCTATTCGATCTACATGTTCATGGACATCTTAAGGTACGGAGCTAATTAGGTGCCGTATTCTGTGCACCACATATGAGAGCGAAGATACAGTGGTAATAGAAACATAAAGCGCAAAAAAACTTGTAATCCAGTACTGCAACTGCGTTTGCGAAGAAAATAAAAGTAACTACCGTATGGTCAAAAATATTCTTACGAACTAATTGCCACGGTGACTCTTCACATTTTTATATAATCCGAATGGTATGGCTGTGAGAGCACACTCTTTCTTACTACTAGCAAAGTCTGCTTTCAAATGCCCTTAAAGAGTCAATGCTCATACATGATGAATAATGGAAAAGTTATGTTTCAATCATAAAAAAAACTTATCGCATGTGATAAAATTATTTCAAGAAAGACTGCAAATTGAATGAAGCAAATAATTTAGTTTTATTTTTTCTATTGATGGCTACTTTTCTATTCGTGCATGCCACAGTTTCATTACTCAGTTTACGAAATGCAATATGATCAAATGAAATCACAGCCATGAACAGCAAAGTTTCAAATTCTTGTTTTCTTTAAAACATTGCAGTAGTGACAAAACGGGCAAAGAGCTGTCAAATAGAACTGGAAATACATTTTTTTCTGTAGACAAAATTTTCAATGTTTTAGTTCCAACACAAGAACTAATTCTTTGCTTTCAATTTCTATATAAACATGGTTTTTGGTGGGAGCACCACGTGGTATAAGCTCCGTCTCAACGTGAACCAAAAATAATTTTTTATAAGTGGTCAGGTTTTTTCATACAATATAGAATCTTCAGTGATCTCAAATATTTTTTACTTCATAATACATCTTCGCAGAAAAAGTATTCATTACTCAGATACGCATATATGCATGTATAAAAATTGTGGACGGAAATTCTAGAGGCGTTTATGACAATGAAATTGCAGTACGATTATTTGTATTCGAGCACCTTACTCTAACATTTCTGCCTATTATGTATTGTGAAATTGTAATTCAAACGACAAACGACCCCCTCAGAATAACTTTTCTCACAAAAAAAAAAAAAAAACCTTCAAACGACATTATGCGAAATGCGGAAGGCTCCGATGTGACGACAAAGAAAGTTATATTCACCGAAATGCTTGTGTAAGGCATTGCCTTGAATCTAAGAAATCGGAACAATTTTTCGGAATATATTTGACATACCCGCCGGAATGGCAAGGATGTATGGCATGGAATCAACAGCATTCCATGCTGTGCCAGTTTTGGTATATACCAATTCAAGAAAGCAGATAAGAGAGTGCCCAGACAAAGGCAGTACACAAACGAACGAACGGACGGATGGATAGATAGACAGATGGACGGATGGACGGATGAATGGATGGACGGATGAATGGATGGTAGGATGTATGGACGGATGTATGGACGGATGGATGGATGGACGGATGTATGGACGGATGGATGGACGGATGGATGGATGCACAGATGGGGGGATGGGTGGTTGGACGGATGGGTGGATGGGTGGTTGGATGCATGATTAGATGGGTGGTTGGATGAACTTGATTGAAAGGGATGACTTTCCCTTAAAGTAGAGGGCAGTAAAGTTTCTTTTACAGGCAGTGGAGAACGTTGGAAATTCCGAACTCTGCCAAATTTACCCTCCCCTCTTAGGTCCTGCCCCGAACGCACATACACACACTCCTCTACAGCAGTAATGTTTGTTGGTGCAAGAAAAGGCGAAAAAAGGTGATGCATATCTGAAGGACAGTGTGCAAACTCTTTCGCGAAATGCTAACATCGCAATTTTTATTTCTGCTTCTACCGGGCCTTCAAAGAGAGCGCTTCCGGAAAGCACGCACGCATTTTGTGTGCCGCCAAGTTCCAGACTGTGTGCGGCTTCGGACGCGAAAGAGTAAGAAGACCCTTCTAGAAAAGTTCTCTCGTTCTGGCAACAAGCCTAGGAGTGTGTTCTGGTTCGCCAAGTTGTGCCGAAAAATGCGACAACCAAATGTAACGCCCGTAATGGGTACATGCTCTTGGTAAGCGGTAGTGATGTTTTTTCACTATCGCCACCTTAAGACAACAATTTATAACGTTTCAAATACAATCCTGTGAGCGCGGTTCCTGCCCTGTAGTTACGAATATATCAACACTGAAAAGAAAACAGCTTGCCATCGCGCTTGCATTCAAAGTGATTAGTATAAGCTTTTTTGTCTGGTGTAATTTCTTACTTCCTGATTTTAGCGCAGTTTTTCACGCCTAATAATGAAATAACCGGTCTAAATGTGTACGCTACTGATTCATCAGTTTGTATCCGTTAGAATAATCTTTATTTGGGTAGTCCAAAACACAGATCTCTGTGTTCTGGGCCGCTCCCACGTGGGTACTCAGATGCCGAGCTCTCCAGCCAACTCGCGGGCTTGAAGCCATGTAAAACTTAGAGCCAAAAGAGAAAAAAATGCAGAACAAACAAAGTAACTACAAGCCATATGCACCTGTCTTCGTTGCGTACCTTGTACTTGCACTCATGTTTTTTTTATAAGGCCATGCGCATACAATACTAAAACCCATTTGCCATCCTGTTACCTGCTGTCTCTACAGTATAGGGTTCACGGATAAATAATGCGCAACTTTTTTACATTGTTTGCAACGTTGACTTGTCAAACGTACCTTTGGAACAGAAAGCATGGCACCAGCATCTTCCTTGCGCTTTGTGCTGCCTGAGTAATGCTCCGATTTTCGCCCATTAAATATTGACATCAACAAAAGTGCTGCGCGTTTCCTGGTTCTACGAGCAGCATTCACATTATCAGACACGGCCTTCTTCTTGCTAAAAAAACAGGGTTGAAATAATCAGACACGGCCTTCTTCTTGCTAAAAAACGGCGATTAAAAGCGATTTGTCAGAATCTAGAGAAAGTCACCGATGGTGGCAGAAGCCTTCGATAGGATCCCAATGCGGAGTACGGTGAATCCATCACCTTGCTCTATCTCGAAAGCACCGACAAACGAAGCAACACCACCTCGGTGTGCCAAGTTATTGTTGCTATCTCTTTATTCCTTCGGGGGCTTCTGTATCTTATCTGAGAGCCCCACGCTTTGTTTCTGGAACATGTGATGCTTTTTATAAAACGCAATATCCCCTGAATACGTATTCGCAGCTTTATCTATAAAATACTGATAGTGCACCTACTCTATTAATGCTTCAGGGTGGTTTTCCAAACAGAACTGCGCATATTGCTTAGCTTTTAGCTTTTGCTAGGATACTGGTTCGACAGTTGCACTATTAAGAGGCATCGTACAGCCTCCCGACCCAACCAAGCCTTTGTAGATTCCACAGCCATTAAAAACAATTGCTACATAAATACATTTTGCATATTCTCGTTATTCATCATCAGCCTATTTGTTCGACGCACCATTATGTTGTTTTTCACAAGCAGTGGCCTGTGACTGTTTGTACTTTGTATTTTGCTGCTTTTCAGCTCTCAACTATGCCTTAAATTTGTTTTGCTGATTAATCTTTAGACATCCTCGAAATTTGCCACAGCGACTATACGTAATTCAGTGCACGCTTTGCTTTCTTTATATTCGATTATACCAGACTTCATTGAGAGCATTCATGGGTATTGCTATTTACCAATATTGTTCTTGCCTAGTAGGATTTATATTTAGTTGTAACTATCGAAACACCCACAAATAGCACGTCCCTATATTAGAGTACACACCGTAGGGACAAGCTTTCCATTTACATCTAGCAAAAGTGGGACACCGGAACAAAATAGTTAGACTTGAAGGTCTTAACACTCATAGCCTACTTATTCTAACCACTTTCACACACACCATCTCATTGCAAAAGGCGACGCATATAATGCAGTAATGTGAACTAATGTATTGGCTTGACTTGCAAAAAAACATGAATATACGACTTCTTTTTTTTTCTTCCAACATGCTTGATTTTTACGATTCAAAAGACTGACTTTTAGAGTAGCAGACGTATAAAATCGGAACTCTTGACACCTAAAGCAAACAAGTTACACTCGTGGATAAAGTTGAACAACGTTCAGTGGAACGGTGCTCTTATCTATCCTTTAAAACTCCCACTATGTCATTGTTTTTGAAAATGTTCAAGAAAAGTAAGCACGTACAACTGCATAAGGCACTCTGTGAGGTGCCTCACGGGCGGGAACTAAGTATGGAGTCAGCTCTGAATAATTTTATCATGCATAAATTACACGTACACGAGTGCGGCTTGAAGCGATGGCGATAAACTGCAAACGACATCACCCTCCACCATTTTTCTCGTGGCCGCACACTGCCCTTGTAAGCGTGAAACGAGGCGGATACTTAATATGAAGAATGTACTCATTAGGAGAACTGCTGAATATTGCATTTTCTCTATGAATTAGTTAATATGCACAAACGAAAGGGCTGAAGGCAAGTGTTTTCTTCGACTTACAGCTTTCAGTTTTAAGCTTCGGGTTCCCATTAGTATGCAAAAGGAGGTAGCCAGACGCAGAAAGGCTCAGAACTTCTCGCTAAGCAACAGAGATAAACTATACAGCATAGTACGCTTGCATGTTTCTTGAAGTGTATTTTCTTATAATGTCAGGTGCGTCTATTGAACGCACAGCAGAAGTAACCTAAACTGAGTGATGATCAGGAACAAGGTATTTGTTGCAAAGTTCACGGTTTCACAGGTTCACCAGGCGTATTGAGCGACTCACCATTAAAACTGTGCACTTCTTTTGATGCACCCCCCCCCCCCCCCGATATTCCTGCTTGACATGGCAAGTACTATTATTTTTTGCGTGAACCTGTATTCGAAGGGATCCTTCTGCAATATGAAAAAGACATAATTCCATGGCTCGCATCGGTGTTGTTGGTCAGAAAGGCTTAAACTTTGTTCATTACAATGTTGCTGTCGCACACAAAACCACGTTATAATTATATTCACTATAACAGCAATGAGAAATATGCTGAAGTAGCGCTTTAATGAAAAAAAAACATTCAATGTTTCTTGAAAATCTCTCTCAGAGCAGTGGCTTTGAAGTTGCATGGAAACGTGCGGCCTATTTAGACACTTTCGATTCACTATAGATTAAGTATACGCAATATTTTTTCTGTGCCTTGGCGTGCCATGCACGAACATTTATTTATTATACTCAAACCTCACATTGACAGCTTTTCTGCCAACTTCTCTTGAAAGTTGGCTTGAAACAATAAATTACAAATTTCGTATTATATCTTGCCTCCTCCTCGTATTCATGGTGGTGTAGCTTCAAGCTCAGTCATCGGAAAGAAAGAGAAAAATTGGGCGCGTATTTCAATCTTACACTGAAAATGTCGTTGCCCCACCATGGTGGTCTAGTAGCTAATGTACTCGACTGCTGACCCACAGGTCGCGGGATCAGATCCCGGCTGCAGCTGCTGCATTTTCGATAGAGATGGTAATGCTGTAGCCCCGTGTGCTCCAATTTCAGTGCACGTTAAACAACCCCAGGTGGTTGAAATTTCCGGAGCCCTCCACTACGGCGTCTCACATAATCCTATCGTGGTATTGGGACGTTAAACCCCACATACCAAATGTCGTCAAAAGAACATAGTCTTGCGTCTGGAGAGATTAAACAAAACGTTTATTAAAGACGATTCTTTCTTGGAGACCTTCGATGCAAAAAAGTTGGTCTGTCTGTCTGTCTGTCTGTCTGTCTGTCTGTCTGTCTGTCTGTCTGTCCTCTCTTAACAGCATTGGGTATTCGAAACGGTCGATTCCTTCCGCAGCGCCCACCTTTGTTGCTCAAAATTCAGCGTTCATTCTTGTGTAATTGTCGATTAAAAAGCAATTATTGCGCATGTCTGGAGCACTATAACAACACGTATATATTCTGCATGTGCGCCTTTTACTAGAAAAGGCATACATGAGTAATTTTAAGGACCGTAGCGCTTATCACCCTGCGCTGACCATGTAACGCTTGCACGTAAACGCGAAAGTTTCCAACGCTTTGCTGAAACGAGACCGTGGTGGCACCTACCCGTTACCTTGCGTTCTACACCTTATCATCACTGAGACGGGCGCACACACCCATCTCAGTGCCACGCGCTTTGTTTTTGAAAAAACTGCCACATGGCGCTCATGTCTCACGAGTGACGTCACTTGATGCGCTCGTTCACCTCCGCTGCACGCTCGAGGCACTCTAATGCAGCACCTTCAGAATACCATTCAGCAATTTTCTTGAGCAGAACATTAAATAAATATTTTGTTCACTCTCTCTACACGCAAGACGTCTTTTGACGACATTTGGAGAGAAAATGCAGTTACGGGGCTGATTTTTTGTAAATTTATATTGAAAAACGAAGCGCGCGGCGTGCGTGCCCGTCTCGGAGGAGATTAGGTGTAGAATGCAAGGCGACGAGTAGGTGCCACCACCCTGTCGTCTTAGCAAAGCGTTGAAAACACTTGCCTCTTCGTGCTAACGTTGCATGGTCAGCGCAGCGTGCTGAACGCTGCGGTCCTCTGAATCATTTATGGATGCCTTTCTAGTAAAAGACACACATACAGAATATTGACGCGTAATTATGGTGCCTCAGATATGCGCGATATTTGCTTTTAAATTGACAATCGCACAAGTATGAACGATGAACCTTGAGCAATATTGGTGGGCCCTGCGGATGGGGTCTGCCGTTTCAGGTATCGTCTACTGTTCTTTAAGGAACCGTTAAGGGCAGAAAAAAGAGGCAAATGGACAGACAGACAGACAGACAGACAGACAGACAGACAGACAGACAGACAGAGAGACAGACAGACAGACGGACCAAGATTTTTTCGTTGAAGGTCCCCAAGAAAGACTATCGTCTTTAAAAGGCGGGGGATGGGGGGGGGGGGGGCGCCTGAATCGAGCGACGCATCATTGTCATTCCATCGTACTCGATGTATCCTAAAATAGTTTTGTGATCACAGATTTGTGAGGTAATAAACCTTGATACTGTGGTCAGTTGATCTTCATATGGAGTTCTTGAGGGTCAATTCGCGACAACGCCGTTATTGCGTGTCTGTGAGAGCCACGATGAAACTTTTTGGAAGGACGTTTACTGACATTTACACTGAGCTTTTGCGTTGATGCCTTAAAAGTTTATTATGCATCGACGAATGTGATCTGTCGATATGCGCAATGAATTATCAAAATAGAGCAGTGACGCCAAACCCGCCAGCTTTGAGAGTCAAAGATAGCCTCGCTGTATGGTGCATGGAAGGCTGGCCGTACCTAACAGAGGGAGTCCAGCTGCATTTTGACGTTTTGTGAGGACGCTGTACTCAATAACTTTTCTGTGTGTCCTTTCACCAAGCACACGTGTTTTAACAATGGGACAATGGTGCAAAGAGCAGCTGATGTAAAATAAAGGTGGCTATGAAAATCCGCTTGCAAAACAATGTTCACACTGGTGCGCGAGGCTGCATTGGGGTGCAACAGCCCCAGGCGATGTCGTTTGGCCCCTCCCACGCTTCGTTCAAGAGCCAAATGCTTGGGAAATTCCTTCAGCTGTAACTGGCCACGTCCACACTGTGCCTATATACATTGGCATTTAACGGCTGGGCTTCACATTTTTGGCAGAGACACAATTGTTCCAGGCCACCTAATTAATGTCCCGTCTGTGAAAATCTCACGTAATGTAGCTCCCTTTACTTCGGCGAAAAAAAAAACGCCCGGCCTGCGCAGTAGGCGTAGCGCAGTCAGAGCGAAAACTAGAAGAGCGTCCTTTCAGAGCCTTTTCAGAGCGTCCTTTCAGAGCCTCTTCAAAACACTCTTTGGGTGACTACGGCAACCACACTTGCTTGGTACTCGCTAGGGCATTATAATAAATTCTTGGGTAGTAGGCCGGCATTCGCTATGCTATTTTTTGTCATTTTTCTGAGAAGCGTAGTATCCACTAAACATTTGCAAGAAAGTTTGTGCCAATTACTCGTGCAGTGGCTGACCACGATGAGGAAATATGGCTGAGGTAGGTATGCACCACAGTTAATAGGGATATAATAACAAGGTTTTGTAATGGGTTGGAGCATTGGACGAGCCACTCTTTACGCTATTCGTATTGTGCGACAAGTGGTTGATCTTTCACTGTTGTAAAACGTTTTATAGGTCGTATTAACGCAATTGCTTTTCTGATGTCAAGCTTGCCTAAGGCAAGTTTGACAAGTCACAAGCACCAGTGTAGCTCAGCGATAGAATACTGGGCTGGCACGCAGCGGACCGGGGTTCGAGTCCCACTGTGCCATTGGGGCTAGGTAATGCCTGCCTAAGCCAAGTTTTACAAGTTACAAGCACCGGCGTAACTCAGAGGTAGGATACTAGGCTTTCACCCAGCGCACCCAGATTCAATGCCCACTTTGTCATTGGTGCAAGGTTTTTTTTCTAATTTCGCGTGATGCGGTTACGGACACCGGCGGCGGCGGCAGACAACATGCAACTGCACGTGACCCAAAAAGTGATCTCATAACAGCTTTCGCTGTAAAAAGACTGCATATTCTGTGTAGAGCATTAACATTAGGAAGCGATGCGTGACGCGTGGAATGTGGCGTGTGGAGCATCTTGTAAACTTTATTAGACTTTACTACCGACAGTAACACTTCTCTCGGTGGTATAAGGTCTGAAAACACCGCATTGAGCGCACTCTGCTTTAAATACTTGGCGACTTTGTGGCAGACAAACCTGAGAACGTTCTGAGAAATGATGGATCAAACAAAGGGTGTAAGACATGAATAAGTGTAATAAATAACGGTTTTATAACGTTACTTGAGGCAGTATTGCTTGATTGTTCCGCGAACTGAGAGCACGGGAGTAAACATAGCACGAGCCCTCTTGCTGTGTGCCTCCTCTTTGCTTTGTGTCTGTGTTTACCTCCACGCTTCCAGTTCACTAAACAATAATAAATTACCAACTAGCCAACCTTTCCATCCTATTGCGGTATTGCTTGTCGAACGTCAAATGTGGTTGCATGGCTGGCAGTGTGTCTTAGCACAACGCAACAAAGTATGAATATTTACTTCTATTGATTATGGAGGTGCTATCTAGTGTTTTCAGCCTTCGCAAGGATAGGCTAACGATTTGTGTTTTCCCTTCGTTTCAATAGCAGTGGAATCGGAGCTGTTAGGTCGTGTGTAACTGCAGCGTGACTTCGGATAATGAGCTAACTATACAAGCCAGTGCAGTTAGCGAGGAAATAAAAGCCCGATATGTGTACTGAAAGGTACAGACATCTATATTGAGGAGTTGTGTAGAAACCGAAGCAGAAAACTCTTCAAAACTAACAAAGAAACGTGTTCGCGTAGTAACACCTGCTTCAAGGCCAGCAGAATATGGCATCACTGAATGATTCGCGTAAAATTTATTCCCACAATGCACGTGAACAGCGGATTGTTTCGACTTCGCCGCCTTTCTCTCTGATAAATAAAGAAAAATACAAGAATGTATACTGTCCTTCTCTTAGGCTCAGACACACATCACAAATGATTTTATTACAGATGACCGGTGTTGTAGCGAAGGGGTAGCACATTGAGCCCGAGTCCCCCCCCCTCCCCTTTCTCCTGAAAACGTTTGTCGGTATGCCAACTGAGCGAGAACGACTATATAAAAGGGTGCCCACCCACCCCAGAAAAAAACATTTCTGCCTGCATCCCTGTGGATGTCCGCATCTTTCTGCTGTTTTCACATACGCCACCTGTTGTGCTCATGTGGGCTACAATTAAAACAATGCGCACAAGGGTTATGTTGCTCACACGCTCTGTGCGAAAATTCTCACGTCGCGATCAATCTTTGCATGATGAAGCCTACTGTATACATAAAATATAGTATCTTCGGGCTACCGTAAACACAGGAGAGTGTATAACATGACTGTGCACTGAGAAATAATGGCCCCTGCAGAAAAGGAAACAACTAATGCTTGCACAAACACCGAGTCCCCACAACATCGCGTGAGGCCCCTTCGCTGGAAAGTATGTGGCATTGGTCACGCGAAGTTTCGAGCACTTTCTGTGGACATATTCTCTGTCACAGCTCACCCTCACTTTCCCATTCTTTTTGTTCTTCGACAAAAGTATTTGCGTCCCAGCCTTTCGATCGATATTCGTTTTCCCGGACGCATCCAGTCGCCTTCCGACAGCCTCGCATACAGCGGCTTTAACGGCGTGCTCTGGGAATGCTCTACTTTGCAGTGCTACACTAATTAAAAGATCGCACAACTGAAGGCATCAGCATGGCTGCATATGCGTCAAGCGGTGCTATAGCTGCCAAACTAATGAACATAGTCCAAGCTGTCATATATCAAGACACAATAAAACTCGACTACGTCTGTGAAGACACACTTCAGTTTCATCTCATACTGATTCATAAGATGGAGGAATAAGCCTTTTTTTTCTCAAGTATTTTTTGTCGTGTGTTCGTATGCATTTTACCAACGTCATTCTCGAAACGGAAAGGTCATCAATGATGTCTTGGTGGGAGTGTCAGTGTAAAACACGTCCGTGTTTAGGAAAACAAATGCTCATGTCACTTTTTTCTCTGCCTTTGTATTCTTTTGATCACGCTTCGTTTGTGAGCTTTGCTGCGAATCAGAAACTAGAACAACTCCATTTCGGTGAAAACAGAGTGGACGAAGAAAGCAAACCGGAAAGATAAAAGGCAGGCAGGTTAACCAGACACACTTCTGGTTGGCTAACTTACACTAGGGGATAAGGGAAGGAGAAAAGAAAGATGAGAAAAAGAGAGGAAGTAAAAGACGGGTTACATCCCGAAAAATGTCGCAGCACAAAACTATTCTAGAAGCGCACAAGTTGCAAAAAGGGAGAATTTGGTTTAAGTAAGGCGACATTCCAACAACCCGAAAGGGAACGAATTCCAATAAGCACAAATGCAGACTCGAAAAGGTCCACCAGGCCAGTTGCCGAGCAAAGAAGAAACGAAGTACTTGAGAACTTTCTAGCAAGAAAGCCAAGGAATCTGGTAACCCATCTAACCCGCAGAAGTGTACTCGGTATCGTTTTAGCAGAGGCGCGTCGTACACTTTAGCCTCGCAAACAGCGCTTCTCGTTCTTTCTCCTCAGTGGTGCCTCGTAGCTGTCCCAGCCGAATGCGCGAGGTCTCTGAATGAGCAGCCATGCGCACGCCGATAGCTCTCCCGTATTTTCCGCTTTGACTCCACATCCGATCTCGCGTTTGCAGATTCGTTGAGAACAACTCACTTTAGTGTCACCCCTTTTTCCTCCCCAGCACATTCATTCTCTCTCACTTTCGCGTGTCAAGTGGAGTGCTGTGATCACACATAAATTCAAGATATTGCAGGAATTAAAAAGTTTTGTTATTTTTACAAATTCAAGTTGTTGCAAATCAGTATATAAAAGGAGGTTCCGGAGTCCGAATCTGAGTTGAGACCTTCCGTACATAGTAAACATGAAAGAAAAATTGACTGTAGCATCAACAGTAAGGAAAAAAGATGTAATATGCATTTTGAGAGCATACATATCTCATTTATAGTTCAATGCTTTTTGTTTTAAAGGATTACTAAAGAAGAATGGTAGATTCCACGTACCGTGAGAATCAATGATTTGCGATGCGTGAATGAGGGAGATGGATATATGTCACTCTAAAATCAGCACAATATTAGGGGGTGAACGTGAATTATGCCTTACATAAATTCCGTGTCATGATTCTCATGCTTTCTTTTGGCATTTGTGTTCGTCGTCTATTCACGTCACGCAATAACAAATTTGGTATATCTGAAGCTATCTAGTGGCTAAGGTACTTGGCTGCTGACCCACAGGTCACGGGTTTGAATCTCGGCTGCGACGGCTGCATTTCCGATGGAGGCGGATATGTTGTAGGCCCGTGTGCTCAGATTTAGGTGCACGTTAAAGAACCCCAGGTGTTCGAAATTTCCGGAGCCCTCGACTACGGTGTCTCGCATAATCGTATGGTGGTTTTGGGACGTTAAACCCCACATATCGATCAATCAATCAATATCTGAAGCTAGCAAAATGACCGCGAGCGCGGTATGAGTGTAGCATGTAGCCATGTTTTACATCATACGCATGGGATGACAATCATGCTTGAACCCATCATTTGTCGTCTCTACACGTCATGCAATACCAAATTTGCTATATGTGAAGCTTGCGAAATGGCCACGAGTGCATCATGAACATGGTATATTCTCATATTCTTACATGACACGCATGTCATAGTTATCATGTTTGCACCAGTCATATGCCTTCATCTTTTAATCACGTCACATAACACCAAATGTGAAGCTAGCAAAATTGTCGTGAACGCTTCATGAGCGTCGTATGTAGCATATTTCATAGATGACATGCATGCCATGATTATCATGCTTTCGCGTGTTATTTACCTCTGTCGTCTATTCATGCCATGTAATACCGAAATTGGCATATTTCAAGCTAGCCAAACGGCCGCGTGTTCAGCGTGTTACATTGTCAATTTCTTACATGACACGCATGTCAGGCTTATCATGTTTGCACCAGTCATATACCTTCATCATTCATACACGTTCCTTAATACGAGACTTGGTATATGTGAAGCGTAGTCCTGACTTACATGACATGCATGTCATGTTTTACACGTGAGGGCCTGTCACGTATGTTAGCCATGTAGTCATACCATACCAGTTTTGCAATTTGTCATGTCAAAAAAACGACCGCAACAGCAGCAAGACTATTACATATACATCATGACATTCATGACATACGTGCCATGATTATCAGGTTACGACTGATCCCTTATGCTTGTCACACTGGGATGTTATGCCATACCAATTTTGGTATAGATGTCATTACCGAAAAAAACAGGAAAGCTAAATGTCGTAGGTTCGTAGGTGGCTGGATCGGTAGATAGATGGACGGATGGATGGACGGGTGGTTAGGTGGACGGATGGACAAACGGACGGACGGATGGATGGATGGATGGACGGATGGATGGATGGATGGATGGATGATTGGATGGATGGATGGATGGATGGATGGATGGATGGATGGATGGATGGATGGATGCATGGATGGATGGATGGATGGATGAATGGATGGATGGATGGATGGATGGATGGATGGATGGATGGATGGATGGACGAACGGACGGAATGGGATGGCATGGGATGCATGGATGGATGAATGGATGGATGGTTGGACGGATGGACGGATGGATGGATGGATGCCGGGCCAAAGTCACCGAAGCTCGCTTAGAAATTTTTCGCTTTTAAAAGCAGCACTGTGCGGATAGCCCCTGCTAGCCTCGCTGCATGCACTTAGACTTCCCAGTCTCTCTATAAATGCTTTAAATTGTCTTCACAGTAACCTATTGTGGTACTCGAAATAACTCCACGCTTCCACCATGACGATAGTCTTGAAGCTCATGTTCTCAGATTTGGGTGCACGTGACAGAACCTCAGATGGTCGAAATTTCCGGAGCCGTTCACTACGGTGTCTCTAATAATCATATGGTGGTTTTGATGCGTCAAACCCCACATATCATCATCATCAAGAGTCTTGAAGTCCTCGGGCAATCAGATCCCGCGGTACGATGCGATGAGTGAGCACAGGGTGTTGAAAAAGGGAAATGGTCACTTATGCGTTCGCCTAAGACGACTCAAAGGTGAAATCCAGTTTCTGCGTTGTGGTTTCCTTCGCAGTTAGCTATGCTGGCTTCGAGTGGCATTAGGTATCTTTGTTTGTGTTATCTCTGGAGGTTAATAATTGTTGGCGTTTAACGTCACAAAACCTTCATAATTCAATCAGAAACGTCATAGTGGAGCCATGTCCAAATTTAGACAGCCGTGGGTTCTTTAACGGGTATCTAAATTTAACAACACGCGGCTCAAGCATTCTCCCCTCCATCGAAAATCCAGCCTCCGAGGCCGGGATTCGATCTCGCGACCTGAAGGCAGCAGGCGAATGCCTTAGCCACCAGGCCACCTTGGTGGGCACGTTCTATCCAGAGTTATGGCGAACTAAAGTGGCATTCTGATGTCGCGTCCAACTTATAAAAGCCGCATCCAAAATGTTTTAAAAACTGAAGCTATCTGGGTCAGAATAACGTATACTTTCAATCCGTCGCTACCGCAACTGCATTGCGTTTATTTATTTATTTATTTATTTATTTATTAGAATACCCTCAGGGCCCGTAGAGCATTACAGAGGGGGTGGGTACAACATATATAACACACAAAAAAAAGACAAAATAAAGAAACAAGTATCAGATGCGCAAATCAGGAAGGCAATATAAGTCAACTAAAAATGTATAAGAATTCAAGCACATACAAGACAAAGATAGATAATGGAAACTGCGTATAGTTACAAGCGTTGTCTAAAAAAGTGTAAGACCGGAAACATTACTGTGACGCTGTACATTGCGCTGTGGAGCGCGAACACATTCAGCAGGAAATGCGCAATTTCGAACGGTTGTTCCCGGTTTCCGCAGGTGGGTTTGCGAATTGTGCGAACATTGGCGCAGAGGACAAGTACTGTCGTATATTTCTACGAAACTACATGCGGTACAAAACAACGCTTCTACAGTGACGCGAATCGAAAATGTACCTGATACATAGGCACTCGTGCTTGAATGCCTCGCTTTGTACCGTGTGAAAACGCCAACAAAATCGATGTTTTCCGCCGACTGCACGTAAAAGCGCTTCCGAGAGACTCGCGAAGATGGACTAACTAAATCAACCGATGGTTTTAAACGGCACCAACTGCATCCATGCGAAAGCCTCCAGAGATTGCGCGCTGTGGATATTTGTTCTCTTCTAACCCGCGGAAAAGTGTTTTTACTTATTTTTCATTTCTTTGCACCACAGCATTTCTGTGTATATTCTCGGAGTACATTACACCGTTCTTGGAGATACCGGTGAAGGCGGCCAAGCGAGCACCGATGGAACTGCCGCATTTTCCGGTCGACGACTCTGCGTCGCTTCTCTGTCGTGAAGAACGGCATTTTGTTGTATGGATCCACCGTGCTTTCGTTCAAGCCATGTTCCTCGCTCTTGTTCTATAGCGTTTCTTTTTCATGTGCCCTGAGTGACACAATTGTTTTTGCTTATAGCACTATCCGTGTACCACTTCCTCCCGCTTTTTTAACATTTTCAAATCTTGTAAAAGCACCAATTCAGGATTCTAGTTTAGAATAAAAAGTATCTTAACTACAAATGATAATCGAAGTTTAAGTTTATTTGAGCTCTAAATATAGCGATGTTTTGATAACTATTGAATATTAGTGGAAGGGGTTTACTGAAAGAATATTAATAATTTGAAGGGCTTTACATACGAAAACCATGATATCACTATTACATGCGCCGTAGCGGAAGGTTCCAGCAATGCGGACCACCTGGTGTTCTTTACCATGCATTGACATTGCAGAGTACACGGTCCTCTACCACTTCGCGTGCTTTGAAATTCAACCGACAAAGCCAGGCTCGAACCCCCGACTTTTGGGTCAGCAGCTGAGCAACCTCGCCACTGATCCACTGCGTCAGGCAATCGCTGGAAAGATTGTCACGATTGATGGATGGATGGATGGATTATACAAGCGTCCGCTTCATAACGGGGCTGTGAGAAGTGTGCACCAGACTGGACAAAAAAGAGATCTCGCTCTTTTTTTATGTTGCCTGACGCTTTGCCTACTTTCACTATATATATATATATATATATATATATATATATATATATATATATATATATATATATATATATATATATATATATATATATATATATATATATATATAGATATATTTATATTTATATATATATATATAGATATTCAAAGGAAAACAAGTGTATACTTAAGGGCTCGTTTTTCGTATTTTACAGAATAATATTGACATCTAACAGACAATAATGCCAAGGAAGGTATAGAGGAAGTTATTAGGCCAATCGTAATGTAAATGAGAAGAAAGAAAAGTGGGTGAAAATATAACTTGCAGGTTCGGATCCTGCCTATGGCTAGTTATCTTTTCACCCGCTTTTCTTTCTTCTCATTTACATTACAATTGGCCTAATAACTTCCCCTATACCTTCCTTGGCATTACTGTCTGTTCAATCTCATATATATATATATATATATATATATATATATATATATATATATATATATATATATATATATATATAAATATATATATATATTACTGTAAAAAGGAATGTAAATTTACAGTCAAGTACTATGTCCATTACTGCAAGATGTCCGGATCATCCCCGCTACTGATTGTCCTTTTTACTGTATTTATTTATCTATCAATTCTACTATATTATTTATCTATCGATTTATCTATGCATCGCACAGCCGATAGTGAACGAAAAACCCAAGATCAGCTTTCAGAGCTCAGAGAGCTAAAGAGCGCACAGACATTATAGAATAGGAATGTCTTTCCCTGCGTCGAAGATTAATCTTATTTTCCGGAAGCCTTATTGCCGTAATGCGAGAGAGAGAGAAAAAAAATGTAGGAAAGGTAGGTAGGTTAACTTGACTATGCGTCCAGTTTGCTACACTACACATGGGGAGGGGGAGAGGGGAGTAAAAAAGAGAGAGAAGGATAGACACATGTCACATCACACACACAATGCCGAGTTTCACAGGCAGTCCCTCAATGAAGTTGCTGTCAAGTATCTCAGGAGGGCTCGTGTGAATTTCTGTGCTGATGTGCTGCACGACGAGGCTCCTAAGATCTTTGCTTCATTAAATGGCCGGTCATCGAGTCTATTCAAGGCCCACTGGAGAGTCCGGCGATCTTCATCAAATTGGGCCCAGTGGCACAAGAGATGTTCGATAGTCTCTATACAGTTGCAGCTTTCACACATCGATGAATCTGCCATGCCAACGCGATGGCAGAATGACTTAGTAAACGCTACCCAAGTCCACAGCCAGCACAGCGTTGTAGCGTCACGTCGAGAAATCTTGGATGGCAGTAGTTTCTGGAGTAATGACTTAAGGTTCTTAGGGCGATGATTGGAGTCAAGTGGAGAATTCCAGTGCGCAAGCGTGGCATTATGCGCGATTTGACAAAGTTGTCTAGATGCGTCTACTCTTGAAAAGGGTGTTAACAGTGTGGACGCTCCATCGTGGGCACATCGGGCAGCGTCGTCGACGAGGTGGTTACCAATTATGCCACAGTGGCCCGGCAACCATTGTAAAACAATGTCGTGTCCTTGATCAGCAACGCGATGACAAAGTTCATTAATACGATACACCAACTGGTGGTAGTTTCCACATCGTAGTCTTCGCACGCATTGAAGGTCTGCCTTGGAGTCGCAGAATATGGCCCATCTACTAGGGGATTCTTGCGTAACAAACTCCACAGCAGCTCGAAGAGCGGCGAGCTCGGATCCCATAGATGTCGTGACGTGTGATTTCTTGAATTGCACGGTGATTGATCAACATGGTATGACAAAGGCACCTGTTGAACTTCCCGAGACTGAACCGTCCATGTAAACATGATTTCGGTTAGCATACGACAAATGCAAAAGGTCCAGTGAGATCTGCTTGAGGGCTGCAGATGACAGGCTTGCCTTTTTAGATATCCCCGGCACTTCAAGGTGCACAGTGGGTCTTTTCATGCACCACTCTGGAGATAGATAGTGGTATGGTTGCAGGCTAGAATCTCCACGAGATGGAATTCTGGTTAGCCGCAACAACTTTGTAAAACGCTGACTTTGGTATTTATAGTGGCAAGCTAGCAAGGTGGTGGTTAGGCACTCTGGATATGTGACGGATATGTGTCCGGATTGTGTCGACAGTTATAAATGTCGTGATTGGGTGGTCTTTAGCAATACCTATTGTTGCTAACGTATTAGCACACCGAGGTAGCCCCAAGCATGTGCGGAGGACTTGGCGTTGAATGCTTTGCAAGATCCTGATGTAAGTTTTTCCGGCGTTGGAAAGCACGGGCGTGCTATACTGCAAATATCCCAAGAAGAGCACTCTGTACAGCTTAAGCATAGATGACACTGATTTGCCCCACGTTTTACCAGCGATAAATCTCACACGTGTGTGATAGAGCTGAGCCTATTCTTCAAGTGCGAGATGTGAGCACTCCACGAGAGATCTCTGTCGATAATGACGGCCAGAAATCGGTGACGTCTCCTATACGAATAGTTCACGTTATCGATGGAAACAGTATAATAGATCATGGCCTTGCGAGTAAAAGGGACTAAGGCGCACTTTTCGGTGGAAATTATGAGGCCTCGAGCTTGGAGGTACGTCGACGTTATTCTCGCTGCTTTTTGGAGACGTGCGCGTACCTGGGGTCGTGTCACTTCTGAAGCACAGATACATATATCATCAGCGTATGTTGAGAGATTGACTGATCGAGGTAGACTTTGTACAAGGCCAATGATCGTGAGGTTAAACAGCTTAGGGCTGAGAACCCCGCCTTGTGGAACGCCACGAGCTGTGTAATGATCAACGGTGCGGCCTTCCGCAGTAAGCACGAAGAAGGATCTCCTCTGTAGGTAGCTCCAAATCCATCGAAATATTTCTCCACCGATTCCAATTTTAGTCAAGGCATCTAGGATGGCATCGTGCGTTACGTTGTCGTATGCACCTTTCACATCTAGGAACATTGCAACCGAAATGCGCTTGAGGTATTTCTGTTGTTGCACAGAGGTTACGAGGTCGATGACATTATCAATAGAAGAGCGGCCTCTTCGAAAACCAGCCATGGCCTCTGGGTATATAATATAGCATTCAAGGTACATCTGGAGGCGTGTCAGAACCATTCTTTCCAAAATTTTCCCCATGCAGCAGGATAGCGCAATGAGTCGATATGATGCCAGATCAAGCGGCGACTTCTCAGGTTTGAGGATTCGTACCTTGCGGCTGGATTTCCTCCTTTCTGGAACGACGCCATCGTTCCATGACTGTTTGTAGCATTTTAGTAGCTGGTCTCGGCCGCGTCTTCCAAGATGGCATAAAGCAGTGTATGTAATACCCTTCGGCTAAGGTGACGATGAACGTCTGCAGGTGGCTAGAGCTGCATTCAGTTCGTCGAGTGAGAAAAGCCTATACAGTTCATAAACTCGTGCTACAGGAACATTCCCGAAAACTTCGTCACTCATGGTAAACACATTGCCCGCGATCCTCACGCAGAAATCTTCTGCAAAGTCAACCTGCAGGCGGCCTCGATGGAGAGCCAATGTGCTGAATGAACGTTGTTGTGGAGTCAAGCCAAGGCCACGCACCGTCCTCCATAAATGGGACATAGGCTTGCGAGGATCGAGTGATTCACAAATTTTCTTCCGCCGTTGGTTCTTCAGCTTGTCCATTCAACGTCGGATTTTCTTTTGTAGACGTAGAGCGTCTCTGAGGTCATGAATCGAACTAGTGCGCCTGTACCTCCTCTCAGCCCGCCTACGAATCGTTCGTAGTCGCTCAAGTTCTATATCAAAATCTGTACGCTTTGATGTGTATCTAAAGGCGCACGTAACCTCTTCCATAACATTTTTTATTAACTCCTCAAGGCCGCACGTGCTGTCATCGCATGCCTTTTCCACCCTTGTCTTGTACATTGTTTAATTAGCTCTTATGTTAGTTCATGAGGAGGATATTGCAAAACCTGTGGCCTTCAGATACGTTGGAATATGATCACTGCCGTGAGTCTTAATATCAGTGAACCATCACACTTCTTGGGTGAATAGCCGTAATCCATTCTTTTAGCTGCTTACGCGGATACTCTAAGGTCTGTGAATTATTCTACTCGAAATAGAAGTAAATATACAGTGAAAAGCGTATACAACCTGCACAGTGTCATCGAGTGTGTGGGAAAGGACCGAAAGTTGTCCGCAATAGGCTCTTCCACTCTGAGACCGTATTTCAGAGCTGCACTGGTGTTTTCTTCGGCAGTACACACACACAAAAGAAGAAACATTACCCGTTGGTTAGCACACAAATTGAAAACACACAAAAAGTTTTTAATTTGCTCTACCCAACGAAAAATAGGTTCCAACTCGGCCACCTTTCAGTTCTTGTTGAAAAATAAAACAGAATGAGAGATAGAAAAATTCTGTGTAGGTACAAACGCACACAGTCATAGCAAGGAAACAGACGTCAGAGAATGCACTGCGCAGCTTCTGCCTTATTTTTGTGACGCAGTTTTTTTTCTTTGCACTAGGATAAGCATGAGTGGATCAGCAAGTGATCAGCGTAATATCATTGCAACTTCATTTAGGACGACCCTTGCTGCTTTGGTGTACTATACTGGTCTTAACCGTATTCTTCAGGAAGTTTTGTTCGCCAATTTATGGTTTTAATTTTTTTATTTGAACGTTAATATTTATAGTGTTAAGTTAAGGCCTTTCATGTGCATAAAAAGAACGAAAAAAAAACAAAACGGGGCGTAAATCATAATAGTTATGCCAGCACGATTTCCACAACAGCGTGACCTTACTGTATCTTAAGGAGGGTCAACATCATGACATATAATAAAATATCTCAAACCTCTTTACTAAAGGTATATTTGTGCTGTTGGCTCCTGTGCGCAAGTATACAATGAAGAATTTTTGAAGCTTTTTGGGTAGAAATCTCTTGCCGGTTAACTTGTACAATAATATCGATTACTTCTTGAAGGTCAGACTAGCGAGAAAATGGGATAAAGATATACAGGAAATGCGAGCTCTTGTTTACCCAAACAACACTCGAAAGTTGAGCGCCTATATTTTTGCAAGGCAACCAAAGTGAGTCAATTATCCGGTGTACACGCACCTTCTTCCCCACATTCTTCAAAGGCTAAGCTGCAGGAGTCGAGAAGGATTTCTTTTCTGCGCTGCTTTGCGCCGCCAGTAGAAGCCCATTTCTATGCTGGTTGGATTTTTAGCTTAGACGGTTTCTACAAGTACTTTACTGAACATTGCGCTGTAAGTCTTTTAAAAAGGTGCTGTACGCAGTTTACGGTGCTTTTTTTTAAACGACCAACCGAGAGAACACGCCTCTTCGCCGGTGGCGTTCGTGAACCAGGAAATTTTCAGGAAATTCGCTCAGCATCTCTGTTTAGCGAGTTTATGTGGCAGAGTATTTTTTGCAGATTTCTCAAGAAGAAAGTGCCGTCGGTTCATTTGAAAAGTGTTCAGACGATTGTCAGTCAGCGCCCAGTTCTGTTGTGTTTCTGCTCTCGTATACCCGCGCTGTTTTTTAATTGTTTTTTTAACGATGGAAATGCGAAAAACCCGCGATCATGTAATTCACAATAATGACTATCTCAAAGTACTGCACTAATGCGTAACACAGGCCAGAATTCCGAAATAAAGGTGCGGTGAAATTGTGCGAAAAACAACAATGTGGGCAACAAGTGATCTCTTCATTACCTCAAGGGGACTTTCGTGTGCCTGTGAAAAACGGGAGAGCGGAGCAGAATTCTCGACGCGGGTGTTTCTTCCATATGAACACCGGTCTCGTATATGAAAAGGTGCTCTCAATGACGATCTACTTATGAGGTCAAGCCAAGGAGGTTTAAAGAAACATCTAGAGTGGAAGCTCCCGCAGCACTTTACTAGCAGCAGTCCAGCCAGCTTTTGCCCTCCAAAGATCTCAGAAACATGTTTTTTTTTTGTAGTGCCCATTGAGAGATCAAGTGGCTTTGATTTGGTGGTCTAAAGGGTACGTTAATATTAAATTAAAAGACAATTGTTTCCGAAGAACTATTCCGCAGAGGCTAGTAGCGGTCACATCATCTCTAATGAAATTTGCCTTGAATTCGAGGCTTACCAAAGAAAACTAGCAATGTAAGGACGCCCTTTGAACTGTATATGGCCCTAAAATGTTGCCACATAAAACTCGGTGGACGTGCGAGGAAAACGCTCCTTCTGAATCGCCGACCGTCAACTGCTCATCAAGCCCCTCGTAAGATGGCTGCTGCAGCCGCCATCTTACTTACGTTTTTTCAGCTGAAAACAAGTTATCAAAGTTTTGTCCAGCAGTGGAAAGGCTAGTTAACAAGAATGGAACTGGAGAATCGAAAAAATGCAGCATAAAGCATGGGAAGAGGTACGTTGAGTGCAAAAAAGATGTTGTATACGGAACTCCTTTCACATGTGGAAAGGAATACGTTGGTCAGACGGGTCGGTGCATAAATGTGCGCCTTCGTGAACATGAGAGTTCACTAAAGGGGGCCCCTTACTCACACTTAGCGTTGCACATGCCAACCGAAATTTTACGACACACGAATAATTGACAGGCGCAACAAGCGGACGACGAGAGAAATAACGGAAGCGTATAGAATAAGGAAAGGAGGGGACAGTTGCGTCAGCCAAGCGTCAGTTCTACTAACACATGCGGAATTTGCTTTTTTGGACGTCACATAACCCAGTGTTTTTCTCTGTGTCACGTTTTTTTTCTTAGTTCTTGGTACGCATTTGTTTCCGATTGTGGGCGCGTGCATATTTTGTAATATCTCGTTTTTGGTGATGACAGGGGAAGTTGGGAGTGACGCACATGCGTGTGATGTATTTATTAGTGTTCGCTTCGAAATAAAAATTTCAGTTGCTAGTAAGCGCTTGTCTGTGTCCTCTCTGAGTGTGTGTATTTTTTGCGCTTGTCTCATCATGAGCCATCTTACGGTTGGCACGGCTTCACTTGTGGGCAAGCATTTCCACTCCAGCAATTTTTCAAAACCTCCTTATTCATTCCTAGGTTAGACTTGTCGATCTTATAGAAGCCCACCGCGGAGCTTTAAAATTATATGGGTGAATAAATACTAACATGTTTTCACCACGTGCCATATCAGGAATTAGGTAATAGTAAGATGCAGATCATGAAACGCTTTAACAACAGTGAAACTGAATTTGAACTCTGTAATAATTAAAGTCAAGATGTTTTGGAAATCCAGATATATGACTATCGCATTCGTGAAGAATATAGGTGGTGTCATTCGGAAGACTTTCGGTGTTGTTGTATTTGAACAAGCGATCAAGCACTGCTGTTACACCAACGTGTGACCTCAATATTTCTCGACGGCGGCCTCATGAAATGTGAGCACCACGGGATGGTTTCTTGCTCTCCTATAGTTGAGTACCAAGCACTCTATATCGTTAGCAACGTTTTCCAAACACTGTAGTGCTCGCTTGGGACCACCAGCTCGGGCCTGGCCCAAGCGTCATTTTAGGCCTAAAATGACGCTTGGGCCAGGCCCGGGCTGGTGGTCACAAGCGAGCACTGCAGTGTTTGGAAAAAGTTGCTAACGATATAGAGTACTTGGTACTCAACTATAGGACGAAGCTTCTTCTAGTCTAACCTTGTCCTGCGTCAGGCGTAACGTGCAGTATCAGACAGACTGACGGGCGGATAGACATACAGAGAGATGGACAGATGGATGAACTACTAGTCTCTGCACTCTATTTCTTCGAAACAACCATCTTTTAATTTGTAATAGACGTAGTCTTTAGAATAACTAATCAAAGCCACTTGGTGTCTTAGTTGACACCACCAGAAAATAGCTTGTTTCTGAGATCTTTGGAGGGAAAAAGCTAGCTTCACTACTGCTGGCAAGGCATTGCGGGAGCTTCCACTCCAGCAATTTTATTCAAACCTCCGCGGGTCAATCTCACTCCCTTGAAGTTTTAAGAAAATCAGAGAGGAAGGCCTGCTCAAAAAATTTCATAATTTACTTTTGAGTCTACTTTAACCTATTAGCGCTCTACTCTGACCTTATTTGTAGGAATTTGGGGTAAATGTAGTTGTGCTCTCCTTAAGAACGGGATGAAAACGTGTCCTAGCCGTTCTCAGATTTTTAAAAAGAGCGTAATTAACTATACGACCAAACCAGTATTTTTATCATTACTCAAGCTTCAAATTTTTGCATACTATTTTTTATCGAACTTCAATTTTTTGCATACACGTAAATATTGTTATGAATCACAACGGTACATTTTTTTTCTGAAGCAGAAACGAAAGGAGACTTTCTGAAGAGGAGCTAAACTAATACAGAAACGAAAATAATTTCAATGCGACACCCTGGAACGTGTTAGTGACGCATTCCTACGTATTTTACCAAAACATTTTCGTGACGAATACGTCATTACTGGTATGCAAGAGGACTAACACATAAAATACTAAGTGGTAAATGAGAAAACACACATTGCTGATTTTCCCACCACAGCCCTTTTTTGAGCATGGTTTCATTAATCTTTCTTGTGGATTCGAAACCACGGCAAGTCCATAGTCTTCGAAATAGAGTGAGTTCTCGATAGCAAGAAAGGAGGCTGTTCAAATAATGTCTGTGACTCGGAGTCATTCTTACTCTTTGCGGTGTACTGCGACAGCCTACTGCGCTTCCATACTAGAGCACATCGTACTCTAACCCCCGTATCCAGAAACGTTGCTTCACTTGACTTGTCACCGACTTCAATGCAGCACAAATGCGTTTCGAACGATCTGTCTTTAGGCGGCGCCAAGGCAGCACAAACGCAGAGACGCGTTCCAAACGCGCTCCATTGAAGGTGGTTTCAAGTCGAGTTCAAGTCAAATTAAGGAGAGTTTCTGAATACGGAGGTAAATAAATCATCAAACATTTCTTCCAAACACAGCTTAACCTTGTGTATCATTCGCAGACGTGAAAGTCGTTAATGCCCTCTTATCATCGTATGGCTTTTCTATGTTAGAGCGCATGTAGTGCCCTAAAGCGCTCACTAGTTATTCTAAACACACCACCACACCATGAATAGCAAGAAGTCAAGAACATGAAACGCAAACATTTGTGGGTCGTGGAAGTGCTGAAATGTCTTGCAGACAGCAGTCTGAAGAGGTTGTGTTAGCTGGTTGCCGGGCGAAAACGAAGTGACCTCGGAACGCTTTCTGCAAGAAATTCGTAGGGATGTGGTAACCATGTATCCCGCAGTGTCGTAGTCGGCGTCGTTTCACGGTAGGTGCGTGGCACTTTATCTTCAGAGGCCACTCCTTTTAGCCCCGAGGCGCCTTAGCATCCCGGCTTGTCGGCGTGTCTTGCCGTCATCGCGATCGAACATGAATAGGTGTAGACCAGAAAATGCTTGTAAGTGTTGCGACGCGCCACCGGTCCCCACGATGCATATTATGACCTAAAGATTCGTCTTCATAGCCTAAAACATTATTTTGGCTTGGCAGTGCTGTCCAAATCCCCGACAAAATTTGCCGAGGCACTTAAGTATTTCGTCTGAAACCAGAGACAAAAACGTTGCTGTTTACATTAAAGTCATGTATTTCAAGTGCCACAACGAATTACGAAATATGTTTTAAAACAATAACACCTGCTCCGAAACAGCTTTCTCTACGGGTCATGGTTTCAAGCTGGGCATCGCGAGTGTCTCATCAAAGCAATATATCTCAAGGCAGTGTGCCGAATCACCTCAAGCAGGCCTTCCTTCTTCTTGCATTTTCGATGGAGGTGAATATGCTGTAGGCCCGTGTGCTCAGATTTGGGTGCACGTTAAAGAATCCCAGGTGATCGAAATTTCTGGAGGCCTCCGCTACGGCGTCTCCTATAATCGAATGGTGGCTTTGGGACGATAAATCACACATATCAATCAATCATTTGGTAATCGAAGGCGGCTTGAACAAAACAATAAAGATACATATCAATCAATCAATCAATCACTCAATCAAATATTTTTCTTCTTTCTCTAATTTTCCACGAACAGCAATTTTGCCATGGAAAAGACCGGTGAACAGCGCTGTTCTGCCCCTCGCGAATGTCACGTCCATATAGAGCTGAAACAACCTTTCTACTTGTTTCGGCTTTTCCCAGTTTGGTACACACCTCCCTATGCGCACGCCGATAGCCCTCCCCGGAGTTCAGCTCTGCAACTTCACATCCAATCTCGTCCTATTCAGAATCGTCAGGAACAATCAACTCTACTGGAACTGTTGTGTCGTGCACCACATCCTCAGTCTTCTTCCTTTACGTGTGTAAAGTAGGTTGAAAACACAAAACTAGCGTTCATTGTTTGAGTGGTTTGCGTTTTTTTTTTAGGCGAAAGCTGTCAAGAGATCAAAACACAGGTCACGTGCAGCGCCATAGTTACCCACCACCCCCATCACCGGTGTCTGTATAAACCAATAACGAACAAAAAATCGGTAAATAAAAAACACTAATGAGACAATGGTGTCCGCTGCGTGCCTGCTCAGTACAACACTGAGGCACGCCAGTGCTTGGAACTCGGGAAATGAAAACCAGAAATTACACAATGGGATTGAAACCGGGGTCTGTGGCATGTCAGCGCAGTATTCTACTACGGAGCTACGCCAGTGCTTGAAACTTGTTTCTAAACTGACCTTAGGCAGGCTTGATGTCGGGAAAGGAATTGCGTTGATATCAATAGTGAAGCGTTTTAGAACATCAAAGGAAAAGCCAGACGTTCCACAATGCGAATTGCGTAACCACTGGGTCGTCCAATGCTGCAACCCATTAGAAAACATGTTCTTTACCACTATTGACTGTGGCGCATACCCACTTACGGCATGTTTCTTTAGCGGCGAAGCTCCTTATAGCGACAGCCATTCGTCCCTCGTAGCCGTTTTAGTAGTGTGTAACAAGTATAACATTTTGACCTCCAAGGTGTTGAGGGTAAGAGATTTTTTCTGTGCGTTGTTGAACAATAAAAAATAGTGCTCAATGTACAAGCCAATCCCTGCTAAGGGGGAATGCGAGACCGGAGAAGTCGGCTTTTAGTTAACGCGCATGCTGCTAATTATTTATTGTTCAACAACGCACAGAAGACAAAAAAATGGCAGCATATCCACGGAGTGAATGATGAAGAGTGGGGCGAAGCATTCGTCCGTCCATTCGTTTTTGCTTTCGTCCATCCATGCGTCCGTCAGTGTGACCGTCCATGCGTCCATCAGCCCATCCGTGCGTTCGTCTGTTCGTGCGTCCATGCCAGCGTTCGTCCATGCAGCCGCCCCTGCGTTCGTTCATGCGTCCATCCATGCATCTGTCTATCTGTCCGTTCGTCCATCTATTCAACACTCCAAGTACCACCATCTCGCATCTTTTCATCATATATTCCCCATGTAGAAGCACTGCCATCCAGTGGACATTCCAAGGACTAAACGAGAGGTGGCACACGCACACTTTCTTACGGCATGCGCTTATGGTCCACTTCCCACCTTTAACCACCTCGAGTTCATGGTATGTACTAGTTCACTGTATTCATGGCACTGCGGCTCAACGCTCGCTAAAACTTTCTAAAACCAAGGAGGTTACGCCCAGCGAGTATAACGTAGCAACCTTTTCTTGTCAGATAGTGCTCAATGTAGATGCCAATAACTGCTAATGGGGATCTCAGCGTGCGCGTTAACTAAAAGCCGAATGCTCCTGCCTGTCGTTCCCCATTAGCAGCCATTGATATGTAAATTGAGCATTATCTTTTATTGTTGAGCAACGCACAGAAGGAATCTCTCACCGGCACCACCTTGGAGGTCAAAATGTTATACCCGTAACACACTGCAACGGCTACGAGTAACGAACCAGTGCCGCTATAATTCCGGTCGCGGCTGTCATATTTTGATGGAGGTGAAAGGGTAGACGTCTGTGTACTGCGACATGTCACTACACGTTGCGGAATGCCAGATTGTTAACAATTTCTAAGCCCTCCACCACAACGTCCGTTATAATCATATCGTGGTGTTGTATTGTATACATCAGATATAATCATTTTATCATTTTTCTTTTGAAGAGGCCTTAGTTTTTCGCAAAACCTCGTGAGGGAAGGTGCCAACAACATACTTATTACAAGCGGGACGGCATTTGCACTCTAACTGCACTGCATTAGGTCAAATATACCTATGACGTAAAGTTGACAAAAACGCAACATGGCAGCGGTGGGTACACAGCCTGGCAGCTTTGCCTGTTCGGAGTTCACCTGTCTGCTGAATACTGTTGGGAAGTTTGCAGCTCTGGGTATTTGTAGTTGCTATACAGTACTATCGCAGGAAAACCGTTTCTCCAGAGCCTCTACTATCGATGTTGCCCAATAATCGCGTCTGCAGCACTCGCAAGGCGGTATGCACTTAAGAGTCCAATGCTACAACAGGAGCAGCATGAAATACATAGTTTTGGTAAATGCAGCGAAAGTATCCAGAACGAAAAACTTGTTTCGCTACACTAACTGGTGTGCTACAAGATGCATGTGTGTGTCGTTGTGCGCCGTGAAGCAAAAAAATGCGGCAAATATTTATCGCCACAGTACTTTCAACTGCTTTGTTGCGTCCGGCTGACGCTAGGTTCTGTGTGTCTTGGTATTCTCGCAAAGCAGCCTGTCAAGAACACTAGATGTAGACGAGCTATCAGTGCTCTAAAGATGCATTCGATCAATGCAGCAGGTCAAGTATTCGAGGAACAGCTTACTATCTGGAGGCGAGTGATGCTAATGTGGTTAAGAGTATGTGGTCACGCCTGGTCGAAGTAATGATTTAGCCTTTCCGCACTGCATGCAATCCCGATGTAATTAGAGCGCAGGTGCGCCCTATGAAAAGCACGCCAGGTAGCCTATCGGAATTTATGCATCTCGTAACAGTGCTTTGTTACAATGCAGTACAGTCTTGTTGTTAGTGATTAATGTTAGTGATTGACGACCGCATTACAAGCACCCGCTGTTTTTTTACATCAAGTTCTGGAGAGTTTTTGCATCTGGTTTTCGGGTGAAACAGTATTACCAATACACTAAGATGTCAATCACCAAACACCCACCGTTGTGGTCCGAGTCATTGTATGGCACTGGCACCGACGTTGATTTATTCTTTGGCTGATTTATTCGAGTGTGCGGTTGGGTTTCACTCTTGCAGTCATCGAAAACACGCCACAAAGTTCCTAAATCATTGTGTAATGTGATGCGCCATATTTCGATACTCAATCTCAGATAATTTTGTTTCTGTTAGGACTTTTAACCTAAATGCACGACGCCAAATGGGCACAGGTCTCCAGACTTTACCTCGTCACGAATATTGCAACAAGTTCGTGGGTGACGACGCTATGTATACCGAACGTATACAGACAGGTTTTGTCACTTAGTGGTGCAAACAAAATTAAGTGTCTTACAAATATAGTTTACATGCTCATACGAAAGTTGAAGGCGTAAGAATGCAAACACATAAAAACAAGAGAAAACCAAGAACAATCTAACTACTAATGGAGAAGCAAGCACAGGTTCATCAAGGGAACATTCTTACCATTTCATGACAAAGTACACAAGTGCACACCAGAGGCAAATGTTGATCATTGTTACAATGCTGTAGCGGTGCATAGAGTGCATTTGTTGGACGAGGTTTGTGTTCAAAGCTATTCGGACTTTTGATGTGGAGCCGCTCGTTTGACGTATTATCGAACGCAATAAATGACGATACAAGAGTTGCGGTATTTCTAAAAGTCCCAGCGTGCAAAAACTTGCACAAGTAACCTATTGGATAGATGGATCAGACTGCTTCTAGTTCGGTTCCTGTAGACCAGTGCGCAACATTGACAACATTAGGTAGCAATTACCTATTGGATATGTGGAGGTACCTTCACGTACCGTTTAGCCATGTACTTACTGCAGCCGAAACCACAAGCACCCACAATAGCCGTAAAATAAAACCAAATGGCCTGACATCTTCGTGTTACTTTTTGAATCTCTATATACAAGGGCTTCATCGCACTGATAGCTTTAAGGCCCCGTTTTTTTTAACGGTGAACACTCGTTAGTTAGCTCTCTTAATAAGACTCATTCTTTATATGCACATGCTTCATTCTTCGTTAAATCGGGCACTAAGCACGTTCAGCTGTCCCATGTGCTTTAAACTACAAACCTATTTTCGCTTGTTGTGTCTTGTTATAGCGCAAAGTTTCAGTCAGTGCAATCTCAGAAAATAATGATATGTGTAGTTCAGATGAAAGCTTGTTTACACATCATATTTATATTAGACGAAAGATGACCGACAGAGCTGCGGCTCGGTTCTTATTTTGGTTATTAAATGGCTTCTTATTCAAAAAGATTTATTATTGCCCGTTTACGTTGTTCCTTACAGTAGATACAGCTTTTTTTTTAACAACCATCAGCGAATTCTTTTTTTTGTAAAATAAAGTTACCTTAAAACATGAATATCGCCTTCGCAGAACAGGCGGAGTATGGCAAGACCACTTCAGGAACATTCTGGTTTCTACAAATCCGGCTAGGCAAAACGAAATGTTACTTAGCTCGGTATTTACCATTCGTGCATCTAGCTTCTCTTGTGCTTAACTTTTTCTTTTAGGCGATGGTCAGAAAAAAAAACAGGCCCACACTTTCACTTCAAGCCCCAATTTCCCGGTCTAGGCAAGTTGTGCGAGGAAGTATTGATTGAACGACCTGGTCCAGGGCGAGCTCCGAGTGAGCTTGTCCAGATTAATTGCTTACTGGAAAATAGGATTCGAGGACCCCACGCGCCTACGGGAAGGCGCAGTTCATTTTGTTGAGTGTCTGCGTTCTTGTTTATCCACTACTACTGCACTTTCTCCAATTCCTCATTCACTCTGTGGCGCTGGCGTACTTAAGATAATTCGAAAGAAGGAACGGTGGCTCCTATGCCCTTGCAATTTAGGAAGTCCAGAGATTGCAACTTCACAAGCTTGAAAACGGGCCACTTGTCTGCTATTGTCAAGAAAACTTCATGGTTGCGGATTTCCAGAACGTGGTGGTGGGACAGAACCGGCAAGGTATTTTTCATTTTCCTTCTAGTGTTCAACAGTCTCTTCAACGGCCCTCCTGAATGCACATTAAAACCTCACTCAGTCACGTGTTCACTATCACATTGCCGGATACTTGAAACTTTTATGATGCGTAGAATCTTCCATGTCTGTCGGCAGGAGATATATGAGGGTGAAGAGGAGGGAAAGATGAGAGAATGAATGATTTTTTTTTTATGGTATACTGTATGTTTCCATAGCCAAAGTTTAGAGTTGGCCCCATTTAGAAATATACATTACATAAATTGCAATAATTTTGCCCGAAGTAAACAAGTAATATACATATAAATATATTACCATGCAAGAAATAGCGGTTGGCGACTAGCAAGATAAAGAGGGGAAAAAAGCGTGAAAGAAAAAGTGATAAAGAAAAAAAGGAATAGGAAGATAGATTTTTGGCAGCGGCGGCGGTGGCACCGGCATCATCACTTACCCTGACCATCCTACACGCAGGCTTTTCATTGTTTCCACGTGCGGAGACTTGACTGCTGCCTGGGGACTTCACGGCTGCGTCTGCGCGGGATGCTTCCTGCGTTGCCACATCATACCGTCCAAACAGCGCTTACCCTCGGCCTGGCTTTCTGAATGACGTCAGTCCCCGTGACCTCGGATTCGCACATCTTCTGGCTTTAAAGGAGCCACATCTTCTGCTTGACCGGCATTTTTGCAGCGGCGGCGGTGGCACCGACATCATCACTTACCCTGACCATCCTACACGCAGGTTTGTGCAGGACTTTTCATACCCCTTCTGGAACTTTTTTCCGCTGCTGCTGCCAAACTAGGAGTGTAGATGCCCATTACTCAGATGCCCTCTGAACTCACGAAGTTCCTTAAAGATATTCGACAGGAAATTCGTGACATGCGAAGCGCTATCGAAAAAGAACTCAGAAAAGAATTCAAAGATATGAAACAGTCTATCGACTTTTTCAGCACTCAATTTGATGCGATGGCGACACGCTGTTCGGCAATTGAAAAAGAAAACGCTTCTCTCAAAAAGCAAAACACTGCTTTAATAACCAAATGTCGGGAACTTGGACACCAGGTTGCTGGCTTGGAAGAGAGGGTGACTACCCAAGAGCAGTATTCAAGAAACAAAAACGTTGAAATTAAAGGTGTACCGTTTGTAAAAAATGAAAACCTTTCTGCAGTTTTAGGGAAGCTTGGTAGCCTTGTAGGTGAATCCGTCTGTGACAGCGATGTTGATGTTTGCCACCGTGTATCACGACAGGATGGTGGGTGTCCGAATGTTGTCGTTCAGTTTCGTTCGCGTACGAAGCGAGATGGTTTCATCGAAAAAGCACGGAAAAAGCGCATATCTGCCATTGATCTGGGTCACTCTGATGACACTTCCATTTTCATAAATGAACACTTGTGCCCAACGCTAAAGAGGCTTCTCGGACAGGCTGTAGCACGAAAGAAAGAAAGGCAGTGGAAGTACGTGTGGACACGGGAGGGCAAAGTTTTCGCGCGGAAAAGTGACAACTCACGTGTACTTCGCATATCTGTCATTCAAGACCTTGAAAAAATGGAGTGATCTCACTCGTGAATTAGACGTTTTCCCCACTACGGCCCTTCATCATGGCCGATACACTAGACACACCTAGCGACGTTAGCAGAATACTTTCTTCAAAGAAAAACAAATGTACGTCCTTCTTGCACTTGAACACGCAATCGGCGCGCAATAAGGACGATCATCTGAGCGCGCTGCTGTCCTCTTTTGGTTTTCCATTTGACATTGTAATGTTGAGTGAAACATGGTATCGCAACGACGAAGTACTGCAGGTGTCTGGTTATGTTACGCATTATCTGAATCGACGCGATAAAAAAGGAGGCGGCGTCCTACTGCTAACTAAGAGTACCCTGCATTGTGAAGTGTTGAAAGATTTTACTCGCAATACTACTGACTGATATCTTGACTGTTCAGCATGGTCGTAGCATTTTTTCCGTAGTATATCGCCCACCTTTAGGAAACGTGGTAAACTTTCTCGAATACATTGACAATCTACTGTCCTGGGTTAATGATAACGATTACAGACTAGTTCTGGGTGGTGATATTAATATTAACATGTTTCATGACAGCCCGCTTCGCAGACGCACAGCACGGGTGCTTGAATCAAATGCATGCACTAATACAATTTCCACACCTACTCGTATCCAAGGTAACTGCGAAAGTTTACTCGACATTTTCGTCACAAATATTGATGCACAAAACGTTGAATCGGGTGTCATCGCGGCTCAGGTCAGCGACCATTTGCCCATATTTCTCATTGTGAATTCATCTATGTTGCCCTTGCATGCTTCCGCAGATCAGCACTACACATTTCAAGATATTAACCCATTCACTCTTGATAAATTCCGCGACGAAATCTCGCGCATAAGCTGGCAAGACGTGTACGACGAAAGCGACTGCAACAAAGCGTACGAGTTGTTTTTATCCGCATTTAAGAAGGCTTACGCAAAATCATTCAAGCGTAAAACAAAAAAAGCCAGAAAAGCAAGAAAGCCATGGATGACGACGGATGCGTTGAAATTGATAAAGCAAAAAGATGCTCTTTTTAAACAGTTCTTAAGGACAAGAGACGCAGTAGTTTTAGCCGCGTTTAAAAAACTCCGGAATGAAGTTAATGGGTTCCTAAGGGCAGCAAAGACACAGTACTTCGAGAAATTGTTCCCTGCCGAAACGATAATGCGAACCGATGTCACATGGAGAAAGCTAAAAAGTTTACTGCATAGAAACCAACAGGCAGATAATCTAGAGGAATTAACAGTAGACAGTGAGCTCATTTCAGGCACGGCCTTAGCTGACGCTTTTAACAACTATTTTGTGTCACTTGTAAATAGCTCCTATGATCCCCATTGCATAAAATATTTAAAACCCAAAATCGTTCACAGTGCATTCCTAAACCCGACAGACACTCAAGAGATACAAAGCATGTTTCGCAGTATTCGGAATAGTAAAAGCTGCGATATCGATGACCTGCAGATTCGCCCAGCAAAGCATGTACTAGATCTAATCGGTCCTGTCTTGGAGCACGTGTACAATCTTTCGCTGGCGAACTGGACGTTTCCAAGACGCATGCAAATCGCGAAGGTAACAGCACTTTTCAAATCTGGCGACAAAAAGAAGTTCTCGAACTATAGACCAATATCAATTCTGCCTATTTTTTCTAAATGTCTCGAGAAGCTGATAAATGTAAGAATAACCTCATTCTGTAACAAGCACAATCTTCTTACAGATTTTCAATTTGGATTTAGAAAAGGTCGCTCAACTGAATTAGCATTATTGACCCAAAAAGAAATAATTCTGCAAGGCTTTGAAGAAAATTTGGTTACCCTTGGCATATTCATTGATTTTTCAAAGGCCTTCGATACCATCAATCACAACACTTCACTAACAAAACGTGATATTTACGGCTTTAGAGGAACATTTCTGAAATTAATTAGAAGTTATCTGCAGTATAGGTATCAAACTGTTGTTATAGGCAATCACCGATACGTGCTGGGGTCCCGCAAGGGAGCATACTTGGACCACTATTGTTTAACATTTATATAAATGATTTAACGAATATTAAGACTACGGCGCGATTTGTTATCTATGCGGACGACACTAGTTTATTTATCACTTCTAGAAACGTTGCCGAACTCATCAGCACTGCCAATGATACTCTAGAACAAATAAACAAATGGAGTTTATCAAACTCGCTAACTATTAATGTTGCCAAAACAAAAGGCGTGCTTTTTCAACTAAAGAATAAAAAACAAGTAGTCCATGAATGTCTCCAGATATGAACTTCCGGGATAGAAATAGTACCTTCAGTCAAAAGTTTAGGCGTCATTTTTCAGGAAAACATGTTATGGAATGAACATGTCAACACTATTGCCAATAAGCTTGCTCGAGTCACAGGTATACTAGTAAGATTACGCCTCTTGCTGCCATTGAAAGTGAAGCTCTTAGTTTATAATTCTCTTTTTCTATCACATATCAATTATTGTCATCTCGTATGGGGCAACACAACCAGCTCAAGCATCAGCATTTTTTTCCTTTTGCAAAAGAAAGCCGTTCGAACGATTTTAAATTCTCTATTCGATGCACACACGGACCCTATTTTTGACCAGTTAAATATCATACCATTAAAGGCAGTGTACAATACAATTTTGCAAAAACGGTTTTTGATAGAAAGAAAGAATAGCATGGGTTTTCTAGAGCAATTGTCAAGGCTCACATTAAATTCAAGCACGTTCAGTACACGTCACAAAGAAACCTGGCATGTTCCACATTGTAGAACAAATTATGGAAAACAAATGCTACGTCATGCCTTACCATCTTTGCTAAACTCTCTTCATTAACTGCCATATTTCCCTTCCCGAAGGATCTGGTTGTGGCGATCATACATCTCATTCGCTATTGTGTTTTAAATGAACATGCATTTTATGTTAAAAGTACAAGGCGAAGCGTTTTTGAACTTTTGTATATTCATTAGTGAATACTTCTTATGCTCGTATGTTTACTATGTATTTTTGTGTATTTTTGTGTTGAAGGTGTATAGCGACGCGTTTCAAACTTTGTATATAAATTTGTTCATTGTTTTCGGATGCAAGTGTTTTAAATTATCTCTATTTCTTACTGTGCGTGTGTGTACATGAATCTGTTCTTGCATTGCATTTTTGATCTTGCCCGCCAACTGCTTGTTGCGAAAGAAAAGGGGCAGAGACCTCGTCAAGCCGTAATGTGGCTTTTTGTCAGTGTTCCTGTTATCTGTACAATGCATAGATGCGAAATAAAGTTCAAGTTCAAGTTCAAGTTCAAATTACGAACAGCGACAGACAAAGACATAGTTACATAGTGAGATTACAGAAGTAAATAGAAATATTTTATTACATTCGTATATTACGAAGATAGAAAAATCAGAATGAGAATAAAACAACGGAAGGAAAAAAGAAAGAGCAAACCAAAGAGACCAAGTAATGCCTCCCCGCATCTCACTTTATGCAGGCTTATTACTACAAGCGCATAGCTGGCTTTATTTTTGCATGTCAGTTTTTAGCCCCGCAGGAAATTAAAAAGAGGCTGCCCAGGTTCCGCCCACTGTTCAAATAAGTAAGTTGCCCGACTGCGTGCTTTTCAAAGCCTATCAAGTGGCCGCCTCCTCATTTCGTTCAGGACAGGGCAGATATGGTCGCCATGTTTTCTTTTTCGCTTCAATAATTCGACACTCTGGTGGTGCGTACTTAGCCTCAAGACAGGAACAGTGTTTGTGTAGTCGTTGAGAGCTATGAGTCTATTTTTTCTGCTAAGGCAGTGAGTGACGTGTTTGATGTTCAGAATTCTATGCAGTACTGCTGTATAGACCCATTTACTGTTTACAAACACAGGCCCTTGAAGACTTCCGCTTTTGTTCACCGATGTGCCTGAGTAGCATAGGTGAACAAGAAGAGCGTTAGAAGAACGTTGGTTCAAAAACATACGAGGCCGAGAAGCAACCTTGAAATCGTTGAATGATACACGCTGCGGTGCGAATCCTCACCTAGAGTGAAATCGGGAACGCGGCTTGGACGTTTTGAAGCTTGATAAACGAGTTCCCCACCAGAACCGGAAATAAGTTGAACTGCTATAGCCATATATTCCGAAACCTGCCCGCCGACGGATGTCACGGCTTTGAGGTTGTCAAAATGAAAACTTTAGTGCGAAGACGAAGACTAGTCGAAGGAAAGCTGTTGGAACTCACAAAATAAACAATTTCACAGTAAGAAGGCAGGCCATAACGCTGGCGTGTTTTTTATTCACGGCGCACAACTACTTTACCAGAGATACGTTGTTGGTCGCGAAAGAAATATAAGCAATTTCGCGGTATAGTTCTTTGTTCATTTAAAAGAATGCAGTGCCTGTCGATTTTGAAAACAGTTGTCAAGACAAAACGTTGCCCTAGCTGGTATCGACCTTATTAGGATAACATTACTAGTGTGAATGAGAGACAGACATCCTGACCTTTCGTCTCGGTACCCTTATTGCTAATAATGTTTCTTGCCTTTTTTCTTTATGTTTTTGTTAAGAAATCTGCAGTGTTCCACTAAATATACATTGTTACGTGTGAACAGTACTGAAATAAATTTTTCTGTTGCCTGATTTTGTCCGTTCGTTTGCAGTGCGCTTCAGTTATTGTCATTGAACGGTGGTGGTCATTTGCCTAGAAGTTTTAGCTGCTGTGGTGCTAGAATAGTTAGGATTTCGGCACCTCACCTGAAATCCACAAGTTGTCATCCTGCCGTGGTGAACACAATTCGATAAAGGCCAATCACTAAATGTCCCTGCTTTTAGGTTTAGGTACATGTTGAGTAACCTTAGTTTATCTAAATTCCGAAGCCCAAGACTACGTCATAATTATTATTCATATAATTATTCAATCTTCGAAATCCCAAGAATTGTCTGTTTAGTGAAAATAGTTGCTAAGGTCTTTCTGCGATATCTGTTTCTTGTATTGCGCAGCATTTCGGAAGCATACATGTAACTACTTTTGCTTTCAAAATCATCTTCATCAAATGTTCAAAGAAACAGTCCTGAAAAACATTCGCAATGTTTTTCTACGTAAAGCAATACTCTTGTACTTCTGTAAAGCTATTCAATCAACTTTACTAATACCCATGTGAAGGATCAGAGTTGTTCTGAGGAATATATTAGGCGGCGTCGGTTTCTTTAACATATACGTACGACAGAAGAACGTTGATTTCCACAAATAAAATTTATGTCACGGTATAGGTGGCTGTTTATGTAAAACGAATCGTAATATGTACATTGCCTCTGTCAGTGAAAGCGCACTTCCTGATGGTGATTGACGTTCCACTGCTCAAGCCAGCAACGCCCTTCTATGGAGCTGCCAAAGAGAGAGTGACACAAAATGTTTACTGATGGTAGCTTGTTTCCATGAAGCTTGACTTATTAACCTCTGAACCCAAGTAGTATGGTGTGCACATCCTCTGATCAAGCCTGTTTTCACAAACCTTGCTTTACTAACCTCTGAACATCAGGGTTGGCATGTGCATCCTCTGATTAAGCTTCTGCATCATTACGTGCTGCCTGTTTGAAACACCTTTTACCTTAAAAGGAAGGTTACTTTCGTACCATATTTTTGTGGGGGCTGTATTTTCTATGAAGCTGAAATTGGTTGAGGCCAATTTACTCAGATTCAGGTGCATGATCAAGAACCCCAGGTGTTCGAAATTCCCGGTGCCCTCCACTACGGCGTCTCTCATAATCGTCTAGTGGTTATGGGACAACAAATCCTAAATATTATTACTATTGTCTCTTTGTGCAGCAGCACATCCAGAAACATTTTGTACATATTTGCTGTATACAGCGTTAAACTTATATATTGTTTTATCATACGGTTAGTTACTTTATCCTGTTACGGCGGGTGCCCTTAAAAAAAACGTGGCTCCCTATATTGGAATAGGTACAGCACGAAAGTGAGACGTGTCCTTAGAGAGGTTGTTGGCCGTTTATTATGCATTGTTTTAGGAACAGCAACATATTGCAAAGTCACGTTAGGAATGGCAAGCAGCTCGAATCTTAGAGCGCTCACCTCAAGCAGAAAGCACGCCCTAAATTATCATACATAGGACGAGCGCAGAACAACAAATGTCAGTGCTCGACGCTTGAAGAAGCTGTTCAAACAGAAAGAATAACTCACGAAACTAGCCTGCAAGTACACACAGGACAGCGCGAACAAATGTCAATTTTTTTGCGTCATGTGTCAGCAGTGCGCTCGTTTCTTAAACGCTGCAGTGGTGCGTGCAAAGTGGCCTTCGACCTTTCCCGAATTACGAGCTTGATAAGTGTGCGCGCAGAAGAGACCACGCTCTTTGAAGGCGGCGCTTAGCGGAGACAACACCCTACAGAGCGGGCCCAACGCTTTACCCAACGCAAGCCTGTCACGCCATCTCGCCACTGATAACCAAAATGTGCGAAAGTTTCGAAGCTCTGAGGACTGCTAAACGGTGTATGGTGTATATAAGTGGCTTGCCGTTAGCGTTCCACACAACGGACGCGCTGTGGCGTAGTGGTTAGCGCACCACGCTGAGAAGTGAGAGGTTGCCGGCTCGATTCCGTGTGACTGATTCTTGCCTGGAAAGTTTATTCGTCACAATTTCTTTGTAAATACTTTTCAACGTTCATGACTTCTTTGCGCAAACAACGCAATTCATGACTTGGTACTCATGAATGAGTACCAACTCGCCCAACTTTCAGTACTTTTCAACGTTACTACGTCAGCGTAGTCGTGGTGGACCCCCCATAAAACACTTTTGTGTTAGAAAAGATGCTAGCTCGCAGACGGCGTTAAAACGGGGATCACCACGGAGCAATTCCTTGGCTGCAATAGCGCCTATGTTAAATGAAGCCCCAAGGTAAATTGTTGAACACATTTGGAGCTTCCCCATTGATCTCTCGTAAAAACGTCTCAATTCCAAAGGAAATAAAGGCGTGCGGTCGCTGTATCGACCACGTTACCGTGGCTCGTGAGCAAGATTCACATTAGCAATTCATATTAGGGGAGGCTTTACACGTACTAGATTAAGCCGCTTTCTTATTCGTCTCCAAAAGCGCCATGGTAGTGGAAAGACATGAATGAGCCCGTTGCGGACCCACGAGCAAAATTGCTAAATCTTTAGTACGATGGCCGATCATCCTCAGCTCTACCGTTATATTTCGAAAAGTTAATTCAAGCGCGAACATTTGACACGATCACTCACACACGCACACACCCATGCATCAAACACACAGTGCCCTGATTCTACGGTGCATATTGCGATAAACAGTTCATACCATCTTGTAGGCATCTGTCCCGGTCTTGGTTGGCCTTCACAGACATGTCCCTGTTTAGTCCGAAAAGTTCATGGGCAGAAATGCTAGGCGGAACGGCAAACTTTGGTCCCTTCCGAAGCCATCGCTTGATTTCTGCCAGAATGTATGCGTCCTGTAGCACCACAATGCCCTTCTGTTCTTCCCTTCTTTGCTTATCGAACACCTTGAGCAGTGGGTTCAGGACCTGCTTCCACCTCACTTCCGTGAAAACGCCCAGTTGCTGCGTCAGCCATCGAAGGTGTTGAGCAGCCTGCCATTGCGGAAGAGGACTATAGTGGACCACGCGGAGCCATTCATGAAACAAACGCACCTGACGGGTGTGTGCGTGTGTTATTGATCGTTGCAAGTGTTGGCGCTTGAATTAACTTTTCGAAATGCTCTACCAACTAGCCCAACAACAAGTTCTTTTAGTCTACCGTTATATCAATATATCGACACCATTATATCACACGCTATCACTTCAGATAAGCTTTATAATAATACGTAGGAGTAGATACAGTTCGGTTGCTTAAATGTAGAGCAGCCATCGTGCACGACGAGTATAAATAACACTTGAGAAATTTTTCAAGTTCGTGTCATGCGCTGTTTTGTTCCAGCAGCTGCCATGTGGTTGGTATGTAAAAATCAGTCGTTATTGCAAGAAGGATGGGGGTGCGAAGGATTCTGAATCTGAGGGAGCCAGGAAGCTTTCGACGCAGTGTACTCCATCTCCTCTGCCATTAGCTGAGCCCGTAGAAAAAAAAAACAAGTGAAGCGATTGATGACGCGCTAATCGCACCTGCCTGCTTTAAATGACGATAGTAAACTGTGTTTGCATTCGAAGGGGCTCTTCGCGGCCTTTACCTTGGACCCTTAAGCATTCAACTCTACATCATCGTCGTAAAATGTTGGATTGATTTGTAGGGTCTAACGCCCCAAAATCACCATATGTATATGAGAGACGCCGTAGTGGAGGGCGTCTCGACCACCGGAAGTTTCGACCACCTGGGGTTCTTTAACGTGCACCGAAATCATCTGAGCACACGGGCCTACAGGAGTTTCACCTGCATCGAAAATGCAGCAACCACAGTTGGGATTCGATCCCGCGATCTGCGGGTCAGCAGCCTAGTACCTTGGCCACTAGACCACCGCGCCGGGGCATCATAAAATGCTTAAGAATCGAGATGTCTATGTTCGCGTGTAGTCACCAGTATCTACTTGACGGGGACGACCGGTTTCAAAGGTTCTCAGTTCTCGTCGTGATGTGTTATTTCAATTTCACAAAGATTCTAAAACATTCCTAAAATAGCAAATAAGAAGGCGGGTGATTTGTCATCACATTTTATTATTAAATTTTTTGAATACAGTCTGTAATCAGCAGTAGCAAGTCATCACAGATTTACTACATCCAAATATTTATAGTGGTAAAGCCACATCTTCCTCTGTTGAGAGAGAGAGAGAAACGAGAAAAAAGGAAGGCAGGGAGGTTAATCAGATGCTAGTATCCGGTATGCTACCCTACACTGGGGTTGGGTAATAGGGGGTTGATAGAGAAAGGGAGAGTTAAAAAATAAATAAGAGAAAAACACCGACACACACGCACACACAAAATCTGTCCATTCAGAGGCGTTCCGACAGGTCAGTAGTTCGCAAGAACCCCAGTAGCGCTTGCACGGCTTTCGTCTGGGACGACGAGTCATGACGATGGCGCAGTATACTTTCTTCTAACAGCGGCTGGTCACCTAACCTGTTTAGTTTATTAGAAAGGTGTTGTCTTTCCAGGTTGTATTTCGGGCAGTCACACAGGATATGTCGAATTGTTTCTTCATCTCTGCTGTGTGCACAGTCGGCGGTGTCGGCCATACCTCTGCGGAACGCGTACGCACGGGTAAACGCGACTACCAACCATAGTCTGCACAGAGCAGTAGCGTCGCCTCGTCGAATTTTTGTTGGAAGCTGCAGGCTTAACGTTGGATCAAGGGATCATAATCTTGCATGCGTAAAGAGAGGCTCATTCCAAAGAGCCATGGAGCGTTGGCGAGCAAGCATGCGGAGCCTCGTTCCTAGCAGCGTCCGTCCCTGAGAGAGGTATTGACTGGTTGTTGTCTTCTGTATGGGCTGAACGGGCAGCTTGATCAGCTCGTTCGTTACCGATAATTCCACAGTGGCTTGGCAACCACTGAAATATAACGTGGTGACCTTTCTCTGTTATATGATGTAGCATTTATGCTGTTTCAAATACCAACTGCTCGTGTGGACCACGGCGTAGATTTGACAGAAGTGACTGCAGTGCCGCCTTACAGTCGCAGAAAATCGTCCACCGTTGCGTATTTTGGTCGTTAATGAAACGCAGCGCAGCGCGAAGGGCTGCAAGCTCTGCTGCCGTTGTTGTGGTTGCATGAGCTGTCCTGAATTTGATGGTTGTGGCGTGCGTTGGAATATCGACCGCCGCAGTTGAGCTGTTTGGCAGGACGGAGCCGTCGGTGTAGACCTGGGTGTAGTCTTGGTACTTCTCGTACAGCAGAAGTAAGGCAAGCTGCTTGAGGGCTGGTATTGAGAAATCTCGTTTTTCTAGATGCCTGGTATTGTCAGGTTGATGACTGGCTGTTTGAGGCACCATGGAGAAATTGAAGGTCTCGCTGCGGGCGTAAAACCAGTTGGTAGGGATTCACCATGTGTAGTTATTGTTCGACAAAAGGAAGTATGAGGTCTATCTACTGGTAGAGAGGCTAGGTGGTGATGGGGAGTCCGGCCCACATGCCTTATGTGTGTCCTCAAAGCTTATTTTCAATAGGGGTCTGCACGATGTGGTTTTTGGCTATAGCTATAGTCGCCATTGTTGAGGCACCCTGAGGCAGACCTAGACATATTTGAAGCGCCTGTGTCTGAACGCTTTGTATCATGCGTCGACTTGTTTTGCTGGCGTTTGATAATGAAGGCAGACTGTATCGTAAAAAGCCAACGAAAAGCACCCTGTACAGTCGTAACATAGAATAAGGCTGCACTCCCAAAGTCTTTCCAGCGAGAAACTTGAAAAGATGGCATATGCCTGTCAATTGTTTTTTTAAATACAACACATGAGGACTCCATGATATTGTTACGCACAAGGAGGACCAGGACGTATGCGGCTGAAGGCGCCGTTTATTTTGGTCGCGAAGAGGAGCGCCGGAGCGGCCAACAGGTTGATGATCGCAGTGTCGTCGTCTTCTTCCTTCCTCCAGCTTCGGGCAGCCACCTGTTCGCCCATCTTCGTTTTCTACCCAGGCTTGCGTAACATTCCTCCTCTCGCAGATGAAGCCCACCGGGCGAGGTAACTGATTCACCTTGGTGTGTACAACTTCAGTCGAGCGACATGGACTGCTTGGGTTTTAGCGGCTCTTCTACCACTTCTCATGAGGCGAGCTATTGTGTATGTGACTTCCGTGATTTTGTCGAGAACGACAAATGGTCCGTCGTATGTGGCCAAGAACTTTTGGCATAGCCCGCGTCTTCGTACCGGAGTCCACAGCCATACTAAGTCGCCTGGATGGTAAGTTACAGGCCGGTGGCGGACGTCATAGCGTACCTTCGATCTTTCCTGTGATGCCAAAGTGCGTAGACGAGCAATACGACGCGCCTCTTCTGGAAGGCAGAGGATTTCGGTGACCGAGAGGTTCTCGTGCGCCGAGAATGGCAAAACTGTGTCGAGTGTGTGCCGTGGCAGTCGTGCGTACATCAAGAAAAAGGGGCTATAGCCTGTTGTCTCGTGCTTAGCGGTGTTGAACGCGTACGTTATAAATGGTAGCACGTCATCCCAGTTCTTGTGGTTGGATGCCACATACATAGAGAGCATGTTTACAATTGTTCGGTGGGTGCGCTCCGTGAGCCCATTTGTTTGCGGATGGTATGGCGACGAGTGACGAAGGCGGGACTCACTCAATCGAAGGAGCTCTTCTACTATATCTGCCGTAAATTGTCGCCCACGATCACTGATAATCACGTGAGGTGGGCCATGTCGGAGGATAACGTGCTGCAGCAGGAACACAGAGACGTCGCTGGCAGTTGCGGTTAGTATGGCCGCCGTCTCGCAGTAGCGCGTGAGGTAATCGACACATACAATTATCCAGCGATTGCCCTTAGCCGACTTTGGAAAAGGGCCCAAGAGGTCAATGCCCACCTGTTGTGAAAGGTGTGCTTGGAGGTGGCAAGAGGTGTAGAAGACCAGTCGGAGCAGTAGATGGGCGTTTGTGGCGTTGACACTGTGTGCAGCTGGCCACATACGCCTCGACTGACTGTCGCATTCCTGGCAAATAAAAGCGTTCCTTAGCACGGTAAAGCGTCCGCGCAGAACCTAAATGTCCGGACGTAGGATCGTCGTGCATAGCACCTAAAATCGCCATCCGAAGGCTTTCTGGCACTACCAGGAGGAAAAGTGCGCCAGTGCTGGAAAAGTTCTTGTTATATAGGAGTCCGCTGCGTACACAGAAATGGCATGCCGTAGGAGCTGTTCAAAGCGATGATAGCCTGGTGTCCTTTCGCTGTTCATGTTTGAAAGTACTGTGGTCGAGAAACTTTGCTGACACAGAAGCTACGAGGTGATCGAGGTCATCGGCGTCACACTCTGTAGTGCTCAGTGGCATGCGCGAAAGGCAATCTGCATCGGCGTGTCGTCGACCACTTTTGTACGAGACTATGAAGTTATACTCTTGGAGCCGAAGTGCCCAGCGCGCTAGACGGCCGCAAGGATCCCGAAGGTTGACGAGCCAACACAATGAGTGGTGGTCGGTGATGACTGTAAAAGGGCGTCCATATAGGTAGGACCGAAACCGCTGAATAGCAAATACTACCGCGAGGCATTCTTGTTCTGTGACAGTGTAATTCTGCTCAGGCCTACTCAAGGAGCGACTTGCGTATGCAATCACGTGCTCGCGGTTACCATAGCGTTGAACTAGGACGGCACCGATTCCTATGCCGCTGGCATCTGTGTGCAGTTTGGTTGGAGCTGAAGTGTTGAAGAATAGGCCGCGACGTCAGGAGGAACTTCAGTTGACTAAAAGAGGAGTCGCACTCCGGAGTCAACTCGAAGCGAGTATTCTTCCGTAGCAAACATGTCAGCGGATATGCGACATCGGCAAATTTAGGTATAAAGCGGCGAAAATACGAGCAAAGCCCCAAAAAACTGCGGAGCTCCTTCACAGAGCGCGGCACATTGAACGTCTCAATGGCTGCTGTTTTCTGGGGATCTGGACGGATGCCCTCCTGATCGACTAGGTGTCCGAGAACAAGGGTTTGTCGGTGTCCGAAGTGGCATTTATTTGAGTTAAGAACAAGGCCAGCGTTTCTTATGCAAGTCAGTACAGTATCCAGACGTGAATTGTGTTCGCTGAAGGTGCGGCCAAAGATGACGACGTCATCGAGATAGCACATGCAAATGCTCCACTTCAAGCCACGAAGAACAGTGTTCATAAATCGCTCGAACGTCGCCGGCGCGTTGCACAGTCCAAATGGCATCACGTTGAATTCAAAGAGGCCGTCAGGGGTTACAAAGGATGTCTTTTCTTTATCTTCAGGATGCATGGGAATTTGCCAGTAGCCCGATCTTAAGTCTACAGCGGAAAAGTAAGAGGCCGAATGCAGACAGTCTATGGCATCATCAATACGTGGAAGTGGGTACACGTCTTTTTTTGTTACAGCATTCAATCGGCGATAATCGTCGCAAAATCTCCAGGATCCCTCCTTCTTTTTAACAAGAATTACTGGAGCTGCCCATGGATTTACCGACTCTTGAATGATACCGTTTTCAATCATTTCGTTCACCTGCTCATTAATAATCCGCCGCTCGGATGGTGAAACACGGTATGGCTTTTGTCTATACGGATTGGCCAAACTCGTGTTGATAGTGGGACATGTCCGAGAAGCAGGGATTAGGGGCGCTTTGCCTTTCTGCGCAAAGTCGAATGCAGAGATGTGCTTCGAAATTACATTGACCCATGTTCGGCGTTCACTTGTGCTCAGCGACTTATTCACCATTGACAGAAGAGCCGTTTCAAAACTGTGACTACGATGCTCTTCCAGCGCATCTTCAAGCTCGGTCACCAGTAAGGCCTCGTGTTGTCCACTGACGACGGCTAACTTTAGACCATCTGGTAACATCACGGGTTCTGTAAAGCAATTGACAGTCCATAAACCAGCGCGTCCACGCCTGATCGACACCACACAATGTGGTATAAACACATTCTTTTTCATGCAGTTGGTGTACACTGGTTCTAAGTTGGCATCAAAGTTGGCGGAATAGCTGTCGCTGCAACCAACAGGTACACGAACGGTTGATAATGGTGGTATGATAGTGTCACCACAGACACACAATGCCGTCTCACCATCCACAGAGTTTTCCAAGAGTGCTGGCGGAACGTGATCACTCAAGACTATTGTCCCTGTGCGGCAGTCGACAGTCGCACCACACTCCCCTAAAAAGTCCATACCCAAAATAACATCATGTGTCGCCTGCGGAATAATCACGAATTCCGTTGGGATAACGCGGCCTCCGAGAAACACGTCAGCTTTACACACACCAACAGGATGCAGTGCCTCACCACTCACTCCACAAAACTTCGAAGCTTGAATCCACTTAAATAAAACCTTCCGCCCCAAAGTATCTTTAAAACACGCACTCATGACCGAAATGGTTGCCCCCGTATCCACCAAAGCCATCACAGGCACATCGTCAACAAAAACACGTACTTTGTTCTTAAGCATCAACACAGGAGGTATTTCTGATATTAGCACGTCTCCGGCGACCTCACCTCCATCGGCCGCGCTTGCTAGTTTTCCTGTGGCAAAGGAGATGTGTTGCAATGCCGTAGTGAAGGAGAACGGGGAACACGAGGCGGTGGAGGCGTCAAGCTTCTGTCAGATGTAGAGGAGTGGTTCCGGAAGCTGCGTGTCCAGTAGTCGTCGCGAGGCAGCAGGTGTGTTGCCTTAGGGTCGTCGTGCGGTCGATCAGACGATCGTGTGAAGTGTTGTGGTGGGCCATAGTACGTTGCTCGCGGGTCATCGCGAAGTCGTTCGGAAGGCCGTGCAAAGTGTGGTGGGTAGCCATACCGTGGGGCTCCACGTCGACGGCTGCAAAATCGCGAAATATGTCTTGGTACACCACAGGAGTAGCAAACTGTGAGAGGTCGAAACTCTCTTTGTTCGTCGATGAATCGAACATCGTCTTCCCTGGCGTAGTAGGTCGGTTCGTTCCGTATATCAAAGGGATAGACCGGGCGTTGCGAAGAAGGCGGACGCTGAGGGCGTCGGTCATGGCGAGGAGCTGGCAAGCGTGGTGCTCTTCTTGGCTGTGGGGGTGCGCTGTACTCAACAGCTGCTACACTAACCATTGATTGCCAAGGGGTCGTAGAAGGCGGCGGTGCAGTCACAGCCTCACGTGGCACATATACCGAATGTTGGTCGTTTACAGAATGGTGATCAACTGCTGAATGCGTCTGTTCTCTATAGCGATAAAGTTCTTCGCGAACAATCTCTCGAATCATCGAGGACAGGTCTGGGCAGCTGCGCGTGTCGATGCTGGCAACCGTTGTAACATTTGTAAGTCGGCCAAACTTTGGAGCAATCCTGCGCATTTTCAGCTGTTCGAAAGTTAGGCAATGCCGAATCACGTCGGACACCGAGCTCAGGTGCTCTTTTCCGATGAGAAAATTATATACATCTTCGGCTATGCCTTTCAGCAAATGCCCTACTTTGTCGTCTTCTGACATCTGATCATTGACCACCTTGCAGAGCTTCAGCACATCCTCTCTATACGTGGTACATGTCTCACCTCGAAGCTGCGCGCGTTGAAACAATGTCTGCTCTGCCCGCTTCCTTTTGAAGCTCGAGTCGCCGACACACGCTTTCAGCTCTGCAACAAAAACGTCCCACGTCGTCAGTGTGTCCTCGTGGTTTTCGTACCACACGAGCGCAGTATCCGTAAGACAAAAGACCGCATTGCTGAGCTGAGCGACGGCATCCCAGCCGTTGGACTTGCTGACTCGCTTGTACTGGACGAGCCACGCGTCGGCATCCTCTCCCGATTTTCCTCCGAAGGTTGGCAGGACTCGGTAGTAGGGCACGGAACCCATTGGAGTTGGCCTTGAAGCGTTAGATGGCTAATCTTGGGCCATTACGATCGGCGCAGGTGGGAGTCCGGCAAGGCGGCGGCTGCGGCGTAGTCCAGGTAGTGAAGCTCCCGTCGTTGGGCTTGTCTTACCCAGCACCTCCACCAATCTGTTACGCACAAGGAGGACCAGGACGTATACTGCTGAAGGGGCCGTTTATTTTGGTCGCGAAGAGAAGCGCCGGAGCGGCCAACAGGTTGTTGTTGTTGTTGTTGTTTCCTTGTGCAAATGGCTCGTACCCAAAGAAGGGGATTGGCCGATTATAAGGTCAATTTGCCCTAAACTTTCAGCATTGCGTCATTCCTACAAATTTTTTTTGTAACTTAGCCAACAGGTTGATGATTGCAGTGTCGTCGTCTTCTTCCTTCCTCCAGCTTCGGGCAGCCAGCCTGTTCGCCCATCTTCGTTTTCTTCCCAGGCATGCGTAACAATATGTCTCTGTCGACTATGACACCCAGAAATTTGTAAGATCGACGATGTGGTATATTTTGACCGTTAATTGACACTCTGTGATTCGACATGCGTTTGCGCGTAAATGCCAGAAGAGTGCACTTACCGGAGGAAACTTCTAGGCCTCGATTGTTTAGATACAAAGCAGTTGCAGTAGCAGCTCTCTGTATTCTCGCTGGTAACTGCAGGCGAGTTACCGCAGATGTCCAGATGCAGATGTCATCAGCGTATGTTGATAGATAAATATTGTTTGGTAGGTGCGTATTGAGAGCGATTAGTGTTATATTGAATAGCACGGGGCTCAGTACACCGCCCTGAGGGACGCCACGACAACTGAAATGTGCAGACGTGTTCCCGGTCTCTGTACTCACAAAATAGGATCGCATCTAGTGAACACTCTAAGCACCGCCATCTCGCATTTTTGATCATACATTCATGATATACAAGTACCGCCATTCAGCGGACACTTCAAAGACTACCTATTATTACTACTACTACGACTACTACTACTATTACTACGTACATTAGGGACGCCTGACCCATGTGTCACACACAGGTCCCGTTAATGAGGGAGGCTATCGCCGGGCTAATTCCAAGGGCCGAAGTATTGGCCCCTTGAACCGCACCACGAAAGCGTGGACAATTTAGAAGTGGTCCTTTTTGGCGCGCCAGCGGACGCCGGCTGTGGCCCAAAGAACAAGTCAGAGCCGAGAGTTGATAAACAAAACAAATATTATATTCTCAAAAATGGCAGATCGAAAACAATACACAAGAATGCACACTCCACAATAGTTACACACAATATGTCACCAAACAAACAACGTACTACACAGTACAATCAACCACACTGGGAACAACGGACACAGACAACAATACGCACTACAATGCAGTCGCATGCATCGAACAACCAAGACACTTAAAGACTAAAGAGATAGAAAACCTATTCAGTCCAAAGTTCTTGAAACCAAAGTCTAGATGATACTCTTCCGAGAATCACTCACTCAAAGTCCAGCGTTGTTGTAGTTCCGCAGCCCTCGAAGTTTCTCTTCCAGCAAACCTCGCCGAAGTTTCTCTTCTAGGAAACCTCCCGTCTTCAATAGGCCACTCTCCAAGCTTCAAACTTCTTCGGCCGAACACGTCGGCTTCACACACGCAGCTGTTGCCACGCGTCCTCGCTCGATAGCGGTAGACACACGCTCTTGCCTGTAGCTCGAGCCTTCACCCCTCAGGTGGAAATCCTATTCATCTCCTGCTTTCTCTCTACGGACAAAACCTTCGCCGACTACACGGCGGAATCCCTACGCGCTCTGGCGTTAACTTCCGTCTTCTCCTGATCTCTCATCTCCGCTGCTCGGTTAAATACCTTCCGCGCGACATTCCAGAAGGTTCTCATCATTTCGTCGGCGCGATACGCAGCGAAGGCTGGGAAGAGGGCGAGACGGTTGGAACGCCCTCCGCGGCAGATCACTCAGCTCGGTATGACCACGCCTATTTCCTTCTGGAACTTTCCAGCGCTTGCTCGACCGCCGTTGTGGGGTGAGGAGGTTCGTCGGCGAAGCCACGGTTCCGAGAGGAGAGCGCGCGCCCCGGAGAGCCTTGGTTGTTTGTTTTCTTTTTTTTCTTTTGACCTCGCGGCGTCTCTTTCGCGCGTTATCGCAAGAATTTGGCGGCGCGCCCAGTTTTAGCGCTCGTTCTGTGACACTGCCCCCCACTTTAAGAATATTATCTCATAATATTCCAAACCATACAAACGAGCGCGAACAGTCAACACACACTCTGAAAGATTGTAACACAAACCGTCGCTCATGACACTTCACATTCGCAATAGATCGCTCAATACAATCTTACATTGTAGTTCAATTCCACAACACATGAAATATAGCCACAGGTACATGACTACAACACCTCATCACTCATTTCAAACAATACAAACGTACAAGGTTCTCTCATTACAACAATTATACAACACTATACATCACACCACAGCACAGACACTTCGACACTTGTGACACAGGATAACACAACATTAACACAACGTATGGCACTCAGCACTGCCAAACACATTCTTATTCGACTTCAGCACTTATCCTGTGTATTTCGAGCTGCGCTTGCATCCTTTCTTGCGGTGCTCGCTCGATTTCTTCTTGTTTTTCCTTGTTCTTTTTCTGCGAGCCTTTTCCAACAACGACATCTGAGGCAGCGTCTCAGCCATCGTTGTCACTTCCGACCCTGCTAACGGGTCATGACGTTCGACGGGTCCGGTCTGTTTATTTACCAGCTTGTTCATGTCTCTACATTTGGCCTGGCTGGCCGACTCCTTCTCCTTTACACTGTCGGTCGGTTGGGGTCGTGCCGACGTAAGTCCAGCTGCCCAGCGCGTGGATTCATTCAACACGATCGTCTTCTCATTCGCTGTCTCTTGCGCCGCGGCTTCACCTTGGGCTCTAGTGAGATCCGTCACGGGATGCTCCTCCACTGTATCTCGCGGTTGCTGGGTTGGCGAGGGCTCTATCTTAGGGTCTTCTCCCAAACATTCCGGATCATTCGGTCCTCGCGCCCCGGCGATGTTTCCGATGAGAAGGTCGTAAAGGGGGCTCGTCATACATGGAGCGGTAACCTTCCCGCTGAAGTACGGAGTTTCCACCTCAATCTCTGCTTCGGGAAGCATCCGATCTGTACGGTCAATTAAGCAAACCGGTTTCGTTTTGCCGGTCAACTCACTTTCCCGTACCAAATTTCTCCGCACGAAAACCGTGGAGCTACCGGTATCTCTTAGAACTGTAATCTTCTTCCCCGCAACCTTTCTAGGCAGCGTTGGCATTCCCTTCGTAACACCGGTTGGCCGTTTTGACATTACAGCTCCCACAATAGGAATTTTCTCCCCATTCCTCAACTCTACGAATCCATCGGTGAGGGCATTATTATCAGATTTCGGTGCCGCTTGCACACAGGATACCTGGTGAGTTTGACTCACTCCGTTTCGACATGCGTCTGCTTTGTGCCCAGTCTGACCACACTTAAAACATTTTACTGCCGTAGGGCTCATAAAGATCGTTCGACAGTTTTTCGCGCGATGACCCACTCGGTTGCACAGAAAACATCGCGGAATGCTCTCTGGTGCACGCTTCTTTTCTTCGGGAGCCAATTTCTTCGAATCATCGGGACAATCCTTCTTGACCTTGGCCAAATTAGTTCCACCTTGGGCTTCCAAGAATAGATCAGCCAATTCAAGCATTCCTTCAAGTGACTCAGCCTTCCTCTCTTTCAAATACAGAGACAGGCTTGGGTGGCAACTAGTAAGAAATTGTTCTCTAATTAGGAGCTCTCTAAGTTCATCGTACTCCTGCGCTGTCCCTGAAAGTTCAATTCATCTGTCGAAATAATGACAAAGTCGGGCGGCATACTGCGTAGCCGTCTCGCCATCAGCTGGCTTTCCTGTCCGAAATCTGTCCCGGAATCCTTCTACAGTAAATCTAAATCGGTTCAGCAAAGCAGCTTTCACCTTTGCATAGTTGGCTGCATCGGTCGGCGTCAGCCTACCGTACACACTGAGCGCTTCACCACACAAGCAAGTACTGAAAACTCAAAGCAGTTGCCCACTGATGTTCCGGCCAATTCTGGCTCCTTGCAATCGTCTCAAATCTGTGAAGGTACGCGTCAAGGTCGTCCTTCCTCTCATCAAACGCTACAAGCAGCTTGCTTGGGTTCAAGCGGAAGCCATGCTCTTCCCGTTCGCTGCTTTCAACTCTAGCTTGGACCGGAGTTTTACTTGGCTGTTGCAAACGGAGCCGCTCGAGTTCCATCTCGTGCTGCCGCTGCCGTTCCCTTTCCTCTCTTTCTTCTTTCAGCTGTCGCTCCTTTGCCTCTCTTTCTTCCTTCAGCTGTCGCTCCTTTGCTTCCCTTTCCTCTCTCGCCCTTTCAGCTGCCAACCTCTCTCTCTCCAACTCAGCTGCTTTTTCCGCTTTAGCTCTTTCGACCGCCAACCTTTCTTTTTCCAGCTCGGCTGCTTTTTCTTCTTTGGCTCTCTCTTTTTCTTCTTTTTCCTTCTGGGTGACCCACTTCCGTAGTTCGGCGCCAGAAAGACCCATCTTTTCACCAAGAGCAACTAACTTTTCGAGATCCATGGTGTCTCGCAAATAAAACCTTGCCGCGTGCAAAAAGTATCTGCCTAGATCAGTCTATCGGAGCACTCCCCTGCACTCGTTAACGAGAACACAGAGCAACACACAAAATCGTTCCGATAGCACTATCAACAACTCGAGGCTCTTTCTCACTACTTTGGACACACTGTGCACCAAAGGTCCTATGTTGTGGACGCCAGATTAATTGTCACACACAGGTCCCGTTAATGAGGGAGGCTATCGCCGGGCTAATTCCAAGGGCCGAAGTATTGGCCCCCCGAAGCGCACCACGAAAGCGTGGACAATTTAGAAGTGGTCCTTTTTGGCGCGCCAGCGGACGCCGGCTGTGGCCCAAAGAACAAGTCAGAGCCGAGAGTTGATAAACAAAACAAATATTATATTCTCAAAAATGGCAGATCGAAAACAATACACAAGAATGCACACTCCACAATAGTTACATGCAATACGTCACCAAACAAACAACGTACTACACAGTACAATCAACCACACTGGGAACAACGGACACAGACAACAATACGCACTACAATGCAGTCGCATGCATTGAACAACCAAGACACTTAAAGACTAAAGAGATAGAAAACCTATTCAGTCCAAAGTTCTTGGAACCAAAGTCTAGATGATACTCTTGCGAGAATCACTCACTCAAAGTCCAGCGTTGTTGTCGTTCCACAGCCCTCGACGTTTCTCTTCCAGGAAACCTCGCCGAAGTTTCTCTTCTAGGAAACCTCCCGTCTTCAATACGCCACTCTCCAAGCTTCAAACTTCTTCGCCCGAACACGTCGGCTTCACACACGCAGCTGTTGCCACGCGTCCTCGCTCGATAGCGGTAGACACACGCTCTTGCCTGTAGCTCGAGCCTTCACCCCTCAGGTGGAAATCCTCTTCATCTCCTGCTTTGTCTCTACGGACAAAACCTTCGCCGACTACACGGCGGAATCCCTACGCGCTCTGGCGTTAACTTCCGTCTTCTCCTGATCTCTCATCTCCGCTGCTCGGTTAAATACCTTCCGCGCGACATTCCAGAAGGTTCTCATCATTTCGTCGGCGCGATACGCAGCGAAGGCTGGGAAGAGGGCGAGACGGTTGGAACGCCCTCCGCGGCAGATGACTCAGCTCGGTATGACCACGCCTATTTCCTTCTGGAACTTTCCAGCGCTTGCTCGACCGCCGTTGTGGGGTGAGGAGGTTCGTCGGCGAAGCCACGCTTCCGAGAGGAGAGCGCGCGCCCCGGGGAGCCTTGGATGTTTGTTTTCTTTTTTTTTCTTTTGACCTCGCGGCGTCTCTTTCGCGCGTTATCGCAAGAATTTGGCGGCGCGCCCAGTTTTAGCGCTCGTTCTGTGACACCATGGCGTAAGGAGCTTCACCCCTACGACGTATAATGATTTAGAGTACTTGGTATACTACTGGATGGCAGAAAGCCGCCCCACCAATGTGATCTAGACGCCGGAGAAAATCGGCGCTCATGTAACAAGTGTATTAAGAAAAAGAGGGTTACGAGTGAGAGTACCAGGCACTCTAGTATGGGAGAGCATAAAGCCATCCCGTAGGTCGCGCACCTGATGAGGACCTGGTGACAAATATTTGCCGTAAAAGACTCCACGACTGAATGGCGAGTTTCACGGATTATTCAGTGAGGGCTGTGTTTAGAAAAAAAATGTTAAACAATTCAAAGTGCTAGGTACCCTACTATGGGAGAGCAACATGCTGTCCCACTTTGCAGATGCACGCGAAGACCGTTAACGGTGTGCATAAAAATTAATTGATGTTTTCGAGTGCTTCATACTTAACTATAGGAGGACAGTGAGCTGTCCCTACAAATTGTCGAGACAGACGGCTTGCACGGTGCACAATAAACAACATTTGCCAGCAGCGTTTTTGCTATAGTTGCAACAGAAGTTTCCATTTGCGCGCGCACATTTTCATCCTTTGAACATGAAATTTTTCTCACAGTGTTTTTTTACTGTTTTGGAATGCACGTGAATAGGTATTTTGCCAAAAATATCTTGTTTTATTTCCTACATCTTCGTTCGGTTGACCTAAAACAGATCTGTGGTCTCGTTGGAATACGTTGGTAGCTTAAGACCTGTCTGCTATGCAGAACGTTCATGTTGTATATGGGCTATGTATGCTATTATTTAAATTTCACTGGCCAAATAACTGGTCCAAAAAAAAGGTTGCGTCCACATATCCGGACTTGGCACTTCTAGATTATTTAACTCTCCAATGTGTCTAACGCTCATGTTCATTTTGTCTCTACTTAAACCCACCTTTGCCGGACCCATTTGTGAGGTTTCTTACTAAACGATAAACCTATCAGACAGAGAACGTTATAACGCTGCTCCTTTGGTTCATCCGTGAAGGGGTACCAGAAAGCGGGCGCGTCCATTATCGTAGCCCTCGACAAACTGACCTTAGCTTAAAATATCAATATACCAAGCTTGTTGCATTCAAAACTTCGGTTCTTGTGAGCCGTGTTCGGACTGGACGGCGTCGAATGCTGGTGCCCATTAACATCAGGCGTTGTAGCCCATTATGGTTCAGAGTGTGCGTTCATCGTGCAGACTTCAGCGGCAGCGAAGCGCGCTAGAAGTTGACATGCCACAAATGGTCCTTGGGGAAAAAACTATCACTCAACAAAGCAAATGTTTCTTTTAAAACTCTGACAACTTAAATGCTCATTCCCGTGCCCTTCTAAATGAAACGTCCAGTGACATCGTGGAAACATGTTGAGGTTGGTTGTGACGCATACATATTTTTTACAGAGCGGTGAGTGAGAATTCTGATCCTTTATGTAGTTTTTTTTTGGGTGGGGAGGGGGGTCCGTAATTCACGGTACTCTGGAATCGTGGAATGGCATTGCGTGTGTTAAGAGACAAGAAAGGCAATAAAGTGGAGAAAATAGTTTTTTTCGTGGCAAAGTTTGGAATCAAGGCTTTATCTTTACCAAAATCAATCATTTGTTTGTTTCAGGGGGACTTTTTTTGTCTAAAATGACATATTTCCAATTTTGTATGGTGGTCTGCGACACCCTCATTAGTTACGTAGAAAAGAATTTTTCGAAGTTTAAGCATCAAGTCAGTACGGAATGGTCGCAGTTTGCAAGCTGGAGCGCAGTGGACGCATTCGAACGAGAATGTGCCTCATTGCTCACTCTGAACGTGCCTTGTCCCCTTCCCTAATCCCCCAGTGTAGGGTAGCCAACCACATGTCTTTCTGGTTAATTTCCATGCCTTCTCCCTTTTGTTGCTTCCTCCCTCCCCCCCCCCCCCCTTCCACTGGGGTAGCACAGGCATCAAACTTTCTGGTAGGAAATGAATGTTTCACTCGGGACATCTTAGTGGTTCTATCAATGGCAAGCTCTAAATGTATAAGGTTTGGCCATTAGAAGAAATGTAAGCATCTTGGAGGACAAAAGAACAGCTATCTGGGCCACATATTTTCGCATGCCATCAATGGATACCAGTTTATCCCTCGGCATGCAGCCCGAAAATTGGGTTGCCGCACAGCTGGCATAACTGACAACTCAGATTCTGACCAGCCAGCCTGACTGGTCAGAAGGCTTCAACACACTGCTATATTCATGTTGCGAATGCCTGGGACCAAGCACCTGTGTGCCCAACGATGAGGAGAACGAGCTCTGAGCGCTAGAACTCTGAACTCAACGTGTCTACGCTCGAACCTACGCTTTATATATATATGTTTTGTTTACAGTCTTGTTGAAAAGGTGCCTCAATGTTCAAGTAACCATAAAATAGACTCATGCAGTTATAAAACCAAAAGTCTAATTGGACGTGCCGCAACCAGTGAACTGTGTGCAACATCTAACACTCCGAGGCTTTTATTTCACTGCACGTATGTTACCAAAGTGATGAAGACTAGGGACTCAAGTATGACTGAGTTTTCACAGACACCAAAACCAAACATTATTTGTGAGCCATGGTAGTTTGTAGTAGGAAGCACCTACATTCGGTGACACTACGTCTGGAAAACGCAAAATAAAAAACCAGTATGTATATATATATATATATATATATATATATATATATATATATATATATATATATATATATATATATATATATATATATATATAAAGTGTGAATACACTCTATAAGCGACCCCAAACCATCCACCGCCGTCGGCGGCGTCCGCAGTCTTCTCTCTCTCTCTCTCTCTCTCTCTCTTTATATATATATATATATATATATATATATATATATACAACGGTGTCAGTTACGCGCCTTATATCCAGATGGTAGCGTTGCCTCCGGGACATCCATCGCACGACCCGCTCTCGACGGGAGACTGAGGGAGAAGGCGGGCGCGCGAGAGAGAGGGGTGCGCGCGCAGCTGCAGCGAGCGAGGAGAGCGGAAGAGCGACACCGATATCAGCGTCGCGTCCGTGGCTTATTCGGTAGAGCGTCGCGCTGCGGCCCGCCAAGTCTTCTTTCTTTTAAAGATAGAGAGAAGACTGCGGACGCCGCCGACGGCGGTGGATGGTATGGGGTCGCTTATAAAGTGTATTCACACTTAAAAAAGAACCGAGCAATTATTACAGCCTCACCATAAATTCTATGATCTCGCGATGCCTAGAAAGACGTGGTAAATGCTATATAGGAAAACTGTTACAAAGAAACGTCACTCACAAAAGAAAACCTTATAATACCCGTGTGCGTAACAAAGAGGTGAGGATAATGACATAAGGGAAGTGGCGCAGACACTGATAGCGAGGCGCGTCAAGCGGAATAGCGGTGAAACCTTTTCCCAGAAATTTAGATACAGTGCAGGCTGCGCTGTCACCGTCCGAAATGAGTCCATTAACCCTTTCACTGGCGGGTGTCTCTAGTCGTGACGCACCCCCAGTGCTGGCCTGGTAGCGGGGATGTGAAGAAAGCTGGAGACGCAGAGTAATGGAGCGTTGTGGAGTCAAGATGACAGCTAGGGATGGAAAAGTAATAGAATGAACTCGTTTGCGGGTGATACCTGCTAGTGAATATGTGGCGAGCGAGCGGAATCAGTGATGGGGTCAACTTTCAAACTCTATTCGAAAGGCAAAGGCAATTTTGCAGGCTTAAGCAGAAGTGTTAAAAAGGAGAAAAAGAAAACGAGTAGTGAACGTGATCACTCTGTAGTCATGGTCAAATTATATCCGCCGCAAAACTTGGAACGAAAAGGGTTGAAAATCCTTACCACAGCCATCAACGCCTGCCGACTATAATGAAGCGCTACTCGGTGAAGAGGAAACAAGCAGCCAAAATAAAAAAAATCCATAAAATTTTTTCACAAATAGTCCTAATTTTATATATGCATAGGTGAAGTATAAATTTAGGTCAAGGTTTATCTGACATTTCGCTAAATAGTAGATTGCCATGTTTTTTGGTCGATTTCCGTAAATGGGGGCATATCCATGCGATTCGCTATCAGGGCTTGTGCATGGTCAAATAATATGGGTCACGAAACTTGGAACGAAAGGTTTTAAAAGCGTGTTGCCACAGGCACCAACGCCTGCCGACGACTGGATTGCCGCATGTTGAGGAGGGGAAGAAAAACTAAAGTAAATTAAACATTCTTTTTCGGAAGTAGTCGTATGTTATAAATCCAAAAGATAGCTATAAATTTATTTTGCAGTTTATTTGACACTTCACTAAATGGTTCATTGCCTCAAATTTTGGTCAAGTGCCATAAATGTTGGGAAGGGGGGGGGGGGCGTCTTCGAGCAGCCTGCTATCGGAGCTTGTGTTCAGTTCGGCGCATTTGTGGGTCAACGAGACATTGCTCCATTTTTCGTGATTGTATCGGGCGATGCTTTCCCAGTTTATTTATTTGGTTATGTGCTCTTCACTGGGGTGACTTTTGAGAGCTTGACCAGCCCACGAAATCTCGGCGCTCGTTTTGGTTTCAGGAAACATGCACCCTAGCAGAGGTAGCCGGGCAACCTAAGATATGGTTGAACGAAGTGACGTTGATGTGAATGTTCGCATTTGTTGGCTTTCACAGGTTTCGAAAATAAAAAAAAATTTGATACCACTACAAAGAACTTTTTCGTTTATGTCTTTCTAATCTGATTATTCTAAATTTTAAATCAAGCGAAGCGCGGGAAGTGGTTGTCTTGAGTTCGTTGCGCTTGCCTCCACTCCTTGTTGCCACTCGCTTAGCGATATTACAAGTTGGATCGCACTCAGTTATCTCGCTCGATTGGCGTGTGAACTACGGAAAAGATAAAGACAGCAAGTTATAACGGAAGCCGCAGTGAGTTATATTGAGCAAATCAAGCACGCGTTCGACGAAAATGGCTAAATCGGCCAACAGGTGCTTTTTGCACCTCTGCAGTGTGTTAACCCGGAAAATTCCAGTTCCGCGAAGGTTTTTTTTTTTATTTCCTAGTGACGAAAGGAGAGCACGCGTCAATGTACCCATCATTTGAGCAGGTATTAATTTTGGGCGAGTGCATAAGTCAGCCCAGTTATCAGCAAGCCTGAGCGGAATGACAAAAGTGCAGTGTCGTTAAACTAATCGGTCAAGACGGCAGCCAAGCTGCTGTCGGCAAAATGCGTTTACTGAAAGGCTTGAACTAGTGTTTGCTCAGCTACATAGTTCTTGCTTGTTGCACTTTTGAAATGTAGTTCAAATTATGTCAAGTAATTATAGGCTCCTTTTTTTCATGAAATTCGTGTAGTAGTGGTTTGAAACATTGTGAGTCTTTTCTTATTTATCATTGAAACACATGTGATTAACTAAATGCTTCTCAAAATCAATACAGAAAATGTCACTGGAACCAACTTTTTGACAAACGGACTTTTGTTAGTAAAATCAACGCTGTTGCCCTGACGATGGAGGAGTCAACTCTCCGAAACGCTCTTTCCAGCAACGTTCCCTCTTGCATATTTTCTGATAGCTTCAAGCATATCTGTGGCTCTGAACTTTAGTCTCATTTAGTTCACAGTTCTGTTAGAAAACTACGTACGTCATTCTAACAAACATGATCGAGCCAAACACGACGTGGCCTGCTCGTCACTATTGATAATTTTTGCGTTAATCTGATATTATGCGTTCAGTGTTTGCTCCAATGTTCATATGTCAGTTGTAAATTGAAGCTGCTTTTAGAGATTGTTACTTTCACATGACATGGTATGTCTCTGTTTTTTATACAAAAAGCTAATTTTCTTTGTGTTGGTCGAATTCGGTGTTAATGAGAAATCAGTTGGGTTACCGTTTGCCACTTCAGAAAAAAATGATCGAAATATAAAATGTAGCTAAAGTTTAATGAACGGCCACACCACCCAAGTGGTCAGCGGACCTAAAAGAAGGCCGAAACACATTCCGCTTGCATGCGAAGTGATGATGATGATCGAAACTTTATTACTCCCAAAAGAGGAGACCGCCTGAGAGGTCGGTTACGCTGCTTCGAGGAGGTCGAAGTGAGAGAGAATAGCTTCCACGCAACTCTCTTCCTCTCAGCGTTTCGTCCTTTTGTTCTATTTGATGACCTCACTGGTTACGTCGTCATAGAAATGTTCTGTTTGTGATTTATTGGTTTAGTTAGATGCCAGGCAGCCGCCAATGGCAAAAGAACTGCTGCCACTGCGCATAACCACGTGAGAGGGCGTACGTGGGAGGTAGAGAGATTTCCACCCTCTGGCTAAACTAGCTCACAAAATGTGTAAATAGCTGCTTCGGTTACCGCCTACTGCTACTTCTGCTAACTCCGGCGTATTTCAGTGGTAATTTAAGTCTGTTGATCGGTTTTCGCTGCTCCCTTGGAGGGGATGGATGTAGACCACCCTGGGCGCCTGCCGGCACCAGCGGCGTCAGCGGCGGCCACCTCCAGGAAGCGGCTGGGACAAGCGAGTGACAGCGACAGTGAAGATACTCATGCTTACTATCTCAGCAGTGAGGACTTTTCAGATGACGGTTTCCAACCTGTGCTGAGCCGCAAAGCGAAGAGGAGGAACATGAGGACATCCTCATCCTCAACTATTCAAACTGTAAGTTAAGCGCCAAAATCGAACACTTATACCATCCTGTTTCTGCCTGCACTTCCTACCGTCAGCATGAAACGCCTTAACAGACAGTCTGTGTCGAGGTCTCTGGAAACGCTCGTGCCAAATGAGATCACGGACATAAGAGTGAACGCCAGAAAGAATATACTGGCTGTGGACGTTTTGCACGCAAGTGCGTTGAGCGTTCTGCGCAGTGTAACTAACTTGGACGGCAACCAGGTGCGCTCTCATGTTTCCTTGGGATGTGATGTAGTAACCGGCGTGATCTACGACATAGATGTGGCTATTTCCAATAATGACTTACAATTTCTTGTCAAGTCAACAACTGATACTCCAATTGTTGATGTCACCAGGCAAGTCTCGCTGTGTGAAGATTGCGTTTAAGAGCACATCACTCCCCTCTCATGTGAAGGTGGGGTACTTCAAACATGCTGTGCAGCCTTTCATTCCAAAGCCTCTCCAGTGCAGTAAATGCATGAAACATGGACATGTGAGCAGCGTCTGCGAGAATTCGGTGGTATGCCTCCGCTGCGCCAAGCCCCATAAAGCGGATAAGTGCGTCGCAACTGTAAAGAAATGCTCTAATTGCAATGGATCCCATGAAGCCACATCGAAGGACTGCCCGCGGATTCAGAAGTAAATTGCCATCTTGAAGGAAATGGTGCGCGATCACTCATCTCATCGAGAAGCCGCAGCTAAAGGCAGAAGGCGTCGTTCACGTCGACGTCGGTCTTCAAGGACGCCCGCTACCTTCTCGACACGTTTGCCAGATCCCTCATCAGTACCACCTCCTTTGCCTCCCAGACCACATGCCGTGGGAAACGCTGTAATGGACAAAGCCAGTGAGCATACCCTAACTGCGACAGAGTGACCTGCACTTCAAAGGGAAGCAGCATCAAGCGAACCGTAGAAGGTTCATGACGGCCAGTCCGCGATTTCGGTTTGAGATCTTTCCAACCAAGAGAGGCAAGTGACTGCAATCGTGCAATCATTAGTTGCCACGATTCGCACGCTACTGAGCAGCATACAATCTCCATCTGCTAAGAGTGCACTGCAAATACTGGATGCACTGAATCCAGTTCTTGCTAACGTCGTATAAGCACAATGGCTCAACAAAATCTCATCTTCCGCACTGAAGTTAAAAGTGCGTCGATTTTTCAGTGGAATGCCAGAGGCATGAAGTCCCGTATCTCGGACTTTCGCCACTTTGTTCGGGCCAATCAATTCCCTATACTTGTCATATGGGAACCAAACGTATCAACGCCTTATAGATTGTCCGGTTATGAAGCTTTTTGTTCAGCCGCTTGCGAAGAACGAAGCAAAGTAATTGTTTACATTCGCACAGACTTGACTTATCTTTCGCACCCAATAAGTTCAAATGACGACAATCAGTACGTGTGTCTTCGTGTAAAGAAGAATGCAGTTTCGTTCACGCTTATTGGTGGATATATATCTCCGTCATCGCGATTTGACTGCGACAGATTAAAAGGAATCCTATTGAGGACCGATGGGCCTTGGATCATCACCGGTGACTTCAGCGCCCATCACATCTTCGGGGGAGCACTAGGATGAATGCCAGGGGCCGGAACATTGTTACATTCGCTTCCGATTACGACTTTTCCATCATGAACGATGGTACCCCAACCTATCTGCGGGGTCTCACGTATGGCAGTTGCCTTGACCTGACATTGGTGTCACGGTGCTTCTCTCACAAAGTTAAATCGTTTCGCGATATTGAGACTCATGGGAGTGATCACATACCCACCTACGTGACGATCAATGGTATCATAAAAAATTTCTCTTCCGGTGTTGTAATTGGCACTGACTGGTCAATGTTTACATCGCGTGTTGAGGACGCTTGCCAATAAGGCCTCGCCTGCAGCCTGGAAAATACCATAGCGGAAGCTATGCAAGCGTCCAAATGTAAATTACCATTTTTGCTAAAATAACACAGTTTGACATCGAACTGGAAAGATTACTAGCTATACGAAGGCGTGCTGAACGACGATACAGACGCACAAGATCAATTTACGATCTGAGGGAAGCAAGACGGCTCCAGAAAAAGATTTAACGACGCATTTAAAAGCTGGAGAGCGAAGGCTGGAAAGCATTCTGCGAATCTCTAGACCCTCATAAACCGCTGTCATATATCTGGAGAACAGTTCGTGGTCTTCGCTCCTCTCCGCAACAACGGCACCCTTTTAAAGCTTTGGCACTCCATCATGGAAAAACAGAACTCGAGGTGGCTGAAGAATTTTGCACGAGAGTTGCCGGGGATATTATGAACGAGAGAACCGACGCCGTGATCGTTCCTGAGACGCGATTACCAGAAATGGACATTCCGTTCACCTTGAAAGAACTGGAAGGTGCGTTAGTCGCTTCTAAGCGCATGTCATCGCCAGGTCCTGATGGTATTACTTATAGTGCGTGTGGACACCTTGGACAAAAAGCCAGAAAAGAACTTTTAACATGCTTCAACAACTCCTGGCTTGCGGCAGTGTTCCCCGAGAATGGAAAATATTCGATTAATACCACTTTTGAAATCGGGAAAATCACCATTGGACTTGACAGCGTATCACCCTATTGCCCTCGGAAGCTGCCTCGGAAAAGTGATAGAAAGAATGGTTCCATTTCGTCTCGAGTGGTACTTGTAACAATACACCAAATACCCTTCTTGCATGGCAGGCTTTCTTCGGGGCCGCTCCTTCATCAACTGTGTCCTTGACTTATCGACATTTGTTCAGCAAGAAAACGTCCCAATCGCATATCAGTGGCACTCTTTCTTGACGTGAAGGGTGCATATGATAATGTAGCTCACGACGCCATCCTCACTTCTCTCGCAGCAATGGGCATTGGTGGACGAATGTTTCAAAGGATAAAAGATTATATAACTGGCAGGGGTTTCTTTGTGCAAACATAAGAGGGTACAAATGCTGAACATTACACCTACTGCGGATTACCTCAGGAAGGTGTTTTAAGCCCCACATTGTTCAATGTTGCCCTCAATGGTCTGGTGAAGGTTCTGCCAAAGTCAGTGTGCCTATCTATATACGCCAATGATATTTGCCTCTGGAGTGCTGCAGTTACTCGCCCTCAGGTGCGTGCACGAATAGAGCGGGCAGCAACCCTCACCACAGCCTACCTTCAGAAACAAGGCCTAACTTTATCAACTGTGAAATGCGCGTTGATGGCGTTTACACGCAAACCAATGACGCCATACCCTGTTTACATCAATGGGCAGAGTGTCAAATATGCACGGACGCATCGTTTCCTGGGCATAATAATCGACAGAAGTCTTTCGTGGAGCCCGTATTGTGCGTACTTGAAGAATAGACTGCTATCTATTGTGCATATAATGAAATTCATGTGCGGGAAAGCATGGGGAACTTCTGTGGCCTCCATGCTACAGCTGTACCGGGCCCTATTTCTGGGTCTATTGCGCTACAGCTTGCCGGTACTGACTAACACTTGCAAATCCAATACTCATTCAGTGGAGAGTTTGCAGGGTCAGGCACTGCGTATCTGCCTCGGACTGCCCCTATGCACTTCTACTTATGCCACAATCATGCTTGCCAAAGACCATCCGGTCAGGACATATAGAGTTGTGGATTGCCTCAGAGCGCACATTCGACATGCTAGCCGTGCCCCGACCACCACTTGGCCCTTCTACCCTCCGGAATACAACGTGCTTCATTTTCAGACGTCATAGCCAAGCACCTAAACAGCATTCCATCAGGATATACACCAGCTGCGAGAATGGCATGTCCTTTGTGGTGCCTCGACCAGCCGCAAGTACGTCTAGAAATTCCGGGTATCAAATAGAAAAGCAATCATTTCAGAGTAGCATTGAAGCAAGCAACACTGCTATTATTACATGAGTTGTACTTGGACCGAACGCAGATATACACTGATGGGTTCGTCTCGTCCAGCAGCTCATCAGGTGCCGCTGTAATTCCGGCTGCAGCAATGACAATCAAGTTTAAGTTGTCGCATTGTCACACAGGCCCGTTAATTAGGGAGGAGATCGCCGGGCTAATTCCAAGGGCCGAAGTATCGGCCCCCCCGAACCGCACCACGAAAGCGTGGATAATTTAAAAGTGGTCCTTTTTGGTGCGCCAGCGGACGCCGGCTGTGGCCCAAAGAACAAGTCAGAGCCGAGAGTTGAAAAACAAACAAAATTATATTCTCAATAATGGCAGATCGAAAACAATACACATGAATGCACACTCCACAATAGTTGAGTACAATATGTCACCAAACAAACTATGTACTACACAGTACAATCAGCCACACTCGAAACAACGGACACAGACAACAATACGCACTACAATGCAGTCGCATGCATTGAACAACCAAGACACTTAAAGACTAAAGAGATAGAAAACCTATTCAGTCCAAAGTTCTTGGAAACAAAGTCTAGATGATACTCTTTCGAGAATCACTCACTCAAAGTCCAGCGTTGTTGTCGTTCCGCTGCCCTCGAAGTTTCTCTTCCAGGAAACCTCGCCGAAGTTTCTCTTCCAGGAAACCTCGCTCCTTCAATAGGCCACTCTCCAAGCTTCAAATTCTTCGCCGGAAACACGTCGGCTTCCCACACGCAGCTGTTGCCACGCGTCCTCGCTCGATAGCGGTAAACACACGCTCTTGCCTGTAGCTCGAGCCTTCACCCCTCAGGTGGAAATCCTCTTCTTCTCCTGCTTTGTCCCTAAGGACAAAACCTTGGCCGACTACACGGCGGTGTACCCTACGCGCTCTGGCGCTAACTTCCATCTTCTCCTTCCGAAGTTTCTCTTCCAGGAAACCTCACGTCTTCTCCTGCTTTGTCCCTACGGACAAAACATTCGCCGACTACACGGCGGGATACCCTACGCGCTCGTGCGCTAACTTCCCTCTTCTCCTGTTCTCTCGTCTCGGCTGCTCAATTAAATACCTTCCGCGCGAGGTTCCAGAAGGTTCTCGTCATTTCGTCGGCGCGATACGCAGCGAAGGCTGGGGAGAGGGCGAGACGGTTCGAATGCCCTTTGCGTCGGATGACTCAACTCGGCATGACCACACCTATTTCCTTTTGGAACTTTCCAGCGCTTGCTCGGCCACCGTTGTGGGGTGAGGAGGTTCGTCGGCGAAGCCACACTTCCGAGAGGAGAGGCTCCCGCGCCCGGGGAGCCTTTAGATGTTTGTTTTCTTTTTTTCTTTTTCGTCAACCTCGTGGCGTCACTCCGGCGGTTCGTCGCGAGAATTTGGCGGCGCGCCCTTGTTGAGCGCTCGTTCTGTGACACGCATATGACTACATCTACGGCATCAGAGCTTGCTGCTATAAGGGCTGCTTTACAATATCTCGTTCATGAATGTCCAGAAAAATGGGTCATATTCTGTGATTCGAAGGCAGCGCTTCAGAGTTTGCACTCTACCATGCATAGAAGGAGTGATGAACAATTGGTACAAGAAATAAGACATTGCCATCATGAAGCTCTTGCACGAGGGCATGATATTATATATCAATGGCTGCCTAGACTTATCGGTATTACCGGAAATCAATTAGCCGATGATGCAGCCCGCTCAGCCCATGAAGAAATTCGTGTAGTCCCGATTCCTCTATCAAGGAATGATGAAGCAAGACAACTTTACCTTCAATTTCATCTACAAAGCTTTTATTTCGCTAATAAAACAACCGTGCTTTCTTAATCTTTCTATTTGATTTTTCTCTTCGGTCGCGAAAAGAATTAGCGAGCCATAAAGCGGAATAAAATCGCGCATTTGTAACGGCACGATAAAGGTCGGCAACTAAAAAAAATCGTTTCGCTCCAAATAAGGCAAATGCATAACGTTGCTGCCGCTTTCGGTATTGACGTCCTATTTTTTTATTTTTTGTTTGTTGATAGTTGTCTTCTTTATACGCAGATGGGGAAGGTGACAACGAGTCGCCAAGTACTGAATACATGGTCATCTATGGAAGTTACGCTACCAGTTCACATATACCTTGCGGTAGTCACCAGTACACGTGTCAACAGAGTGAGCGATGAAAATATGTGCTTCATGGTAGATTCAAGAGATGGTACAACTAACATAATCATGCGAATTTTTCTTTTGTTTTCATTTTTTCTTACTTCCAATTCAGTGCTTCGCCACAAGTTCTTCAAGTTATAAGAAGAACGCGGCGACATGTTAGTGACAGTGAAAGAGTGAGAGTGCGTATATGCTCCAGCGTGGGGTGCGCGACGGCTACACACTCAAATCAATGTGACTCTTTTGGTTCCTCGAAGGAACCATGGAGTATGCAGAAGAGGTGCGGTGTCTCCCTGAAGAACGAGCAAGTGCTTCAGATAAGTCGTTGCTCATCACTGTTAGCGCGTGGATGACAGCGCAGTGATAGCATAGCTCAGAACGCTTCCTTTCCTGCGATGCGTGCACGTTCGAGCACACCGGCAACATAGGGACCTGTGATGCCAAATTCTATGAAGTTATCTTCTAAACGCTACGCACAATGAACTGGGCATCGGCAATGCGTGGCTTGTGGTAATTTTAATTTTTTTGTGGTTCATTGTGGAATTCCCCTATTTTCATGATAATATATATATATATATATATATATATATATATATATTGCAAAGGGGTTTATTGGCGTGTGTAGCAACCGTGGCCCTACGATGAACACACGATCGGGACAGAGCAACGGTCAAGCAGATGCCGGCGACGATCAGCACGAGGCGAGCGAGAGAAGCGCAGGACCCAGTACCTAAGCGGTGGCGATGTTGCTTGCCAACGATGCATTTTCTTCTTCACAATTTTCCCCCGCCAAAAAAGAGCCATCCTGGCGACCTAAGAGTATGGAGGCAGAGGGCTATGATATGGCTTAAAGCGGGCGACGCGGACGATGTCACGTCCACGCCGGCACATGTCGTCAGATGGGGAAAGTGGCTCAATGAGAAATTTCACCGGCTAGGTTTGCTCGAAAACGCGTTAAGAACCCTCGTACTTCAAGACAAGTTTTCAGGAAAGGCCGGGGGTTTGGTAAGGAACAGCCAGCCATACAAGTGATCCCGGGGAATAGCTGTGGCTTCTTGAAGAGTAGGCGTTGTTTTCTTTCTGGCACTGCTGTTCTTGTGACGTAAAGGTGCGTGCGAGTTCACGGCACTCCTCCGCTTTTCAGGCAGCTTCGGACACAGATGGGCATTGGGATGCGTCAGGACGGTATGAAAGGATAGTGTCAATGGTGTGGGATGGTTTCCGTCCATAAAGAAGAAATAAAGGCGAAAATTCAGTGGTAGACTGTGCCGCGGTGTTCTAAGCGAACGTGATGAATGGAAGAATGTGATCCCAGTTAGTATGATCAGATGTCACGTACATCACGACCATATCGCCGAGGGTGCGGTTAAATCTCTCCGTGAGCCCGTTAGTCTGCGGATGGTGTGCCGTGGTCTTGCGATGAACAACATGGCATTCTGAAAGCAGAGCCATGACGACTTCTGATAGAAAGGCTCGACCTCGGTCACTGAGTAGTTCTCGAGGTGCACCATGTCGTAGTATGAATCGATGAAGGACGAAGGACGCTACGTCCCGCGCAGTGGCACTTGGAAGGGCGGCGGTCTCAGCGTAGCGTGTTAAATGTCCACAGCGACTATGATCCACCGACTTTCATCTGATGTTGTTGGTAGAGGGCCATAGAGATCAATTCCGATCCGATCGAAAGGTTTGGCAGGACACGGAAGCGGTTGAAGCACACCGGACGAGTGGAAAGGCGGTGATTCGCGGCGTTGACAGTCAGGGCAGCCCATAACAAATTTTCGAACAAAATTATACATTCCGCGCCAGTAGGAGCGATGGCGAATGCGTTCGTAAGTTTTGAAAATTCCGCAATGGCCACATTGGCGATCGTCGTGAAAGGAGGCGCATATTTCTGATCGCAAGCTGCGGGGGCAACTTACGACCTTCAGGAGCGTAGTTGCGTCGGTGTATCAGCCGATCACGAATGACGAAATGAGCAGCTTGACGTCTTATAGATCGTGATACCACAGTGGTTGACGATCCAGAGAGACAGTCAAAAAGGGAAGCAATCCACGTATCTCTTCGACCTGGTCGTTGATGACATTACCTTCTGCAGCAGAGATATGGTGCGGTCTTTGACGCAATATCTGGTGTGAACCGGTGTCAAGGTACTGGTGCACTGCGGAAGTACGACCCAATTGCGGCTGAGAAACGTTGAATGAATTCGCGAAGTGCTGGAGGAGATTAAGAAGCTCGGCGCGTTCTTGAGCACCTATGGTGTCGGAGATGGAACTCGAGAAGATGTCACTCGACGAGCATTCCAGTGGGGAAAGGGCATGAAGTTTGGTAGAGGCGCTACTGCACACTTTGTCTGGCATGTTAAGGAATAAAGAATAATCAAGGTACTCCACACGACCGAGACATTCGCCGGCAAATAGCGTAAGCGGTGCAGAAAAGGGGTTGTGGACGAAAATATTGCTTCGGCCAGCAGTGACGTCAAGTGTAGCGAAAGGCAAAGAAACGGCTCTGCGGCTCATGAAAATGTCGGAAGCATTTCCGATGGAGGCGGAAATTTCGAGGCCCGTGTGCTCAGATTTGGGTGCACGTTAAAGAACCCCAGGTGGTCAAAATTTCCGGAGCCCTCCACTACGGCGTCTCTCATAATCATATGGTGGTTTTGGGACGTTAAACCAAAAAAAAGAAAAAAAAATGTCGGAAGGTGTAAACATTACCGTAGCATCGTTATGGTCATCGCAGTGAGAAGGGACAACGGCAAGAGAGGCTGGCGGAATTCGTGTCCTCCCGCACGACGAGTTTTGGCGACCACTCAAGGGTTTCGTGCAAAGGTTGGTCACACAGGAGCGAAAATTGAACTTCAGCGCGTGCGCAGTCGATGACGGCTTGATGATTTGACAGAAAGTCCCACCCGAGGATAACGTCATGCGAGCACACCGAAAGGACGATGAACTCGAAAACGCACATATAGCCCTGAATAAATATGTGGGCCGTACAGGTGCCGAGAGGTCGAACTGGTTGTGCGCTAGCCGTACGAAGCAATAGTCCAGAGAGTGGCGTGGTCACTTTGTGTAGGGAGCGGCAGGGCTGGGTGGCTATAACAGAAACGGCAGCACTTGTGTCGGCGAGGGCAAAGGTAGAAACACCATCGACAGATATGGCGACGACGTAAACTGGTGAACTGCGAGGACTCGAGCATTTCGACGACGGCGCAGTTATTGCCTCTGGAACTGCGGCGTTCAGTTTTCCCGGTTGGAGGAAGCGGGTCGGGGACGCATTGGGGACAGTGATCGCCTGCGAGGAGATGGGGAGCGCGGAGAGTGAGTCTGAGATGGTGGCTGGGTGACCGAGACTCGGGAAGGTTAGTGTATCTATACTGCGGTGAGGGATAGGGAGCAGGTAGGTGCGTGGGCTGTCAGTCATACGGTAACGGCCGAGTAGCGTCGTAGAGTCGTTGGAAGCGATAGCGACAATATCGTGCCCCGTGTCCTGGAGTACCGCAGGCGTAGCAGATCGGTCAATTGTCAGGAGTGCACCAGGAATTGCTGACTTGTGGTGCGGCCCAAGGTGTCGAAAAAGGGGCGGAGTGGGGAGCAACTGAAGACATGGGTGGCAAATGCTGCTGGCTGGTTTTGCTGCGTACCACCTAGGCATACGTAAGAAGCGCGGCCATGGGCTGCATAGCCGGCGCATGGGCAATAGGCATGGCCACGGGCTGCTGGTGGGCAGTGACGGGAACAGCCTAAGCTACCTCTTCGGCAATAAAGTCGCGGAGTGGTGAGGGCAGACGAGAGGACGTCAGCTGCTGCGTGAAGGGAATCAACGACAGTTGCCGAGCTACTTCTTCACGCACAAAGTCTTTAATCTCTTGCAGGTTTGGTGAGTGATGGGAAACGGAAGTGAGTCTAGAGAGCGAGTCAGCGAGGGAAGAAATTGGCCGAGTCAGGGCGCACTGCTTCCTTAACTCGTCGAAACTTTGACACAAAGTGACAAGTTCTGCAACGGTGGCAGGATTACGGGCCAGGAGCATCTGAAATGCGCCGTCATTTATCTCTTTGAGGATGTGTTGACTCTTCTCCGACTCGGGCGTGGTGGTGTTCACACGGTCGCTAAGACCAATGATGTCTTCGATCTTGCTGGTGAACGATTCCGTTGGCTTCTGTGCGCGAGTCCGCAAGCGCTGTTCGGCTCTGGACTTGTGGACCGTAGGTCGGCCAAAAACGTCAGCAAACGACGTTTTGAAGATGAACCACGTCGTAATATCGTTTTTGTGGTTGTTATACCACATTTCGGCCACGTCAGCGAGATAAAAGATGACGTTAGTCAACTTGTCCGCGTCATTCCACTTGTTGTTTGCGCTCACCAGTTCGTAGTTAGTGAACCAGACTTCCACGTTGGTCTCATCAGCTCCGCTAAAGACCTTTGGCTCTCGCAAGCAAAGAACGCCGGGGTTGCTGGAGGATGGAGTGGAAGAGCCAGGTTGCGCGTTGTTGGTGGCCATGATGGAAGGTAGCGTTCGGTTGCGCAGCTCCAGGCTTAGGCGACGGCGAATGGCAGCACCCAGGCGAGCGAGAGAAGCCCAGGACCCAGTACCCAAGCGGTGGCGATGTTATATATATATATATATATATATATATATATATATATATATATATATATATATATATATATATATATATATATATATATATATATAGTGTCGAGAAAACCTTGCCCACGTTGTAGAAGTAGAAGAACTCCCAATAATTACATGGTGAAGAGCTTGCTGGTTGAGCGAAAGTATATCGCTAATAAAAACTGCAACCAAGATATCAAGATATTAACTTCTGAAGGTTAGTCCGCGGTAAGTAGCTGATGTTAACCCCCAAGTGTGTTCACTGGAAGTCACCTACTAATACATGCACGCCCTAAGGATTTAATAAAAAAACAATTTCATGGAAAATGACGTACCCGGTTACTACTTTACAAGGGTATTTGGGCGAGAAGTCTAAATCATTTGTGGCGTATTTTTGTGAGCATATTGCACTGATCTTGATGCAGTCTTTAGAAAATTGCAGGATTTACGCATTATATTTCGTAAGCGTTCTTTTGGAGAAGTTAGCTTCCACATAGAAACAAATTTACTTGGTCGGCAGAAGCATCACCTAAAGCTAAATCAATCTTTTATTCGTTAGTAAAATCACGACGGTGCATGGCGATTGCTGTTGAGCAGCACAGTAGTTCAGTGTGGAACTTAGTAACCAAGCATAACGAGAGTGCACAAAAATTGTGGCTACGTAATAGTAGTTCAACGAAAATATTAAAAAACTTCAAATGTGGTAAAATGGCCACGGGCTATCCCATTGCTGAAACAGATTGCGCAGCTCATCTAGGAAGACGCCCGTGGTGCGGATCTCAGCGAGATACAGCAATGGCCCCTCCTACACAAATCCCCTCACACTAACACACACATCCCCCCTCCACAAACATGTTTTCTTCTCTCACTTATTACGCTCAGCTAGATTCCTTCATTATTATAAAAGTTTATTGGCACTTATCATGACTAATGTTGGGCTGATAATGCCTTCTTTATATGAGCATTTTTTTTCATTGGAGTTTTGTAACATGTCAACGCTCGACATGCTGTTGGCGGCAGACGGATGTTGCTGTGCTCTTTCAAATACACAATGTAATGAAGGGCTAGCACTGTAATAAACGTTTAATAATCGATGGATCATCGGCTTGGATAAAACAGTGTCGACATTCAGATTTGATATCCCTATTTCTCACAGCACGGCACAACTGGATGCTACATTATTTTCCTTGCATCTATTCTACTTATGTGGATATCTCAGAGGGACACTCACAAGACCCAACTGTCTCTTACGCTCTGGAAAACTCATTGAGGGACATCCATACCATCGTAGGAAGCCACCTAGAGACTATTGACAGGTTACACAGAGACCCGCTGAAGCCATCATCGCTTCGGGGTAAGTAGACGCCCAGCCTGTTCTTCTCTCCCATTTTCTCAGGTGCACATTGGCAGTGTGCGAAGAAGAGCTGAGACTTTGACGACGGCATTGGCCGAAGAGAGCGTCACCTAATGAACCGCACCCCCCCCCCCCAGGTCGAACCCTGATTGGTTGTATCATGGAAGATAACGAGTACTTCCCCCAAACGTGGCTACCAGAGCGTTTATATGTTTAGAGCCTGACGCCGCTACTGACGTTTTTTTGTCGTTTAGTATGGTCCACATGGTCGTTGCCACATTCTCTTTCCTCGGGGCACTTTCGCCATTCCTATATACCTTGATTGTCACTACGTTTCATAGCGGGAACGATTAAAGCTTACTGTAACGTGAACTGTTTCCAGCTATCTCGCAGCGCTCTTCTTGCACTCTGGACTCATGACGGAGTGAGTGTAACGTGCGTACATAATAAACATTTTGCGTAGCATTCTGTGTAAATCTCGCTGCTTTGACTCGCGACAGTTGCGGCCTCATTTTGGTGGAGGGAACCAGAAAAAGCGTTGGTGCACAGAGATGTCAATGTAAGCTGAATTTTATGACCCCAGTGAGTCGGTTACACCGTGCATGTGAAGCATTACATCCGACATTACATACGGACAACTAACACTATCGTTGTATATCAACGCGTCTAGTCAACGCGCACCTCTAAATTTTAGGTGCTATTAAATAAACACAGGTTGACGCAGGTTGCGAAAAGAGGTTTTCAGAAACCTTGTAACAATTGTTTATGACCAAGAAAATGCTTAGTTTGAAGAAACATCATGTTTCAATGGTCCCCATATTCTTAGCACAATTGGCCCCGCCGTGGTGGTCTAGTGGCTAAGGTGCTCGCCTGCTGACCCGCAGGTTGCGGGATCATATCCCGGCTGCGGCAGCGGCATATCTGATGGAGGCGGAAATGCTGTAGGCCCGTGTGCTCAGATTTGGGTGCACGTTAAAGAACCCCAGTTGGTTAAAATTTCTGGAGCCCTCCACTACGGCGTCTCCCATAATCATATGGTGGTTTAGGGACATTATACCGCACGCATCAATTTTTAGCACTATTGGAACGACCCACCACCGATAACGGCGTACTGATGTAACAATCTTTATACCCGCGCATCTTTATAGCTGCCTCTGCCACGCATTGTAGCAAATGTGCGTTAGTGGAACATAGGCTGGTGGAAACAAAACTTATACAGCTCTCATTAAAGATGGAATCAAGTTCTCTCATGCACGCATCAGACCTAATTAGGCCTTCTTTTAGGCGAATTCTTTTTTGTACAGCAAGAAAGCAGCAGCACGAGTACATGCCCACAAGAGAGGGGGCGCAAACAGACGAGTACCGACAACTGTATTCCTTAGAGGAATGACATGCCTCAGTTAAGCCAGAATGAAGCACAAAAAATGGAGAGATGGGTACCAAGCTCTTAGAATACATAACTTCAACAACGTAATACAGCCAAACCAAGGATAAAGCGAACCGAACAGATCTTAATTTTTCTTCGACATCAAAGACCCGACAGCTGCACCCAGAGTATCAAAGTAAACTTCAAAGAGGTCAAGAAATGAGACGCTGATGCGCTTCTTAACAATTTTTTTAAAATTTGATAGGGTGTGTGACGAATTCAAACTGAACCACACGTCCTGTGGGCTTGCAAACACATGTGCAACCAAATGTGCGTATGTGTGACGTAACGTTTTACAGCGAAAGCTGTTATGCAACCACAACACGGCTCACGCGCATCGCCGTAGTTGTCTGCCGCCACTGCTAGTGTCCGTAACCACTATCACACTAAATAAAAAAGACTCAAATAAAAAACACCAAAGATATATGGTGGCGTAAAGTCACATCCAAACCGTGTGCCAGCCGAGTATTCAACTGCTGAGCCACGCTAGTACTTGAGACTCGTTCGCAAACTTGCCTTAGGCAGGCTTGATGTCAGGAAAGGATTGGCGTTAGCATGAGTAATAAAACGTTTTAAAATAGCAAAGGAACACCCAGGCATCGCACAATGCGAATCACGTAGCGAGTGCGTCGTCAAATGCTACAACACTTTACAAAACACACTTCAGGCGTAATTCTTCATCGTCGTCAGCCACAGAATGCAACGAAAATATGTTTTAAGTCCTTAGCGGATGCCACGCTTTTCCGAAGAATGACGAAGGATAGCATTGTGAATGCTGGCCTACTATGCAGAGATCGTGAATATTTATGGTGCAGTCTGCATGTCTGCTTCTAGTATTCACCCAAATATTGTTTAGAAAAAAGCTCTGAAAGGCCACTCTTCATGCTTTCGCTGTGACTGTGCTGTGTCTTGCGCGTAAGCCGGGCGTTTCTATAATTTATTTGTTTCCACGAACGGTCATTGACACAGAGCCCAGCATTGACAACGTGAAACGTCACACATGACATTGCAAATCAATACACCGCTTCTGTGTAACACTTAACGGCCAACGTGTTGTGGTTCTTCTGGCATCCACGTTCCCTAGTGTTGAGAATACGTGGGCACTGCTTTTATAGAATATTCTGTTCACGTATTGGCCACATCATTTGAAGAATACTATTATTGCAACCGAAACTGGCTGGCGATTGTACTATTTCACGTCCTCAAGCTATTTTTTACATCGATACAGTCTTTTTGCAGCAATTGTGCAGGAAAACTGGCTCGCAATCCTCACGTCCCGCATAAACTGCGTGGTCCACATCAGAGGAGGTCGATATAGAGGCGTGGTCTGGGGGGCTCCCGTGGGATCCCAGTGAGCGCGTTCAGATGAATTGCTCACCGGAAAATTGGATCCAAGAACGTGACAGGGCCACAGGTATAGCTTAGTAGTATTGGTTCTCGAACTACCCGATTTCGCTGATTGCACTTTTTCTAAATAATCTCTTGAAATCTACTTGCACACTGCAAGCCTAAGGTAACTCGCAAAAAAAGCAACGATCAGACTTTTTGTTGTGTTGATTTAAAGGGAGAAAATAGAAGCCATGGATTGATGCACACTCGGCGCTCATGGCATTCGCTATCACCCTCTAATGCACTCTCTTGTGTCGAGGAAGCCGTTTGCATCTGACACGCATACTTAAAACGGGTAGAAAGTAACGAACGAAATGGAGTCATAACGATAATGTTAAATGTAGAAGCAGTGGGGTCTATTGTAGTCACAAATGTGGGTAAATAGCAAATATGCTTAATATTTGCTTTATGATCGATGTTTTTCACAACTATAAACGACAACCCAGTTCACGATGGCTGGACGTTCAGAATGTGCCTAAATTCTGGCTAGGTTACTGAGTTGTGTTACAGACAGACAGACAGACAGACAGACAGACAGACAGACAGACAGACAGACAGACAGACAGACAGACAGACAGGCAGGCAGGCAGGCAGGCAAGCAGGCAGGCAGGCAGGCGGGCAGGTGGGCAGGTGGGCAGGCGAGCAGGCAGGTGGGCAGGCGAGCAGGCAGGTGGGCAGGCAGGCGAGCAGGCAGGTGGGCAGGCAGGCGAGCAGGCAGGTGGGCAGGCAGGTGGGCAGGCGCGCTGACGGCCAGACAGATGGATGGACGGACGGACGGACGGGTGGTTGGACGGAGGATTCACGGTTTACTGATAAAACCTCCGAGCTTCGTCCCAATCATCATCATTCACTCCGTGGATATGCCTTGATTTTTTTTCTGCTCACTTTCGAAGATGTGCACGTAAGAAGACAGTTGAGAGAGATATAAAAAGAAACCCTTAAAGTGTTTTTTCTACGATGCACTGATAGCGTCTGTGCTTTTCCTGCTCGCAGGCTATGGCCTTAAGGCATTCCTGTGTCGAAGATAGATGTGCACCATAACAAGGTATCCTGGGTGTAAAAAGAAGTCGGCACCTGCAGCATTTACCTCGGCAAGGTTTCCTCTAAGTAACCAGAACTGATGGGTTAGGCTCTCGCGTTGTCCTGCAAAAAATCGGAATTTGCGTAGTTATGCTGATACCGTTGTGCAAGTTAGTTCAACTGTGCGTGGCACAATTTCTTTGGACTAGCGTTGGTGTCACACAAATGTTATGTACATTCATGTATCAATCACTAAGGACCAAATACGAAAACATTTACGAAAACGTGTTGCTGTTGTTTCACGCATTTGCACTGGGAACATTTAACGGCAAAGATCTCCCGAGGATATATTGGAATGTGGCCGTACAGTGAGAAGTGCTAAGAAACATGAATTAGCTTGATATAAGGCAGTATTCGTAGTTTATACTTGAAGGCCCCCTAAACTACCCTGCGGTCCAAATGCAGTCGGTGTATTGCAGTTGTGCTTGAGTCAACAGCAAACGATAGCGGAGTTACACGCCGTTGCTCGTTTCACTCTTTCCTTCACTGTGCTGCGTTTGTCGGCTCGTTTGTCTGCCTCTCCGAGTGCCATTCCTCAGAGTCTAATGCAAAAATGAAAGGAGCGTGTGCAAAACATTGCACACATCTTCCCGTAAAAAGAACCCTCAGTAGTATGCCAAGCAGGCTTGGGTTGACTTAAAGTTTTCTAATGAGGTGGTCGATCTTTATTCATCACCGTATAGGCGTTCACGGTTGTTTTGCGACCAATCGCCTCCCCCGCAACCATGCCCAAGTGTTCGTTCATACTACTTACTACTCTGTGTAGGAGAGAGATAGAGATGAGTACGCATGACAGGTAGATTGCCACTATCCCCCAAGAGGAAGGTATAAAACAGCTGCATCTTGCCGGTACTTAGCTATGGAGCAGAAACCTGGAGACTTACAAAGAGGTTTCAGCTGAAATTGAGGACGACGCAGCCAGCAATTGAAAAGAAAATGGTAGGTGTAACCTTAAGAGACAGGAAGAGAGCAGAGTACATTAGGGAACAAACCGGAGTTAAGAATATTATAAATGAAATCAAGGAGAGGACATGGACATGAGCCGGGCATGTCGTGCATAGACAGGATAACCGCTGGTCATTAAGAGTATTGAACTGAATTCCTAGAGAAGGCAAGCGGGTTATGGGGAGGCAGAAGGTTAGGTGGGCAGAGGATATTAAAAACGTTTGCGGGTATGAATTGGCAGCAGCAAGCACAGGACCGAGTTGACTGGCGAAGCATGGAAGGGGCCTTTGTCCTGCAATGAACGAAGTTAGACTGATGACGATGATGAAGCACTTTTATTATGAAGAGCAGTGCAGCGCCGTTAGCTGTCTCCAATCATGCCAGAGCTCGCGCAAGAATGGAGAGAGCATCTATACCGCAGATCTATCTTGTGGGTGCTCCGAGTATTAGCGTCGCTACGTCAACGAACAAATAACAAGCCCTGATCTTAAGCTGCTTCGCATATAAAAGAGGTTCTTGTCCACGCACTGGCAGCATTTACTGCTCGCGACGTCATCTCTTAAGACAGGTGACGTCATGGCAGCCACTGCATATAACGGCAACGTATTGAAACGAGTAAATGAATGCATGTGGATGGTTTAATGGTCCTTTAAAGTGTGGTAAGCATACTAGATGAAGCAAATTAAATTGAAGTGATGGAATAAAATTGAAGGCGACCCTCATCCTTAGAATAGGCAGCCGGTAGTGGCACCCACATGTTGGTGTCCTTGTGCACAGGTACATTACTCGAGTCAGCATTGTACTTTGTCGGGCGGCAAAGAGAGATCTCAAACGACACTGAGAAAGAAGAATGTAGCTGAAATCTGCTTCACAGGTACCACGACGATCACATTTGCTCAAGATTTCTGAATTAATCAGAGTTATAAGTGTACTGAGTGCATTTAGCTTAGATCATTGCGTATTCCAGGGCTGAATAATTTAAAAGTTTTTTTATTGTTAATGAAAAATAGTTGTATTTTTTGTTACACTCCATCTGAGCAAATATGTGGGTAGAAAGACCGTAGTCAGGTGGAGGTAATCTGGCTTTAGTTCCACCGACCAAGACAATTTTTTTTGTCGAAATAAACTAAATAAGTGACTCGCAGAGGTTCAGTCATTGCGTATTAGATTCTTTAAACAAAAGCAAAATTGTTGTATTATTTTTCTCACGCCAATGCGCAAATAAACTTACAAGGAGGTCTGCTAATGCGGCAAAATTGCTTCCGTGTGGGAAAGGCCTGCACTTTTCCCGATACCCTGATCTCTGTTAGACGAGAAAGGTGGTGTTCTGCACGCAGCAGAAATGGATACTTCCTTAAGACACAGCTCATTCTGTAATCACAACACGCTCAAGCACTGTACTCGGGGAAAGCTTCTTCGTGTGGATCCAGTGACGAAGACTTAAGACGAGTAGTCTCTCGGAACGCTGTTGTTATCTGGGGAATTAGAAGGTACATGTCTCCAACCAATTTGTCACTTAGGCTTACGACTTACTATAGGGCTTAGGATAAGATAAAGACTATGGCCAAACGGCCAGGCTGCATGTGTTTTATATGCGAAGGATTTCTTAGTGAACTTCGGCGACTTTGAGCGTATCTATCTATCTAGCCGTTTAAGTTTCGGTGCTCTCGTGATCACCCCTTTAACTTGGCGTGAACCAAAATTAGCATGGGAGGGAAAGATGGTTTGACGAATAAGACGCGCTGGTCAAGACATGAATAATGGCACAATCCCGTCGTGTACGTCGTCAAATACCTCCCCGTCAGACAGTGGCACATACACGTGGGCGGGTATGTGCCGCTGGTGTGCGGGTATGTGCCACAGTTGATTGACACTTAGTATCTACCCAGGAACGACAAGAACACACATAGGTAATTTTATCGTGCGAGCGTTAAGAAATACCCGACAAGGGTAGCGACGTCGCAACGAAGGCATAGAATAAATGTCAGTGTTAAGAAAAACTTGACATAGGCAGCGTTGACCCCCCGACGATTGCAAATAATAAACTTCAGGGTCCCAGCAGGAGTCGAACCCAAGCATTTTGCGCGGCAAACAATCATTGTACCACAGAGCTTCGCCAGGTCTCGGAAATACTTTTCAAATAGACGGTAATCTTCGTTAAACGTCAATAATGGTTGCACTACTGCGTACCCAAATTTTTAAAGATTACATAGCATGTTTGTTACAGCCGTCAAGTCGGGCTAACGTAAATTGTGTTGAGGTGTCATGCGCTGAAGTCGATTTATATAGCAGTATCCAGAGCCAGCATCAGCGTTTTATATCAGCTTCTCGTTTTGCTGATATGCATGTTCCAGTTGATATCCTTGCGCAAGTGCAAACAATTTGTTTTATAAACATCTGCAACTCTTCAACATACATCTGTATCTGTATCTGTGCGTGCAACATTTGTATCTATATATATATATATATATATATATATATGTGTGTGTGTGTGTGAAGTGTATACTTAAGGGCTCGTTTTTCCATGTTTTAACACAATAATATTGAAATCTCACAGACAGTATTAATGCCAAAGAAAGTAAAGGGGAGGTTATTAGACCGAATTGCCTAATGCGGTATAATGTATATATATATATATATATGTATATATATATATATATATATATATATATATATATATATATATATATTCACGAGATATCGCTAAACGAAAAAAATAAAAATTGTAATTGCAACATGGTTGCTTTGCTTTCGCATGCTTCGCAGAACGTCGATTCTCAAGTACGTGGGATCGGCCGAATATTATTGAATGTAAACAAGCTCTTCCAACCTTCCGTTTTAGGAGTAACATTTAGTTAAGCCACCCTACATGGTACATCGCTTGGACATCTTGGTTACTACCCGCGCTGGCTACCACTCCCAGTGAGAACGAGCAAAATTTTTTTCGCGAGGGGGAGGGAAGAAGGGGTGAATTATACTGTAGGCTTATGGCACAGGAGCGAAAGAAAGACACGCCTGAACGATAACCGATGCCAGCCAGGAACGCGAGCCGTGGCTTCACGTGCCACGGCCTAGCGCCTTTTTTATTTTCTTCTATTGCCATCGCGCGCTCTCCGGTTTGCGCGCCGCCCGAACGAGGGCGCTACAGGGCCCCCCGTGTAGACTGGAAGTCGGAATGTGACATGCCGTTTGTGGTGTTCAACCGGAAGATCAGTCGTAGATGAGAGGCTTTCTAGGGCGGTCTCCAGGTACGCTGGCTTGAGTCGGTCCAAGCTGACTGTCTCTTCACGGCCGTTCTGAAGTAGAGTGGCAGTTTTGGGGGTTCGGTGAAGGACGCGGAATGGTCCGTCGTAGGCTGGTGTCAAAGGTGGTCTGACCGCGTCGTGGCGCACAAAAACATGTGTTGCAGTGGCCAGATCAGGGTGGGCGAATATGGTCTTGTGTTCGGAAGGTCTGGGTGGAGTGGGCCGGAGGTCTTGAACGCAGTCGAGGAGGCGTTGTAGGAATTGCTGTGGCTGGTCTGGTAGCTTCGTCGACGTGAAGAAGTCTCCCGGAAGCCGTAGAGAAGTGCCATACACCAGCTCTGCTGTTGAGCACTGCAGGTCTGCCCGGATGACAGCTCGTAAACCTAAGAGCACCAGTGGCAAGGCATCAACCCAGGTGGCTCTATTGAGGCGGGTAGTCAAGGCGGTCTTCAGTTGTCGGTGAAGGCGTTCCACTATGCCGTTGGCGCAGAGATGATAAGCCGTGGTACGGCAATGTCTGGCTCCGAGGATGCGATTAAGGCAAGTAAACAGAGAGGACTCAAACTGACGTCCACGGTCTGTTGTCACGGTGCCAGGACAGCCAAAACGGGATACCCACGTAGAAATGATAACGCGGGCAACTGTCTCGGCTGTGATATCTTGAATTGGAACAGCCTCTGGCCAGCGTGTGAAGCGATCGACCATGGTCAATATATAACGGTACCCCTGAGACACTGGTAGAGGGCCCACAATGTCTAGATGAACATGGTCAAAACGACGGCCGGGTGGAAGGAAAGGTTGGGGCGGCGTCTTAGTATGACGGGAGACATTTGTCATCTGACAGGGCAGGCACATGCGCGTCCAAGCGCGCACATCACCGTTGATTCCGGGCCAGACATAGCTCTGGGTGAGAAGACGCTGAGTAGCCCGAATGCCAGGGTGACAGATGTCGTGTAAGGAGTGGAAAACGGTGCGTCGTAATGAAGCGGGAACGAAAGGGCGGGGAAGGTCAGCTGAGACATCGCACCACAAGCGCTCAGATGATAATGGATGAGGCACCAGGCGTAGTCGGAGAGAACGGGGGTTCTCCCGAAAAGCGGCAAGCTCTCTATCATCCTGCTGTGCCGAGGAGAATGAGGCCCAATCGATGGTTGGCGGTGGAGAGTCAACCGCGGCTATACGAGAAAGGGCATCTGCGGCGGTGTTGTCAGCTCCTTTCACGTGGCGGATGTCAGTCGTGAACTCCGATATATAAGTCAGATGGCGGAGTTCACGGGGCACGTACTTGGATGAGTTAGTGCGGAAAACATACGCCAGTGGCTTATGGTCAGTCAGCACGTAAAACGAGCATCCTTCCAGGAAATGCCGAAAGTGCTGTATTGCAGCGTAGATGGCTAGTAGTTCCCGGCCAAAGACGCTGTAGCGGGTGTCAGCAGGAAGTAGCTTCCGAGAGTAAAACGACAAGGGTCTCCACTCGGAGTTAATGCACTGCTGTAAGACGGCTCCGACGGCTACGCTGGATGCGTCCACCATCAACCAAGTAGGGGCGTTGCTGCGTGGATGAATAAGAAGCACGGCGTTAGCGACCGCTTGCTTAGCAGCAGCAAAGGCGGCCTGGGCCTCTGACGACCAAGGAATGGCGGAGGACGGGCCCGCGGTCGACCGAAGGAGGTCGGTGAGCGGTCGTAGCAGTTCGGCACAGTGTGGTATGAAGCGCCTGGAAAAATTCACAAGCCCCACGAATTGGCGTAATTGGCGCAGTGTTGTAGGCTGAGGATAATCCTGAATTGCTTTAACGTGGGACCCGGGAAGGGCGTATTCCTTTGGATGATATGTGATGGCCCAAGAACTCGAGCTCAGATGCGCCGAAAGTACACTTAGAGGCGTTCACAACGAGGCCGTACTGCTGAAGACGTTGGAACAGAGCGCATAGATGGTGGTCATGATCTTCAGGTGTGCGGCTGGCGATGAGGACATCGTCAAGGTACGCAAACACAGTAGGAAGACCCCGTGTGACCTCAGAAATGAACCGCTGGAAAGTTTGAGCCGAATTGCGGAGTCCAAAAGGCATCCACACGTATTCAAACAACCCAAAAGGCGTCGTGATGGCGGTCTTAGGTATGTCGGCGGGATCGACAGGAATCTGGTGGTACGCCTTAACAAGGTCCACTTTGCTGAAAATTGTGCAGCCGTCGAGGCGCGATGTAAAATCCTGGATGTGAGGAAGAGGATAGCTGTCGTGGACAGTCTTGGCGTTCAACGCTCGATAGTCCCCACAAGGACGCCAGTCACCAGGATCACGCTTTGGCACCAAATGCAGCGGGGAAGCCCAAGCGCTTGACGACGGGCGGATAATGCCGAGCTGCAGCATGTGGTCAAACTCCCGTTTAGCAATAGCTAGGCGGTCTCCGCACAGGCGGCGTGGTCGAGCAGCTGTAGGTGGACCCCGGGTGATGATGTGGTGTGTCACCGTATGTTTAGGCGGCTGAGTGAGGTTGCACGGTTTAGTTAACTCCGGAAAACTCGCCAAGATTTTTTCGAACGGTGAGGAAGGTATCAGCATGCGGATGGCCATTGGAGCGATGTCGGACAAGACTCCCGAGATGGAGAGACGAGTCTTACCATCTATGAGGCGGCGCCGCCGCACGCTGACGTCCAAATCGAAGTATGAGAGGAAGTCCGAGCCGATGATCGGTTGAACCACGTCTGCGATGACGAAAACCCACCGGAAAATGCAGCGAAGGCGGAAGTCCAGGGTGAGAGATCGGAGCCCATACGTTGCTATAGACGAGGCGTTGGCAGCACGAAGCATTTGCCCCTGTGACTTTGAACGATCAGTCTTAGTCGGGGGCACAACGCTAATTTCCGCGCCCGTATCTATAAGAAACCTGGCGCCCGATAGCTGGTCTGTGACCATGAAAAGGCGGCTGGGACGAGAAGGGAGATCACACGCCGCCGTCAGTGATCCCGGCAGGCGTTTCCCTGCCACGAACATGGGGGTGTACACTTCGTGGCTCGGTGTCGGAAACGCCGATGGTACCAGCAGAGGGGTGGAGGGCTGGGACTCCGAGCATCTCGTGTGCGTGGAAGAGCTCGACGACCGGAACGAGGCGAACGAGTCTCCTGCAGGGGGCTCCGGAGTGCGGCAATAGAGGCGGCGACTTCGTCAGTGCAGGCCTCAAGGCGCGAAATCGCTGTGTCTGCTGGTGGTAAGACAGCGTTGACAGATGGGGAGGTCGCTTCATGAACCTGATCGGCGAGCTCCGCCAAGCGGTCGAGATTGACGTCGCCGGCCGCCGCGAGGACGAGGCGGATTGGCTGAGAAAGGCGTTGGAGGAAGAGCTCGCGAAGCAACGCTGAGTGGGCAGAGACGTCGTGTTTCCCAAGAAACTGTCGCATTCGGCGCAGTAGTTGGGAGGGGCGCCTGTCGCCAAGGTCCCCCTCTGCAAGGAGCTGCTGTAGGCGGACGCGTTCCGAAGGCATGAATCGTTCCAGCACCTTGGTTTTAAGGTGCTGATATGGCGTAGTGTCCGAGAGGTTGGAGAGGACGTCGGAGAGCTCGCTGGCAACGTCAGGAGGAAGGACGGAGGCTACGTGGTAGTAGAGTGTCGTTTCCGAGGCGATGCGGTACAGGGAGAATTGCGCCTCGACCTGATGAAACCAAACTTGCGGGTGCTGTGGCCAGAAAGATGGGAGACGCAGTTACACGGCCGAGACGTCCTGCGGACGTGAGGCTTGTTCGGTTGAGGGTGCATTCGAGTCAGTCATTGTCTTCGTCCGGGTCACCACTTGTAGGCTTATGGCACAGGAGCGAAAGAAAGACACGCCTGAACGATAACCGATGCCAGCCAGGAACGCGAGCCGTGGCTTCACGTGCCACGGCCTAGCGCCTTCTTTATTTTCTTCTGTCGCCATCGCGCGCTCTCCGGTTTGCGCGCCGCGCGAACGAGGGCGCTACAATACTATATCTTAGACGCGTTTGGCATGACTAACAATTTAGCATATCATTTTTCCTGCTAGACGTACGTTTAGGAGTATGTCGAAACAAACTTGACTTACAAGCGCATAAATCAAAACACGAAGTGATTCGACCAACTAATGAGAGCGTGTTTAAAGTAAGTGGGTCAAAATGTGCATTGAAAAAGTATTTAACAACATAGAAAAGCTGGTAATCTATTGCATGGGAGAGCAGAAAGTCATCCCAGTTACGAATTCGAATACGAAACCGTGCGTTTAGGAAACAAAAGGCAGATTCCACGTACAGCGGCAATCGATGATATGCGAAGCACGAAAGACAAATGTTGATATGTCACTTTAATTACAGCACAACGTTACGAGGTGGAGGTAAATTGTGCCGTACATGACTTCCGTGTCAATCTTATTATGTGTGGATGTGTCGTCTACTTTCGTCATCTATTCATGTCACGTGATACCAAATTTATTACTTGTGGAGCTCGTGAAATGGCCGCGAGCACGCTATGAGCGTGGTATGTTGTCATGTTCTTGCATGATATGCGTGTTATTATTAACATGTTTGCACCAGTCATGTGCTTTTGTCATCCATTGACCTCACGTTACACCAAATTTTCTATATGTGGAGCTAGCAAAACGGCCGCGAGCGCATCATGAAGGGCCCAATATACTCCGATGTTGCGATGACGTGCGCGCACGCTGGGCACAGTGACGCTACGTTAGCAAAACGCGAGCACTCTATAGTCTGACGCCAGGTGCGACCAGTATCAGTCGGCGCGGCCCGACGGCAACCGGCGCAAACTGCGACAAGTTGCATTTCGCGCCGACGCGTTACCCCGACAGCACTGCGTCTCCCTTTCTTCGTGACGGAGGGACGCTGGACGCGCTGCAACGCGTATGCGTAAAAGCAACGCAGTTCAGCGCGCGCCTGCTAGTATATGGTAGGACCGGCGCCTGGCGTGGCAACGCCGGCGTGGCGCCACGAAATGAACGCCGGTGTGCACGCGCACCGCGTCACGTCGAAATGTATTGGCGCCTTGAATGTGACATGTAGTCATGTTCTCACATGACACGCATCTCATGATTATGATGTTTGCACCAGTCACATACCTTCGTCATTCATTGGCATCACGTAATACCAAATTTGGCATAGGCGAAGCTAGCGAAATGGCCGCGAATGCATCATCAGTGTGGCATGTATTGATGTTTTTTACATTACACGCATGTCGTGATTACCATGTTTAGTAGTGTCATTTACCTATGTCGTTCAATTGCGTCACGTAATATCGAGTTTGGAATGTGTGAAGCTAGCGAAATGGCCACGAGCGGATCATGAGTGTAGCATGTGAGTCGTGTTGTTACATGACACCCATCTCACGTTTATCATGTTTGCACTAGTATCATACATTTGACATCCATTCACGTCCCGTAATACCAAACTTGGTATAAGTGAAGCTAGCGAAACGGCCGCCAGCGCTTTATAACCATGGCATGTAGTCATGTTGTTACATGACAAGCATCTCATGATTATCATGTTTGCACCAGTTACATACCTTGGTCATCCGTTCACCTACTGCAAAAACAAATTTGGTATATGTGACGCTAGCGAAACGGCCGCGAGGGCATCATGAGCGTGGCTTGTAGTCATGTTGTTACATTACACGCATGTCCTGATTTTTATGTTAGGGTATGTCGCTTGCGTTCGCCATGCAATCATATCATAACGTAGCAGTTTTGCAACATGCCATGTGAATGAAACCACCGCAAGAGCGGCAGGACCATGAAATGTAAACCATGACATTATGACATACATGTCATGATTTTTATGTCATGACTAGTCAAACATGTTCTTCATGCAGTTATGTTATGCCATATCAAGTTTGGTGTCTATACCATTATCGAAATGACCAGTAGAGCTAAAAGTGGTAGTCGGCTAGATAGATAGATAGATAGATACGCTCAAAGACGCCAAAGTCCTCTAAGAAATGCTTGGCATTTAAAAAATTGGGAGACCCCACGTACATTGGGAATCGATGATATGCGAAGCACGAATGAGAAATGTTGATATGTCACTTGAATTTCAGCACAACGTTACAAGGTGGAGGTAAATTATGCCGTACTTGACTTCCATGTCGTGATTATCGTGTTTGAATGTGTCATTTACCTTAGTCATCTATTCACGTCACGTGATGCCACATTTAGTATATGTTGAACTAGCAAAACGGCCGCGAGCACGCTATGAACGTTGTATGTTGTCATGTTTTTACACGACACGCGTGTCAGAATTATCATGTCTGCACCAGTCATATCTATCTATCTATCTATCTATCTATCTATCTATCTATCTATCTATCTATCTATCTATCTATCTATCTATCTACGTAATCTGTCTCTCTGTCTGGCTGGCTGGCTGGCCAGACGCTTACGTCCGCTTGCTCTGCTAATTGTCTCCCTAATTTGTATGTACCAAAATTGCTTTAGCCGGTGACCAGTACAACGCAAGATGCCTGTTCCGCATGTGGTGAATCCCCTTCACTCGGCCGTGCGTGGCACACGCGGCATACAATTGTAGTTCATAATTTGAGGGTGTGCACCAAAGGTGATTCAGAGTCTCAGTTAACGGTGTAACAGCGAACATGCGCATTATACTAAAAATCTCTTGTGCTCTAGTATACCCCTTATGTAATGATGTGAGAATGTTCTTTAAAGCATAAAAATTGCTGATGACGGATAATGATGTAGATTGAAAATTTGAACGGATCCTAGACGTTGTGGCAATCTATCGGAGGCGAGGTGGCTTAATGGTTCTGACACTCAAATAGTACTATCATTCAGTAAGTATCACAGCTTTAGCGTAAGATCAGTGGTCGTTGTAGCATAGACTATCCACTCTTACAGCAATTCATATTTACTATGTTAATGCAGTAAAGCCAGAATATATAGAACAATTTATATTTATGGATACGTAAATAATGTTTATGACGTGCAGTGGGCCATCAGTGGGATCCTGTGTGCAGAAACAGCTGGCTTAAGGTTTTCCAATATTCCATTTTGTCAGTGTAGTGCACACGGTACGCAAAATCTTCACACTGTTCTTTACATTTTTTACGAGGCTAGTTGAGAAGCTCGTGCTGACCGAGAATGACGTCACCATTATTGGGAGCCGTTTTGTAGACATAGATTACTCGGGTCACATATGCGCGGGTAGTCTACGAAGACGAAAAGTGTCATTTGTCTACGTATCACTATCCAGGTCTGCCATCTTCGGTGGCCTATATCTCAGCAACTATATACATTCAGGTTCCGACATACTACCAGCTCTGTCTATAGACAGTTTGTTGCGTAATGACCCGATTAACAAACAGTCCTCTATAGACACTACCTTGGATAGAGCTACCACCTTCATAACGTGCCACAACTACAAAACTCAACTGAATTCCACCGCTCTCACCTGAACCACCACTCTCACCTGAACACTCGGACAAGGCACTGTGTTGACAGAGAATTATGTGTCAGCAATTACTGAAGCCTGGAGCACCAGGTGAGGGGCAATCACGGGATTCTAACGCGTCGTTCACAGCGAGCTTCTTTATTGCAGCAGCAGCAGGTGCGGTAGTTGGGTTATACATAAGTAAATGGTGGTGCGCAACTTCGACGTATACGCCACGTCACAATTATTCTCTTACCAGCCGATCATAACACACAGACAAGCAGCCAAATCAGTGACGTCTTTGTTTCGCACATCACTCACGATAACAAAGACTGCTTTTTCTGTCATCTACGTCAGCCCTAGAGCGCCAAAAGATTCCGTTCAGCGGTCCTTATCGACACAAAGAAACGGTTAGGCTAAAATTGTGCCCACAGTTTCTAAAAGAACTGCCTTGAGGTGAGGAATAAGTCCTTCATCAACTCCGGCGAATCATACAAGGATTTGGTAAAAGAAAAAAAAACACCAATTTTTCCACCTCATAAAAAACTTTTTCTATGTAAACAATTCACCACAAGACCTCGTTTTCACGTACAAGACAGGAGACATCGTTGATCATTGACCAGGCATTACTGATCAGCTGTACTACTACTTCACAACACAGACTCCAATCAACGTGAGCACAAAGGTTTTCTTAACAAGTCCTCGTCACTTGGTGGTGCTCACTGATTACTGTGGTGAGGACCTTGCTCAAGAGTTAAATAACTGCCAAGAACTACTTGCACACATGGTCACACGTGTTCGTGAAATTTGCGTGGATTTTCTGTCATAAAGGACATTAATAAACAGTGCATATCAGGGGGCCTTTTCTGTTTAGTTAATGTAGTTATATGCAGTGAGGACTGAAAACATGATTGTTAACTGAGTTTTGGAGATAGGTTCAGTGTGTTTCTGAGGGTTATACTGTTTTTTGGACTTTAATTATCGCTATAAGTTTTTTGTCATTTTTGTGTGTAAATAAAGCTTGTGTGCTATACGCCCCAGTGCTCTCGCTATCTCGAAAAGAGCACCTCCAAAGTCAGCGGCACATAGATGGTGCGACCAGAAGTGTGCTGGCCTGAGATGGCTTGCACCTGATTCGTTCATTTATATTTTATCCCCTACCATCATCATGTCTTATAAAAACTATGTTTTATGACGTCAAGTCTGTGAAGGACTTCGAGTGCTTTTAACCCCGTCTATGCGAAACCGACTGAAAACCAGCTACATCACGCTGACTACTCTCCACCATCCATTTAAAAAACACAGTTTTAGGGGCGAAGCTCCTTAAAGCGGCACCCATTCATCCCTCCTAGTAGTCGTAGTCGTAGTAGTAGTGTGTAACCAGTCATTTGTTTGGACCTGCAAGGTCCAGCTGGTGGGAGATTTCTCCTGTGCATTGTTGAACAACAAAGAATTCGCAGCGTGTGCGTTAACAAAAAGGCAAATTTTCCTGTCTCTCATTCCCCATGAGCAACCATTGGCAAGTACATGGAACACTATCTGAAAGGAAAGGGTTGTTATGTTATACTCGCTGGGCGTAACCTCCTTGGTTTTAAAAAGGTTTAGCGAGCGTTGAGCCGCAGTGCCGTGAATACAGTGAACTGGTATATACCTTGAACTCGAGGTGGTTAAAAGCGGAAAGTAGACACGAAGCGCAAGCCGTAAGAAAGTGTGTTTGTGCCACCTCTCCTTTTGTCCTTGGAATGTCCGCCGTATGGCGGTGCTTCTATAAGGAGAATATGTGATGAAAAGATGCGTCGTAGTGGTACTTGGAGTGTTGAATAGATGGACGAATGGACACACAGACAGATGCACAGACGTATGCACGGATGGCTGCACAGACAAATGGACGCATGAACGGACGCAGGGGCGGATGCATGGACGAACGCACAGATGGATGTGCGGACTCACAAACAGACGCACCCACGAACGGGTGGATGGACGCATGGACGTCATACAGACGGACGCATGAATGGACGGAAGCAAGAGAGAATGGACGGATGGATGCTTCACCCCACTCTCCATCATTCACTCCGTTGATATTCTGCCATTGTTTTCAGTATTAGTTAAAGCGTGAATAAAAATAAAGCCACGTACGACCACACACCTACCTACGTAAGCCTCTTCTGGATGTTAATTGCGTCAGACACTGCTACTGTCATCAATAATGTCAGCCTGACAACGTCATCGAAAGTCATTGCCCTGCACACTTGTTTGACACACTTCAGAGAAGAGAGGATTCCCCCTCCTCATCCACTTGCAACAAAATGGCTTAAAGACGTGAGCTGTCATTAGGACGCGCGATGCGCATTGCCCGCAGAACCTATTTTCGCACTAAGAAAATGCTTGTATAAGATTATCTGGCAAGTGGATTAAGCCTGCGTATATAAGCGTATGTTACGCTTTCTGTATATGGTACCTGACACGTTGCCAAAGAAGGACTACACGGCAATGTTCAATTTGAAATGAGAAGAGTACCTGACAGTTTGTAGAACCGCTCTCCCACTTCTGTCTTCTTTACTCTCCTGGCCCTTGCGGCGGAATCAATTTCGCTGCAGCGGCCCGCTAGCAAAGAAAAGTTTGACGCCCCCCAGCAAGAACAATACTGCCAGCTTCCTCCGCCGAGGCGTGGGAGTCGCTCCTGTCGTCAGCTGACTACCGTATCCAGGCAGAATTGGTTAGCTGGGTCAAAAACGGTCATGGCAGGCTTTTAGCCACCACCCTTCAAAACACCGGCAGATTAAGTTTACCGACCTTGCTAAGCCATCAATAAAGTTGTTTCTCTCTTGAGACCTTTGGTATAGTGAGACATAACAACGGCCTCAAACAACCACATTCAGAGACATTCCAGTAAAGCCAGAGGATCGCTGGGTTGTGTCACAGCGACGAAAGTATGATGTGGCTTCAAAACCCTTTTTGCCATTCATCTGAGCGTTTTCAGTGAGGCGACTGCACACCATAGGCCTCGGGTGTCAAGTGGCTTTGACGTGGGTCTTGCGCCACAAGTAGTAGCTTTTGACAAGTCTGTCACTTCTACGCGAAAGCTGGGTGTTTTTTTTTTTGTCTCCAACACTGCAAACAAGCGCGATCTTTAGGAAGCGTCCCCTGTGTATATTTCACTGGCACGTGTTAAGGTGTTAAGGTTATTACAAAGCCACGGCCTTACAGAAAGCCTTGTTATTTCTATGGCGGTGTGGTGCGGGTGCATCATGGGTTTCACGCCTGACAAAACAAGCTGGCCTTTATAACAAAGCTCTTGCTGACATTTTCCATACTCCCGCGTTAAAACGGAAAGCTGCAGGTGAAGTGCAAGCTATTATATAAAATATCTCAGAAGTGAGGTGCGTCACGGTTCTTAGGGCCTCGAGGGTGTGTCTGACTCAGGATAAAGAATTTACTGAACCAGTGCTTCAGTTTCAATTTTCCAACTGCGACACAAATAGGCCTAGTCTTCTACTCGTGCATTTTTAGCGCTATAGGTACCCTGTCACTTCCACTCTAACAATTTGAACATTTGCTCGTGTATTTGATGTTACACGGCTTGTGACAACACATCCTGTTTATCGGGAATCTTCCAGTGCGGAAATCCCTTTTGGGAGTGCTCTCCATACCGACCACAAGCGATGTGGTACTCCTCGCCTCCCACCGTATCAAGCAGTGCATCAGACGACTTTCAGTTGGTTGATGAAGTGAACGTGTTAGCAAGGTTTTTGAGACAAGAAACAGTAAAGGGAAAAGAGAACCTAGTACGGCACACTGATACTTGATCGATGCCCAAGCGTTCTTTTAGTGCGAACTTCTTTTTGTTTTTCTATTTAAATCCCTTTTTGCTCGGAATTTTTTTTTATAACGAAGCACCCTGGATCAATGACAGTTTGGGAATACGTTGATCAGACGGATAAATCTACTCTGATTTCGCCTTTTACGTTCCCTATATTTCCTTCAGTGTACGCTTCTGAGAAAAGCATCCAGCGGATTCCTGGTTTATCAACATGACAAAGGGTTCATGACATCAACAAACATTACCGGCGCACGTCTTTACACATGATGATACCTTATAACTCCGTTCATCACGTCGTAAATAACAACTAAGAAATTTGTTTAAAGTTGAGATAAAAATGAAGCCCTCGCTTTTTTTGCGTAATTGCTCGCATAACTTTCCACGTTTCATTCTAACGATGCTGATTCCGAGGGCCATTTAAGGCTTTGGACTCCCTGAAGTATCCACGTAAATATGTTTAGTAGTGTAGCTGGACATGTACTGCATGGGACATCTTTTAGCGCCCATCTATAGGAACGCAGATACTCATTCGTACACGTTAAGTTGTCTTGTTCAGCAGTATTCTTGGTCTTCTTAAGGAAATTAGGTAATCACCAGTGCTGTGCCTATAGGAGTTAAAATTGTAATCCACAACGAGCTTGTATATCCGCATGAATTGAAACGCGGTTCCTTCTGCACTGCCATTGTTGTACAAAAATCGCATGATCGAAGTTGCGTGAGAGAAACTACAAACCGCCACACTCGCCCGCAAAATTTTGCGGGACCGTGTGGTTAGACCTATAGGCACATGATCAAGGACCTCAGGTCTTCGGAACTTCTAGAACCTATACACTAAGGCGGCTCTTATATGTAAACCCCCTCAGTTACTATTAGTAATAATAGTTAGTATAGGCAGAAATTTAAGGAGCGGAGAACGACGGTGAAAGGAAGGACAGGGAGGTTAGCCAGTGTCCAGACAAGCTGGCTGCGTAGCTGCTCTGTCTGTCTGTCTGGCCGTGTATCTGCTCTGTCTTAAAGGGTGCTTGCCAGCGCAAACGACAGGGTAGGAGGGGACAGGAGAAGAGACGAGACATCAGCGCTCTGTCTCGTCTCTTCTCCTGTACCCTCCTACCCTCTCGTTTGCGCTGGTAAGCACCCTTTATGATGTTATACCAACCCGCCCAATCCCACTGTCTCTTTCTGCTCTGTCTGTCTGTCTGTCTGTCTCTCTGTGTGTGTGTGTGCGTGCGTGTGTGCGTGCGTGTGTGTGTGTGTGTGCGTGTGTGTGTGTGTGTGTGTGAGTGTGAGTGTTTGTGTGTGTGTGTGTGTGTGTGTGTGTGTGTGTGAACCGTCACTTACCACAGTGCATAGCTCGGCCGGCCATGATAACACCCTAATCTACCTTATACAGCTTGCAGCGCGACACTCGGGATTCAAAAAAATAAGAAAAAAATATCCGGAAATTGACTGAGCTTTTGTGCTGGAATTGGGCAGTGTTCACATTTCTTTCTCTAAGGTACTTCCAAGCAGCTGTTCACAGCTCCGAATCAAACATCAAACCCAGGTGCCTCTTTTTACCGTGAATCAGGGCAGCACGGAACTTATTGCTTTTGTTGCTGCCTTAAAAGAAAACTTTACAGTCATTTTTTATAGGCCAAAAACTGAAACCATTGTCTTTCATAGCTATACTACATTGATGGGTTTTGTGTTGTGTGCTGATAACCTCGTGGCCTCTCGCACACTGCCCAAGATAGCAACTTTATAGATACTTAGGATCTTTTTTCAAGGATTTTTTCAGGACAATACGTGAGTACGTTTTGTGTCATAACGTTTCCTCTACATTTCACGATAAACAGAACATAGAAGAAGAAACCAAGAGGAAAAAAGGGATGACGCCTTATTGTACGAACAACCTCGTTCAATGGGACCTTGTGCTTCAATCTGCATTAGGTTTTTTGTGTTGTTTCACTTTAGACAAACCTTGAAACTTTCTGAACTGTTTTGCAATTGACTTCATATCTTGAGTTTTTCTCAATTCAAACATGTTTCATTAGGGAAGTAAAACGTGAATACCAGCCACCCCTTGCTTCAAGGAGCACACTTCTACTAGCATCACCTGAAACAGCTGTCATGTCCAAAGTTCCCTGGGAGATAATATTAGTACTTTTCAAAGAAAAAACTCTTTCTTAGAATAGTTCAACACGAAAATTTTCGTTTGACCAAAGTTTAATTATATTTTCATTGCTTCTCGGATCTAGATTTGACGGTCTAACAAGAGATTTAGCCAAGAGTACCATTAGAGGTCCGAAAAAAAGTGCAACAATTTTATCTCTCTCCCCCTCTCTCACGTGTGAGTTTGTGTGTGCGTGTGTGTGTAAACTGTTATGCAGTGCCTGTGCCAGCTAAGATGGTGGCCTTGCACACTGCTGGATATATAAGCTTCGGTGAATGGAGATTCAATACAAACTTTAACCCGATGACACGGCTGCATACGATATGAGAGCGTAAGAACTGTTTATAGGAAAAGAAGGCAATCACCCATTTATACCACAAGTTCAAAAGCAAATCCTCAAGTATTTCTGAGAAAGGAAGCCTCTTAATTGCCGGAAAATTCGTCCTGGCCCGGGGTTTTCTCTTGAGACCAACGCCTATCCGGGGCGGTCGCTCAGCCATTAGAGCAAACCAGAATGCTAGCAATTTACTGTGCCAGGGTAAATTTATTGAGAACTTGAAGCACATGGACGAGAGCATTCCAAACTATTGCAATTACGTGGAGTTAGCATCAGTAATACTTCGCATGACACCGTGTCACAGCTGGCAGTAGAATCAAACCAAGCTGCAACATCACGGAACAAGCTAAACGCAGAGGATAGTAGGAACGTGTAGGCTGAATTGTCAGACGTTCCACGCACGCTGGTGTTAAAACCATTGCGGTATAGAAAGGAAGGAAAAAATTGGCGGATCCCACGTGCATTGGGAATCGATGATATGCGAAGCTTGAATGAGAAATGATCATATGTCACTTTAAAATCAGCACAACGTTACGTGGTGAAGGTAATTGATGCCGTACATGTTTTCCGTGTCATGATTAACATGTTTGAATGTGTCGTTTACCTTCGTCCTCTATTCAGGTCACGTGATACAAAATTTAGTATATGTAGCAAGCGAAACAGCCACGAGCATGCTATGAGCGTCGTATGTTGTCATGTTCTTACATTACGCGCATGTCAGGCATATTATGTTTGCACCAGTCATGTAATTCGACATTCATTGACGTCACGTAACGCCAAAATTGGTACATGTGGAGCGAGCAAAACGGCCGTGAGCGCATCATGAAGGGCCCAATATACTACAATGTAGCGTTGACGCGCACGCACGCTGGGAACAGCAATGCTACGTTAGCAAAACACGAGCTCTCTATAGTCTGACGCCAGGCGCCACCAGGGTCCGTAGGGGCGGCCCGACGGCAACTTGCGCGAAATGTGACATGCTGCATTTCGCACTGATGCGTTGCCCAGACAACACTGCACCTCCCTCTTTTCGTGACGGAGGAACGCCGGACGCGCTGAAACGCGCATGCGTCAATGCAACGCAGCAAGGCGCCCACCTGCGAGTATAAAGTCGGGCCAGTGCCTATCGTGGCAACGCCAGCTTGAAGTGACGCAATGAATGCCGGTGAGGACGCGCACCTTATCACGTCGAAATATATTGGCGTCTGGACTGTGGCATGTAATCGTCTTCTCACACTACAAGCATCTCACGATTAGCATGTTTGCACCAGTCACATACCTTCGTCATTCATTGGCGTCACGTAAATGCAAATTTGGCATATCTGAAGCTAGCAAAATGGCCGCGAGGGCATCATCAGTGTGGCATGTAGTCATGTTGTCACATGGCATGCTTGACGTGAATATCAGGTTTGGATCTGTCTTTGACCTATGTCGTCTGTCGCGTCGCGTAATATCCAGATTGGTACATGAGAAGCTAGCGAAACGGCCGCGAGCGCATCAAGAGCGTAGCATGTAGTCATGTTCTTATGTGACAAGTTTCTGATGTTTATCATGTTTGCACAAATATCATACCTTCGTCATCCATTCACGACTCGTAATACAAAATTTGGTATAAGTGATGCTAGCAAAACGGCCGCCAGCGCATCATAAGCGTGGCATGTATTCGTGTTGTTAACTGACACACATCTCATGATTATCATGTTTGCCCCAGTCACATACCTTCGTCATCCATTCACGTACTATAATACCAAGTTTGGTATATGAGACGTTAGTAAAACGGCTGCGACCACATCATCAGCTTGGCATGTAGTCATGTTGTTACATGACACGAATATCATTATTTCATGTAAGGGTCTGTCGCTTGTGTTCGCTATGCAATCATGTCATATTATACCAGTTTTGCAACATTCCATGCAAACGAAACCACCGCAAGACCTGAAAAACCGTTAAATCTAAATTATGACATTCATGACATTCATGTCATAATTTTCATGCTACGACTAGTCAAATATGTTCTTAACACAGTCATCTTATGCCACATCAAGTTCGGGATCGATACCATTATCGAAAAGGCCAGGAGAGCTAAAAGTCGTAGGCGGCTAGATAGATAGATAGATAGATAGATAGATAGATAGATAGATAGATAGATAGATAGATAGATAGATAGATACGCTCAAAGTCCGAAGTTCGCTAAGAAATGCTTCTCATTTAAAACGCTATACAAAGTAAAGTGTGTCACCAAAAGAAATTTTATTTTCTTCTGCAAAGCCCGACTAAACAAGACCTTACAATCTGCACCAAGCGCTCACATCACTGTTCACAGGGTCCATTGTTAAGTGGAAAGCAAGATTTACATTGTCTTTGTCATTCCAAAGCCATAGGGCATAGTTTCCATCAAATATTTTAAAAATCTCTGGCCTGGCACCAAGCCATCCATGCTTCAACCCCGGCCACCATATCGGCTTAGATAATTCTTTATGTACATTACGTCACTTTGTTTTCTCACTTGTGTGTCGCAAAAAAGTACGTATCAAAAACAGCAATTTTGAATAGGGACGTGAATCTCGTAGTTCTGGGAATAAGGCAGAAATACACTGTATCACCTTTCTTGAGTTTTATTCTATCTAATAACCAAAAAGTAATAAAGGAAACGTGAAGTCAGCATCACATGTTTGTCGACAACACCACCTAATTGATTGATATGTGGGGTTTAACGTCCCAAAACCACCATATGATTATGAAAAACGCCGTAGTGGAGGTCTCCGGAAATTTCGAACACCTGTGGTTCTTTAACGTGCACCCATTTCTGAGCACACGGGCCTACGACATTTCCGCCTCCATTGGAAATGCAGCCGCCGCAGCCGGGATTCGAACGCGCGACCTGCGGGTCAGCAGCCGAGTACCTTAGCCACTAGACCACTACGACGGGGACAACACAATCTAAGAACAAGCTAAACATTATCACTGCTTCAGCTGGCAGCCTTAGGTTTGCATTCCACCTGTTTGAAAACGCGTTACAATGTAATATAAAGCCAAAACAACGCAGGGTGGCACTGCGAATCTGGACAGGCAGCACCATCTTTGGTAAAAAAGTAGAAATCGCGGATGTATATGACGCGTTTTCCCTTCGCTCCACTTGGCAGTTCAGACTGGCACGGTGGATGGACGGGTTTTTTAGCGCTTCCGATCGACTGCGAAGATAAGTTGCTTTGCATGTTTCGAGCTTGCTTTCATAATTAATAAGGCAGCAGTTAAAACATTTGTGGAACTTATTACATTGTACGGCTTTTTCTGGGGTCAGTCACCAGGTATTTACTAGTTTGTGTTTGTGTGTATGTTTTTTTTCTAGCCACCTCGTGTGGGAAGTGCACGTACACCGAACAGGCCAATTTTTGTAGTAGAGCTGAGACTTTCTTTTTTTCGTAGGGCAGGGTTCGTCGTATGCCGTGTTTCGTAATTATCGACTGGGACAGTTCATAAGGACAATTGGTGTCAAAAAGACATATTTACAAAAACAGTAATATGTTCAGGATGCGGGGTGGGTTCGTATATGGACCCAATGCAGGCGCGAATGGAGAGAGGCTGACGCCAAGTGTAGGCAACGTTTGGTCGAGAGAAAAATGAAGAAATTGATGGTTATGAAGAGTGAACAGCTGATGAGAATAACCAAGATGGAGACTGCATTAGCGACAGAGCAAAAAAAAAAGACAAGGGCTATAGGAGAAAGGCTCATGTCCGCCGAGGAGGCACTAGAAAAGGTGAACAAAGGAGCGGCCGATGGAGAGAACGGTAGGGTACCAGCAACCAGAACGGCGGAGAAGAGCAAACAAGTTTGGAGAAAACAGTTTCAGCGAGCGAAGTAGTGGTGGGGCGTGGAGTGGACAAAGCAGCCGGCGTCAGTGGTGCAAGTAACTCCCAGGTGCAGAACGCTCCAGCTGAAAAGTCACAACACAGGATAATCGCCAGGAACTCGAAATACATCGATGCGCAGAAGCAATCAAATAGAAAGTAAAAGGTGACTACAGGGTTGCAGTATACGTTCCCAGGATGCAAGCTGGAAGCAGTCATGAAGCTAGCGAGCGCAAAACTCAAAACTACAGCTGATGGACGAAACCTCGTGATAATTACAGGGGGTTTAACGATGTCTTAAATGAAGATATGGCAGGGCTAATGACCACTCTGGCGAAAGGGGTTCATGACATGCGCATCATTTCTCCTCAGGTACTGGTAGTGATATGCACGATACCGTAGGTACCAGTGCGTGACAGCAACCTGCAAAAAGCAGTTGTCAACGCAAACCAAGGAAAATGGCGGATGAGTCGAGAAAAAGGCTTTGAGGTAGTGGAAATAAACGGAGAGGTGCATAGGTGGGTTGGTTTTCAACGAGACAGAATTCACTTCGGTGGAAGGCTAGGTCATGACGTGGGTTGGCGACTTGCAGGAGGCGCAGTAGCTTTTTTTGGGGGGCACGCGGGCCCTTCGGGATGCAGGATAGCTAGTAACGAGGAAAACAACCAGGGAGACTATTTGACCGGTGGTATAGACAGATACGATTTCAAAGGGGCACCAATATCTAAGACACGTAGAGTCCGGGGCAGAAATCGACGTAGCCATGAGGGCCGAGCCAATTCAGACGTAGAGTATATTTACATGCAGGGTGGCAGAAATAGGCTGAGAGAGAAGAGATAAAAGAACAGCTAAGGGAGGAGAAGCCGGTGATATGGTTTTGTAGAAACACATCTTAAGGATATGGAACAACCTCCTAACTCTCCGGACTACGCGTGGAAATATTGTAATAGAACAGAAGGCAGCAGAAAGGTGGGTGGTGTTGGGGCATTCATTCACTAATGTAGACTCGCAAAGGGTGAAGCAGGAGTGCAAGGAACATTTATGGCTAAAAGGGCAAGTGTCAGGGCAAATGACGCTCCTGGGTTTTGTATACTTGTGAACAGGGGCAAAATCCAGATAGGAAAATCAACAAATGGTGCAGTGCATGGAAAATGGCAGTGACAAACTAGGAGAAGAGTGTGAGATAACTATACTAGGAGCTATGAATGCGCACATAGAAGATATGAATGGATATATTGACCCAACAGGCTGAATGCTAATGAGTATGTGTGAAAGACATGATTTATTCATTTGTAACAGCCCCGAGAAATGCGAAGGGTAGATAACATAGGAGGTGGGAAGGCTGCAGTTGACGATAGATTACGCAATAATGTCACAGATGTATGATTGGCTGAGGGGGACGAACGTAGATGAATACGGGTCCAGAAGCTTAGGGAGTGATCACAAACGTGACAACCTTAGTTTTGGAAGAGAAATGAAATCGGAAAGGTGGCATCACGAGCAACCACACGGTAATATTTATTCAGAAAGGCAAATATAAAAAGGCAATTAAAGAGATTGAGAAAATAATCACTGAGGATACTAAAATAGAGTGGGCGCACACAGATTTATCTCGATTGTTTGAGATAGAGTTTGCTAAGGTATGAGTCAAATCAACCGAGAAAAGCAGAGACAAACCCGAGAGCTGCTGGGATGAGGAAGTTAAGGGAGCCATAGTAAGACGTCAGGAAGCTTCCAGGGAACACAGATGTGCTAAACAGAGGGGTGAAGCGGAAGATGATGTCAAAAGAAAATGGGATAACGTTTTGAGTCGCAGAAGGGAAGCGTCCGATATGATCAGTGAAAAGATTAGAAGAAAGGGCGCTCAATGAATGGCGGAAGTAAACAAAAAGGATAGAAAGGGAGTTACAAAGTTTAAGAACCATCTCAATTCTCTGAGTAATAAGACAAGCATGAAACAGGGGTTTATGACTACAGTTCAAGGGGTTAGGCTAGACGAGGATGAGGCAATGAAATATATAAAAACAACGATGACAGAAAAATTTAAACACCAAAAAAGTGCTGCATGCACCGTTCCAGATGAGGATGGACCAATTAGCTCAGTGGCTCCACTGGGACAACGAGAGTGGGGAAGGGCAAAAAAATAGTTCCTAATAGCTCATCAACAGGCCCTGACGGCATCCCAATCATGCTAATAAATAAATTGGGACCGAACTCTTTGTACACATTAGGAGAGGCAACGAGCAAAGCAATAATATATGGTGAAGCTCCCCATTGGTGGAAACTAAGCAGAATGAGCATGATCTATTAAGGAAAGGAGGACAAAGCCAATATAAACAACTACCATCCTATAGGAGGTTTCAGTGTTTGTAAACAAACAGGCTCGCGCCGAGCGGCCTACCCCGCTAGACTTCCGGTGCGGCACTTCCGGCAATGTTTTTTCAATGGTTACGGCGATGTATCCGTGGTGTGCTTGAATTTTCTGTTCTAATATTTCTAGCGCATTCTTTAGGATGTGTTTGGAGCAATGTCTAGCGACTACATGAAGGGGCTCGACGTAGCACACGGCAAGCACAGGCGCGGCCGACAGGCGCCGCGCAAGTTATCCGTCGTGGCTTTCCGATGAGCGCGGCCCCCTGCTGAATTCTACCTCTGATAGTGGTCAAGCCTATAAAAGCAGAAAATGCATAAATATCAGGAGAAGCTTGTCAGCAAACTTAATTAGGCCAGTTGGTTCTGCATGTCGACGTTGTGGATGCGCTTTGAAGACGGGGACCGGGAATGGACAGCGCACACCTGTCTTTGCCCTGTCCACGTCTTCAAAGCGCACCTACATCGTCGATGTGCAGAAGAAAAGTGAATTTGTTCAATTCAGCTCTTCGACTACAACTGAAAACCTTCCTCCTGTTGCACCTCGAACATATTTGCATTTTCGTCTAAGCACACAACCTCAGGATAAAAGGGCTATTTCTGCCCCTGTGTCACACCGGGCACAAGATCAGCGGCGGCGATCGGCTACAATCGCAATCCGAAGTGTTCGAGTGACTGAGAAATAATAGAATTTACTGATGCGATGACCTAAACTTCGGCTGCACGGTCAGGCGAACTATTATGTTTTACTCACGAGTAAGTCATTCATGAACCAAATTTTCAAGTTGAACCTACCTAAGCCGGCAGTTCATCTTCACACCCAAAAGATAAATGAGCTTGAACGCGGCGATGCTCATTAGCGGCAGAAAGACAGACGATGAGTCATTTGCCTGCACAGTTGAGAGCCGACTCGCCAACGTCACTTTCTAAAAAAATCAAACCCAACGACAACAAAACGTGGACACTATGATGTACACTATCCGGCGATTAATGTTAAGCACGGATACTTTGTGTGCCGTTCGTTTCGAAAAAAACGCATCAGAGATATAGCTTAAACGATGAAATAAACACCTTTGCGAGGAGGGGTTTTGAGTGTTAGCTTCCACGTTTGAAGCGTTGCTCTTTAAGCGTTGCTGATCTGAAATTTCCTGGCCGTAATGTTTTTTTTTATCTTTTGTCAAAGCAGTGTATCCCGCTCCCACCGCGTATGACGCGTATGAACAGTCAGTGTATACGTGAATGGCTTTTGTTTTTCAAATAACCGCTTCTTATGATGGTGAGAGTTTAGTGCATGAAACTGAATTTATATATTTTACTGGGGTGATGAGCCCACAGACTGCATGGATATAGTATGTCAGCCGGTGTGAATGTTTTTACATCATAGTAAGTTGCGTTCCGGGGTATAAATCAGAAAAATTATGCACATAGTCTGTATATTTCTAGCGGTAACGGTGGCGCGTTATCGAGAATGTGTTGGGATGATGTACGTGTGGTGTAAAATGCACCTGTTATAAAAATTAATATGGCTCGCTGAATTAATAAAACTCGTGCCCTGATGAATTTCATTTCATACCATACTGGAGATGCATATGTGAGAGAAGGCAGTATCACTTGACGGTAGAGTCGTCTAATGAGCATACTGTTTAGTGAACAGTGCGATTTAAGGAATGCGTGAAAGCGGAACATGGACACTTCAGCTTTTCCTTTGATGTAATCAATGTGGGCATGGAAATTTAAAGAGGGGTCAAATAATACGCCTTTAATCTTAATTTCTTTGTTGTGTTTGAGAAAAACGCCATCTATGCGGATAGATGGGCTGCGTTTTGATGTACCCATGTTTCCGTTGTTGAAGAACACGAAGAAGGACTTCTCGGTGCTTACCGTAACTTTTTGTTCTCGTGCCCACCCGGATACTAAAGCCAGGACATGCTCAGCTTTTGCTTGTAATCGGAGTCTTGACGTATTTCTGATGGCAATGATAGTATCGTCCGCGTACGCCTGTATGTGTACGCCAGTTGGCACGGGAAAATGAGAGTAAGCTGTGTATTACTATGTTCCACAGTGGCGGAGTGATAGAGAATCCCTGCGAGTTGCCAATGGTTGTGTGAACTGTTTCTTGTGTGACGTTAGTTGAAAAATTTACAGTTCGGTTCGATAAAAAGGATTTGAGTAGGCAGAATAAGATCTGTGGACACCTGTGCTTGCGTAAAAAGTTTAAGACTGCAGGTAGCCAAACGCTATCGAATGCTCCTACAAAATCAAGGAATATGAGTATGGTAGGAAGTTTGGATGCCTTGCACGCAGCTAATTTTCTTCGGAGTGTGTCCAGTGCTAAATTAGCACTTTTATTATGTGTAAAACCGTATTGATTATGTTGAAGAAGATGTTTATTTGGCCGGAAATAATACAGACGAGCATTTAGGGGTCTTTTTAATATTTTACTGAAGACAGAGTTCATTACTATTGGTCTATATGTCGGCTGCTGACCCGCAGGTCGCAGGTTCGAATCCCGGCTGCGGCGGCTGCATTTCCGATGGAGGCGGAAATGTTGTAGGCCCGTGTGCTCAGATTTGGGTGCACGTTAAAGAACCCCAGGTGGTCGAAATTTCCGGAGCCCTCCACTACGGCATCTCTCATAATCATATGGTGGTTTTGGGACGTTAAATCGTACATATCAATCAAAATTATTGGTCTATATGCCTTAGGTGAATGGAGCGGACGACCTCACTTCAGTATGAATATTAGTTTTCCTCTTCTCCAAGCCTGCGGGAAATGTCCGATTCTTAAGGTGGTATTGAAAATAAATAGAAGAATAGGGAATAATATTCAAATAATCCTTTAAAGAACGGGTAGGTTAAATCGTCGTGTCCAGATACAGAGTGTGAATTGCCCTGTTTCATCGCACACTTTATCTCAGATATTGTAAAAATAAGGTCAGAAGTGTGCCATGGGTAAGGACTAGCCACAATGTCAGGCGTGATAGTGTGGTGCACGTTGTCTTCAGAACAGCTGTCCACTGCTTCCAGTTGTATCGAGTAGGAGCCGGGCGGACTTCATTACAGGATTATGCGTGGGCTGTTAGGTAAGTCTAGAAGAGGCAGAAAAGTTACTGAGTGGTAGTTTTGAAATGCTGCTTTGAAAACATCACCTTATAAACATTCCTTAGTAAAAAAGTCACAAATGTCTCTATCAAACGATGATTTTGCTTTCCTGATTTTATCCTTGTAGGTGAAGAATGCGTCAACGTACATCCTAATCCTTTACGAAATGCATCTGGACACGAGAAGCGGCTTCAACGTTTCGCGGTTGAAAACAGAACGGTTTGGGATCCAGTCTGCGTGCGTTCAATAACAAAACACATAAACCGTAAAAGGGAGTCATCCGGGTGCGTACTTTTGTAATGTCAGCCGCACAATTCATCTTTGGAAGGAAGAAGGGTGGACGATGTGGTCTCGTTGTGCCAGTTCTCCCCAGCCCACGTTGAAGGGTGAAAAAAACAACAAGACCAAAGTGATGCCATCATTCCCATAGCTTCGTGGCTCCCGTGGCCAGGTTAGATTGCGGCCTTTATTATCGAATGACACTGATAAATCGGTCGGGATGTACGTTCTTCTAAGCTCGAAATAACATCGGTAGTAATTGCTCACCCGTTCGGAAAGCATGAAGGGCACGCACGTACGAGAAGGTGCACGTATATTGAGTGGGTACATTGCCCGCCGTTCCTGTCGAGAAAATCTGTCCCACGCGTCTTACTGAACATAAAATGGCAGAGCCACCGAAAAGAGGACCTCAAATCGACTGGTTGCACTGAAAGTATCTTTGGGTGTTTTCTTTGTGTTTCGCATCATCATGTACGCGAACGTCGAGCATCAGTGAACAAAAAAGCAACATTACAGGCTAGGAGTCAATGGCACTGCTACAGCGGCATAGCGAGGTGCCCTGAAAAGCTGTTTCTAGGAGGCCGATTTCTGAGGTTCGCATGATACGTGGCTATAATATATGCGGGTATACACAGGCTCTCCAGGAACGACTCTCGACGCGGCACTGAGTGACGATTATGTCTGTACACTCGCAAAGGACATTCCGTTTTAGATGGAAAGTCCACAAATCTTTAGTACTGTAACCTGGCTATTAAATGCGAACCATTTCCTAGCAAACTTCGGTGACTTTGAGCGTATCTATCTATCTATCTATCTATCTATCTATCTATCTATCTATCTATCTATCTATCTATCTATCTATCTATCTATCTATCTATCTATCTATCTATTCAGCCACCTACGACTTTTAGCTCTCCTGGCCGTTTCATTATTGGTATTGACACCAAACTTGGTATGGTACAATATGACTGTATGAGGAGCATAACTGACTAGTCATAACATGACTATCGCGACATGTATATCATGAATGTCATAAAAATACTTTTCATGGTTTTTGCTGCTCCTGCGGTGGATATGTTCACTTGACATGTCGCAAAATTGGCATGGTATGGCGTGACTGCACGGCGAACACAAGTGACAGAGCCTAGTGCGGAAATCGTGACATGCATGAAGCGGTATGAGCCTTTGGACAGAAGATGAAGAAGCGCGAGGGCCGGGGCAGGAAAGAAGAGGAGGATGAAGTGAAAAATAAAGCGGATTAAGATGGACGCCAGTTCCATACTGAAGCTTTAATGCTGTTCCGTTATTTTAAGTAGGAACACTACATTATTTTGGCGCAGCCGGCCATCGAAGCCATCATGTGGGTGACGTTCTTCATAGACGAGACCTCCGAGGAGATCATCTTTTCGAAGTACCAAGTTCAAGACGAAGCAGCGGTAGACCTACCTCGTGAGCTCAGCTCGGAAGAACTCGTAAACCTGGTTGTGGAAAAGGCAGCCGTAGACACTACTGAACTACGACGGAAAGGTGCTGTGAAAGTGAACTTGCGTGTGGCGACCTTCAACGACCTAGTTCTTGAACCAGCGCGTCGAAAACACTCAGGATCACGATCTTCGACGGAAGAGGTGAGCCTCGTTTTGAAAGCTTTTCAGCTGCAACAGGAACAGATGCTTCAACAAAACCAAATAATGACATCTCTTATAAGCTCTCTGAATGCTGAGAGACCGACACCTAATTTCGTAGAACCTGATGCTTTCGACGGTGTGTCTTCAAATCCAGAAAGTTGGCTTGATTTCTACGAATATGCCGCTGGAAAAAACAAGTGGCTCTCTGATGAGGCTAAAATCACCAACATGCGCGTTTACTTGAGAGGTGTTGCGCGAAAGTGGTATGAAACATGCATTCTGGAAGACAGTGACGACTCTTGGAGCCAGTGGAGGAAAAAGTTTTTGACTGCATTCCGAAGCAATCCAGTAGAAAGATGGAACACGGCGCTTAATTTCAAGTCTGAGCAAAGCTGCCTTGTCAAGTACTTCTTTGAGAAACGCCGTCTTTTAAAGCTGGCGGAGCCTTTGCTTCCATCTACGGCCGTAGTTGCCTTAATAATGCATGGATTGCACACTAACGTGTTGAAGCAAGTGCAAATACTGTCACCAAAGACTCTAGATGACCTCCTCGCGTGTCTTCAGAACATACCATCAGCTTCGGAAACAAGCATAACCGCCGAGTCAAGCAGCTGTTTCAGTCGGAGTAAATCGGACTGGTCAAGCCGCGCTCAGCGAGAACCGAGCCACCTCGCAACTCGCACAGATAACTTGCCCTGGCGTGTTCCAAGAGGTCGAGTGAATAATATCGACACTGAAGCTCAGGAGTATTCGACAGAAAAAAAACTAATAAACGAGGGTGATCAGTCCCACCCGATGACTCCAAATGAGACTGTTTATTTAAGTTGCTCTAGCCTACTTCACATTCCCGTCAAAGTAGGAAACAAACATATGATGGCTCTGGTAGACAGCGGTGCTTCTGTGTCCATTATAAATGCCAAGCTGGTGGATGCAAATCGCTTGCATAGTGGAAGAATTCTACGAGTACAAGGCTATGATGGAAAAGTAACGTTGCATGATCAGTGGGCCTTGGTAAACATCGAGTTCCAGGGTCAGCAAATAGAGAGCGAAGTGTTGGTGATAGAGGGGGTAACGTACGACTTTTTGCTATCAAGACCAGATATAAAGAAACTAAAGATCAACGTGTACTGGGACGATGTGGTTCTAGTAGAAGGAGTAGCAAGGAACGAGACAAATCAAGGTAGACAAGATAATCTACGAGTTGTCAAGTGCGCGGCGGATATCGCAACGACCTACCCTGAACTTGTATGCATAGGAAGCTATCCTCAGGCGATGAAGTCCCACAAGGTTCCTTTCGAACTCGCTGACAAGACCGTCATCCGGAAAGCACCTTACAATATGTCAAGGGAGCGAAAGATGTGGCTCAAGAAAGAGTTGCAGGAGATGCTAGATGCTGATATCATACGACCTTCGGTATCACCCTTCGCTTCTCCCATAACGTTCGCACCGAAAGAAGACGGAACCTTCAGATTATGCACCGACTACAGGGTTCTCAATCGTCAGACAGAACTCATACCATTTCCTATGCCGAAGATCGACACAATTATAGATGAGACCGGGGGTTGCCGACATTTTTCCCGCATCGATTTATGCAAAGGTTTCTGGCAGATCCCACTAACCGAAGAAACAAAAATGTACACCGCTTTTATCACGCCATTCGATCTCTACGAATACAACCGGCTCCCTTTCGGTTGGAAAAACTCGCCAGCGTGGTTCCAGAAGATCATGAACGACGTCCTAAAGCCATTCCTTGGTGTTTTTTGTAATGTGTACATAGACGACATTATAGTCTTCTCCAAAACAGAGGCTGAGCATCAGGACCATCTGTCTCAGGTGTTAAACGCCTTGAGCTTGGCACATCTCAAGGTTAATTTTAAGAAGAGTGTATTCTTTCAACAAAAAGTGGTGTTTCTTGGAAGAGTCTTCGATGGGAACACCAAAAGCACAAAACAAGAGTCCGTCGAGAAGATCTCCCAGTTGAAGAAACCATATGACGTCCATTCACTGCGTGTGTTTTTGGGATTGGCAGGACATTTCCGATCTTTCATAAAGGACTTTGCTGTCAAAACTAGATGCCTCACGCGCTTAACGCAGAAAGAAGTTCCCTTTGAATGGAGTGACGAATGTGAGAGAGTCTACCGTGACTTGGTGCACAGAATTTCTTCTGACCCCGTTCTGCGTATACCAGATTTCACTTTACCCTTTGAATTGAACACTGACGCCTCACATTATGGGACTGGTGCAGTGTTGTATCAAAAATGTATTGAAGCATCTGGCCGAGAAAAGCGACACGTAGTCGGTTACTACAGTTACACTTTCAAGCCGTCTGAAACAAACTACACTACTACGGAAAAAGAAGCACTGGCGGTTCTGAAGGCCGTTGACTACTTCCGCACGTACCTGGAAGGTACGAAGTTCACTTTGTTCACCGATCACCAGGCACTCACTCATCTCTTGAATATGACCCAAACTAAAGGGCGTATCGCCAGATGGGTGAATTACTTGCAGCAATTTGACTTTACCATCTCGCACCGACCAGGACCGCTTTTAACCGATGCAGATGCTCTATCAAGATTGATGGTACAAAACAACACAGAAAAATCTGAAGAAATCAATGAAGTGAAGCTGTGGGAAGGCTCAGAACAACTGGTTTTTACGGAAGGTCGGTATCAAGTCCCACCAACTCTTGTTTCCAAAGTGCTTTACTTGTACCACGATAGCCCAGAATCTGGAGGACACGACGGCTTTTGGCGTACCTACAACAAGTTGGTCAAGAGGTTTACGTGGCCTCACATGAAGAAAGACGTTAGTCAGTACGTTCGTTCATGCCATGTGTGTCAAGTACACAAAGTCAAGTATAAACAGCCTACGGACACCATGATACTACCTTGCCACTCGAACGTGCCTTTTGAAGTAGTTCACCTGGATTTCGCCGAACTTAACAAGAAACGGGAAGGAGTCAGAAAAACGCAAGCTTTTCTGCTGGCCATAGATGAATGCACCAGGATGGTCGCGGCACGAGCAGGAAAAGAAGATGCAAATAGCGTCATAACCCTTCTCGAAAGGGACATGTTTAGAACTACGCGGACAATCGTATGCGATAACGGCCCCGCGTTCAAGAGTGAAAAGCTAGTAAGATGGGCTCGAGATCACAATGTATCGATCAAGTTCTGTGCGCCATACCATCCTGCGGCGAATGGGCTTGCAGAACGTGCCATACGGGACGTGAAACAATACATCAAGATGTACGATAGTTTTCCTGGGGGATGGAAATGTTCTTTAGAAGCAGCCGTAAAACATCATAACCGATCCTACACCAGTGGCTTGGGGTGCAGTCCACAGTACGCTTCTACAGGAGAGACCCCTATTCTGCAGGCAGACCGTGAGTTGGGACTCTTGGAAAACCTCAAGATTGTCGAGGAGAGGCAACAAAAATCACAGGAGGAGAGGTACCGAAAACGAATGAAAAAGAATTTCGACAAGAGGCATCGAGCAGACATGCCAGACATTCAAGTCACCGACCTCGTACTAGTGAGAAAAGGAATAAGAGATTCCAGTGCCAAATTTTATGGGCCTTACTTTGTGACCAAGACAGCCACCCAGAACGGAATTTTGAAGACTGTCTGGTACACTGGTGAACGTGGATCTGTTGAATGTGCTTCAATTGGGAATGTCTTCAAGTATTACCCCAGGAGGGGTAATTAAAAGAAAGCGGGAAGGGTGAAGCGGTATGAGCCTTTGGACAGAAGATGAAGAAGCGCGAGGGCCGGGGCAGGAAAGAAGAGGAGGATGAAGTGAAAAATAAAGCGGATTAAGATGGACGCCAGTTCCATACTGAAGCTTTAATGCTGTTCCGTTATTTTAAGTAGGAACACTACAATGCATGTCATGTAAGTCATCAGTCATGACTACATGTCACGCTCAGGCTACGTTCGTCGCAATTTGGCTATCTTCACATATACCAAATTTTGTGTTACAGGACGTGAATACATGACGAAGGTGTATGGCTGGTGCAAACATGATCGTCATGAGATGCGTGTCATGTTAGGTCAGGACTGCATGCCACGCTCATAATGTGCTCGTGGCCATCTTGCTTGCTTCACATATAACAAATTTAGTATTATGTGACGTGAATCGATGACGAAGGTATACGACTGGGGCAAATATGATAATCATAAGATGCGTGTCATATAACAACATGACTATGTGCTACGCTCATAATGCGCTCGCGGCCGTTTCGCTAGCTTCACATGTACCAAATTCGGTATTACGAGACACGAACGGATCATATGTGCAAATGACACACCCAAAATGATAATCATGACATGTGTTTAACGTAACATGACTACATGCCACACTCGTGAGGCGCTCGTGGCTGGTTCGCTCTCACATCTGCCGCATTTGGTATTACGTGACGTACATGGATGACGAAGGTATCTGACTGATGCAAACATGATAATCATGAGATGCGTGTCATGTAGGAGCATGGCTACATCCCACAGTCAAGGCGTGAATACACTTCGGCGCTACCCAGCGCGCGTGCGCGCCGGTATTCGTTTCGTCGCGTCACGCCGGCGATGCCATGCCCGGCCCCGATCTGCCCGGCATATGCTCGCAGGCGCGCGCTGCGCTGCGTTGCTTTGACGCATGCGCGTTTGAGTGTGCCAGGCATCCCTCCGTCATGAAGCTGGGCACACGCGCTGCTGTTTAGGCAACGTAATCGGCGCGAAATGCAGCATGTCGCGTTTCGCGCTAGTTGCCGTCGGGCCTCGCCGACAGACGCTGGTCGCGCCTAGCGTCACACTAAAGAGTGCTTACATTTTTCTAGTGTAGCGTTGCTGCGCCGAGCATGCGCGCGTCAACGTTATGTGACCTCACCACCGTTTCGCTAGCTTCACATATACCAAGTTTGGTATTACGGTACGTGACTGAACGATAAAAATATGTGACTGGTACAAACAAAATAATCATGAGACGTGTGTCAAGTAACGACATGGCCACAATCCACGCTCATGATGTGCTTGCGGCCGTTTAGCTAGCTCCACATATACCAAACTGGGTATTGCATGACGTTCATGAAAAGTCGACGAAGTTGAATGACACGCCCGAACTTGACATGGGTGTCCTGTAATAGTGACTTCATGCTACCCTCATAGCCAGATTGAAGCCGTTTCACTAGCTGCACATATACAAAATTCGGTATCAGGTGACGTGAATAGGTGACGAAATTCAATGACGCGCCCAAATATGATAATCATGACATGGAAGCCCTGTACGTCATAATTTACCTCCGCGTCGTAACGTTCTACTGATGTTAAAGTGACATATCATTCTTCCCCCATTCCTACTTCGCATATCATACATTTCCACTGTAGGTGGGATTCCAATTTTTTTGTTCCTCATCTGATAATGTGCTGCCAGGTATTTACCAGAACCACATGATCTAAAAACACAGGTAGGGGGACGTGTGACCTAGGAATTGATACCAATTTTGAGCCTCGACAAACTTATTAACACACCCAATAAAAGAATGAAGGATAGACAAGCAAAAAATAAAAAAATCAAAGTTTGAAACGGTCACTAATATTCAATGGGGCCACCGCAGCTTTCAAGTTGAAAACTTCTGCCAAACTTCATCGATTACGTATTGCGCAAGTGGTAACACGGTTCTGTTTAAACGCTAAATATTTTAAAGTTAGGTAATCATTTTCAAGAGCACATAAAAAAAGTTTTCACGGTGAGTTGGACGTTTTCAAGCTCGCTGTCTCTACAAAAATATTTTTAAAATTTGTAGTTATATTTAGCTGTTCAAAAGATATCAACATTTCTACAAACCCTTCCAGACGTACTTTTAACCGAAACTAGGAGATTGTGATTCCACAGCATCTGCCATGTTGTCATAAATGTTTTTTTTTCTTTTACACTCGTTACCTATTTCTTAGCTTAAGGACCTTTAATTGCTTGTGGGGCCTATAGTTTTGCGGTAGGATGTGCTGAAAGCAGCTTTCACCATTAGCCAACCAAGAAATAGCGTTAAACTATTAGAAGATGCCATTTATAGAAGTTCTATAAAAGAAATGTAGGAGAAAGTCAAAGAAAGTTCTGCTACAAAATCCGCTCTGAGTAATTCCATGAACACAGCAGGAAACTCCGCAGCCCCTGTATAACACCAAGAACGCAGTGGCGAATCAGTATACATATCATAAAGCTTATGTCCGGTGGATATGGATTGGCTTAAGCATGGAAACGATTTATTCTGCCCACAAACAACTCAGTGAAAGAATACGACCACCACAAAAGTTTTCATAAAGTTTTCGCCTGAAGGAGTTCTTTTTCGATAGGGCACATACAAAAGGCCTTAGCATTTACTATTCGCAGCTGCCGAACATTTAGCGCCAGGTATTGAACAAAGTGATAGTTTCAAGGAGAATTCGCGTTCCAACTGACCACTTTCGTAATCTAAACTTGGCTTATGCAAAATATGATGTCTTCAAACAACTGTCAAACAGAAAAGGCATTGTTCTAAAACACCTTCGCACAAAGATAGTAGTAATCTGACAATCACATGACATTAAAACCAAGCTATCACAAAGCTCCGCAGCAACACCCACTGTCTAATATTAGTCTCCGACACAATTCAAGAGTTTAGTGAACGCTTACAACACATAATAATGGGGTTTCTAGCAAGAGAAATAACCGCACCCCTGAGCACTAATTCTTCATAGCCAAAAACAAGTGAACAGGCTCTTCCTACCTTCTGAAAATTCACAAGGTTGCTATAGATCAATTATTTATCACGCAAGTCTCAAGCAAGCTTATAATATGTAACAACAATACACCTACTGATTTGTTACCAAAATATCGAAATAATCATTTCCTTAATATACTATCCACTGTGCCGCTTTTTGTTCAAGATACACCTCATTTTTCTCAGAATGATAGCTTCACTTAGGAAAACACAAAATGTATCGCATCAGGCCACTCTGGCCACGTTAAATGTCTGCTCTTTGTGTACTAATATACCTCTCACTGAGGGGATCGAAGGGTTTTCAAAGTCACTCATAGAAAGGAAGCAAATACGTAATGATGAAGTTTACCTCTCGCTACAGAAATTAGATTCAATATCGGGAGGTAATCTGCCCGAGGTAGCGGCACCGGATGCTTGATGTTTTCTTCCGCGCTCGAGATCGCCGATGGCGGAGAACGCCTAACGAACCTCTCCTCGACCCTTCATAAGCTTCATTGACAGCCATCGTTAGCGGATGAAGGACGAAGGAACCAAAGTACGTCTCCATGACGCTTCTCAGAGAAAGTTCTGGGGTGGACGTCCTCCCTCAAAGGCTCTTTTTTTTAATATCTTTTTCCATAGATCACAATCGCCCCAATGCGAACGGGTCCTTCGCACCTGGATCTTGTCATCTGGCAAGAAAAGTTCGGCAGTCTCAAGAGGTGAAAACCCTCTGATGATGCATCCCGCTGCGTGGCCTTCTTCATAAGGAAACCTTCTTCCCCTTGACTCTACCTCAACCTCGTGGTTGTACGTACGCACGTATTTTGACATTCCATACTTTCTTTCTGCCAATAACTAGCTCTCGTCAGCGATGAGTCGTTTTCGGAAACGTAAGAAATTGTTTTAGATGTTATTGCGCTATTTCGCTTGTCCACAAGACTGTCTAAATGGCTAGCAATAACGGTGAATTTCAAGTTAGGGAGATTTAGCAATGATTCTTGTGTGTCGCACGTAGAGCGGCAGATAAACCACTATATAATGCTGGGCTATATGAAATACGTGCATTGTATGCCTCATGAATCATAATATGGTTTCGCCTTGATAATTTCGAACGCTAATTGTATACCTAGGCAAAACATCAATAGCAGTTGATTAGACGGCTCAGAAATTTTCAAGTATAGTGCATAGCTTTCTCCTGGCAAGTTACCAAATAGAATTGTGACGCTGAGGCAGTTACTTCTAAGCGTCGAGGATGAGGATGACGAGCAGTAATGTGATTGATGCAAAATTCGTGTAAAAGAATATATTCTTGGTGATGTTCATGGCGAAGCCATTGTAGTGTTTTCAAAATTGACATGTTGGAGCACAGAAAACTCGTTCAAAATCAATGCTTACAAAAAAGCATGCTTTTTTGACCAGAAAATCAAAACATTCACGCTTCAACAAGTTTACATCCCAATAACTCTATTCTGCCAATTGTACCCTTTTCTAAATGCTTTGTTGTGACTTTTGACTAACACTTATTATGAAATGCTCACGTGGAAGTGGTGGTGGGCAAACTCTCGCAGGTCACTGCAATACTATGTAAGTTCCGTTTTTTTTTTGCTACAAAGTGTTACTTATGTTGCATAAATTCGTGTTTATATAATATATAATTTACTGTCATTTCGTCTGGGGCCCTATGACACGCACTAACACTAATGCCCTTCATGTAGTGCAGAAAAAAGCGATGCGTTGTATTCTAAACACTCCTTACTTACCGCCAACCAGTCTTCTTTTCGAAAAATTGAATCTGCTACCAATGCCCAGCAAATATTGAAATGTATTATTATGAATTAGTTAAAACAGAAAAAAAGCGCCCGCATCTGCGCATGGAGCAACTGAAGTAAACAAGTCACAGAGTGGCGGACGTATCCCGTGAATGTTGTGTAATAGGGCATGGTTCAGGAATGCCTAATTGTTACTTCGTCTTTACTATACCTATTTATTGAATGAAGGAGAAGCGATACTTCCAATGAGGATTGGGACGCTGATGACGGGCTGCGCCCCGCTAGTGGCTCAAGATACTGTTGCTTTCATGACATCTACTTGAGACAAGCAAAGCGTCAAGGCAAGCGAAAGCTGAGAAGCCCTTGGCTGAATTCGAATGCGAACTCCGCCGCTTATATAGGTTCCACCAGTGTTACAGGGAGAAAAGAATGAGGGAGAGGAGCGCCCCCCCCCTGCGCATGCTTGGCTTGCTGAACGCCTGATGGGGCTTTATCTTTTAGTGGCTCCTGGAGGAATAGTTTTGCGGTTGTCTTCCTGGGCCGGCAGGAGACGAGAGCATACGCAGTGGGGTGTGGACGTCAAAGCACGACATCGCATGACTAAGAAATTCTCCGCATTTAAAAAATGGCGAATACCACGAAGAGACTTTGTCGCACAGTCTCAGCAAAACCTGGGAGAACGGCCTTTTAGAGCCTTTTTAACGATGGTATTCTTTCCTGTGTTACCTCGATAGGGAAATTTGGGTCTGTCTTTTTGTTTCTCTCTGTCACTCAATTCAGCTACCGGAGCGAAAGTTTAACCCCTTGATGAGCGACCACCCATCTTGATCTCCTAACTAGCATGAACGCTCATTCATACTATTGCATATCAAATAACATTGCATATCAAATCTGAAATATTACGCATATTTCCAGTGATACCAACATGTGAGTAATAAGTAGTGTGTTACTTTATTTTTATAATGCAGATACCTGATTCTACAGACCGCAGTGCTTATTACGCTGCCCTCTCAATGCGGCGTTGTGAACGAGAAAGCGGGCGTTTCCTACGCTTCACAAAAACTACATGGTGCTGCCACCTACCGTTGGCTTTGTATTCTGAAACAACTCGGTTTCTTCAAATTACGCCTACATAACGTCCGGTTTCCTCAAATTACTCCTAGATAGCGTTCATACCCAGCACTATGTAGCAGCTGCAGCCATGCTACAAGGAGAACTGCTCACAGCACTTACGCTCCTAAACTCGAACCCTGACCGCGCAGAACAGGTAGCAATCGCTTTAGCAATGGCGAACACAACCCGCAATACAATTTACACTGATTCCCGAACCGTGGCACAGGCCTTCCACGTGGGCTCGTTGTGTAAAAAGCAGCCCGCGTTTTCATGCGTACCACGTGGCCTGACATCAAGCATTTAATTTGGTTCCCGGGCCATATGGGCTCCGACGCCCATCCACTTGTCCCGAACGCCAACGAACCTGCCCACTCCCAGGCTTGAGACCTTACTCGGCGCGTCAGGAGAGAAAGTGGCCCACAGCCTAAGGGCGAAAAATCACTCCGGAACCAGCTGCAGACCTGCAACAAAATCTGTCGGCACTATCGTCTCGAACGGCGAGCGTTTCCATTACCGGACCCTCAACTCAAACGACCGCGAGCACTATCCTTCCGTCTCCTACAAACAGAAGCATATCCCTCAGCTGCAATTTATGCGAGATTCGTGAGCCAACTAAGGCCGGGGTGCCCCCGATGCGGGTTCTCGCGATGCAACTTACAACATATGCTTTGGTAATGCCCCGAGTGGCGCGTGGACGACGGATCTCCCATCACAGTGAAGCACTGGGATGCTCTTCCCACAAGTCCCCACGAAGACCACCACCTTCGGGCCGTCGAGAGGGCTCAAGACATGGCCATCGATTTTAACCCCCTGGTCCCGTCATGGGTGTGACCCGCAGACGGGGTCCCTTAGGAGGTTATTGTCTCCTGAGGACCAAATAAAGTCAGTCAGTCAGTCGGTCGGTCGGTCGGTCGGTCGGTCGGTCGGTCGGTCGGTCGGTCGGTCGGTCGGTCGGTCGGTCGGTCGGTCGGTCGGTCGGTCGGTCGGTCGGTCGGTCGGTCAAGCGTCCATATGTCAGGCAGCGCCTACTTACTGATCTTCTCGAGTAGAACATCAAATAAACGTTCTATTCTCCCACTTCAGACAGAAGACTATCGTCGTTCGGCAATCATTGCCATTGAAGCATGCAGATGCGCCACCAAGTTTTTATTATCATATTGTAACCGACTACAGGTAATAGAGACTGATTTTTTAGGGTCAAATTACCTTAAGGCGTAGGCTTGTCTGCTGTAGTTGTATTTTGTAGCCAGCCTTAGTATGCGAATAATTCACTAGAAAGCGCTCGCATCGTTCAAAATGTTTCGATAAAGAGACACAGACAGACAGACAGAAAGACAGACAGACAGACGGACAGACGGACGGACGGACGGACGGACGGACGGACGGACGGACAGACAGACAGACAGACAGATGGACGGACGGACGGATGGATGGACGGACAAACAAACGAATTCACTGTTTACCGATGAAATCCTGCGAAGCTTCTCCCCCCTCATCATCAATTGCTTCGTGGATATGCCCTGAATTCTTTCTTAAATTGAAAGCATTTCTCGGCGAACTTCGGCGACTTTCAGCGTATCTATCTATCTATATATCTATCTATCTATCTATCTATCTATCTATCTATCTATCTATCTATCTATCTATCTATCTATCTATCTATCTATCTATCTATCTATCTGTCTATCTATCTAGCCGCCTACGACTTTTAGCTCTCCTGGCCGTTTAAATAATGGTACGATACCAAACTTGGCATGGTACAACATGACTGTATGAAGAACATATTTGACCAGTCACACCATGAAATTCATGACATGTCTGTCATGAATGTCACGATTTATAATTCATGGTCCTGCAGCTCTCGCAGCGGTTTCATTCACATGGCATATGGCTAAACTGGTATGGTATGAAATGATTGCATGACGAACACAAGCGACAGACCCATGAAAATCATAAAATGCGTGTCATGTAACAACATTACTACATGCCACGCTGATGATGCGCTCGCTCCACTTATACATAATTTTGTATTACGGTACGTGAATGGATGACGAAGGTATGATACTGGTGCAAACGTGATAAACATGAGATGCGTCTCACGTAACAACCTGACTACATGCTACGCTCATGATGCGCTCGCGGCATTTTCGCTAACTTCACATGTGCCAAATTCGGTATTACGTGACGTCGATGAATCACGAAGGCATGTGACTGGTGCTAACTTGATAATCATAAGATGCGTGTCATGTGAAAACATGACTTCATGACACAGTCAAGGCGCCAATGCATTTAGACGTGACGCGGTGCGCGTGCTCGGCGGCGTTCATTTCGTCGCGTCACGCCGGCGTTGCCACGCCATTTGCCGGTTCTGCCATGTACTCGCAGGCGTGCGCCACGCTGTGAGGCTTTAACGCGTGCGCGTTTTAGTGCGTCCGGCGTCCCTCCGTCCAGAAAAGAGCGAGACGCAGTGTTGTCTGGGTAACGCGTCCCTCAAAACCTCAACAAGAAGGTCCACCGAACTGTGCGAGAACTAACCCACCACGGCTCGGAAAGCGCCGGCCCGGCCCTCCGCACCGACCACATAAGGAGGGACGACTCCAGTGTAGGCGATGGGGACGATGGAGGTGATAAAAATAAGGAATATGCAATACAAGACGACAGAGACAGACTGGTCACATATCATGACATATTGGCACACTATAAGCTACAACGAAAAGAATGTCCGCCACCACACAAGCACACAGACAGATCTCAAGAAACAGATTGGCAATGATTGCGAACCCGAACCTTTTCAAATCCAGTACACCTGAACAGAGTAAATTCCATACAATACCCACAAACAAGCTGTACCCTTTGTAAGTGCGAACACGCAGATATGGCACATATTCTGTGGCAATGCACACAGCTTACAGTTATATAACGAGAGGACAATATAAAACCGGACCTTCTCGAGGAGCGTTGGCTAAGTGCGCTGACTAGCTCAGATCTGCACAACCAACATTGGGTTACCCAGCGGGCCCGGACAGCGGTGGAGAGTCTACGCCTAACCGCACAAAACGTCGGGGTGGCCTGAGCCCGGGCCGACACCCTGCAGGGTCTTTTTTTTTTCAACGATGCTTTTTGTGTCCAGGATCCGTCAGTCGGCGCGGAATGCAGCATGTCGCATTTCATGCCGGTTGCCGTCGGGCCGCGCCGACAGACGCTGTTCGCACCTGGCGTCAGACTATAAAATGCTCGCGTTTTGCTAACGTAGCGTCGCTGTACCCAGCGTGCGCGCACGTCAACGCTACATTGGTGTATATTGGGCCCTTCATGATGCGCTCAGGGCCGTTTAGCTAGCTCCACATATACCAAATTTGGTGTTACGTGACGTCAATGGGGGCCGAAATATATGACTGGTGCAAACATGATAATCCTGACACGCTGTAATTTAAGAACATGGCAACATACCACGCTCATAGCATGCTTAAGATCTCTTCGCTAGCTCCACATATACTAAATTAGTATCACGTGAAGTGAATAAATGACAAAGATGAGCGACACATCCAACCACGATAATCATGACACGGAAGTCATGTACGGCATCATTTAACTCCACCTCATAACGTTGCGCTGATTTTAAATTGACATATCAACATTTCTTATTCGTGCTTCGCATATCACCGATTGCCACTGTGCGTGGATTCTGCCAATTTGTTATTTAGTTGAGTCGTCAAGCTTGCGAGGTGGTGTTTAGAAATGACTAGCAGACGTTCCAACATGAGTGATAATACTTAATGTCGCCGGTATATCTGCTGCGATGAAATATGGTACCATAAAAGTCATAAAGCAGCTGCAAACATCTGTGCGCAGAGCCACTAGAGTAAGTTTATTTGGGAGCTTAAAAAAACATGACGACATAACCAGTGTTATTGCCTGTGCAACAACAGTGGCTTTCGAGGATCAGATTGGTTAACCGCGCCATCATTATATCAGTTGTGCTGTTAGCATTGTGTCTTTACATTACAGTGTTATGTTGCTGCTGCATCTCCTACTTGCGCCTTGGGGACGGCTTTAAGCTCTCCCATAGTAGAGTACCAAGTACTCTAACTCGTTACCCACTATTTCTAACCCCCGACCCCTGGACACTTGGGGACGGCTTTAAGCTCTCCTATAGTAGAGTACCGAGTACTCTAAATCGTTAACCACCTTTACTGAACACACAGTATCGTTATACTATTCATAGTATCATGATATCGCATGAGTTCATGTGTACAGGTATGCGAACATTGTATTGTCATGGATATTAGAGCAACGATGTCTTTCTTTCAAAGTAGTGACGTTGGTCGTGCTTCATAGATCGGTCGAGGTATATGTGCCCATTAGTGGAATGTTATGAGATTTTTGTTTTTTTTGTACATAGTGCAAATAAACTTTTAAATGTGAAGCATTTCTTAGCGAACTTCGGCGACTTTGAGCGTATCTATCTATCTATCTATCTATCTATCTATCTATCTATCTATCTATCTATCTATCTATCTATCTATCTATCTATCTATCTATCTATCTATCTTTCTATCTCTCTCTCTATCTATTCATCTATCTATCTATCTATCTATCTATCTATCTATCTATCTATATATCTATCTATCTATCTATCTATCTATCTATCTATCTATCTAGGTGCCTACGACATTTAGCTCTCCTGGCCTTCTCGATAATGGTATCCATACCAAACTTGGTATGACATATAATGACTGTATGAAGAACATATTTTACTAGTCATAACATGAAAATCATGACATGTGTGTCATGAATGTCATGATTTACATTTCATGGTCCTGCGCTTTTGCGGTGATTTTGTTATCATGAAATATTGCAAAAATGGTATGGTATGACATTATTGCATGGCAAACACAAGCGACATACCCTAATATGAAAACCATGACATGCGTGTCATGTAACAACATGACTACATGCCACGTTCATGATGCGCTTGCAGCCGTTTCGCTAGCGTCACATATACCAAATTCGGTATTACGGTACGTGAATGGATGACGAAGGTATTTGACTGGTACAAACATGATAATCATGAGATGCATGTCATGTAACAACATGACTACATGCCACGCCCATAATGCACTGGCGGCCGTTTCGCTAGCTTCACCTATACCAAGTTTGCTATTACGGGACGTGAATGGATGAGGAAGGTATGTGACTGGTGCAAATATGGTAATCATGAGATGCGTGTCTTGTAAGAACATGACTACACTCCACAATCAAGGCACGAGTAGTTTTCTGCGTGACGCGGTGTGCGTGCTCACCGGTGTTCATTTCGTCGCGTCACGCCTGCGTTGCCACGCCAGGCTACGGTCCTGCCATATACTAGCAGGCGCGTGCCGTGCTTCCTTGCTTTGACGCATGCGCGTTTCAGCGCGTCCGGCGTCCCTCCAGCATGAAAAGAGGGAGACGTAGTGTTGTTTGGGTAGCGCATCGGCGCGAAGTGCAGCTTGTCGCATTTCCCGCCGGCTGCCTTCGGGCTGCGCAGCCGAACGCTGGTCCCGCCCGGCGTCCGACTATAGTGTGCTCGCGTTTTACTAACGTATACCGTCGCTGTGCCCAGCCTGCGCGTGCGTTAACGCTACATGAGAATACTCCCTTTGAGCCTTTCATGATTCGGTCACGGCCGTCTTGCTAGCTCCACGTATACGAAATTTGTTGTTAATGACGTCACTGAATGGCGAAAGTACATGGCTTGTGAAAGCATGATAATCCTGACAAGCGTTCATGTAAGAAAATGACCACATACCACGCTCATAGCGTGCTCGTGGCCGTTTAGCTAGCTTCAGATATACTAAATTTGGTATCACGTGTCGTGAATAGATGACGAAGGCAAACAAAACATCCAAACATGCATGATAAACGTGATACGCAAGTCATGTACAGCATCTTTTACCTCAGCCTCCCAACATTGTGCTGATTTTAAAGTGACATATAGAGTTTTATCATTTGTGATTCGCGTATCATTGATTTCCACTGTACGTGGGATTTTCCATTTTTTTGCTAAACAGTATTTACAGTGCGTATTTTCCTTTTCTTCATTAGAAATATACGTGTTGTGCAATATCGTTCTGGAGCACGAGAGCAAACTGTCCTCAGAGGTGAATGCAAAAACATCACCTTATGCTCTGAATGACCTCCTTGTTTCTTCATATAGCCTTACTGTTTATATAGGCTTAATCATCTCGATGTTCATGAATGTCCTGTCTTTGTACAATATTTTGCATTGTACAACACTGCTAACGCGAATAAGGTATTTTCACTGTATATAACAGCTTGCACTGTACTTGAGCATGATCATCATTATCCGTCTTTCTGTGTGCACATAAGCTATGTAAGATATATCTGGAAATAAAGTTATCTTAATTTAATGCATGAAAAATCGGCTGTTTTTCGTGGGACGGCTTCATGCTCTCCTATAGTAGTGTACCTACTACTCTAAATCGTTACCACTTTTTTCACACCCCCCCCCCCTACCCACAAGTGCCTCATTTGAGGCCCACGGGACGGCTTTATGCTTTTTCATAGTATAGTACGAAGTACTCTGAATAGTTATACACTTTTTAGAGGCGAAGCTCCTTAAAGCGCCACCCGTTCGTCCCTCGTAGTAGTGCGTAACATGTCTTACGCTTTGACGTGCAAGGTAGTGGCGGTGGGAGATTTCTCCTGTGCGTTGTTCAACAACAAGAAATTCGCAGCGTGCGCGCTAACTAAAAGCCGAATTCTGCTGTTTCTCATTCCCCATTAGCAGCCATTGGCGTGTACATTGAGCACTATCCGACAAGAAAGGGTTGCTACGTTATACTCGCTGGGCGTAACCTCCTTGGTTTTAGAAAGGCTTAGCGAGCGTTGGGCCGCAGTGCCATGAATACATTGAACTAGTACATACCATGAACTCGAGGTGGTTAAAGGTAGGAAGTAGACACGAAGCGCAAGCCGTAAGAAAGTGTACGTCTGCCACATCTCGTTTAATCCTTGGAATGTCCGCTCGATGGCGGTGCTTCGATATGAGTTATATAAGATGAAAAGATGCGAGATGGTGGTACTTGGAGTGTTGACTACATGGACGAACGGACACACAGACACATGCATGGACGGATGCACGGATGTCTCCATGGACGGATGGACGCATGAACGGACGCAGGGGTGGATGCTTGGACGAACGCAGGGATGGACGCACGGATGGGCGGATGGACGCATAGACAATCACACAGACGGACGCATGGACGGACGGAAGCAAGAACTAAAGGAGGGACAGATGCTTCACCTCCCTCTTCATCATTCACCCCGTGGATATGCTACCATTTTTTCCTAAACACACAGTAGTGTCCTAAAGCATTTACCACTTGTTCTAAACACACAGTATTTCATACCACCACTATGGCAATGGCGAGTCCGTTTGGTTAAACGCCCTCGAAGAAGTAAGACTAAAAATTCAGGATGCACGGGATTTCAAATTTCCGCTTCTTGAGCGGAGGTACCCCTCGAAAACGGTATTTTGACGTCGCATTTCATACCTTTTTTACGTCGTTCAACCGTCTTTACGTATTGTGCGATCACTACAGTCTGCTTTGTGTTCCTGGTCAGGCGGCACTGAGTTGGTCTCTCGTGCGGCACTGGGACAGCAGAGTTCTCAGGGAGGCTTTGCTTTTCCTTCAGTGTCCATACGCTGTCGGCTGCTGGCACTGCGCTTCCTTTTGCGCCTAGTGCAAGGGGGGGGGGGAATCTACCGCACGAACGTTTGCCTATTACTTTCTGGGTACTCACCATCGGCATTTGATGCCTAATGTGCACCTTAACAGGGGGCCACAGTCAATAACACTTCCTTCGTTTTATGCAACATCTGTTGCCTAGGCTTTTTATTCATGTTCAGTCACCTGTGCTGGCATAGATGTGTTGACACAACCACATAGTTGAGACAGCTGCTGCTTTGTTGCTTCCGTTGCTTCCCCCAGCCCGCCGTGCTCGCTCTAGTCGGGTGTCTTGGGGCACGTTAACAAATTATTTTCTGCCTGGACACCTACGGGACTTCATGTGGTGCCTGGGATGGGATGTGCTTCCCACTCTCGACCACCTCAAAAGGTGGAGAATGGTCCAGTCAGCAACATGCCAGAACTGCTCCCTTCAGGAAACAAAGCATTTTCTGAGGCATTGCGCCAATGCTCGTGTTTTTTGTTTTTTGGAGAGCCATACATGCTGGATTTCGCTGCCTCAGTGTAAATCACTTTGTTTCTTCTGGGCGTTGTTCGCGGACCACTTCGCCTGTCTTCGCATTGTGGCCGGCTGTTTCTGCCTCTGGCGCAATCGCTGCGAGGCGTTGGCAGCGGGCCGCCACCGCCGCGCAATCTTCCCCATTGTTGCGAAGTGCACCTCCGACGAAGTTACGAAGGGCGCCTCGAAATCCCACCGCTGCCACCACTGTTGCGAAAGACGGCGACGCCAACACGGTGCCGAAGGCGCCACTGCTTCGAACTCCGCCGGGAAGGTCACCAGCCGTTTGGTAGCGTAGGTTTCTCAGCTCGCGACTGCTTCTGAGCAGAGCTGATAGACGAGCGGACGAGACGACGGTGAGTTAAACAAGGTTTATGTGCAGCATATATACAGAGGCGTTACAAATTCGGCACTGGGGCCGACAGAGACTCGAAGAGCCGAGCTCTCCTCTCTAACACATAGGTCTGCTCTCAAATGGGTCTGCTGTCAAAGGGGTCTGCTCTCGACGCGCCGCAGGGCTTCGCCGCAGGGCTTCGCCGCAGGGCTTCGCCACGACGCCGCGTACCATCGCCTTTGGTGATGGTGAATTAGACACTCTAAACACCGAGATGCTGCAAGCACTCAATGGTTTCCAAAGCGTTATTCTGAAGGCTGCCGTCTCGCTGCAGTGGTTTTCCACGATTGGGCAAAATGAATTTTTGAACTATTATGCTATTGTGCTCGTGAACATTTGTGCAAGAATTCCTTCCGTAAAGTTTTCGGTGTGTATTGCAAGTACACTATTTGGTTAATAAAACAATTTTGTTTTCTCAATCTTTCCTGTTGGCCTTCCTTTTTTTTCTTGTACACGCAATTAGCGAGCCATGAGGCGTAATAGAATCGTGTGATTATAAAGGTTTGTAAAAGATCAGAAGTTAAGAAAGCTCTCAATTTCGTGCCATGCAAGGAAAATGCACGACATCGCTACCGCTTCCGTTTGTGACGTGATATTTTACTTCTTATATATTGTTAGTGGTCTCCTCTATACGTAGATAGCAACGGTGGCAGCAGGCATGATACATGGGCTTCAATGCAAGTTACACAAACAGTTTACATATACCTTGTGTTGGATTGCACTAGGCTGCCATGCTCGGTTGGTGTGCCAAGCATGAATACGGCAAAGATAAGACATGGGAAGTGGCGTGCAGCGAACGGAAGCCGCAGTAGGCTTGGTGAATCAGGCAAAGCATGCATTAGACGAAGATGGCTAAGTCGTGGCATCACATGTATTGCGCTGCTATGTAGTGTGTTCAAGCAAAGATTTACACTGCCAAAGCCTTCGAGGATTCCTACTAACAACGGGTGAGCACAAGTTCTTGAATCCGTTAGGTATTAATTTTGCATGAGTGCATCAGTGAACACAGTTTTCTGCGATCCTGACTGGACTGACATAAGCACACAGTTGACCAATTTGTGATGACAAGAGCTTACTTGCTGCTCACAAAGTATATGTTTCACGAAAGGTTTAAACGCGTAATAACTCGGCTACAGAGTTTGTTCATCCTTTACTTTTGGCATATAGTTCCAGCGTTGTGTAGCAAATGTAGCCTTTTTGTTGTTGATGGAAATGCCTACAGCCAGCTTGAGACACTGTCGGCCTTTTCTTCTAATAGCGTCATTGAAATAAACCTAATGGACACACTGTTGCTTCGAAAAATAGTTGAACAGGGAATGCGCTGGAGCCAACGTTTTGAATTGTGGGCATTTCTTTCTTAAGAAAAAAATGTTCCGCCTTGAAAAATCTCACCTTCCCGAAAACAAAGTCACCTAGCAGAAACAGATTTCTCCAGCGGCATTCGCAGTTTAACGGTTTCTCGTCGCTTCACGTCTCTATCTTCCCCTGAAATTCCGCCTTGTTTGGTACTCCAGATGAGAAGGAAATTATATTGGCTGACATAAAATACATGATTCAGTCAAGTACGACACGACCTGTTTGTCTATAGTAGCAATTATTGAATGGGTTCTGATATTCTTGAATAATTGTTTTCTCATTAAGTGCATATTTCTGTTGTGAACAAAAACGCGGTTTCTTCAGATTGATTGTTCACACTCGTGCATGTCTGTGTTAGTGCGACACGTGTGATTAAAAAAAAACTTTAGTTTTACTTCTTCTGACCGAACTCCGCTTATTGAGAAATCAGTCAGCTTTCGTTCGTCCACTTAACAACATGCGAGCAACATTTAAAAATGTTTGGTTTTAACAAATGGCAGCGTTGCCCAAGCGGCCATGGAAAAGATGTTCAAGAAAGCACGAACTGATTCAGCTTGCATGCAAAGAGGGAAAGGAGAGCTTTCGCGAGAACCCCTTTCCGCATGTTTCGCACCATTTCTCTGTATTTACTGACCCCACCAGTGACGTCAGGATCGAAGTTTTTGTTCGTGAATTATTTCTATTCGGGTACACGGCAGCCAACAGTGGTGAAAGGGGCGCTTCAGCACTGGATCACCATGTGAGAGCATAGAGAAACATACTTACATAAGGAACAGACACTCCCGTAGGGCGATAGTTATAGCGTGAGAACAAAGCGACGACAAAGGGACAACAAGGAGACAAGCGCTAATTTTCAACTCCTCTCCTTATTGACCCTTTGTCGTCATTCCGTTCTCAGGCTATAACTATTGTCATGGGATACCAACTAGTTCAAACTGCCACACTTCCCGTAGAGCCCTGTGGCTGAGCCACTGCACTGCTTTCAGTGCCATGAGTGGCTGGTCAGACCCGATAAGGTCTTCAGCGTTGATAAAATAACAACAAATGATTTTCTTACCAATGCTGGGATTTGAGCCCGTACCATCATGCTCTAAAAGTGAGTGTCTTTACCACTAGGCTACACACCCATGCTTCCTGAAGTGTAATACATGTACAGTACATCTCAACCACATAAATGTGGACCCTTTGTGCAGAACAAATGCAGAATGTGTTAAAGCATTAAAAGTCCTCAGCCAGACACGATGTAGGATGGCTGTGAAAAATTGCACGAATCAATAAAATTTCTTCTTCGCAAACATTTGGTGCCAAACTTGGGTTTTCATTTTTCTCATGAAGTGGCTATTACATATCTTGACAAAGGAGGAGAGGCGAGCAAGGGTGCGTCATTTAGAGGTTGGTCAGACCCCTTCCTGCTGGGCCGTGAAAAGGTTCGAGTGGCCGCTCTTTTTATAGTAGATTTGTCTATGGTGAGAGCGCGTCACATTGAAGGCACAGGGAGTTCCCGCCCCTTGATTACACGCTCATATATTATCTTTTATTTTTTTATGCGCGCTACACTTTGCGATACTTGAGGCATGGTTCTAGTACCGGAGTCACTGCGCCGCTATTCAGGCAGAAGTAAATGGCAAGACCTAAATAGTCGAACTGAGCTATTGGTGACTACGTTTCTAACCACCGGCCCACTAGCTGCGGCAAAGTCGTTGTGCTGTGAATAAAGTTCGTTCTCTTCCTCTCACTGCCTCTTTGTTTTATAAATGCAAGTTTAGTAAAAAAAAGAAAGGGAAAATTACAGTGGTAAGAAAACGAAAACTTAAAAAAAAGCAAAGGAGAAGAAACTAAATGCCACTTGCGTCTCACAACTCCGCACAAGGAAACTATTTCGTTGTATATAAATGTTTGGCAACCATTGATCCCGCAGGCAACTGTATACGCTGATGTTTGCGACGGCAGGGTGTCTTGATGACGTGACCTGTTCGTCTTCTGGTGTGATATGCAGAAATATCAATTGATCGATTGTCGTATGATACTTGCACTATCATGTGCTATTGTACAAAAATGCGTGGGACTACTAACCGCATGCAACTCAGAAATCGATCAAAGCGTTATTGAATTCCTTGGTTATTTATTAGTTTTTTTACCAGAAGTGAAAGGCAATTTATTTTTTTTACATTTATTTGAGTACGTCTCGCTTCACCTTACAACATTTGCGATCAAGTATTCTGTATTTTAATACCCAAAAATTTCAATACTAACACGGCTATTGATTGATTGATTGAATGAATGATTGCTTGATATGCGGTGTTTATCATCCCAAAACTATCATATGAGTATGAGAGACGCCGTATGGAAGGGCTCCAGAAATTTCGGCCACCTAGGGTGATAAACGTGCACCCATATCTGAGCGCGCGTGCCTACAACATTTTCACCTCCATAACTAATGCAGCAGCCACAGCCGAGATTCGATCCCGCAACCTGCAAGTCAGCCGCCGAGTGTCTTAGCCACTAGACCAACGCAGCGCGGCAAACATCACTATAGTTTGCTCGCTGTGTCAACATGCTTTTTCTTTTATATGGTTTGGCCGTCGTTATTTTATTCTGAATTGATCACTAAAGCAATTTAGACAGAAGCCTTCGAGCGAATAGGGATTACAGATCACTAAATTGTAGTACAGACGACAGTATGAATACAGTGAGCGATTAGCAGAAAAAAGTATGACATTACTAAAATTCACGAACATCTTGAAAACCAGTTTTCAAAGCAAAATATGCACAAAACTTCTCGAAACGTGTAATAAAATTGTTAGGTCAAGCTTGTAAGCTCTAGTTTTGTGCTGCTGTTTTTCGATGTCACTAAATTTTACGCCGCAATCGTAGCGACTCCGCCTATATAAACTCTCCCGAAATTTAACTGTCATCGTTAACTACCTTCTGATTTGTTTGCCTTACAGCTAGAAAATATTACGATGAAATTGAGCGTGGTTGCCTGGTTAAGGGCGGAAAAGCTGAAACTGACGTGATTTTCTCAACGATATGAAGAAATGCAGTGCATGAGGAGCAAGCCATTAGCCGGGCATGCTTAATACTGGTTGTTCTGCATCTCGTGTGTGAAATAAAACACAACGATGAAAAGAACCTAAGAACGGCAACGGAAGGTTACTGTTAGGAAGTAGGGGTGCTTCTGTAAGAATCACCCCTGCTTCTGTAATCAAGCTTTTGGACAAGAAAGTACCATTGCTTTCTCTCTTCTGGATAAAGTGCAATCGTGGATGATGGGATAGGCAGGGTAGATGCTGCCAGCAAAACAAGCATTCAAGACCACTGTGCGTGAAGTTTATAAGCTCACCCGAGCTCAAAAAGGCTCATCAGTCAATGGCCAATACACTTTATAGCCCAGATACGGTGAGAATTACAGGAGAAAATAATCATTATTCCAATAAATATAAGTGACAGAAAACAACTTGTGGAAAGCATAGGTGCTCAGCGTACTCAGCTGCTCGTATAAGAACGGCACCCTATCCAAGCTGCATCTGTATGCAGCCCATAATAAGTGGTTGATTGAAACAGGAAAGAAATGCAGCCACCCCAATAAAATGTTTGTTTCCAAAAGAAGGAGAAGGGTGGTACTGTTGCGTCCTACCAAGATGGTAACATACGCCACGCATCTGCTTCTTTTTCAGCATTCTTTTTTTCTTCTGTATGCTTACCTCCTATTATCCTGGTTCGCTTTGTATTGACTGAAGCTCATTGGTAAGAGGGACGAGTGCAAAGACATTTCTTCAGATCACATCATCGACACTGCTGTTGTAGTCACGTGGGGGACAACTGGGCCCCCCGTATGCTCCTTAGAGCCAAGTCCACTGCTCAATGTTTTGAAAGGACAGTATTTCCAGCAGACAACTCTCGTTTTTTTTGTTGTTTTCCGAAGCGTTCATAAAGCCCTCCATAATTTCTGTGAAACGAGCTACTTAATGCTATATCGTGTGGAAAGTGGACCACGAGATTGTGTGGAGATTTAGCCTACTTGTCTGATTTCAAAAATGTTTAACTTCGGAAAGTTATTGTCACGTAGTCTTAATAATGACAAAAACAGCAGTCGCCGCATTCAAGGTGAAACTTCTTATTTGGGCGACCCTCTTTGGAAACGAAAAGCAAAACTACACCAATACACACTGAACACAAATAGCGGTGTACAGAGCGTCGGCAGTCGATAAACTGATCTTTGCTTAGGAACGTCAGTACTTAGCATACGGCATCAAACATTGCAGCGTTCTTATGGGCGCGGACGAAAGCTCTTAAAAAAGACGTTATCACTCACGTCATACGCGTAATCTTCACAAATGAGTGCAGTCAGCCGTGAAACATTTCAAGCATTGCGGCACGCCTTGCGCCGAGCATTTTAAGTTTTTGTGGGCATAACTCAATCAAACGCACCAAAATAAAACACTAATCACGTGAGGCAACATCCTGTAATATAAGGGGACTAGCCACATATAAAGTGAGCTTTCGATAAGCCATTTTATTTTTTGGGAAACCCAGCCCAGTATTTTGATTAGCACTAGCCAGGTAACACAAAGGCAGAAGAGAGATACTAACTAAATGAAAGAAGCTCACAGAAGAATTTAGTTCCACAATCAAGAAACAGGGTGCTCTACTATGCCTTAATGCTCATTTTCCATTCCGCAAACTTGCTCTTGCGTCTCTGGGAAAGCAAACGCCACCAGTCATCTTAACTTAATTAACAAGACAATGACAAAAGTGAGACTGCATAAAGGCCAGGAAAATAGCAATTATATAGTGATAAAAAGTAAGAAAATGTGTACTTAACACTTGAATGCAGCTAGTTGAGCCATTGTACTTTGCTTGTCCGGAGATGGACAGTGCGGGCTTCTGCTGCTTTGCGAAAGAATTGTCGCGTGCCCAGAAACCAAAAGAAAAAAAGGAACGTTATGGTGTGTGGGCTCCCAGTGTTGTATGGTAATTAGGGCACCCATGAAGCCCCAGCCTGAGCTAGCAATAAGCCCGAGGTAATTAGAATATCTTTTTTGTTCAAGTGTGCACCTAGCGATAAAGAGCGAAATTTTTAATGAAGTCGCTGAGGAAAGAAAAGAAAGCGATAGAAAGAAAGAAAAGACGAGGTTCTTTTTCATTATGGTCGCTTTGGTAAGTTGGTTTTGAGATAACTTAATCGTGCGAACTGACAGAGCATGGCACTGCAATCAGTAAGTCTTTTAAAGGTGAGGGAAAACACGTGGTAATTCACTGACAGCGCGTCTCCTTTAGTGCTTGGTGCGAATTCAGTACATGTACCTGTAATATTTAATTTGCGTAATGACCCCCTTAGCTGAAATTCACATCACCAAGGTGTTCATACGTGCTGTTGGCGTCAACGACAAGGAGCATCAATCGAGGGGAGGGCTCGTTTTCGCTGCATGCAACTATTCGACCTTAACACACAATGACGCCATTGAAAAAATACGGGAAGGTATTGAATGGTTCCAACTTAGATGCCGTCGTGAAATTCCCTCATTGCGATGCAAAAGCCCGATATGAGATCTTGAAGTAGCTTTAACCAAAATGTGGATAGATTTGACGGGCGCGAGAAGGCGGGTAGTGTCGAAGGGATTCAAACTCCCAATTTTTTTCATATTTAAATGTTTACAGCTATTTATATACGCGCTACTAACATATATCAAGAGCTATTAGCACGCAATACATATAACGTTTCGCTGCGCCCCAGTTATATTTCCATACGTCTCTAAACCAGGTAGGTTCCTTCTTTAGGGGGATCTGCAACCGAGATGAATGGGCAAGAAGCTTCTTCGTCAGTGGTTAGGTTGTTGGCTGTATTGGCTAATTCTTAGTAGCCAATAAATTATGGGCTGGGGGCTGTCGGAGATGGCCTAATTCCTCCCGGAATACTTCACCCTTCCTTTTACCTGCTGTGCATAGATCTCGACTGAAATTTGGAAGTAGGTTTTGTTCACCGTGCATGCATATGGTCTAATTTGTTTTCGGTATTCTGAACTAACACATACAGACCACTCTCCGCAATGCGTCAGTTTGCAATGCATTGATCAGGAGAACCGAAATGTCTTTCACATTGAAAAGGAGTTTTCACAAAACTTCAACAACAACAACAAACGACTACCTAAACCGTTTTAACTGAAGAGCAATCCTGCTGCAAAAGAAAACGAGCTCCTTAACACGATTCCTAACTCCCCCACTTCCTCAAAAAAATAGTATGTCTCCTTTATGTTAAAAATACTGGCATAGCCATCAGCAGAATTTTAGAACAGAAGTCAGAAAGGCCGCGTACAAACAGAGCAAGTCAATAAACCTTCAGTCAGAACCCCTAATGACTGCCCACCCAAAGTGTCCGAGGCGCCATCATAAAATCAGTTGTACCCACTTTCAGGAAAGGGCTGTAAATGTGCGTGATTTCACCTCCGATGGTTCGGTCAATATTCTGTTCCTGATTCGCAACGCTCATTATAGCATAGGTCAAATAAATATCAAAATAGTTCTATAACTGAGATTTGAAGCATGTGCCGAGCATATCAGCACACTACGTTTAGTCTGTTACCTCCCTGTCCTTCCTGCTTCCTTCCTCCTCCTACGCTTAGTCTGACTTCGTGCAGATGGAGACAAAGTCGAAATAAGCTCAATTCGAGCTGGCTTGGCATGTCGACAAAGAAAGCTTTCAGGTGTGCTCAGTGTCTGTCTAGCTTTCTCGATGAATTTCGAGAAAACTACATGACTGCAATGCCGCTGCAAAGCCAGTGTGAGTGGAGACACCAACCCCGCCATTCCACTGGAGCCAAGTGTCATTGTTCAACTTGCAACGGTGACACTCGACCCCACTCGAGCCGCTCAGCCTCGTGAATGGGAGGTCTCTTTCACTTTGAAGTGAGGTTGCAGAACATGGGCTCTTATGCTTTTATGGCTTTGTTTCTGGGCTACGGCCTTTCTGTTGGACTTGAAAAATAAATTAACGTGCCTGGACACTAGATTAAAGTGAAATCGCTTGTTACCTCTTTGCTTGTGATTATTTAGTGTTGTTTATTGCCAATAGTACGCGCGGACAGGAGAGCTAGCTGATTACTACACGACTCCATTTCACGATACTTGAACTTTTGTCGTTCCAAAAAGTTCGACCTTCCTAAATTGAGATCTGTTTGCTGTGTAGGCGTTCTTAAGGTTGTGTAGTCTTGAGCAGACTATGTATTTATTTATTTCCTACTTTTCTTTAAATTGCGAAGGATCTCTTAGCGGACTTCGGCGACGTTGAACGTATCTATCTATCTATCTATCTATCTATCTATCTATCTATCTATCTATCTATCTATCTGTAGTGGGGAATTCGCAAAGCACTGACTAGTCGGACCATTCCTTAGTGCGAAGGGCGAGCGTGTGCAGGAGTTGTAGACGCTGGGCTGCCCGAGCATTTCTGTCTGTACCGGCTGCCTGCCTACTACCTGGCGTCACTATTAAACTCCCTTGCATAGTGGTGGAGGTGCTGGGTACGCAAACCTGGAACTTCGAAGCCGGAAGCTGCCCAATGCATCCGAAATGCCTGATCAGACGACCGAGCAAGGCACCACCCTGCAAAGCACGGCCCAATCTCAACTGGCCATCGTACCTTCTACCCTGCGCACGGGATCCCCCTTTCTTCAGTGGCACCGAGGACCAAGATGTGGAAGACTGGTTGCAGCTGTTCGAAAAAGTGAGCGCCGCCAACAAGTGGGACGACCCCTCGAAATTGGAGTATGTCCCATTTTATCTTAAAGACGTCGCCAGCCTGTGGTTCACAAACCACCATACTGAATTTACCACTTGGGCCGCTTTCAAGACCACCCTTGCAGCTGTGTTCGATCGCCCCGCAGTGCGCAAGCTGCGTGCTGAACAGCGCCTACGCGGACGAGCACAAAGGCAGGGCAAAAGCTTCGCAAGTTATATTGAAGATGTCATCGATTTATGCCGGCGCTTTAACCCTGAGATGACCGAACTAGACAAGATTAGGCATATCTTGCAATGAATAGACGATGATGTCTTTCAAATGTTTGTTGCAAAGGGCCCAAGTACCGTATCCCAACTTGTGACCATGTACCAGAGCTTGGAAGAGATTCGGAAACAACGTGCGTCAGTTCGGAGGTCGACGACAGCAGACGACACTCTCGCTGCCCTGGCCGTCGGTGGTGACAGCACCCTGCTAGAGCAGATAAAAGACTATGTACGCGAAGAGGTCGCACGACAGCTTTCGTGTCTTTCGTATCTGCTGACCACCGAAGCACCAACGAACCGCCTAACACTGACAATCAGACAGGCTATTCAGGAGCAGGTCTCCGAGGCGTTGCCATTACCTACATCTGCCTCTCCACCAACGCCTGTTGCCGCGCCACTGACTTATGCGGCCGTCGCGGCAATGCCTCCACTTTGTATGCTTCTGTATACGCCACAACCTGTGCGACCTTCCACCGCGCCGTTTCCTCCTACAGAGCAGCACGGAGGAAATCCTTGGCGCACTGCTGACAACCGGCCCATTTGTTATTTTTGCGGAATTCCAGGTCACGTTGCACGTCTATGTCGTCGGCGCTTCGCAGTTAATGCACGAATATTCGCTGACTACTCGTATCGGCCTCCATACCACGCTCCTCACGTGCCACCTGAAGTTCACGAACGCGATGCGCCAGCTACTTCCAGCACCCGAACCTCCGCTTCTCGCCGTTCTACTTCCCGCTCGCCTTCCCCTTCAACAAGTCGTCGTTCTGTATCGCCTATGCGTCGACGACCCACCTTCATTGAGACGGAAAACTAACTGCCACAGCTCCGGAGGCACGAGCTGCGTCATCGTCTAATCGTTTAGGTTCTCACCTGTCTCCTGCCAATCTTATTGATGTAATCGTAGAAGGTGTACGAACACTTGCACTCATCGATACCGGTGCCGCAATATCTGTGATTAGTCAAAGACTCTGCCGCTCTCTTCGTAAAGTGACGATGCTGCCGCCCGTGGTTTCACTTAGCAATGCGAGCGCCCAACAAATTGAGCCCGTCGCGGCATGTACAGCAAAAGTGGTTATTCGAGACGTGTTGTACATCATTGAATTTTATGTGTTGGCTTCATGTTCCCACGATGTCATCCTAGGATGGGAAGGAAGGAAGGAAGGAAAATAGAGGGAAAAGAAAGGCAAAGAGGTTAACCAGCCTATAGGCAGCCGGTTTGCTACCCTGCGCATGGAAGAGGGATGGGGAAGATGAAAAAGAGCGGAGAGGGAAGATAGAAACAGCACATTCGGCAGCACACGCGCGCCCACTCAGTCATTGTCCAGTCTTGTCTTTCGCGATGTGTGACATTGCTGTTACAGTCGCTTGTTCAAGTCGGTGTCGCGTAGGAATTTCAACAGAGCCTTCGTCGCCTTCTGTTGCAAGGTCTTCTCTCGGGCACTTGACAGAATAGTGTCCACAGACATTTGGCTGTTGTCGATGCGCGCAAAAGCAGACGCCAGTGACTGTCTCTGGATTTCATACAATGGACAGTCACACAGGATGTGGTGTAGCGTCTCTTCGCAATGACAGACATCGCAGAGAGCGTTGTCGGCCATTCCTATGACAAAGGAGTAAGATTTTGTAAATGCCACTCCTAGCCATAAGCGATGAAGAAGGGTGGCTTCTCTTCGGTCGAGTCCAGTGGGCATACGGAGAGCCATCAAAGAGGACAGGTGGTGTTAAAGATTCGTATCGAAGCTTGGTGGGCACCGTAGTGAAAACGTGATTTCACGCGCAAGTCGTCGAAGATTACTGGCAGCATCAATCCTCGAAAGTGGTATGGCTTCTTCTCGTGTTCTTTCAAGGGCTGCCCGCGCGGCAGTATCGGCATGTTCGTTCCTTATGATGCCGCATTGACTTGGCAGCCATTGAAGCGTCACATGATGCCCTTTCTCGAGTAAAGTGTGAAGAAGGCATCGAATTTCGAAAACAAGCTGTTCGTACGGGCCGCGACGCAGTGCTGAGAGCACAGATTGTAGGGCAGCCCTTGAGTCGCTGAAAATCGACCATTGTTGCGGTGGTTCTCGATTGACCACACAAAGTGCAGCGCGCAAAGCAGCTAGTTCCGCTGCTGTAGATTGCGTGGAGTGGTCAGTCCTAAAGCTGATGGTAACACCTCTTGCTGGGATAACTACTGCCCCTGACGAACACTGGTGGTTCGTGGAACCATCGGTGTATACAAGTATGCTGTCTGAATATTTCTCGTGCAAAAGAAGGAGAGACAGTTGTTTCAGCACGGGCGACGAAAACTCAGATTTCCTCCGGATCCCTGGTACACTAAGATGCACTGTGGGTCGAATAAGACGCCAAGGTGGTATGGATGGTTTAGATGCATGAGTGAAGCCCGAGGGAAGTTTATCGTTGTATTTCACGATAATTTTGGCGAACGATGCTTGGCGCCTCTCTGAAGGCAACAGTGCAAGGTGATGGCCGGGGGCACGTGCGAAGTGTCAGATGTGCGTTCTCAGGACTTCTACAACAATGTGAGTTTGTATCGGATAGTCACCAGCAATTGCAATTGTTGCTTCTGTTGACGTACATCTGGGCAGACCAAGGCACACTCTCAGCGCTTGGGCTTGTACTGCCTGTAAAACACGAACATTGGTCTTGCAGGTATTGCTAAGCACGGGCAAGCTATATCTGAGGAAACCGAGAAACAGGGCCCTGTAGAGCTCCATCATTGCGTGTACTGACATCCCCCACGTCTTTCCTGCCAGGAACTTGAACAGTTGAGAAATAGCGGTCAGGCGCTTCTTTATATAGGTCACATGCGGACTCCAACAGAGGTTCCTATCAATAATGATGCCCAGAAACCGGTGGGTTTTGGTGTAAGAAATCGGTCGCCCGCAGATTGAGATGACATAAGGGGTCATTGCTTTGCGAGTGGAAGCCACCAGCGCGCATTTTTCTGGTGATATGCTGAGACCTTGTTTGAAGAAGTAGTTGGCAATCATAGTTGCTGCTTTTTGAAGCCGGGAACGTATCTGAGGACGTGTGACTGCCGATGTCCAGACACAGATGTCGTCTGCGTATATTGAAACTTTAATGGTGCTTGGAAAGTATTCAGCAAGGCCAATTAGTGCAAGATTGAATAGCGTCGGGCTAAGAACTCCGCCTTGAGGAACACCCCCGGAAGTATAGCGTCGCGTAGTTGGGCCATCTTCTGTTAACACAAAAAATGACCTTGCAGCCAGGTAACTCGAAATCCACCGAAAGACTCGACCACCAAGTCCAACCACCGCAAGAGCACCCAAGATGGCTTCATGTAGTATATTATCATAAGCGCCTTTCACATCTAAAAACAAAGCTGCAGATAGTCGCTTACGGGATCTTTCGTGCTGAACGTACGAAACTAGATCAACGACATTGTCAATAGAAGAGCGGTCGCGTCGGAAACCAGCCATTGAATTCGGATAAATCTTGTAGTATTCAAGATACCACTCCAGGCGGCCTAGTATCATCCGTTCCATTATCTTCCCTACGCAGCTGGCCAGTGCTATTGGGCGGTATGAGGTGAGTTCGAGTGGGGATTTGCCCTGCTTCAAGATGGGTAACAAGCGGCTTACTTTCCAGTCATCAGGAACATTGCCATCTTGCCACGAGATGTTGTAGAGGCTCAACAGTTCTCTCCTTGCACCTTCCCCAAGGTTGCACAAGGCTCGGTACGGAATACCATCTGGGCCCGGAGAAGTTGAACGCCTGCAGAGAGCTAGTGCCGCCTCGAGCTCCTCTATTGTAAAAAGGAGGTCCATGTGGTAGTCACGGGAACGGGGGACGTCACCTCTCACTGGAGAATCTGGACGAGTGGCTTGGTTGGCGATCTGCGCACAGAAATCTGCGACATCGATGTCTTGCCTCCTTTGAAATAGCGTGAGCGCTTTGAGTGGAAAGCGCTGTTCCGTAGGGTGACGCAGACCTTGCACCGTTTTCCAAATGTGTGAGAGTGGCTTGCGAGGGTCTAGTGACTGGCAAAACGTTGTCCATCGTTCCGACGCTAATCTATCCATGCGACGCCGAATCTTCTTTTGCATCCTCCTGGCTGCCCTAAGATCGTGAATTGATTTTGTACGCCGATACCGACGCTCCGCCCGGCGTCGCAGTGCTCGGAGTCGCTCCAACTCTATATCAAAGTCGTTTCGTGTGGAAGATATCGTCACCGTGCGAGTGGCGTTTTGCATTGTGCTCTTGATTGTTTCCTCTAACCCAGATCGTAGGCCATCGCTGCAAGCATCTTCCATGTCAGATTTGAAGTTGGTCCATTGGACTGCTCGAATGGTCGTCCGTGGACCATAACTAGACAAGCCTTTGATGTTAAGGTAGATTGGAATGTGATCACTTCCTCGTGTCTCAACATCTGGAAACCACTTGACGTATCTCGCGAGGGAGTTGGAGACAAAAGCAAGGTCGAGACAGCTGCCGTATTTCACCCCTCGAAGAAAAGTGAGGCTGCTGTCGTTCAGGAGAGTAAGGCCATAGTCGTAGGCGATGTTTGCTAACCTGCGTCCTCTTGCATTTGTCCGCGTACTTCCCCATGCGTGACTGTGCGCATTGAAATCACCTATGAGGACCCATGGTGCAGGACACACTCTCAAAATATCCGCTATTCTCCTGGAATCGAGATTACTTGACGGCGATATATAAACGCCTATGAGAGTAAACATGAGTTGGTTCTTTTTCACAGTGATGCAGACATACTGATTGTCATCGTGAGGTGCAATTGGTTGCACAACATACGTCAGTTCACGACGAACAAAGACGATGATTTTGCTGCGCGCACCGTTCGTTGAAGACATGACAGCTTCGTACCTCGATAGTCTTATTGGTTTCGACAAATTGGGTTCACAAATGACGATGATTGGAAACACGTTGGTAAACACAAACTGACGAAAATCTGAAAGGCGTGATGTTAGTCCTCTGGCGTTCCATTGGATGACGGATGCAGCCTTGACTTCTTTACGAAAAGTTGAGGTGTGAGTAGCCATCTTCCTAGTTGAGAGATTCAAGCACTGGGCTTAGGGCGTCCAATAGTCCAAGTGTGCTTCGAGCAGATGTTGTCTTCATGTCGACTAATATCGCTCGGATGGCTTCTATAAGGGAACGCAGCACCGAGATCACTTGACTATCAGTTTTAGGCAAATCTTCCATGGTTGGAGACGGCTCTTGTGTGGCCACAACCTGCAGAGGTTCCTTGGCAGAAGAGCGCGTCGGGAGCGTGGGCCATTCCTCCAGAGAAGGAGGCTTCTCTGTTTCTTTCGTAGAAGTGGTAGGCCCTTTCGCGGCGCTACTGGATAGAACCGCTAAAGCGTGGGAAGGAGCGTCTCGGGTATGTGCCTTCTTTGAAGACTTTCGATGATGCCGACGTCGACGCCGACGCCGGACTACTTCGGCTGCCTCCCTGTGTGTTGAGTTGTCTCGGGCCATTTGTCTGAGAACCGAGCGCTCCTTTTGGATTCGAGGACAGTCTTTCGACGAGGCAGCATGAGGACCACTGCAGTTGGTGCACTTCAGAGTAGTCGCCCGACAGGCGTCTTCAGCATGAGGTTCAGCGCAGCGGGGACACAGTCGTAAGTTGGGGCAGACGCCCTTGACGTGTCCTAGCCTGAAGCACTGATGACATTGAAGTGGCTTTTGGATGAATGGTCGAACCGGATGTCGAAAATGTCCAACTTTAACGTAGGATGGTATGCAATCTCCCTTGATAAACACTTTTACGCAGTGCGTATTTCCAAGGCGCCGCACTTGTGTAATGACAGTTCCCTCGTTTGCAGGCTTGATGAGGGTAGACAAGTCAGCATTAGGAATGGCAGTGTCGATGTCATAAATTACACCGGCAATTGATTTGTCATCCATCGGGAAAAAGGGGCGCATTTTAATGCCACCTAGCTCAGTAATTTGCTGCAGCTGTCCTAGCGCACTCACATCGTGCACGTCTATGGCGAGAATGTTCTTCCTTGGGTTTACTCGTACGTCCTTAATTTGATGTGGCACCGCACATTCGAGAGCAACCGAAAGGGCGTGCCGGTTCAGAAGCCGTAGGTTGCTTGATGGATCTTCGGGCATGAAGATGATGACGTGCGGCCAGCGCGCAGGCCTTGAATGCACAGTCGCTGTGCTTGCAGGAGCTGATGCTGCTGTATTCGTCGTCCTTCTCTTCGCCCTCTTACCCCGGACAGGTATAAAGCTGCCATCGGATGTGTCCTCTTCCGACATAGAATACAGATCGGTGTCCTCAGTGTCACTGGGAGAGCCAGCTCGCTTCCTTGTGGTTGACGGGTGTGAGGACCTGTGACCAGGCGGGCCTCTGGCATGCTCCATGTCCATCACCGGAAGACGGAGAGGCGAGGCACCTCAAAAGACCGATGATTTCACTAAAATAAAACAGAGCGCAAAAACAAGCGTTCTTCTAAAGAGACACTTCTTCTTCCTCCATCCTAGGATGGGATTTCTTATTACGTCATCACGCCGTCGTGGACTGCGCTCGGGCAGCCCAGCGTCTACAGCTCGTGCACACGCTCGCGCTTCACCACTCAGGGATGGTCCCACTAGTCAGTGCCTTGCGAATTCCCCACTACAAAGTGGTCCAGAATTCTTTTCCTCGCTTGACCTTCGCTCAGGTTATTGGCAGGTACCAATGGCTGAGTGTGATCGTCCAAAAACGGCGTTCTTCACACCGGATGGTCTCTATGAATTTACCGTAATGCCATTCAGACTCTGCAATGCACCCGCCACATTCGAGCGAATGATGGACAGCATTTTACGCGGTCTCAAATTGAACTTATGGTTATGCTATCTTGGTGACGTTGTGGTCTCTACACCCGATTTCACTTCGCATCTCACTCATCTGCGCAAGGTTCCACAGTGCCTTACAAACGCCAGGCTTCTACTTAACCTGAAGAAATGTCACTTCGGGGCTAAACAACTCACCATACTTGGTCATGTCGTCTCAAAAGCCGGCACCCTTCCAGACCCTGACAAGCTTCGTGCTGTTGCCGAATTTCCTAAGCCGACTACAGTTAAAGAACTACGGGGCTTTGTGGGCCTGTGCTCCCATTTTCGTCGGTTTGTCCGGAACTTTGCTTCTATATCGTCGCTCCACTCACCAAACTTCTTGCCAGCCCCGCAGATCTTTCGAATTATACAGCAGCCTGTGACCAATCCTTCGCAACACTGCGCTAACTCCTTACCTCACCACCCGTACTGCGTCATTACAACCTTACTGCACCGACTGAAGTACACACGGATGCAGCTCGTCGGTCTTGGTGCAGTACTCCCGCAACGCAAACCAGGTTTTACAGAGTATGTGGTCGCCTATGGCAGCCGCGCCCTCACTAAGGCAGAAGCCAACTATTCTGTTACGGAAAAAGAGTGCCTGGCGATTGTGTGGGCGTTAAACAAGTTTCGGCCCTATTTGTATGGCCAAACTTTTGATGTGGTAACTGACCATGACGCACTCTGTTGGTTGGTTTCATTGAAAGATCCTTCTGGTCGCCTCAGACGTTGGCCTTTACGCCTCCAGGAATTCGACATACGCGTCGTCTACCAATCAGGACGAAATCACTCTGACGCAGATGCGCTTTCACGATCACCCGTGAAATTTGATGATACGGATATATATGCCCTTTACCTTCCCCTCTCTGCCGTCAGCGTCATAGACATGCCATCTGAACAGCGGAAGGACCCTTGGATTGTCTCGCTCTTGAATATGCTTTCTGGCTCATCAACTCCCTGTTAACCGCGTGCTCTTCGCCGCCAAGCAACGCATTTCGCCATACGGGACGGCCTGCTATACCGCCGCAACTATCAAGTGGTGGGTCGTAAATGGCTGCTAGTCATACCCAGCCATATGCGGTCTGATATCTGCGAATATTTTCATGCTGAACCGTGACACGCACACGCTGGTGCGATAAAGACGTATGAGCGGATCCGCCAACGTTACTACTGGCAGGGTATGTACACGTTTGTACGCAAACACATTCGCTCATGTTCCGTGTGTAAGCAGCACAAGACCTTTACTCATTCACCTGGTCAACTGCAGCCTTTACCATGTCCTGCACGCCCATTTCACCGTATTGGGATTGACCTATACGGCCCGCTACCGTGCTCTGTTGGTGGTAATCGATGGGTGATTGTGACTGCCGACCATCTGACAAGGTACGCCGAAACGGCAGCGCTACCTTCGCCTGGTGCTCGTGACGTTGCAACCTTCATCTTGCATAGGTTTGTTCTTCGTCATGGTGCACCACGGGAGCTCCTGAGTGACAGGGGCCGCGTATTTTTGTCCGAGGTTCTGCCGCAGCTCTTACATTCATGCCGTACGGTACACCGCACATCAACAGCCTACCACCCTCAGACGAACGGCCTAACGGGACATTTTATTAGAACCCTCGGAGACAGACATGCACGCTATGTATATTGGTTCCGACCACTCCAATTGGGGCGTTGTTCTTCCTTTCGTGACATACGCCTATAATACGGCGATTCAATCAACAACAGGCTTTTCTCCGTTTTTTCTTTTATATGGTCGTGACCCATGCAGCACACTCGACACAATTCTGCCATACAATCCTGATGCCTACGAGTTCAGCCCAGTTTCTGAAATGGCCGAACATGCCGAAGAAAGTCGTGAGCTTGCACGGTTCTTCACAGCCGATAATCAAGCGCTCGAAAAAAATCGCCACGACCGTGATCTTGTTCAGGACACTTTCCCCGTCGGTTCTCTCGTGTGGCTCCGACTGCCTTTCCACTCTCCTGGACTGACTCCCAAGTTTGCACGAAGTATACTGGTCCTTACCACGTCATACAGCACACTTCTTCTGTCACCTATGTGATTGAACTGCTCAAGCCGTCCACGGACAAGCGTTGCCTTGGTCGTGAAACGGTCCACGTCAGTCGCCTCAAGTCCTGCTACGACCATCCTGTTCTCTTGTCACCTTGAGTCGCCAGGATGGCTCGTCTTTGTCGCCGGGGTATTGTAGTGCGGAATTCGCAAGGCACTGACTAGTGGGACCATCCCTGAGTGCGAAGCGCGAGCGTGTGCACGAGCTCTAGACGCTGGGCTGCCCGAGCATTTGTGTCTGTACCGGCTGCCTGCTTACTACCTGGCGTCGCTATTAAACTCCCTTGCATATCTATCTATCTATCTATCTATCTATCTATCTATCTATCTATCTATCTATCTATCTATCTATCTATCTATCTATCTATCTGTCTATCTATCTATCTATCTATCTATCTATCTACCTATTTATCTATCTATCTATCTATCTATCTATCTATCTATCTATCTGTCTATCTATCTATCTATCTATCTATTCGCTTACGTTTTGATGCTCTTGTGATCACCCCCTTAACTTGGCGTGAACCACGTGAACCAAAGTTAGCATGGGAGGGTAGGATGGTTGGACGAATATGACGCGCTGGTCAAGACGTGAATAATGTCACAATCTCGTTGCTATGTTGTCCAACACTTCCCGCCAGATAGTGGCACATGCCCACGGGCGGGTATGTGTCGCTGATGTGCGGGTATGTGGCACATGTGATTGACACTTGGTATCTACCCAGGAACTAGGAGAACACACATGGGCAATTTTCACGCGTGAGTATTAGGAAAAAATTGGCAGATCGTACGTACAGTGGGAATCGACTATATGCGAATTACGAGTGAGAAATGTTGATATGTCACTTTAAGATCACCACAACGTTACGAGGTGGAGGTAAATATTACTGTACATGACTTCCATGCCATGATTATTTTGTTCCAATGTTTCGTTGACCTTAGTCAACTACTTACGTCACGTGATGCCAAGTTTAGTATATGTTGAGCTAGCGAAACAGCCGCGAGCACGCTATGAACGTGGTATGTGTTCATGTTCTTACATGACACACGTGTCATGATTATGATGTTTGCACCAGTCGTTTATTAAGGTGGGAAGTAGACATGAAGCGCAGGCCGTAAGAGAGTGCGCGCGTGCCACTCCTCTAGTCCGGCTGTGCCACCTCTCGTTTAGTCCTTGGAATGCCCACTGTATGGTGGTACTTCTATATAATGAATACTTGTACATGAAGAATGTCGATACGCAACGGAAGAATCGAACCAGAAATGTGACCGGTAAATACTTAGATAACAGCAGGGGGCCAAACCAAAAAAGAATTGACGGTTAAGAAGAAGGTGAAGGAAGCTGAGACCGATATGGGGAGAATCGGCATGATTAAGGAGTCCGCACTAGAGATCTATTAAACTTTTATGCAGGGAATTGCCAAGTAGAGGATCTATGATAATACTCGGGGTAGTTCTCTGCTGTTTGAGGCCAGGACTGGAGTATTGCGAACCAAGACATATCGGGCCAAATACGAAGGGGTAGACACGGTATTCAGTGCGTGTGGAGAGGAAGAGAAAAGTGCCGAACAGTTGATAATGTTTTGTAAAAGGCTTCACCCTATAGTTCAGGATAATGGCGCAGAGTTTTTCAAAGCACTGGGGTTTAGGGACAGGGAGGGCCAAATAGACCTTAAGCGGGTAGAATTACCTAGGAGAAGGTTATCTCATTGGTAGCTAAAGTGAAGGCACGAGTGAAATTTAAATCCTTCACTGCAAGGTACCAGTCCTCAACCTCAATATTTTAAAGGAAAAAAGAAAGATGAATCTAGTTTTTGGTTCACTGAGTATTACGGCTTTGTGGGGTTAGCCACTGCCCGATCTAAAGGGTACAGTCATATCAATCCATCCATCCGTCCATTATATGATGGAAAGATGCGATATGGCGGTGCTTGGGCTGTTCACTAGATAGACGGACGGATGGACAGACAGACACATGGATGGACGTACGCACGGAAAGACGGATGGATGGACGAAAGCAAGAGCGAACGAACGAATGAACCCACAAACGAACGCACTGAAGCAAGAACGAACGAATGAACGGAAGCGCGGAAGGACTGACAGACGCTTCGCCTCACTCACCGTCATGCACTCCGTGGATATGCTGCGATTTTTTCCCTTCTTCAAGAACCACGCATTCGTTGTTCGACGCGGCGTTGTTTCAGGCGCTTGACATCGCGAGCTGACTCGGCGGCGTGGTTTGCGGGATTTGCCCGCCACGGGCATTTGCATTCCTAATTGTGATATAGCGCAGCTTGCAGGGCTGCCGGGTCATCGGTGCGCAGTTGCTGCCGGCACTCGGGCTCCCTGATTTGTTTTAGGGGCGAAGCTCCTTAACCCCCGGGTCGTGTGTCCTCGATGTGTGTAGTTGTAGGTAGCCGCCTCTGGTTTAGTTTTTGAAATGACCTCTAGATGGTGGTACGTGTATATGAAAATATGTGATGAAAAGATGCGAGATTGCGGTTCTTGGTAAGTATGTAGGGTTTAACGTCCCAAAAACACCATATGAATATGAGAGACACTTTAGTAGAGGGTTCCGGAAATTTCGACCACCTGGTGTTTTTTAACATGCACCCAAATCAGAGCACACAGTCCATCTGCATTTTCACCTCCATCGAAAATGCAGCATCCGCAGCCAGAATTCAATCCCGTGACCTGCGGGTCAGCACCCGAATAACTTAGCCACTAGACCACTGCAGCGGGTCGAGATTGCGCTTACCGAGATGTTCACTAGATGGACGAATGCACGTACAGACAGACAGACAGACAGACAGACAGACAGACAGACAGACAGACAGACAGACAGACAGACACACAGACAGACACACACACAGACGGACGGACAGACGGACAGACAGACAGACAGACAGACAGACAGACAGACAGACAGACGGACTGACAGACAGACAGACGCATGGACGGACAGACGCATGGACGGACGGATGGGCGGATGGATAGATGGACGATTCATGGTTTACCGACAAAACCATCCGAAGCTTCGCCCCCTAAACGTTCACTCCATGGACATTTTCACGCCCTCCACAAGTTATGTTATCCCCCCATTACGCTGTACGTAATTGTCAGCGCAAACTGCACATGCACTGTTCGAGAAGTGTCGAGACTGCAGTAGATCATTTTGTTACGATTATGCCAACTTCGTGAGCAATACAGATTATTTTGGAACCTACGTCGCCGCTAGCGAAAACGCTATAATTTTGGATGGCAAGAGTATAAATGCCGACATGCTTTGCCGCTTGTCATTTGATTGACGGCCGACGCTCTGCTCACCGCTATTAGTGCAAATCTGCTACTTTAACACCACTTTCCCCTTGCCGGGCACACGTTCGCCCAATTAAACAGTTTGATCTGTCAATCCAGTCTCCTGCCTTCAGCTACGTCATGACTTCGTGACAATAAGCTGTGATTTTTTTGTGTCACCATCAGCCCGGTGACTGTGACCTCTGTCACGTGTTCATTGTCAGCGCTCTTCTAGAAATGTCCACGGCACACTCATGTGGGAAGTTTCAGAAGAAATTGATGCACGCGTATCAGGAACACCGGGTACTTCGGCGGTGTTGCCAGTTAGCTGGGACTTTTCCCGACTTCCACGAGGTGTTATATTGACGCCACAATTTATGTCGTGCTTCTGAACTAAAATGGAGGAGGGCAGAATACGTGATTCCGTCAGGTCCTGCTACCGACGAGCATCGGAAAGCGGAAATCGCAGCGTCAAGCCCATGCATTTCAAAACGCACATCAAGGAGCTCATCATACCAAGGAGGTGCTAGGTAGTAATATGCCTATCTATTGTAAGATCATCAGTGGTGGTCACGATAAGGCTATATAAACGTCGTTCCAACTATGGTGTAGCGCAACAGATAGAAATGATGGACGTTGTTGGCTAATTGTCTGCAGACTTCGTCACCATCATCCTAATCAGCTTGACTACGTCCACTGCAGGACAAAGGCCTGCCCATGTTCCACCAGTCAACCCGGTCCTGTGCTTGCAGCTGCCACTTTATATCCGCAAACATCTTAATCTCAGCTGCCCACCTAACTTTTTGTCGCCCCCTAACCGTCTTGCCTTCTCTGGGAATCCAGTTTATTACCCTTATTGACCAGTAATTATTCTGCCTACGCGCTACATGCCAGGCCCATGTCCGTTTGTTCTTCGTGATTTCAACTATGATATTCTTAACACCAGTTTGTTCTCTGATCCACTCTGCTTTCTTCTTGTCTTTCAAGGTTACACTTATCATCATCCTTTCCATCGCTCGCTGCGTCGTCCTCAATTTAAGCTGAACCCTTCTACTTCAGACTTCATACCACCCGCCAGATCTTAGATAATGGTTACCTAGGGTCCAGAGATCCGCATTGTTTTCTCCAGCGCTACCTTTACAGCTTCTCAATATTCCGAAAAACTTTCGTTGAACTCGACGACAGGCAGAAAGGTCTGAAGACAACTTTGTTCTTCTGTGACGTCGCTCTTCGCAGCGACGAATTGCACGAAGGGCATCAGATTGGCAGTCAATTGCTGATCTCTGCATCGGTAGGTTAACCTGTCTGGTTGTGCCACGCAGCGAATAAGCAATGATGCCCTCTACCTTGGATAGATCAGTCATGTGCTCACAGCCGGTCTTGACGGATGCCTTAAACAGTGTCCGGTCGGGTTCATGCACTTTTCTCTTACCGACCAATCGCCTTAGACAGATGCATCAGGGAAGTAATAGAAGAAAATTGGCTGCATACCCACGGAGTGAATGATGGAGAGTGAGGCGAAGCATTCGTCCGTCCATTCGTTCTTGCTTCCGTCAGTCCATGCGTCCGTCTGTGTGAACGTCCATGCGTCCATCCGCCCGTCCGTGCCTGCGTCTGTTCGTGCGTCCGTCCCTGCGTTCGTCCATGCATCCGCCACTGTGCACGTTCATGCGTCCATTCATGCATCTGTCTGTGTGTCCGTTCGTCCATCTATTCAACACTCCAAGTACCACCATTTCGCATCTTTTCATCATATATTTCCCATATAGAAGCACCGGCATCCAGCGGACATTGCAAGAACTAAACGAGAGGTGGCACACGCACACTTTCTTACGGCTTGCGCTTCGGGTTTACTTCCCACCTTCAAACACCTCGAGTTGATGGTATATACTAGTTCACTGTATTTATGGCACTGCGGCCCAACGCTCGCTAAACCTTTCTAAAACTAAGGAGGTTACACTCAGTGAGTATAACGTAGCAACCCTTTCTTGTGCTCAATATACATACCAATTGCTGCTAGGGGGGATCGCAGCGTGCACGTTAACTAAAAGCCGAAAGCTCCTGTCTCTGATTTCCCATTAGCAGCCATTGGCATGTACGTACATTGAGCCCTATTTTTCATTGTTTAACAACGCAGAGAAAAAATCTCTCACCGGCACCACCTTGGAGGTCAAAATGTTATACTTGTTACACACTACAACGACTACGAGATGGAACGGGTGCCGCTATAAAAAGCTTCGCCCCTAAAAATGGTACTGTCAATGTTAGAGTGGCTTATAGAGAGCAACAACTCTTCCGCATTTATTAACGGCTTCAGAAGAGGCCGATCGGCCATTGGTGGCGTGGTCGTCTTATTCGACAGCGTTGAAGAGAAAAGAAGCGGACGCCGACAATAGTGGCGGCTGTGTTCCGAAACGTTAAGGGCACCTACAATAATATGCTGCATTATGTTATCTTCGACACACTGGAAAATTTAGACATCAGTGGATGACTGCATGCTTTGGTCGTAAGCTATCTTAGTGACCACACCATTGATGCGATAACAAGTGACGGAGACACCGATCGATATATAGTTTATCGCCATGTGCCCCAAGGGAGAGTTCTCAGCTTGATTCTATACAACGTCGCAATGATCGACCTAGCCTCAGAACGTCCCTGCCCATTGAATACCAGTGCATACCTGAGAAAATAGGCATATGGGCATCCGGAACTACTCGTCCACAATTGCGTGTTCGACAACAGCGTGCAGTGACGATCACAGCCAAACACCTACGATGTCAGAGGCCAACTCTATCAATCGATAAATGATTAGTGCTTGCGTTCACGTGCAAGCATCTGTCGCAATACCCAATATTTTTAATGGAACCCCGATACCTTCTGTAGCGCACCACAAGTTTTTTGGGGCCGTCATAGACAGAGATATATCGTGGTCGAGACATATTGCAGTACTCAAATCAAAATCGAATAGTTTTGTTCTGATTCTTCGCTACGTGGCAGGAGCAAAATGGGGCCCATCAGAATCATCGCTACTTCATTCGCACAATGCTCCATTTGTGGGATACCTATGTTACAGCATGCCAGTGCCAGTACTCTCATGCCAGTGCTCTCTAATATGAGTCCTAGTTGTCTCAAGACGTTAGAGAGCGTTCAAGCTGAAGGCTTGCGAAGATGCATGGGTTTACCGCGCTGTAAGTCAACAAATGAAGCCATGGCGGAGGCTCAGGCTTGTCCCATCAATGTAGAAACACTTGGTCACCAAGTTAGAACGTATTCAGAGGCGTGCAGCTCGGTTTGTGTGCTCTAGATATAGAAGGCGGGATTCAGTAAGTGATATGCTAAATTCATGCAATTTAGAATCACTGGAAATTCGAAGACGGAAACGAAAACTTAAAACAATATTTCGTATAATCCAAGGGATATTCAAAATACCTAAAGACGAGTACATACGCCTTCCCGGAAAACGTAGCACTAGATTAAATCATGATGCCCCCATTGAACCTTTTAGCACTCGCACTGACATCTTTCGGTGGTCATTTTTCCGGGATGCTATAGAACAATGGAATTCTTTACCCCAACATGTTATTAATAGTACCGATGTGCAAACTTTTGACAGAGAAATTGATGCTTACTTTGGTAGTGGTTGAAGTACTGCCCATTCTGTTTTCCTGTGTTTATTGCTTAGTGGTTTTTTTAGGTGTTCTGTTTGTACTCATATTGTACTCCCTCCCTGTTATGACCCTCAAGCGAGGGTTGACAGTATTATTAAATAAAAAAAAATAAATATACATGCTCTGCGAGCCACTTGGAGTACACCTTCGACTGTTCTGCCAACAAAGGCGGCACCCACTATTGGCGCACCCTGCCACCAACCCAGACTGCAGTTTTTCAAGCGCGATATCGCAGCATGAGAATATTGTACAATCAAGGTTTTCCCGGTGAGTGGTCCTAGAGGGCCTCTGAACGTCCTACCCAAACCACCTGTTAGTCTTACTATTCCTGGGATAACGAAAACGTGTTTCATCTCTTCTGTTGGCCTCAGACAACTGACCATACATCGCATTCGCTCAACTTAGGGCGATTCTCTGCACATGTACACTCGCAGATCTATTACACTACACACCCCCGCCACAGCTTTTGTCATTCCAGACATGGATATTGCTCAATGATACAAGGCAGACCATAAAACCACATCCACTGCCGCAGATCTTGTCGCTATCCGGGAGGCAATAAGATTCATTTCTGGAGAGCAACCTCGAGCCTGGATCATTTTCTGTGATGCCAAACTCGCTCTGCAAATCATTAACTGCGACATGAGGCAAGACCCGTATTACGTCTTGGCTATAGAAGTCACAGGAATCCTTCAAGCTTCTTCAGCAATTTGCCATCTTATAACTTTCCCATGGCTTCCCGCGTAAAGCAGCGTAATGTGAAACGAAAATGCAGACGTTCAAGCTAAAAATGCCCTAAACAGTGCCTCTGAAGTACGCATTGCTTTTTCACGAACTGACGCAAACGCCCTGCTTCGCGGCGTGATGCGCAGCTACACACTTGAACACTTGACCAAACCGGAAGGACGATACCGGCGACTTCACGAATGGGAAATGAGCTTCGGCATGCCCCCTAAATTTAAGCGACACATCGCAATTACAATAAACCGCATTCATCTAGGTGTGGCAAACACAAGACGTTGCGCACATATCATCGGGCATATTGACACCGGTCCCAGTTGTGAATATTGTGATGTGCCAGAAACACTCGAGCACATAGTTTGTGGTTGCCCAGTATACGCACGTGAACGACAAACACTGATTTCTTCTGCTGAATAATTTTGCAGTAGGTTCAATAACTGATAATACTGTGTTGGACGCTTGGCCTGACACCAACAGCGCAACTGTGGTTTTAAAGGTGATTATAGCCTTTTTTCAAGGCAATTGGACTATATATGCGTGGCTATGACATTTTTCTCAGCTGCGAAAAATTGTATATATTCACCTCTCTATCTCACAATTGTCATCTTTTATTATTTTTCCTCTCCTTTCCCCTTCCCCGGTGTAAAGTATAGCAGGCTAGAGCATGCTATCACTCGGCTTTTCTTTAAATAAAGCTGTCTCTCTCTCTTTTTCGGGGGCGGCTATATGCCACTGGCTTGGAGATATGTGCTACAGGTGATAGACGTTTTATATCTACCCAGGGACGGCGAGAACACCCCTAAATAACTTTACCGCTTGAGCGTTAGGAATAAGCTGCCATAGGCATCGTTGACCGAACGAATTCAAACAATAAGTGCCAGTGTCTCAGCAGAAATGAAAGCCTAGCATTCTGCGTTGCAGTGAAGTCTTCATTCTACCGCAGAGCCACGCCAGGCCTTGGATATACTTTCGAAATAGACTCTAATGTTCGTGTAACGTCAATTGTGGTTGCGGCACTGGCTATTCAATTTTACAAACATTACGAATATACTCCTATGATACAGCCGTGATAACTGCAAATTGTAGTTGGGCGCCATATGCTTAAGTTTATTTTTCAAGCAGTGTTCAGGGCTCCATCCCCACGTGCACATGCAGTGCAATTACCAGCGCTTTATATCAGCTTACCCCTTCTGATGTTGCTGTAATATCCATGTTGCCATCGGCATCGTTACGAAGCTGCAAACAACTGCTAATATAAAACACACGTGGCTGTTTAACGTATTCGTGTGCGTGTATTCATGCCTATACTTAGCGCCACTACGTAATGTCTCCTTCAATAAAAAAAATTAAACACGTTCACCTTCCATTCGCATGCTCCGCATAACATCGATTCCCGAGGTACAGGGGATCCACGGAATGTTTTCTTTTTCTGTGTCTTCCCGTTTTTTTCTCTCTTTCTTACTCATTCTCTCACCCATCAAGGTTGCTATAGGCCACACCGGAAGAATCGGTGCACGTGTTCTGTATCTGTATCTATGTATACGTAAGTGCACATATGTACACACATCCCATAAAGAACAATACAAGCGAAATCGAGTGAAATGAACTGGCAAACAAGCTATGTTGTTGTTTCGATAATCACATAAAATTCAATAAAATATGAAAACAAAAAACATCTATAAAACATTACGTGATATGCAGCGAAAGAAAATATTCTTCACCAATATTTTCGTACTCTTCGTTGAATAATAAAAAAAAAGCGGCAGGAGGAAGCGCAGCATTTCTTTGCCATATTTAGTGAGCCTGTCAGGAAGACACTACGTGTGAGCATGACGAGTCTTATAAAAAACTGCCACGTGGCTCATTCGAGCAATCGTGCTCAAAAAGTTCTCAGTTTTCATTTCTTTGTCGTAGCGTTTCCCGAGACCTGTGTGGTAGTTGTCTCATAGGTTTAGCAGGTTGGTTTCATGAAAGAGCGGACAACTGCAACTTCCATACAGAACATTTGCAATGATGATAAATAAATGGGGTTCAACGTCACGAAACACGCTATAAGTATAAAGGGCCGCCGTATTGGAGAATGTCTGAACCTTCGACTATCTGGGATTCTGGAATGAGCACCTATATCTAAGCACACAGGCCTCAAACCTTTTCGCCTCCATCGAAAACGTGGCCGCCACGGTCGGCATTCGAACCCGGGAGCATCGGTTCAGCAGTTGAGCACCAGAACCACTAAACCACCACCGCGGAAGCTCAGGAACATTTGCAATGCCATGAACTGCCCTTCTTTGGATCACGTATGATTTATGAATGTTTGTTAAAGTTGTCATACCCCACACCACATGACAACCGTTTATGTGCGATAAACTATTGCGTAGCATAGTATGGCACCAAGGTGGAAAGAGAAGTGAGGGTGAGTAGGGGGAGAGAAGCTTGGAAGAGGGGAAGATCCGTATTTAAAGAAGACATATAATTATAAAGAAAGAGAGAAAGTTAAGAGAGAAAAAAGGAAAGACAGCGACAACGGGCAGAGAATGAAAGAGAGAAATATATATAAGGCAAGACAAATAAAAAGGAAGTGGGAAATATACACAGGAACACAAACAGAAATAAAGAATCAGAAAAAAAGAAATGAGTAAAAAGAAAAAGAAAGAAAGTAAATCTGATGTAGACAAAAAAGAAAAGAACAGAGAAGCGAGAAAACGATAGAAAGAGCGAAAGAAATAAATACATGCAGAAAAATCAGACAAACGAATACCCCTCCACTGTGCTCTCTTTGATGCTTGGTATTAATGGTACTAATCTCGCTCATTATTATTATTTTTTCGTTTGAAGCGCAGTACTGGATTATAAAACGGACAGTCCTTATGCTCGAAGAGAACTCGGTAGTACCGCTAACGACGATGGGCGGAAACAAAGGTCTGGAAAGCCTGCGATTTCGTTTTTCTTTGGCAGCTCGTCTGAATGAGATTTAGAAGCGATGACCACTCCCACCTGCCCTTTCTCGCGTTTGTTCTTCAGTTGCTTGTGATTGTTTCACTCCAAACAACCCGAAACTTTCTTCCAACAATCTCATTTTGCAATCGCTCTCTCGTGCCAATTTTTCTGAACTCAAGCCTTTTACGCCACATCTTTCTGGCTTAAGGTAGTGGTCCGAAGGCAAATAGGGTTTTCAAACCCTGAATCCCGCTCTGAAACAACGACGAAGTTCTAATTACGCGTATTCAGCGTCGAAGAAATAATCTACCATGCAGCTTTTTACAAGGTGAAATCAAAATGATTGTCCCCTAATGGCCGACTGTGGGCGTGAGCCTTTAACGATAAACGTAAACGGATAAGGAAGACTTACAAAGAATAAAGTCATTAGGTATTTTCACTAATGACTAGAAGTGCCATCGATACCATGCTGAATTTTTTATAACTGTCGTTAGAGATTTAGTTTTCCTTAAATATTTCTCGTCAAATTTCTGGCAAATCTTTGGAGCGTCAATACGTCGTCGAGTGGCCCGCATAAAAGAGGTGTAGTTGCCTTTGTGGTATACGCACATTTAGCAATAGTGAACAGAACTTGTTTCGCGCGTCAATAATAAGAATACTCAAAAGTCATTCGTGTACCAAACAAAAAAAGCATGAAACATGGATGTCTTTTTTTCGTAAATAAGGCATATTAATTGACTGGTTGGCGAACTTGCGTGACCTAACGTCCCGAAGCGACTCTCGTTATCAGAGAGAGTGGAGGTCTCCAGAAAATTTCAGCCACCTGAGGCCACCGGTGAAGCCGCATGGAACAGACCTCAATTATTGAACCTACACGCATAACCTGATAATTTTGCTATATGAACAGTCTTCATTTGTGTATTGAAGCTGAATATTGTGCGTTAGATTTATACTATATATGAATTATAATGTGTGGCGGGTGCATCATAGTCACCTCTTTGAGTCTAAAGCTAGTTTCTGGACGAAGTTTACCCGAGATCACTGTGAAGGTAAAAGTTTGGAAGTCCAAAGGTACCTCACTATGGGCGTTAACGCCTTCTTGGAAGACTGTATTTCTTGACGGTTGCTCATTGGTGCACACCCATCAGCAGCGTGACTGCCTCGTCCACATGGGTAGTTGCCCTTGCTGGTCAGCGTTGTGTTGGAGTGCCTTAGTTGACACTTCTGCGACCATGTGTTGGGATTCAGGAAATATATTGCGGTAGTGTCGCACAGCTTGCGGTGTTGAAAATTTATGCCGTTGATATCTTTCGAGTTCACATCTCCCGCATGAATAAATGTCTTAGAACCGCACTAGCAGTGAATATCACATGAGCGACACCATGTCGATTCTTGCAAATGCAAACATATAATTTTAACATATGCTTTTAAATGCGCTTTGTTCTTGATATCAAACTAAACTGCAACCACGATTCTGGGGTACGATAAAAAGAACAAAATACACTGCCCTTTATTTCACAAGTTCATTTTTGAGGTAGTCATTTGCTTATTCAACCAAACAGAGGAATCAAGCTTCCCGCTAGATATACAACTTGACTCATGTGAACACAAAAATTTGCCATGAAGCGTTATACATAGTATAATAAGCGCCTACAAATGAAAAACATCATTACACCATATACCACTTTTTGTAACATCAACGCACCCTGCCTGCCATTTATGACTTGCAATAGTGATGCACCCGTACAGATTTGCGATGACAGACTGAATGCCATGAGTAGTTACAATGTCCTTTACAGTTGTACAAGCCCAATAAACCACTACAGGGATCTCAAAACTGGAATTATAAAGTGTTAGATAAATGTGGCGTGGAATATCTGCGAAAATGAATACGTGGTTACGCGCTTTAAGTGAACACACTAGTAATATACAATGAGGCAGCATCAGAATTGGAGTCGTGTCGGGTAATGGAAAATAGCTGGCTCGCCGATATCTCGGCCCTAACCTCATCAATAACGGAGCAGTGGTGAGTCCAATGGGGAGAGTTATGCTCCCCTGGCCGAGCAACAGTATTAATCTGCTCACCATTTAAAGCCTTCGTCAGGTTCGAATCACTTTTTGGTCAGCGGTCACGCTCTCGAAAGTCCAACGTTTTCACTAATTGAAAAACTTTCATTACACTGGGATTCTCCATGGCTACCACGCTAAAACAAATACAATAAAGGGACGCTTAGACAAGGTTCGTTCTTGGTCATATAGTCCGATTGTTTGCGTGCCAATCTGAAATATAAAGAGGAGTTTGCTTTGTGATGATGTTGAGTTTCTTGTAATGTTGAGTTTATGATGGTGTGCTTTTTCAAAGGTAGCTCAATGAGAGTGACTAGAAAGCACACAAGAGAAAAAACTAAAACTAAAAAAAAATCTTCAGTCGCTTGCAAAGAGTACTGCAATAAACCAGGAGGGTCTCCTCTTCAATTTCATGTTAGCAAAGGATGTGTACTTTTGAGTGTAGAACAGATAGAAGTGCATGAAACAGGATCTATACAAGGCGAGCATAAAAGTGCAGTGAAAAGTGCCACGATCATTCAAGCTGCGAGTTCTACTCATTGATCATCCCTTTTTAATAAACGAAGTTATCTGTCTCCGCAAAAACAATATCGGAATGAAAAACCTCGCCAAAGGAGGTAGTCCAAATTTATTGCGTCTCCTTCACTCAACTGTAACATTATTCGTAATTGATCAAGGTATTTTCGCACTACGCTGTTCTTGCGGTTTCTAAAGACTGCATCGTAAATCAGAATGCCACAATTTATGATTATTATGCTTAATTTTTGTCTCTTTGCTCAGTTGTGTTGTTCTTGTTGCTTATGACAAGTCTCCCCCTCGTTTCTGCCTGAACTAACTCTTCCACGCAGTGGTAAATGTTGTAAAAACGCATGGAAAGTCATGAAATAATGATGAAATACAAAAATAGCATGCCTGAATTGAGTAACAGCACCGCCTCACGAAAGAAATACGAATAAACAAATAAAACTTGGAACAGACAGAGCTAACAAAAAAAATAACTGAAGGATACTTCAGCTTTGCCTTGAAGAGTGCGCCACGACAGCGCAATCGGGCATCGCACGCACCACCTTCCGAACAGCTAACCTAATTCAAGCTGTTTAATGATATCAGGCTAATAAGAAATGTACCTGAGATAAACTGAAATTCAAGAGCCTCGCATTGTATTCTTCGTTGCGAACCCACTTAATTAAGCAAGTCTAAACACGATAATGTGTTACACAGTAACACTTCTATTTGGCTTAACGTAAAATTGCAGTCCGCGAAAGAGGAAATGCTTTCAGATTATCCTCCCCTCCCCCCTTCACATTTAGCAGTACACCACTACACAAAAAATTCAGGTCTGAAAGAACCAACGATGACATATAAAGGAGTCATAGATTGAAACGTTATATTTTAGATTTATTTACCGCACGTAATATTGTTTTTTCCTGTGTCTACAGTTTCTGTTATATTGGTGCAATTTTTAATTCAACACTTATAGTGAAAGGAATGATAAGTTTAGCGGTCATACTTTCAACGTAATGATGCTATTAATTCTGGTAGTTCTTTACAGCAGTGGTTGTGCCAAAGAACAGATGTCTCGTTTTATTCCTTGAGTACTTCACTTCGCAGAAGTCGAGCTGTTCATCATACGACATCTTGTCGCTTGATGCCACTAGTGTGAACTATTCATATAAAATATTGGAAGTATAAAAGACAACAAAAAAATGGCCTCGTATCTGCATGTCTCGCTGCAAATGTCGTCAAAAGACGATAGTCTTGCGTGTGGAGAGAGTGAACAAAACGTGTATTTGATGTTCTGTGCGAGAAAATGGGTGAATTGTATTCTGGAAGCGCTGCCCTAGAGAGTATCGATCCGCTCAGGGAAGGTGAACGAGCGCATCGAGAGAAGGTAGACACGAGCGCCATCTGGCAGTTACCTTCGAAAACGAAGGAAGACGTGCGCACCCGCGGAGAAATGTGCGCGCCGGTCTCGGAGGCGATAAGGTGTAGAACGCAAAGCGATGGGCAGGTGCCACATCCGTGTAGTTTAAGCAAAGCGTTGGAAACACTTGCCTTTGTGAGCATCGCGTTGCACTGTCAGTGCAGGTTGATGGTCCTTAGAATTACTTGTGTGTGCCGTTTTTAGTAAAAAGGCGCACATACAAAACATCAAGGTGCTGTTGTGGTGCCTCAGATATGCGCAATAATTGCTTTTTAATTGACAATCACACAAGTATGAATGCTCAAACTTGAGAACTATTGGTGGGCACTGCGGATGGGGCGGACCATTTGAGGTATCGTGTGGTGCCTTTAGGGGATCGTTACCGCTGTCAAACAGACAAATCATTTACCATTTTTGTTGCAGATGTTGACATTGTTTTTGTAACAATTCCTGTGAAGTTGTGTATGTTGTGTTCCGTTTACGTATGTAAACATATCTTTTTGTAACAACTTTTGGTGTGTCTGTGGATGTTGTGTTCTGTCGCAATGTTCTGTTGGATTGTAATTGATGTCTGTGAGAATAAATTTTTCTAAACAAAAACTCGTTCGATGTGCGAAAGGTACGCTCTGTTTTCTATAAGGTTTTTCTTTGTTCTGGGTGGGGCCCACGGGACGGCTTTTCGCTCTCCCATAGCATATTACCGAGTACTCTAAATCGTTAACAACTTTTAGAGGCGAAGCTCCTGATAGCAGAACCCGTTCGTCCCAGGTAGTCGTAGTTGTAGTAGTAGTAGTGTGTAATCATTCTTACATTTTGACCTCCAAGGTAGTGCCAGTGAAAGATTTCTTCTGTGCGTTGTTGAACAATAAATAATTCGCAGCGTGCGCGTTAACTATAAGCCGAAATATCCTGTCTCTCATTCTCCCTTATTAGCCATTGTTATGTACATTGAGCACTATCTGACCCGGAAGGGTTTCTACGTTATACTCGTAGGGCGTAACCTTTTTGGTTTTCGAAAGGTTTAGCGAGCATTGGGCCGCAGTGCCATGAATACAGTGAACTAGTATACACTGTAGCGGAAGCTGCTCAGCACCACCGCATTCTTTTCTATCCCGTCTGCAGCCGGCCGTCGACAGCGCGCCTACTCGCGGACTGCTCCCTGTGGTGTTCCGCGCGTACCGAGGGGGTACGGTCCATGCTCCTTGTCTTGAATACGCAGGTATGTCTGCCGTTCTATGAGGAATTGGCGGACGTACCTAAAACCATTATGCCCACAGTTTGTTTGTGATAGGTTGGTAAGGATGCTCATCTTCCCTCATTGCTAAACGATGTCCCAAGTGTGCAGCACGCTCTGTACGCCGACGACATCACGCTTTGGGCAACTCAGGGTTCCCTTGGTAGCATCGAGACATGCCTGCAACATGCCGCGTCGATAGTTGACAGCTACGCCCGCGGCTGCGGTCTCGAATGCTCACCCACCAAATCTGAATACGTGCATCTTCGCCCCAAACCGAATGACACGACACAAATTGAACTCACCTTGTGTAACAGGGCCATTCCGGAACGCGACGAAATCAGAGTCCTGAGACTCTTCATACACAAACACCGCAAAATTGACACCACTCTGCGCAAACTACGCACTGTGGGGGATCAGGTGGGCCGCATGATCCGCCGGGTTTCGAACAAGCGAGGAGGTCTCAAGAGCCGTGCTGCTCTGCGCCTCGCCAACGCTTTCGTGACCAGCCGGATCCTTTATTCGACACCTTACCTGCGTCTGCGTAAATGCGACGAGAATACACTAGACTGTATACTCCGCAAAATTTACAAACGTGCCTTAGACCTCCCCATCTCAACGTCGAACCAACGTCTCGCAGACCTGGGCATGACAAACACGTACGGGGAACTTAAAGAGGCTCATCTCAATAACCAGTACCTGCGCCTTAGTAGGTCTCAGGATGGGAACAACCTCCTACACCGCCTCCACATTTCCAACACGCACAAGGTGAAAGAGCGTACCGCTATCCCCGAGGATCGGCGCGGTACACTGATCATTCCGCGTCTGCCCCAAAACATGACAAATGGGACTCACGATGGGTGGCGTACAGCGCGGGCTACAGCCCTACAGCAACAGTATGGCTCACGCCCGGGAGTCTTCTACACGGACGCATCCGGCCCCCACCACGGCGGGTGGTACACGGCCGCTGTGGTTCACCAAAACGTACCTATTCAAGGGCTCACCTTTCGAGCACCGGACAACACACACGCGGAGGAGGTCGCCATAGCCCTCACCGCAGCGGACCCCGCATCTCGGATAATTATTACCGATTCGCGGAGGGCGTGCCAAAATTTCACATGGGGTTGCATCAATGATCGCGCCGCCGAAATCCTTAAGCGATGCTATTATCTAGATCGCCCAAATCCACGCACCGTCATCTGGACTCCTGCTCATACGGAGCTAGTTGGAAACGAGGCTGCAGATGCCTCGGCCCGCGCGCTTAATTACCGGGACCCGCCTCGCCCTCCATCGCCTGATGTTCCAGAACCCAATCCGGCTACCTCTTTCAGAGAAATCACCCCTATGTACAAATCGAACAGGCTCCGCTTCCCACCCCCAGCATCGGGCCTGCCCAAGAAGGACGAGCGCTGGCTCCTCCGTCTCTATACCAATACAGTATTGTGCCCGGCGATACTCAAACATTTCAATCCGGCATTCTCTGGGGAATGCCCGCACTGTGACCATCCGTTCGCGGATCCTTTCCATATGGTGTGGGCATGCCCCTCAAATCCGGCGGTCCCGCCACTTCCTTCCCCTTCCCTCCCTACCCGAGAGAGCTGGGAGGCTGCCCTGCTCGGTTGCTCGACCCTAGAGGACCAGCGTGCCCTAGTGGCCCGAGCGCGTGCTGCAGCAGAAGCCACAGGGGTCCCGGACTAGGGACTCCTCCTAGATTTTGTAAGGGGCCGGCCCTTAAAGCCGTCCCCAACTCTCTCCTGTCAACTGAGTGAATAAAGTTTACTACCTACCTACCTACCTACTCGCGGCGCCAGCGCCTCCTCCTCCGTGTTCGGGGAACAACGTGTTGTCGGGGCCGGCTACGGGGATTAGCAACGGTGGCATGCTACGTCTGCTCGCTCGGGGGCCCCCTTTTCCTCTTTCTTGTAGAGAACGTGGGGGTGCCTCCTTCTCTCTCTTGTCGAGGGGAGCTCTCGTCACTCGCACGGAGTGGAAATAAACAGTCTTGCCCTGCAACTCCAAACCAGCTTCACGTCTCCTTTCTCGTTGCCTCCGGCAGCCGACATTCCCGGCCGCTACAAAATTGGTGACCCGAACGCTTCAACGAACACGCCGCGATGAGCTCCGACGACAACGCTGCTGCCTCCACGCCTGCGGTCATCGCCACAGAACTGAAGCTACCAAATTTTTGGCCGAAAATTCCAAGAGTTTGGTTCAGCCAAGTGGAGGCCCGTTTTCAGCTCCGGCACATCACCTCGCAGTCGACAAAATACCTTCACGTCGTCGCAGCCCTGCCCCCCGAAATCGCCGACGCTATCAACGACATTTTGGTTTCACCCCCCGCGCAAGAAGAATATGACACCCTCAGAAAGACGGTGCTGGACCGCCTCGAGGCGCCTGAAGAAAGCAGACTGCAGCAGCTCTTGTGTCGCGAAGAGCTGGGCGACCAACGACCTTCCCAACTGCTGCACCGTATGCGGCAACTACTCGGTGTGCATGCGCGTCAGGACGGCCAGCTCCCACTTCTTCGTGAACTTTTCCTGCAACGGCTCCCCCAGTCGATGCGCGTGGTTCTCGCGGGTTCAAATGAGACGTCCCTTGATCAACTAGCGCAACTTGCCGATCGCATCACGGAATACTCAACTCCAACCTTTGCGCCCATAGCTGCAGCAAGAACACATGAGCAACCCGATCGACTGTCGCGCCTTGAGGAGAAACTTCAACACCTTACCGAGACCATGCAGAAACTTGTGCTATCCGGCGCTCCCCAACAGGACGAGCAACGACGCAACCGATCCCCTTCAAGACACCCAAGCTCTTCCCAGAGAAGCCATGCACGAGATACACAGGACGGAGTTTGCTGGTACCACCGTCGTTTCGGCACAGGTGCTAGCCGCTGCACTCAACCTTGCTCGTTTCCGGGAAACGCTCCGGCCAGTCGTTAACGGCGGCTTACGACATCGGCCCTCCACCCAGCCGCCTGTTTTTCGTAGTCGACCGCGTAAGCAACTCGCGCCTGCTAGTCGACACGGGAGCCGAAATCTCTATTGTCCCGGCAACCCCCGAGGATCGCCGACGTAGCAAGAACACATCGTCGCTGCAGGCAGTGAACAACACTGCCATCGCTACGTACGGCTTCCGCTCGCTGACAATAGACATCGGACTCAGGCGCCTGTTTCGCTGGGTCTTCGTGGTGGCGGATGTTAATTTCGCCATACTCGGAGCAGATTTTCTCAGCCACTTCAACCTGGATGTGAGCGTACGTGACCGTTGCCTCAAGCATAACAACACATCCCTCAAAGTACGTGGTTTGGAGTCAAACATCTGCTCATCTGGCATCTGCGCCTTCCAGCCAGTATCAGCCTACCACCACGTCCTGGCCGAATTCCCCTCGCTCACCAAGCCCCGCAACACGGAACAGCCAGTGAAACATAACGTGACTCACCACATCGTCACCACCGGGCCGCCAGTCACCGCCCGGCCACGACGGCTGTCCAGCAAAAGGCTTCAAGCTGCACGCAGGGAGTTCGAGCATATGCTGCAGCTGGGAATTGTTCGCCCTTCGTCTAGCAACCATTCATCGCCGCTACACATGGTGCCTAAGGACGACGATTGGCGCCCGTGTGGTGATTACAGAGCCTTGAACGCATCGACAACGCCGGACCAGTATCCTCTGCCACACATTCACGATTTCAGCGCGCGGCTGGCAGGTACGAAAATATTCAGCAAGATCGACCTTGTAGCGGCACACCACCGAATCCCCGTCGAACCGCACGACATACCAAAAACAGCCATAACAACTCCGTTCGGCCTGTTTGAGTTTGTCCGCATGCCCTACGGCTTGAAAAATGCCGCACAGACCTTTCAAAGGTTCATGGATGAGGTCACCCGGGGTCTTCCTTTCATCTTTGTCTACCTGGATGACATTTTGGTTGCCAGCAGAATGCCTGCGGAGCACGAAGAGCACCTCTGCCAGCTCTTTCAGCGTCTGGATGAGCACGGTCTGGTGTTGAAACCTCAAAAGTGCGTGTTTGGAGTAGAGAAGCTCAACTTCCTTGGCCACCACATCACTGCTGAAGGCATTATGCCATTGGAATCGAGGGTGGAATCCGTCAAGAAATTTCCAGCTGCAACATCTTTTCGCAAGCTGAGGGAGTTCCTCGGGCTCTTAAACTTCCACCGGCGCTTCATTCCGTCTTGTGCTCGAGTGCTCCAGCCATTGACCGACCTGCTGTGCCGAGACGACCAAAAGGCACTAGAATTTTGTTGGTCTGACGAACACCAGAACGCTTTCCAGAAAGCTAAGGACGAGCTAGCCGCGGCTACCCTCCTCATTCATCCACGGCCTGAAGCTCCTACAGGCCTCATGGTGGACGCTTCCTCCACATCGGTCGGTGCAGTGCTGCAGCAACAGGAGGGCGCCCAGTGGAAGCCACTGGGCTTCTTTTCGAAACGTCTGAAGGCTGCAGAAGCACGGTACAGCACTTTTGAAAGGGAGATGCTCGCAATCTATTGTTCCATTAAGCATTTCCGCTACTTCCTCGAAGGCCGTGAGTTCTACATCTTGACAGACCACAAGCCCCTCACCTACGTATTCAAAAACAACAGTTCCTCCTACTCAGAACGAGAGATCCGTCAGCTCTCATTCATCTCCGAGTTTTCTACAGACATCCGCCACGTTCCCGGGGTCGAAAACGAAGCAGCTGACGCCTTGTCTCGCGTCAACGCTTCCGGCACAGAAGTCCTTGACTTCGAAGCTATGACCGCAGCTCAGCGGGACGACCCCGAGTTGACAAGACTGAAGGGAGGGGGATCTCCACTCGTGCTCTCGGAGGTTGCACTTCCCTACGTCCAGAGCACGATAACCTGCGATACCTCCCAGGCAGCACCACGACCTTTCGTCCCACTGAACTTTCGCCGAGTGGTATTCAACAGTTTCCACTACATTAGCCACCCAGGTGTCCGCGCCACCCAGCGGCTGATAACGCAACGCTTCGTTTGGCCCGGAGTCAACGCGGACGTGCGACGATGGGCTCGGACATGTGAAACGTGTCAGCAAGTGAAAGTGACTCGCCACAATCGGGATGCACTACAGGAATTTCGGACTCCTGAGTCGCGGTTTGACCACGTTCACCTCGACCTCGTGGGACCACTACCGCCCTGCCAAGGATTTAGGTACCTGCTCACATGCATCGACAGGTACAGCCTGTGGCCCGAAGCTATACCAATTGCGGACATATCAGCTGAGACTGTCGCGCAGGCCTTCATTCAAACATGGGTGTCCCGCTTTGGCTGCCCCGCCCGCATAACAACTGACCGGGGACGGCAATTCCAGAGCAACCTCTTTTCCGCACTTTCAACGCTCCTCGGCACGAAGCTGCAGCATACAACCGCCTACCACCCCGCCAGCAACGGAATGGTTGAGCGCTTCCACCGGCAACTCAAAGCCGCACTGGCAGCGAAACTCGACTGCCAGCACTGGGTGGAGAAGCTCCCGCTCGTTCCTCTTGGCCTACGCTCAACGGTGAAGGAAGACCTCGGCTTCAGCGCAGCGGAAATGGTCTACGGCTCAACAGTGCGCCTCCCGGGAGAATTCTTCTCCGACCAGACACCTTCCGCCCCAACAGCCTCCGATCACATCGAGAAGCTGCGCGCATGGCTCGCGCAACTCAGGCCAACAGCACCTCGCATCGCCCGCAACAGGAAAGTTTTCACTTTTCCTAACATGGACTCTGCTACCCATGTGTTCGTGCAACACGACGCAACGAAGCCGCCCCTTACTCCGCCGTACGATGGCCCATTCAAAGTTTTGGGACGTACTAACAAAACCATCGCAATCGACGTGCGTGGGAAACGAGAAGTCGTCGCCGTTGACCACGCCAAGCCTGCTCATATTGAGGTTTCCATTCAAGCAGCCTCTCACGTACGATTTCAGTGCTAACCATTGGACTGTGACCTTTCACTATTCAGCCCGTAACTGCTGTCCTTCTTTAAAAGCTCCGCAATCTAGGGGGGGAGCCTTTGTAGCGGAAGCTGCTCAGCACCACCGCATTCTTTTCTATCCCGTCTGCAGCCGGCCGTCGACAGCGCGCCTACTCGCGGCACCAGCGCCTCCTCCTCCGTGTTCGGGGAACAACGTGTTGTCGGGGCCGTCTCCGGGGATTAGCACCGGCGGCATGCTACGTCTGCTCGCTCGGGGGCCCCCTTTTCCTCTTTCTTGTAGAGAACGCGGGGGTGCCTCCTTCTCTCCCTCGTCGAGGGGAGCTCTCGTCACTCGCAAGGAGTGGAAATAAACAGACTTGCCCTGCAACTCCAAACCAGCTTCACGTCTCCTTTCTCGCTGCCTCCGGCAGCCGACATTCCCGGCCGCTACAACACCATGAACTCGAGGTGGCTAAATGTGGGAAGTAGACACGAAGCGCAAGCCGTAAGAAAGTGTGCGTGTGCCTCCTCTCGTTCAGTCCTTGGAATGGCCACTGGATGGCGGTGCTTCTATATGAGGAATATATGATGAAAAGATACAAGATGGTGGTACTTGGAGGGTTGAATAGGTGGACGAACGGACACACAGACAGATGCATTGGCGGACGCACGGATGGCTGCACGGACGGATGGACGCATGGGTGGACGCAGGAGCGGATGCATGGACGAACGCAGGGACGGAAACACAGATAGACGTGCGGACGCACGAACGGATGCACTCACGGACGGGCGGATGGAGGCACGGGTGGCCACCCAGACGCACACATGGACGGACGGAAGCAAGAACGAATGGACGGACGGACGCTTCGCCCCACTCTCCATCATTCACTCCGTGGATATGCTGCCATTTTTATTAACACACACACGTACAGACCGACAGGCAGACCAAAGTTTTGGCGTCGAAGGTCCCCAGCAAAGACTATGGTCTTTGAAAAATCGCATGTTCACCTGTTGAGAAAAAACAAAAAGCAACAAGGAACTCCGGAACATGACTGATTTCATAAAAAAAACTACGTACTCCTCTCTTTCACACGAGTTGAGTAAAGTGATTACTGCAGCTTCATATAGAACCAGCAATCGACAGGAAACCCATTTTCTGAAGGAAGGCTCTCACTGCAAATGCGATGAGCAAAATAACCAACAAACATGCAAGCCATCTCGGCGAGAGGAAAGACACGCGGACTGAGCGGAGCTGCTTCACGCCCTCGCGTTGCCTGCTTAATTCTCACATTATCATTCTGCTTGCAATCATTGAAAAGAGAACGCGTGCATGCCAAGGTAAAAAAGAAAGACGTGGCACGACTTCTTCATAAAGCTTTCAGGACGTGCTCATCAGGGGAGCCGCCAAGCGGTGAACTAATGCGTTGACGCGTGGCATCCTCACTTCTCCCAGGGAGAAAAGCGAGGCGAGTGAAGTGCACAACCAATGTGTCCTCGCATCCGCTAAGTGCACTCGTCGCCTAAAGGATGCTGAATAAGACGAAAGGAAAAAAAAGAAGCAAATGTGCAATCAGTTCACAGCAGAAACGCTTATTACAGTGAAGGCAACGTATTTTTTCACCCATGTGAATATTTATGTTGCAATTGAAAATTTCGGGAACGTTTGTTTCCCAACGGGTTAGTTAAAACGTTTGAGAATGATTGGCAGATTTTTTTAAGTTTGGAAATCGTAAAAAACAGAGGCAATGCCTTATTGGGGCGCTTAACTTGTTGGTGGCAGGCAGCCATAGATTGATTAAGTGGGACGGGAAGTGCAGTGCCAAAAGTGTTCGTTGGTCCCTGTGTGGTGTAATGGCATTGTCTAGAATACGCTTCTAGGAGAGCCTTTTCAGTAACCATCATGACAGTGCATGCCTGCTTTGGAAGTGTGGCTAAAGGATGGAACTGCCTCTCGCACTATCACCGAACAAATATAGAAAAAAGGACAGTCGAAAGCATAGGCCGGCAAAACTTGCGGAGTTCTCTGAGACTCATCCAAGAAAATATATTTTGCGCTTAGGACTCACCCAGGCTCAGAGCCACTACAATTTTCCTCAGCAGCACTCACTCAATTTCAGGCACACTGAGTTGTCGACAGAGTTCGTTCGAACTCAATTTCACCTAATTATAATCACTCGTGCTCACTCAGACACAGACTCACGTCTTAATGTGAGTTCCAGTGAGTCTGCGGTAGTCAAACGACCCATCAGTTATCTTACCGTCCTAAGGTTGCAAGGCAACAATATAAAAAGGCTACAGAAAAAAAAAGCCCAATTTTCATGACGCTTCAGTACGTCTAGTATTCAATCCATCAGCGTCCAGTCTTTGCAACACTAATGCAAAGCTGCGAATCAATTTGAAGCGTTAATTAGGGCACCAATATACTTTCTACAAAAACATTTATCACTTGAGGAGCCACAACTTCAAGAAACAGGGTGCTTATACAAGTAGTTGAGAGTTTTGGTGTCACATGATTCTTCTCTGACTGCACATTTCGACTATATAGTTTGCGAATATGCAAAAACTTTAAATATTAATCAAATAAATTTGTAATGTGTGGATTCACGTGTACGAAGGGCGAACCAACTAGCCCGAATTTCAACTCTAGTCATCTCATAACAGCTTTCGCGCTGTAAAATTAAGAGGTTATTGCAGTAGCCACAAGCAGAGAGGCGTGAAAACAACATACGGGGACCGTAGTGGAATGTTTTATTCCATAGATCCTTTTGGTAGTTCTTCGGAAATTTCGATGTTGAAATTGGGCCGGAATGGGCTACACTATAATTGAAAATGTTATAAGCTAAGCTATTCACTTGCATACACTGAATGCAGCAAAATCTTTCAATTTATAACCTATTTCAAATTGTAAACCAACTCAACAGATGAAATACCGCCTTTTTAAAATGCGAAGCATTTCTTGGTGAACTCCAGTGACTTTGCGTCTATCTATCTATCTATCTATCTATCTATCTATCTATCTATCTATCTGTCTATCTATCTATCTATCTACCTATCTATGTATCTATCTATCTATCTATCTATCTATCTATCCATCCAGTCGCTTACGACTTTTAGCTCTCCTGGTCGTTTCAATATAGGTATCGATACCAAACTTTTTATGACAAAAGACAGAATGAAAGACATATTTGACAAGTCATGGCATGAAAATCATGACATGGATGCTGACCCTGGACACTGCTACCTAAATCAACTTCAGGGCATGGCAACTAACTACAATTGACGTTAACCCGATGTGACAGCTGTATCGAAGTAGTACATATGTAATGGTTATAAAATTGGGTAGGTGGCGCTGCAACCCCTACTGACGTTTCACGATGATTAGCGTTTATTTGAAAAGTAGTTCCGAGACCTGGCGTAGCTCTGTGGTAGAATGCTTCCTTGCCACGCAAAATGCTTGCGTTCGATTTCAGCTGGGTCTATGACATTTATTCTTTGCATTCATCGGGTCGACGCTACTGATGTTCGGTATTAAATGCGAAGCATTTCTTAACGAACTTCAGTGACTGTGAGCGTATCTATCTATCTATCTATCTATCTATCTATCTATCTATCTATCTATCTATCTATCTATCTATCTATCTATCTATCTATCTATCTATCTATCTATCTATCTATCTATCTATCTATCTATCTCTCTCTCTATCTATCTATCTATCTATCTATCTATCTATCTATCTATCTATCTATCTAGCCGCCTACGACTTTTAGCTCCCTTGGCCATTTCGATAATGGTATCGATACCAAACTTAGTATGGCGTAACATGACTATATGAAAAACATATTTGACTAGTCATAACATGAAAATCATGACATGGATGTCACGAATGTCATGATGAGAATTGATGGTCTTGCGGCTCTTGCGGTAGTTTCATTCACATTGCATGTTGCAAAACTGGTATGGTATGACATGATCGCATGGCGAACACAAGCGACAGGCCATAACAAAAAAATCATGACATGTGTGTCATGTAACAACATGACTACATGCCAAACTCATGATGTGCTCGCGGGCGTTTCGTTAGTGTCACATATACCAAATTTTGTATTACGGTACGTGAATGGATGACGATGGTACGTGACTGGAGCTAACATGATAATCATCAGATGCGTGTCATGTAACAACTTGACTGCATGCCATGCTCATGATGCTCTGGCTGCCGTTTCGCTAGCTTCACTTGTACTAAATTCGCTATCTTGGGACTTGATTGGATGACGAAGGTATGACACTGATGCAAACATCGTAAACATGAGATGCGTGTCATGTAACAACATGACTACATGCTACGCTCATGATGCGCTCGGGGCCATTTGAATAGCTTCACATGTACCAAGCTTGGTATTGAGTGACGCGAACGGACGACATAGGTAAATGACACATACAAACATGATAATCACGACATGCGTGTCAGGTAACAACATCACTACATGACACACAGATGATGAACTCGTGGCCGTTTCGCTAGCTTAAGATGTGCTAAATTCGGTATTACGGGACGTCAATGGATGAGGAAGGTATGTGACTGGTGCAAACATGATAATCAAGAGATGCGTGTCAAGTGAAAACATGACTACATGCCACAGTCAAGGCGCCAATACATTTCGACGTGACGCGGTGCGCGTTCTCAACGGTGTTCAATTCGTCGGGTCACGCCGGCGTTGCCACGCCAGGCACCGGTCCTGCCATATACTCGCAAGCAAGCGCCATGCTGCGTTGCTTTGACGCATGCGCGTTTCAGCACGTCTATTGTCCCTGCGCCACGAAAAGAGGGAGATGCAGTGTTCTATGGGTAACGTTGTCAGCGCAAAATGCAGCACGTCGTATTTCGTTCCGGTGTCAGCCGGGCCATGCCGACGGACGCTGGTCGCGCCAGCCGCACCTGGTGTCGCGTTTTGCTTGCGTAGCGTCGCTTCGCGCAGCGTGCGCGTGCGTCAACGCTACATTGGAGCATATTGGGCCCTTCATGACGCGCTCGCGGCCATTTAACTAGCTCCGCATATGCCAAATTAGGTATTGGGTGACGTCAATCGATGAGGAACGTATATGACTGGTGCAACCATGAAAATCCTGACACGCGTGTCATGTAAGAACATGACAACATACCACGCTCATAGCGTGCTCGCGGTCGTTTCGCTACCTTCGCGTACTTTAAATTTGGTATCACGTGTTGTGAATAGATGACGAAGGTAAACGACACATTAAGACATAATAATCATGACACGGAAATCATGTATGGCATCATTTACCTCCACCTCGTAGCATTGTTCTGATTTTAAAGGGACACATCAACCTTTCTCATTCGTGCTTCGCATATCATCGATTTCCAGTTATCACAAGGCAGGAAATAAAATTATACAATGCCTTCCGTATTCGTAGTTCATAGTGTGGTAATTTAAGACCTCAAAACAGTTTTCACAGTCTTGTTGCATATAAAAAGGCGACTGCATTCATGTATATAAGATATTTCAATAAAAAAAACACTCGTGCATGTTATTTAGAAATGTTACCACAAAATCTCATTTATGTGAATACATTGATTTTCACAGCGCGCTTCTGAATGTATTCGGGTATTTCCAACATTATATTTCGCAGTGGAATAAGTGAACTACAATGGATGCCAGGGCAAAAATTAAACCAAAGGGGCTGGTTTTTTCAATGCACTTTCTAACTTTGCCTCAGCAATGCACACGGACGCAAGTATGCACATTTGCATTGGTCGGATCACAGTACAGCAAAACAAATAAATCGGTTGAGGAGAGATTCGTGAAGTAATTTTATTGAAGTATATCTTTGCTATCATACACAGTGTACCGAGTAGTTTACAATACCATTGAACAAAAGTTTTTTTCTATTTAGCAAAGAATATTTAAAAAACAAATTTATCGTATTCATTGACTCCACAAACGGTTCTTTATACCAAGAACATCGCTATTTTTTTCATAGGGTATTTACATATCATGTTTTTTTATATCAAACTAGTTTGTAGAGAGCTGCGCAAATTTTATTCCACGTGCACCTATATAACGGTGACCTATTGTTTTTTTTTTCATTTTTTCAGTTCAGAGAGAGAGCAACTCGTGACTTTGTCCTTTTGCTGCTATGTAGGTGTGTTCAATATATACAAGAAAATTTTGTCACATTTTCTGTCATTATACACCCACACGAAAAATTCACCCTTCAATGCGTGAGCACGTGGAAAGGAAGAAGAGGAGGAAGAAAGTTTAAGCGGAAAGACAGGGAGGTTAGCCAGTTCTTAGACCGGCTGGCTACCCTGTGCTGGGGAAAGGGGTGAGGGGAATGAAAGATGTTAAAAAGAAATGTTGCGAAGAGAGGGAGAAATTACAAAAAAAAATTGCGACAGAGGAAAGCCAACATCAAAGAGTATAAGACACTGAAGTATGTCTCTGAGGCCAGTTGTCCGCAGAAAGCGCAGCAAAGCTTTCAAAGCCTTCTGGGCTGAGGATGGGCTCGGCCAATGACCCAGAATCCTTTGTTCCGACAAAGGCCGATCGTCTAGTCTATCCAGAGCTGCAGTGAGTTCTTGTCTTTGCGCGTTGAAATGGGTGCACTCACACAGAAGGTGCGCAATGGTTTCTTCGCAACTGCAGTAAGTGCATGTAGGAGAGCTGGCCATCCCAGTGAGATAAGAGTATGCGTTCGCGAAGGCTACTCCAAGCCACCGGCGGCATAGAAGAGTCTCCTCAGCTCAAGATATCCTTGGGGAAGTGACGCAAACGAACTGGGGGACTCACATGCATTGCACGATTGGAAAATAATCTCAGCTTTACTGAATGCCACCTGCTGTCAGTACGAAGGCATCGCCGAAGCGACAGCCCCAGACGCTAACCCCGCATGATAAATCACTCTTTACGTGGATTACGCTTATCCACGTGGCGCATTGTAAGCCTTCCAAAGCAGGCACAGTCTACCTACGGCAAAGGTAAAAATCCACAGGAGAACAATGCGCTATGTTTAACACAGAGAATAGCTAACACGAATACAATCTGACACGATTACGTTAAAATCCTCCGAGCAGCGCTTGTGTTACGATTGCCGCAATCGAATTCGCTTCAATGTGAAAGATAATATTTACCTCATGACGCATAAACATGAGATTTGCAGTTACCGATGCCTCTTGCTGTGGCAAAGTAAAGCAATATATTTCTTCTGTGTGTGCGTTTTTTGCCTACTTTGTTCTTTTGAAAAACAATCACAGGCGTGCAAACACGGATGTAGGAGAGAAGTTCGGGCAACCCCACGGCCATTCATTAACTTGCACGAGGAGAGATTAATTGCCTGGTTGGGATAACAAATCACAAGATTTAATCTAAGCATATATTCCACAAGTCATTTTTATTCGGAAGCAACGGGTAACTTAAACTTCAAGTGAATTTGCAGTTGAATTACCCATAAATAGCCACAGGGTCTGCTTGAATAGCAAATATGTAATAAGATTATGATTTATGATTTTGTTTTATGATAAATTTATGGTAAAAAATGCAGTCAACTTCATTTCGCGAATGCTGTCACAACTGAGCAGCTGATGCCTGCATTGTCGGGCTCTGCATACCCCATCTGGCCACGCCGCTCGTTCGTTTGAGCTTTCCAACGATCCTCATCCCAACCTGTGTTAATGCAGCACCCATTTTCTACTAAGTCCCACTTTTTCGAAGCCACAGGGCCACTTGAGTAGCTCTACGGCATCAACATGTGAGGAGGGGTCGACTACCGACAGGTTCGCTTTTAACATACGAGTCTACAAATGCATGCTGTTCGTCTGGTGACGACGGGCTTGTGTGAACGCCGATCACTTGCGGTGGATTTCTGCACGCCGCCGTGAATTCACTGTCTCTCTCTTTCTGTTTTTTCCTTCTCTTCCCTCCTTTCTCGTTCTCACTTTTCTATTTCCCAGACCTAATCTGCCAGTGAAGGGAAGCCGACCAGAAAGTCTTTCTGGTTAACCTCCATGCCTTCTCTTTTTGAGTTTCCTTCCTTCCTTCCTTCCTTCCTTCCTTCCTTCCTTCCTTCCTTCCTTCCTTCCTTCCTTCCTTCCTTCCTTCCTTCTTTCCTTCATCTGCTATGCTTGGGAAAATTTGCATTGCAGCAAAAAGATCGCGAACACGGTGTCTACGATGAAGTATTCCGAGATTTTATCTGAAAAAAGGTTGCTCTACGAAGCTGTAAATAGGATGTTCTGACTTCACGTCGGCCCAAGCTTCGTGATGAGACCGAAACTTATCGTAAATATGGCCATTATCGGCCAGTGCATTAGTGATGCCTCTCGTGGAGCTTTGTCGATCAATGCCTGATAAAAGGCATCAGGATGTGAGTGGCGCTCAGAGTGCGCCAAACAAATACCTGCAATATTTCCTGACTTCAGCCAGTAATGGGCGGAATAGCGGTATTGATAACGAACACCAGCCATTTATACGAGATCTGATCTAATGACTTCCTAAGCTGTGCAACGCTCGACACGCCTAGAGGATCGTCCTGATGACCGTACGCTTAGTCGATTTTCGCCCTTTTACCTCATTGCTTCGCATAATGGTTGTGGTGCTAAATGTACTTCGAAAGTCAACGTGACTGCCAATCGTAGAAAACACGGCATTTAAAGAGCTCAAATGAGATATTTCCATCGAGATAACGAGTGCACGATTGGACCATTCGTTATTCTAAACTGTTCGTTAAACCGGCGTTCGTTCAAGTGAGAGTTCACTGTAACTGTCTTTACCTGGGGCTCGTTATTTCGACAAAGGAAATCCCTGGGCAGTTTTTTTTGGGTGTGTGAATTTTCTGCGAATATATTTCGAATAGGCGAATTTTCGAGTAGTGAATATTTCAGTTGAAGAAACTTGATTTGTTGACACGGCTCATTTTCGAGCTCCATTCGACAAAGTTTCCCGCTCTGGAGCAGTGACGTAGCTGATGCGAGCTGCCTCCAAATCACCCGTTTATCGGCATCGGTGCAACAGCGCTTGTGCATGCAGGGCCGCCGTGTCAAAACGGTCGCACATTCGACTAAAACAAAGCACCCACGCTTGAGTTCCTGCACCGTACCATCATATATGTTGTGCCCAGTTACTTCTTGCTTATCGTAAACATTGATTGGCCGATCAATCTGCAAAATTGTCATTTATTTCTTCTCTTACGCACTACTAGAAGTTTTATCATCGTGTCTAAGTTTTTTCACCTCCTGTAAATTGCTTCTGTCTATTGTTCACCGTTGCTAAAGTGAGAAAGCAGCCACCTGCCAACAAACCTGTGCTCTTTAAAGGCCTAGATACCACTGACTGGAAAAAAAATATTGTATAACCCTTAAGCATCGCCTTTATTGGTTGCATGCGGCCCTGCCGTTGTGGTCTAGTGGCTGAGGTACTCGGCTACTGACCCGCAGGTCGCGCGATTGAATCCTGGCTGCGGCGGCTGCATTTCCGACGGAGGCGAAATCGTACACATTGTGCGGATTTGGGTGCACGCTAAAGAACCTCGGGTGGTCGAAATTTTCGGAGCCTTTCACTACGGCGTCTGTCATATTCATATGGTGGTTTTGGGACGTGAACCTCCATATGTCTATCTATCAAGAGTTGAAAGCGATAATGATATCGTGTTATGGGGGCGTATTTCAAAAGCCTAGTGCACGAAGCGCTTTTGAACTTGCAATGCATCTTTTACGTCACCTTAAAAGAATAGGCACAGTAAGGTGTGTGCATTGATTGTAGTGGCTGGCCGGCTATAAACTGATATTCGCATGTTCCGATGCCCGACGGAATCGTACGCTTGTTCCACACATTACTTTAACACTTCATGTTTTCTTGTGACGCATGTTGCGGGACGCGTGTGTTCTAATGTCGAAATTTCTGCGACGTGAACTTGTTGAAGCTCTCGCGTGAAAAATTCGGGGGATGGTAGGGGGATCACGGGCCCAGTTTGCTACCCCCTCGCACGAGATCGAAACAGGGCCAAGTCGTGGTGCATGCTTTGCACGAATGTATCACGGACGTGATATATCAATATTTAGAATCTGAACAACGCTACGAGGAGCCTCTACGATTCCAGCTCGTGTTAAGAAGTTATGAACACATAAAATAAATCACTGAACCAGAATTTTGTACACGTGGTTAATACCCTGCACAGAACTTCTAAAATCAGTGAGCTAATCTTGACGGTTTATTAAGGTGTCAGTCATGGGTTTGAAGGGCATTTTCCGCCTATGTCTTGGTTTCCTCATAATATGTTACTTCTTAGTAGTGTTTTCATTCAAATTCTTCATTGATTTTTTTATTCTGTCAGGCGCGTCTATCGCAGGGTGAGTGGCGGAGTTCGTCTGCTTTCTCTCGCAAATACCCGTTGATGGATATTGTGGTTTTACCATCGGCGCACTTCTAGGGCTGGGCCTAGCATAGCTGGATAACTGATTACCACTACAGCGCAAGCCCATCTACATCATCACAGAAGTCCGCAATCGTGCGCTGCTTTCTTGCTACCAAGATGAATATGGTAGCCCTTCACCAGACTTGGCAAGATGCCCGAGTCGTTGGACTAATTCGGAGAAATTCGGAGCCGTACGGTATAATACTCTTAAACAAAGGTATACGTGTTAAACAGGCAGCTTCAGCATTGTACGAATGAAAATTACTACGTTATATTTATAGGCGACATGTAAAATTGTGGACACCAGTTGAAATTTGAATGCCTGAGGTTCATTAGTGCCAGTATAAATCCAACTACCGGGCCTCTTCTCCATTTCCTGCATTCCGAAACGTGCGTTTGGTCGTTGGGAACGAAACCCCTTCTCGTGATTAGAAAAGAGACACCATCTGCTCCAGGTCACCACGCCATCTGAAAAAAAAATTGACAAACAGCTAGTGCGCAAATAAAAGGTTTTTATTATTGTTATGGTGTTGTAAATGCACGTAGTAAATGGATTTAGGTATACGCAGTTAACTCCAAGCATATCACATGTGTACGTGCACTCTGCTTTCGTTTACAAAAAAAAAACGAATAATCCTGCACAAATCCTGAGTCCTTACTATTGGTTTCCAGCGGTGTTTTTTTTTATTTATAATTAAGGAAGCGGGGAAACGTCCTGAGGTTGTATATTTGCTGGGAAGTATAAAAATCAATATATGCATCCTCACGATCGCTTACAGCTCTGTGTGAGACGATTGGGGTATCTGATCTGCAAATGTCATTGTTTTCACTTTATATGGCATGTATGTGCGTTTAAGCGTGTGAGTGTCAGTCAGCGCCGCATGTTGCCGTTGCGGCGAGCATGGAGCACTCTTTTTGCCTGTTGGCGCCACGCAGAACGCAATCTTATCTAGCTGGGGCAGCTGACCAGCAATCCCTCGCATACTACCTGATGGCATTAAGTCTGCCAGAACAGGACCCTCACGATGAATGAAGAAATGAAGACGAAGAAGTGTAAATTTGAGGGCTCTTTTTATTAGACACAACATGAATGAGAAGCTGGGATATCAATAAGATGTCGATGTTGTGGAGCAGATCAACTGCCTCATAGCGCTTCTATTTTTCTATTGTTTTATTTGACCTTATATATATATATATATATATATATATATATATATATATATATATATATATATATATATATATATATATATATATATAGAAATATATAGCCGTATTTGATTTTAGTTATTATTATATTCTTTATTTGTTTCTTCTGCTAGGTAAGCGAGCTGTATCTCCCACTTAGTGAGAATAACTACCTTTTATTGCCTGGTGTCATTTGCACTGGTTTCTGTTTAAAATCGTTCTTTTTTACCAGCTTTCATAACTTACATGACGTAATGCAAAACGAACACCATACTGTTTGCACACATCAAGTTATTGCATTTCAGTGACCCATGTTAACCTGCCACAACGTAAACAAAAGCATTCTGATATCAACCTAACGGATAGCTTTTTTTTTTGTTTGGTAGAAAGTATCAGACACAAACCAGGCTATAGGTTTCATTGGCCACCTAATTGGCAGCGGCACAGCCTCATTGCTGAGTTAAATACAAGGCCTCAGATAGAGCGATGATGCATTAGTGAATGCGAAAGAAGCGGTGTTTTCTACGTACTACAGATGTCCTTTTGATATACTATGGTTATTTTTAGGTGTAATTGTGTAGCTATTTTGCACCAGTTTGTTTGTCGCGTAAGAGTAAGACAGCCTTGATTTTCGCTGCGTCTTTATTCTCAAATCAAGACGCGTCAGTCGTTTTCACAAAAGCGATAAAAGCACCAGCTCGTGGCAGCATCTCGTCTATTTACATGTATAGGTAACACATGACTGAGTCGAATGTCAAGAAGAATCAAGGAGAGCGCGCTGAGTGGCTCACTACCCATCCATCAGCATTTCCTTATTGCGGGTATCGAATGCCAGATCCCCCTGAGAAAACCTGTACAGCGGCGAGCCTGTCGAAGGCTATTTATCAGAGGATCCAAACTCTCGTCAACGCGGGCGAGGCACGTTGACAGGAAACAAACATGAACGAGAAAAAAAAAGAGAACGAGACAGGAAGAGGGAGGGAGAGACGCGAAAACTTGGTTGTTGGTCAAACCCGGTGTGCTTTTTGTCTCGAAAGCATCCCATTTGAAGCAGGTTGACTCGCTCTTCTCCCTGCCGCCTTCGTAGCCCCGCCAGCGCTGGCCCGATTGCAGATCTTATCGACATCGATCGGCGTCCCAAGTTTGCGGACGGCATCCGGCTTCATAAAATACAACAGAAAGGCGGCGTATACGAGAAGGATCAGTGACATGCGTTGCCCATATGAGACAGTGCCTTTCTATTGTCTCTTATAAGCTTATAGGCATATAACCTTTCCTTCATCACATTGTCTTCTGTCCTTTCGGGTAGTATTCGCTGGGCCACCACCCTTATAACTGTGCGCTAGATTCGCCCATGTTCGATGCTCGCTCCTTCCACTTTTTGGCACCGTTTAAAAACCTTGCCGTATACGTCGCTTTCAGGAGGTGTGCTCATTTCAATATGTGGCGTAAAATAAAAAAATGCCCTACGGGAAAATTTCAAACTGTTCAAGAGGAGGCGAAGGTGCTTTCCTTGTGTTGATGTACGTTCCTCGGGCGTCACATCACAGGATTTTCATAAGCTGTGCGTCGTGAAGCTCCTTACGTAATGATTGCCCGACAAATAATAATATAATAATACTAATATTAACTAATAATAATAATAATAATAATAATAATAATAATAATAATAATAATAATAATAATAATATACATTATTATTATTATTATTATTATTATTATTATTATTATTATTATTATTATTATTATTATTATTATTATTATTATTATTATTATTATTATTATACTCAACGTCCCAAAACCACCGTATGAATATGAGAGATGCCATAGTGGAGGGATTCAGAAATTTAGACCACCTGGGGTTCTTTAACGTGCGCCCAAACCTGAGCACACGGGCCTACAACATTTTCGCCTCCATCGGAAATGCAGCCGTCGCAGCCGGGATTCAATCACGCGTCCTGCGGGTCAGCAGCCGAGTGCCTTAGCCACTAGAACACCGTGACGGGGCGGCAAGCGTCACCTCTATGAACAATCACTTTATACAAGTATTTGGAAGTTTGATAAGCAAGGTGGCAAGGGTATAATGCAAGTGAACGCTTGAAAGGTCAACTAAAAAGTTTTGTTGTTTGTGTAGAGAGGAAGAAGAATATGTGCCGCAGTGGGTGACGCCTTTAGCAAGAGGAGCCGAGCGCGAGCTGTGCCCCCGAGCGTTGTGTTTCCTACGTCGGTTCCTGCCGCCCGCTTTCCGCATCAATAGACCTGCTGTGCAAGTACTACTTGCGCCAATAAACCCCGTTTTAGAGTGGTGGAGGTGCTGGGTAACTCAACCTGGAACTGCGCAACAGGAAACTACCTGCCATCCCAGACATGGCTGAAGAAGACACCCAGCAAGGTACGAGCCAGCAAGGTACGACTCCGATGGTCATCGTGCCCACTGCGCTACGCGTGCGCGATCCACCTTTTTTCGACGGTACGGATGAGCAAGACGTAGAAGATTGGCTGTCGACATTTGAAAATTGGTAGGCGCAAGCAACAAGTGGGACGACCCTTCGAAGCTGCAATATGTCCCCCCTCTACCTCAAATAGGTGGCGAGTCTCTGGTTTAACAACCACCAGTCGGAATTTGCCACTTGGGGTGTTTTTAAGCTGCGCATTACCGATGTGTTCGGTCGCCCCAAGGTACGCAAGCTCCGTGCCGAACAGCGCCTACGGGGACGCGCACAGCTTCAAGGAGAAGGCTTCACAAGCTACATCGAGGATGTGCTCGACTTGTGCAAGCGCCTTGACCCTTCAATGATTGAGGCACACAAGATCAAACATATATTGAAGGGGATAGACGACGACACCTTCCAGATGCTGCTGGCCAAGGGCCCACGTACCGTGTCCGAACTCGCCACTCTTTGCCAGAGCTTCGAGGAGTTGCGCAAACAATGGGTCATGACACGGCGTGCAGCGGCTAACGTTGAAATTCTCGCGGCATTGAGCCTGGGTGGAGACCACAGCGCGATCATGTCCGAAATCAAACGATATGTGCGCGAGGAGATGGCCCGACAACTTTCGTGCCTGTCGTATCTACCGGCAGCGGAACCCTCTTCTGAGCGTCTCGCGCCCGCCATCAGGCAGGTAATACAGGCGCAGGTCTCGGAGGCATTGCCGTCCGTCTCTGTCACAGAACGAGCGCTAAAAAAGGGCGCGACGCCAAATTCTTGCGATAACGCGCGAAAGAGACGCCGCGAGGTCAAAAGAAAAAAAAGGAAAGAAAAAGAAAACAAACGGCCAAGGCTCCCCGGGCGCGCGCTCTCCCCCGCAGAAGCGTGGCTTCATCGACGAACCTCCTCACCCCACATCGGCGGCCGAGATAGCCCGCGATGTTTCTAGAACGAAGGAGGCGTGGCCACGCCGAGTTGACTCATCCGACGCGGAGGGCAGTCGAACCGTCTCGCGCCTCTCCCCAGCCTTCGCTGCGCATCGCGCCGACGAAATGAGGAGAACTTTCTGGAAGGTGGCGCGGAAGGTATTTAATCGAGCAGCCGAGACGAGAAAGCAGGAGGAGACGGAAGTGAGCGCCAGAGCGCGTAGAGATTCCGCCGTGTAGTCGGCGAAGGTTTTGGTCCGTAGGGACGAAGCCGGAGATGAAGAAGATTTCCACCTGAGGGGTGAAGGCTCGGGCTACAGGCAAGAGCGTGTGTTTACCGCTATCGAGCGAAGACGCGTGGCAACAGCTGCGGGTGTGAAGCCGACGTGTTCCGGCGAAGAAGTTGAAGTTTGAAGAGTGGCCAATTGAAGACGGGAGGTTTCCTGGAAGAGAAACTTCGAGGGCAGCGGAACGACAACAACGCTGGACTTTGAGTGAGTGATTCTCGGAAGAGTATCATCTAGACTTTGGTTCCAAGAACTTTGGACTGAATAGGTTTTCTACCTCTCTAGTCTTCAAGTGTCTTGGTTGTTCAATGCATGCGACTGCATTGTAGTGCGTATTGTTGTCCGTGTCCGTTGTTTCAAGTGTGGCTGATTGTATTGTGTTGTACGTTGATTGATTGGTTTGATTGGTAACATATTGTATGCAACTATTGTGGAGTGTGCATTTTTGTGTATTATTTTCGATCTGCCATTATTGAGAATATAATTTGTTTGTTTATCAACTCTCCGCTCTGACTTGTTCTTTGGGCCACAGCCGGCGTCCGCTGGCGCGCCAAAAAGGACCACTTCTAAATTGTCCACGCTTGCGTGGTGCGGTTCGGGGGGCCGATACTTCGGCCCTTGGAATTAGCCCGGCGATCGCCTCCCTAATTAACGGGACCGGTGTGACAATTAATCTGGCGTCCGCGAAACAGGACTTTTTGGTGCACAGTGTGTCCAAAGTAGTGAGAAAGAGCCTCGAGTTTTCGATAGTGCTATCGGAACAATTTTGTGTGTTGTTCAGTGTTCTCGTTAACGAGTGCAGGGGAGTGTTCCGATAGAGGGATCTAGGCAGATAATTTTTGCACGCGGCAAGGTTTTATTTGCGAGACACCATGGATCTCGAAAAGTTAGTTGCGCTTGGTGAGAAGATGGGTCTCTCCGGCGCCGAACTACGGAAATGGGTAAGCCAGAATGAGAAAGAGGCGGTGGAGAGAGAAAGGTTGGCAGCTGAGAAAGCCAAGGAAGAAAAAATAGCTGAGTTGGAACGAGAGAGGTTGGCGGTCGAAAGAGCCAAAGCGGAAAAAGAAGCTGAGTTGGAGAGAGAGAGGTTGGCGGCAGAGAGGGCCAAGGAAGAAAGGGCCGCTGAGTTGGAGAGAGAAAGGCTGGCCGCTGAAAGGGCGAGAGAAGAAAGAGAAGCAAAGGAGCGGCAGCTGAAAGAAGAAAGAGAGGCAAAAGAGCGACAGCTGAAGGAAGAAAGAGAGCAGCAATTGAAGTTGGAGCTGGAGAGAGAGAAGTTGGCAGCCGAAAGGGCGAGAGAAGAAAGAGAAGCGAGGGAGCGACAGCTGAAAGAAGAAAGAGAAGCGGAGATGGCTGAAAGGGAACGGCAGCGGCAGCACGAGTTGGAACTCGAGCGGCTCCGTTTGCAACAGCGAAGTGAAACTCCCGTCCAAGCTAGAGTGGAAAGCAGCGAACGGGAAGATCACGGCTTCCGCTTGAACCCAAGCAAGCTGCTCGTAGCGTTTGATGAAAGGAAGGACGACCTAGACGCGTACCTCCACAGATTTGAGACGATTGCGAAGAGCCAGAATTGGCCAGAACAGCAATGGGCAACTGCTTTGAGTACTTGCTTGAGTGGTGAAGCGCTCAGTGTGTACGGCAGGCTGACGCCGACCGATGCAGCCAACTATGCCAAGGTGAAAGCTGCTTTGTTGAAGCGATTTAGATTCACTGTGGAAGGATTCCGGGACAGATTTCGGACAGGAAAGCCAGCTGACGGTGAGACAGCTACGCAGTATGCCGCCCGACTTTGCCATTATTTCGACAGATGGATTGAACTTTCAGGGACAGCACAGGAGTACGATGAGCTTAGAGAGCTGCTAATTAGAGAACAATTTCTTACTAGTTGCCACCCAAGCCTGTCACTGTATTTGAAAGAGAGGAAGGCTGAGTCACTTGAAGGAATGCTTGAATTGGCTGATCAATTCTTGGAAGCGCAAGGTGGAACTAATTTGGCCAAGGTCAAGAAAGATTGTCCCGATGATTCGAAGAAATTGGCTCCCGAAGAAAAGAAGCGTGCACCAGAGAGCATTCCGCGATGTTTTCTGTGTAACCGAGTGGGTCATCGCGCGAAAAACTGTCGAACGATCTTTACGAGCCCTACGGTTGTAAAATGTTTTAAGTGTGGTCAGACTGGGCACAAAGCAGACGCTTGTCGAAACGGAGCGAGTCAAACTCACCAGGTATCCTGTGTGCAAGCGGCACCAAAATCTGATAATAATACCGTCACTGATGGATTCGTAGAGTTGAAGAATGGGGAGAAAATTCCTATTGTGGGTGCTGTAATGTCAAAACAGCCAACCGGTGTTACGAAAGGAATGCCAACGGTGCCTGGAAAAGTTGCGGGCAAAAAGATTACGGTGTTAAGAGATACCGGCAGTTCCACTGTTATCGTGCGGAGAAATTTGGTACAGGAAAGTGAGTTGACAGGCAGAACGAAGCCGGTTTGCCTAATTGACCGTACGGTTCGGATGCTTCCCGAAGCAGAAATTGAGGTTGAAACCCCGTACTTCAGCGGGAAGGTTACTGCTTTATGCATGACGACCCCCCTGTATGACCTTGTCATCGGAAACATCGACGGGGCGCGAGGGCCAAGTGATCCAGAATGTTTGGAAGAAGACCTTAAGATAGAGCCCTCGCCAACCCAACGACCGCGAGATACAGTGGAGGAGCATCCCGTGACGGATCTCGCTAGAGCCCAAGGTGAAGCTGCGGCGCAAGAGACAGCGAAGGAGAAGACGATCTTGTCGAATAAGTTCACGGGCCGAGCAACCGGACTTACGTCGGCACGACCTCAACCGACCGACAATGTAAAGGAGACGGAGTTGGCCAGCCGGGCAAGATGTAGAGGCATCATCAAGCGGGTAAATAAACAGACAGGACCCGTCGAATGTAATGACGCATTAACGGTGTCGGAAGAGACAACGATGGCTGAGACGACGCCTCAGATATCGTCGTTGGAAAGGGCCCGCCGAAAGAGAACGTGGAAGCACAAGAAGAGATCGAGCGAGCACCGCAAAAAGGGGCGCAAGCGCTGCTCGAAGTACGCAGGATAAGTGCTGAGGTCAAAGCAGAATGTGTTTGGCAGTGCTGAGTGGCATATGTTGTGTTAATGTTCTGGTTGTCCTGTGTCACCAGTGTCGAAGTGTTGTGTTGTGATGTGATGTATAGTATTGGACCATTGTTGTAATGCGAGAACTTTGTACATTTGTATTATTGGGAATTTGTGGTGGAGTGTTGTACTCATGTGCCTGTGGTTATATTTCATGTGCTGTGTAATTGAATTACAATGTACAATTGTATTAAGTGATCTATTGTGACGGTGAAGTGTCATGAGCGACGGATGGTGTTACAGTCTGTAAGAGTGTGTGGTGACTGTTCGCGCTCGTTTGTGTGGTTTTGAATATTATGAGATAATATTCTTAAAGTGGGGGGTAGTGTCACAAAACGAGCGCTAAAAAAGGGCGCGACGCCAAATTCTTGCGATAACGCGCGAAAGAGACGCCGCGAGGTCAAAAGAAAAAAAAGGAAAGAAAAAGAAAACAAACGGCCAAGGCTCCCCGGGCGCGCGCTCTCCCCCGCAGAAGCGTGGCTTCATCGACGAACCTCCTCACCCCACATCGGCGGCCGAGATAGCCCGCGATGTTTCTAGAACGAAGGAGGCGTGGCCACGCCGAGTTGACTCATCCGACGCGGAGGGCAGTCGAACCGTCTCGCGCCTCTCCCCAGCCTTCGCTGCGCATCGCGCCGACGAAATGAGGAGAACTTTCTGGAAGGTGGCGCGGAAGGTATTTAATCGAGCAGCTGAGACGAGAAAGCAGGAGGAGACGGAAGTGAGCGCCAGAGCGCGTAGAGATTCCGCCGTGTAGTCGGCGAAGGTTTTGGTCCGTAGGGACGAAGCCGGAGATGAAGAGGATTTCCACCTGAGGGGTGAAGGCTCGGGCTACAGGCAAGAGCGTGTGTTTACCGCTATCGAGCGAAGACGCGTGGCAACAGCTGCGGGTGTGAAGCCGACGTGTTCCGGCGAAGAAGTTGAAGTTTGAAGAGTGGCCAATTGAAGACGGGAGGTTTCCTGGAAGAGAAACTTCGAGGGCAGCGGAACGACAACAACGCTGGACTTTGAGTGAGTGATTCTCGGAAGAGTATCATCTAGACTTTGGTTCCAAGAACTTTGGACTGAATAGGTTTTCTACCTCTCTAGTCTTCAAGTGTCTTGGTTGTTCAATGCATGCGACTGCATTGTAGTGCGTATTGTTGTCCGTGTCCGTTGTTTCAAGTGTGGCTGATTGTATTGTGTAGTACGTTGATTGATTGGTTTGATTGGTAACATATTGTATGCAACTATTGTGGAGTGTGCATTTTTGTGTATTATTTTCGATCTGCCATTATTGAGAATATAATTTGTTTGTTTATCAACTCTCCGCTCTGACTTGTTCTTTGGGCCACAGCCGGCGTCCGCTGGCGCGCCAAAAAGGACCACTTCTAAATTGTCCACGCTTTCGTGGTGCGGTTCGGGGGGCCGATACTTCGGCCCTTGGAATTAGCCCGGCGATCGCCTCCCTATTTAACGGGACCGGTGTGACAGTCTCTCAGACAGCACCCGTCACCGCGCCATTGACTTATGCTGCTGTTGCTGCTACTCCGCCGCGACCTCCGCTTTGGCCGACTCCCCAGCCTGTACGAGTATCAACGACACCATTTCCAGCAACACAACAGCGCTATAACGGAAACTCTTGGCGCACAGTTGACAATCGCCCGATCTGTTACGCATGCGGATATCCAGGTCACGTGGCGCGCTTCTGTCGCCGGCGCTCCGCAACGGGCCCGGCTGCACCTCCGAGGTACCCTGACTACTCTTTACCGGCCCCGTACAACGCGCAACGAGAACTGCCACGTCAATGCGACCAACAATCAGTGGAACGCGACCCGTCACCAACCGAACTAGACCACCGCCCTGCTGCCGACTACCGATCATTCGGTCCCCGTCGCTCATCCTCACCACGCCGCTACCGTTCTCCGTCCCCTCTGCGTCGCCGACCGAACCCTGTAGAGATGGAAAACTGACTGCCGCAGCTCCGGAGGCACGAGCTGCGAAATCGTCGCATTGTACATGTCCTCGCCTGTCCCCCACAAACGTTCTGGAAGTGTTTGTTGAAGGTCTACGAACTCTTGCGCTTGTTGATACGGGTGCCGCCGTATCTGTGATGAGTCAGAAACTCTGCCATTCGATACGAAAAGTAACGACGCCGCCTTCCAACGTTTTGCTGAATACCGCGAATGCGCAACCAATTCGACCAGTCTGAGCATGTACGGCGAGAGTAAACATTCAGGACGTCCTGTACCACATCGAGTTTCTCGTGTTGACCACTTGTGCCCACGACGTGATACTTGGATTGGATTTTTTGTCACGCCACCACGCCGTAATTGACTGCGCTCGTGCGCAGGTGGAATTATCTGTGTTTTCAGATGCGCCATCTACCGACAATGAGCGCACTCACCTGGGCAAGCTTCTTGTTGCTTCCGACGTTGATGTTCCTTCTCTTAGTGCCATCGTTGTCCCCTTCAATCACACCTAATTATCCGGCTCTACCGTTGTGTTCTCCCTATCTGATGTTTTCAGTCGCCACCACAGTACGTCTCTGCCATACGCCGTTCTGCGACCTCACCAGGATACTTCCGGAATTGTCGTTTGCAATCCTAGCTCATGCCCTCTCACCTTAAGAGCTCACGAAACACTGGGTTATGTTCATCCTGTTTATGACAACGTTATTGTGCCTATTGAGTCCCACGACCCTGGCCAGCAACTTCAACTGAACGCCGTTACTCCTCTTTTTACGCGGGATAACTACTCCTCGGATATCTTCAATCGTTCCATCGACAGCAAGCTTCCTCCGGATCAACGGGACCAGCTAATGACCCTTCTGCATGAATTCTTATATTCATTTGACCTTCCTCAAAAGGCACTGAGTCAAATTAACACTGTCGCTCACACAATCTACACTGGACGCACCCTCCTTTGCGGCAACGCCCCTACTGCGTATCCCCCAAGGAACGAAGTGTAATTGCAGAACAGGTGGATGATATGCTTCAGCGCGGTGTCATCAAACCATCTTCTAGCCCCTGGTCTTCACCTGTGGTGCTAGTGAAGAAAAAAGACGGTTCGATTAGATTTTGTGTCGACTACCGGCGACTGAACCAAAGTACACGGAAAGATGTATACCCTCTTCCCCGCATCGACGACGCTATCGATTGCCTACAAGGTGCCAAATTCTTTTCTTCGCTGGACTTACATTCAGGTTACTGGCAGGTTCCGATGGCAGCGTGTGACCATCCCAAAACAGCGTTCGTTACGCCGGATGGCCTATACAAATTCATGGTTATGCCATTCGGTCTGTGCAATGCACCTGCAACGTTTGAGCGAATGATGGACAGCATTTTACGCGGCCTTAAATGGCAGATATGCTTATGTTACCTCGATGATGTTATCGTATTTCCTCCTGATTTCCCTACCCACGTCTACTGTCTGCGCACCATTCTTCAGTGTGTTACCAAGGCAAACCTCCAGCTTAACCTAAAGAAGTGCCACTTTGGGGCTCGCCAACTTAATATACTTGGTCACGTTGTGTCAAAGGATGGAATTTGCCCCGACCCAGACAAACTTCGAGCTGTAGCCGACTTTCGGAAGCCGACTTCACTCAAAGAACTTAGGAGCTTGATCGGCTTGTGCTCGTATTTTCGTCGTTTCGTCCACAACTTTGCAACAATAATAGCCCCACTTACACAACTACTGAATCGTCCAGCTAATCTTTCTAACTGGACCCCGGCATGCGACGAAGCTTTCATACACTGCGCCGCCTACTTACGTCCCCACCGATTCTACGCCATTACGACCCAAGTCCCCCCCCCCCCCCCCCTGAAGTGCACGCAGATGCCAGTGGCGTTGGTCTGGGAGCAGTACTCGCGCAACGAAAGCCCGGTATTCCAGAGTACGTCGTCGCATACGCAAGCCGCGCACTCACAAAAGCGGAGATGAACTACTCCGTAACAGAAAAAGAATGCCTTGCAATCGTTTTGGCGTTAAGCAAGTTTCGTACTTACTTCTACGGACAGAGTTTCGACGTTGTGACCGATCACCACGCACTTTGTTGGTTGGCGTCGCTAAAAGATCCTTCAGGTCGCCTTGGACGTTGGGCTCTTCGACTACAAGAATTCGACATTCGTGTCGTCTACCGCTCAGGACGAAAACACTCTGATGCGGACGCCCTCTAACGATCACCAGTGAGATCCACCGCAGACCTGCATTCGGACACCAGCTTTTCCATCGCTCCCATTTCCGTCACAAGCATGTCGTCTGAACAGCGGAAAGACCCATGGATAACATCTCTCCCTAACATTCTTTCTGATTCTTCAACGTCTGCGTACCCACGCGCTCTTCGCCGCCAAGCCACACATTTCGCGATACGGGACGCGCAACTATACCGCAGAAACTACCACGCGGATGGTCGTAAATGGCTCTTTCTTATACCACGCCACATGCGATCTGATGTCTGTGCGTATTTTCATGCCGACCCACAACATGCTCACGCTGGTGTGTTAAAAACATATTAGCGGATCCGCCAGCGTTACTACTGGCATGGTATGTACACTTTTGTACCAAAATACATTCGGTCTTGTTCATTATGCCAACAACGAAAGACAGCTGCCCATTCACCAGGATTATTACAGTCTCTACCGTGTCCGGTGCACCCTTTCGACCACGTTGGTATTGATCTATATGGTCCCCTTCCTTACAGTGCCACTGGAAATCGATGAATCATTGTCGCCATCGACCATCTGACGAGGTATGCTGAAACAGCTCCACTACCTACGGCTGGTGCACGTGACGTAGCCAATTTTGTTTTGCGACGCTTCGTACTGCGTCACGGGGCACCACGTGAACTACTAAGTGATCGAGGGCGTGTCTTTTTATCCGAAGTTGTACAACAACTCCTTCAGGCATGCCGCACGGTGCCCCGCACCTCTACAGCCTACCACCCGCAGACCAACGGTCTAACTGAGCGCTTTAACCGAACGCTAGAAGACATGCTCGCCATGTATGTCATTTCCGACCAATCAAACTGGGATGTCATTCTACCATTTGTGACCTATGCGTACAACACCGCGACGCAGTTAACCACAGGCTTCTCGCTTTTCTTTCTATAATATGGGCGTGAGCCATGCTCCACCCTTGACACCATTTTGCCGTATCATCCCGACGTCTCAGAGTTCAGCCCTCTTTGTGAAATTTTGCACCACGCTGAAGAGTGTCGTCAGTTGGCCCAATCATTCACCTCGGACAAGCAAGCATTCGAAAAAGACCACCACGACCGCGACCAGCAAGCCGAGACTTTTGCCGTGGGCTCGCTTGTCTGGCTCCGACTGCCCTTCCACTCCCCAGGTCTGTCTGCTAAGGTTGCTCCCAAGTTTCACGGTCCTTCTCGCGTCGTCGAACGTCGATCTCCTGTCACATACGTGATCGAGCCGGTCACGCCATCTACAGACAGGCGATGCCTTGGTCGCCAGACTGTTCACGTGAGTCGTCTCAAGCCATATCACGACCCACTCCTAATCTCGTCACCTTGACTTGCCAGGATGGCTCGTTTTCGTCGCCGGGGTATTGTAGAGAGGAAGAAAAATATGTGCCGCAGTGGGTCACGCCTTTAGCAAGAGGAGCCGAGCGCGAGCTGTGCCCCCGAGCGTTGTGTTTCCTGCGTTGGTTTCAGCCGACCGCTTTCCGCATCAATAGACCTGCTGTGCAAGTACTACTTGCGCCAATAAACCCCGTTTCATTTGCTTTAAAAGGATAACTACACGCAGAATAATTGCAGCCGAGTTTTATCAAATCGTTGCAAATTCCGTGATCAGAAGTTCCCAAACATTATAGAGTAATTCTAGTACTTTCATTAGTTGCTCGTTGCCCCCTACTTGTTCGGGCCAATTGCGATTTTTGCGATATTATATTTAGCAATAAATGGCTGTAATGATGCTTGCAGTAAATTCATAAGGTTTGTTTATCACTTGAAAGTGAAGGGGACTTTGGTTTCTGACAAAGCCTTCGCTAGATGGAACGTACACACTGCTACTGCCATGAACTGGCTATTCAGTGTTTCCAAGAAGTTATTTCATATCTTGCTTTCGCTACCAAATGAATGCAGTTCCGAAACTTCTTCTGCATAGCCTTAGTGTCTGTTACTTCAATTCGATTTATTTTGTCTATTTACTATGAACCCTCTACAAAGAGGACTGGAAGAAGGCGTTCTTTATAGTAAACTAAAGGATATTGTTCACGGTACTGTGGCTTTCAATGTAGAGGCTATTTTCTCATTGTGGCATCTATACTTATTCAAGCTGCTCACCACGATGTGTCTGCAGCAGGAATTTCTGGAGACTGCATATATAGAAGGGAACCGCTAGCGAGGGTCATTGAATGAATGTTCTCATTGAATGAATCGACAAGGTCTGGAAATGTTGAGTGCCCCAACCCAATCGTCTTCATTCGTAAGCATCCGCCGTAGAGCTGTTCGTTAAGATATTGGAGGTGTAAAGCAAGGCAGCACCGGAACTCATGCGCGATAAAGAGTATGCTTGCTAAGTGAGTAATCTATCCGGCAATATGCATCTTCAGAAAAATACGAACATCTTCCTGACAGACTTTTTAGTGGAGACCGGACTGGATAAGCGGCTGGAATAGACGGTCACGAACTGATATATAAGAAATGTGTTAGTGCATATACTGACAGTAGAAAAGGAATGTGTACATGTAAACAGTTTAATGACAGTGTGAACTGCTGTAAACAAACCATGTATTGGCATAATATTTTATCTGGTTTCAGTGAGTTATTACGTTGTTTTCAGATTGTTCATTTTTGGGTACCGTTCAGTATTATTCCTATTTTTTTTGTGCAAAACATTGTGATATGGAGTAGCCGAGGCAATAGAACGTCAACCTCTCCACAGCAAAACAGATAGAACAGAACAGAACAGACATATCTTTAGGGCATTTAGGATTGGATTCAACAAAAAACAAACCAGTCATGTCATACCAGATAATATATTGTAGTAAACATCAAAGGACACCCTCTCATTCGAAACAGTCATCTGCGCTACTTCGTGCCCTCATAATATCATTCTCTTAAAATTTTGTAAAAAAATGCTTTTAAACTCTCATAGAATTGATAAAGATGACGACAACGCATTTGCTTCGTCGCGGACGGGAGGCTGCGAAAACGACGCGGAAGCGATATTTTGCAATGTTCCTTACAAAACTCTGTTCACACTGTTGTAAACCATCTACCTTGGGCCCATTACATGCTTCGTGATATCGCTGTCAAGTGAGAAATTTTTTTCGTCCTCAAATGAGTCTCATATTTTGTCGTCCATCTACCTTGGGCACATCATCAGTGCTTAATGTCTGAATTTTTTTCTTGTAATGTCCCTTATTCACTCAGGCATGCTCGGGTATTCAATACTTTTTCTCAGTGCCTTCATAGGAAATGCCTTACGTAAAGTTTAATTTTTTTTGTTTGTACTACAATAAATGCAGCTTAACAATGTAGTAACGTTAGGCCTCTTCGGATCTGCTGACACTATAGACAAATTAATTCTTCTCTGATTTATTACAGGCTGCAGTCTCCCCTAGCGCAAGTCGCATTGCAAATAGCATACTGCACTTTCATTCATGAAGTCTACTTGTTTTGCAGAAAAGCTCCTGCTGTTGCGCTCAAAATTGTCTAAGCAGTGGATTACGGGAAACATGTTAGCCTATGTGACATTGGCATAAATTTCTGACGCCAGCTTTCAGAGTGACCTTAGTGTGAGTTTTGTCGCACCTGTAGTTGAGTGTTGTGGACAACCCACACAAAATAACAATGTAGAAATGCGGTTCCGTAAGTGCACGCCAAAGCACAACGAAGTCTGAAGACCTCACTATGCCGTTTATGAAGCTTTGGGTAAAAAAAAATTTCATAAAAGTTCGAAGACCTTGACAATTCAATTCATACAAAATCGAATTCATGAAAACTATACTAAGCCTTACCTCAGGTAATTGCGTCTCACTCTTTCCTTTGATTACATTGTATTCGACAAGCCACCAGTCTAAACGCTGTTGCTCCAGAGAGTCGGAAGGGAAGCGCGGCTTAGCGGCAGGCTCCCTGGCTGATAGGGGCGGGTGCTCGATGCAATTTGTCCCCGCAGTAGGAACGTAACGAGAAACGCACGGTGTCCCTAGGTTCCACATGACGAGTGAAAAGAATATGGCGCATACAAGAGCACTATATCACAACGAAAGCGGATAATTCTACGCTTATGCGTAACATCCGTGCTCGCGGGGATTCGGCGAGACACTACGCCACCCCTGGCGTGATGAGCCTATCATGACGGCTCCGTCAACGCAGCTGAATGCTTGTGACAACCGCACCCTAGAGATTAATGCACTCCTCTCTGTCATACTTTGAAGTGCGTGTGACGTGAAAGCCGCTGACAGGAGGTAGTCACCTGAACTGGGGAAGTGCTGTTGCTGGGCAACGTAAATGAGTTCGAACATACAGGTGTGGGCACAGAAATATGGCCTCACCGGGAACCTTGTGTTTAGAAAAATTTTCAGATGGTTTCACCATGGAAACACTCGCACAGAAATTAAAACGAATAGGGTAACTTAGAAAAAGTCGCCGGAAAAGAGACAAACTTTTCATGTGATTGTGCGCACATTCTCCCGTTTTGCGTGACTGTGGAAATCATGAGGACTTCTAAAACGCACAATTAGTTCTGGCTTTATCTAACAGCACCAAGAAGGATTTAGATGCATCATAGTATTCTTTTTATTTAAAAAATATGCTCTCAAAAATTCTTCGCTGTCTTTCCTAATGCGGTCAAACTTTTATTCGTTTTCTGCTTTTCCTGGTCACGTTACGGTAATGTACATATGTGAGTCAATTCTTTAGTACGTAATAAATACAGTTTTTTATTTTACTCGTTTCATGAGCCTTTTTTGAAGCTTGTTCGGGCTTTCTAGAGGGTGTCATGAGTGTTGCCTCAATTCAGAGTCAGAGTAAAAAGAAAGAAAGGTAGGCGTAGCACGCAGGACAAGACAAAGCAATGCTGACGCAATCGTCTTGCCCGACCTGGTACCGCTATCTTTGTTGCCTTTCACTCTGAGTTGAGCGAAACTCTTAGAATGTCCTTCTATACCAAGTCGCCCAAACTGCTATACTTTTGCGCATTTCCAGAGGAGTACTTTTTTTTAAGCAGGTGAACAGTATAGCCCGCATAGGAAGAAATATTTAACTGAGGAGCTCTTATAGCTCTTTCTGCGGCCAAGTTGTGGAATTTTGAATTATCGTCATGATAAATCGCCACGCACTCTCTTTTTCCTCCTCTACACCTTCTTTATCCCCAGCGTCGCTTTCACAACACGTGCGCCGATTTCTTCCGCGTCAGGCGTAACATTCCTTACGGACGAGATAACGAATATACGAAGCGAAAGGAGACACTGATCGCGTGACATAACATCACAAAGGACTGGTTACATGACAAGTCTCCGTAAAAAGTACGCAACACGGGTCCCGTTACATGTTTTTTTATTTATTTATAGATACTGAGATCTTAGCAGGCTGGTTATTCATTAAAAATACAAACAATTTAACGCAAACAAATTGCAGACTGTCTTCAAACATTTGTAAGAATTTAAAGGAGAAAAAAACACTGATGACGAACAAATGAAACAACACAAGGAAATTCATAACATGTTAAGATGTTTCTTTTTTTCAAACAAAACTAAAGACTTTTGAGAAACTACAATAGTATTTAGATTATTCCAGTTCGTTATACTCCGGGGAAAAAGAATATTTAAAACAGTTATTTCTTGTGGTAAATGGAACTATATGGTTGAAGCATGCCTTTGCCTCGTTTCATAACCTGTTGAGAGAGAAAAATAATTCGAAGTGTGGACGTTATAATGACCATTTACGAGGTGATATAAAATTTTAATCGGCACGCATGGTCACGCTCCGCAAAAGCGACGTGAATCTGCTCAAATGACATGTTCCCTCCAAACCTACGTATTAAAAAGAGAGCATGGGAGGGGGGGGGGGGAGGCAGCTTTTTTTGAACAGTATGAGCACAGTTGAAGCTTTTTGCTTCAGTCTTGCATCGTAATGCACTAAAACTTGCCTATTTATAGTAATGATACTCAATGATGTCAATTGTTTTAAACCGTAAATACAGCGCAGGTTCATTGCCCTGCCAAAGGTAGTGATAAGAACGTGGACTCTCTTGACAGCTTTGTGTTTTATTGCGCTCTAAGGGCGCCAGACGAATCCGAAAAGCATAGCTGTTTTGAAAAGAAACAGCATTTCACACATTTGACTTCACTTGTGCTCTGCTCAAGGCTGTTCTGTATGGTAGTGAAAATGATAAGGTTAGTGAACTTTCAGTTAAGTGGTTTCTTGAAATTCTCTAAACGGACAGTTCCCTGTATTTTGCCAGTAGTTTGACATAAATTACATGCGATAGTTTTGTTGTGAATCATTCCCTTCTCATAGCTGACTGTAGGACACAAAAGTACAAGTTTAAAGCACATGTGTATCATATTCTGAGGAGCATGTCAGTTTGACCTCACCATTCACTAGTATGGTGCCTATAATTTTCTTGCATGCGCTTGAGGAACCATCTCTCGTAAAACCATCTCACAGGGTCTCTTACGAATACGCCTCAGTCGGCTATTAAACAAAAACCATCCTTTCTTTTTCTTTTAAGTCAATATATGCAGCCTCCCGAGGCCCCTTGCAAAAGCTTTCAGCAGATAACGCAGTTTTGGAATGCCTTCGGGGTCACGATCCCTGTAAGCTTTCTGCAGGGCCTCCAGGATTGGTCCAACTTTGACCAAGCAATGACACCGCATGATGACATGACGATGTGATGTCACGTTGTCTGACATAATACTGACGTTATGATGATATTACGATGACTTCAAGTTTTTGGTGATCGCTGACGTCGCGATTACGTCATGGGGTGAAGTCATCACGCGATGATATGGTTTCACATCAGTCATTTTGACACCACTGACAACAAATGCGGTACGCTGGTGAATTTTCACCGTTGTTTAGACACTGAAGGCTTTGGCATAAAACGACAATGTTCACAGGGCATCGCCTTCCGTCAGCAGTACGCTCTAAGAAGTTTGGCTCTTCTACACTAGTGAATAGCACTGTCTTTAGAGAGGCACGTTCACTTTTTTTAGATAGTCACATTTACTCTTTTTAGGAGCATGAGTGAGATCGCTCTACAAGGAAAGTGCTATCACTGTGGCACTCTGTTGTATAAAAGGTCACTCGAAGGGAACTTATGTTCTTAAAATGCAGTTTGAGTGTATATATATTATACAATTATACTATCAACTCTACTACAACAGCTACTACCTATATCACTTCAATTCTACTACTACCTATCTCGCCGAAACTACTGCTTATACTAATACTGCTATACTTTCCAACCTACTACTATCACTGCTAAGGCTGCCACTTTTACTGCTGATACTACTGTTATGACTACTACTACTACTATACAAACTTTCAAACGAAGCTGCTACCGTCATATGTCTTCCACTTACGCCAGAGCTAGGTAATACTACGGTCTACTAGGCACGCAACGTGTCTTTATATTGCTGTGTCTCTATACTAAGTTACGTCGACAACGACCACATCGCCGATTGCGACATGACCGCGGGGGCTTGCCAACACTATTCGCTACTCTACCGCGAAGCAATCTTAAGTGCACTAATTGCCATTTACTGCTCCATGTGTCGTCCCGAGATACCGCCAGAGGCAAAAGTAGAAGCTGAACGTTTTTTTTTCTTACAGGCTTCGAACGCGATGGATGCTTCCTAACGAACCCCAATCGCGGGCGGTAAGGCGTTCCTTTCGTCGGCAGCGTCTCCGCTCCAAGCTTATTAGTGAAGGAAGGCATACTTACAGGGTAGCTGTTTACTTTTTTTGCGCACCAACTGAATTGCCTGCTGCTGCAAGCGACCTTTTCATCACTATTATAGCGCCCACACGCTAGGACATGGAGAAACGGAAAGCGAGCGGCTTGTGGTAGTATTGCGAGGACACGCCTTCAGGACTTCATTAGGTTCCCATTCAGAATACACCTCTCTTTCAGTGTGGCCTGTGCGTCTTTTTTTTTGTAGTTAATATTTTTTCGAACCCTCTGCGATGATCAAGATTTGTCTACCGTAATTCATTCCAGGCGTTTGCGTTTGCCCTACGGTGTTTTTATTTTCCTGGATAAGTGCTAACATTGTTGCTAAATTACAAACTTAAAAATTCGGTCATGGGTCTCACCCACTTTCGAACGGCACTTGCGACGTCGCAAGTAGGGCTCCGCTGAACTAAGTTCCGCCGTCCATTGAGTAGGGTTCCACCAAACCGCCACTCGAGGGACTGAATTCCTATGGAAGAACGCTGATTTCGCTCCTACAAAAGAAAAAAATCTGCACTTAGATGCCACCGCAAGACACTACACTTATTGGGTAGGGCGAATGCATCAAATGCGCCTTGAGCATCTGCACAGTAAAAATTTTTACACCCAGAAGGATGTAAATGAGCTTGTCCCGTAGACGACACCCTAAGGGTGTTAATTCAGCATCTTCCAAAAGTGTACATGTAAAAAAATTGTAGGGTGGTACAAAACACCCTTAAGGAAGGGTGCCTTCGATGTCCTTCACTTTTTTAGCACCTTCTGAGGAGGGTGCACAAGGTTGTTGAGTGCCCAAGGCAGGGGTGCCAGTATTCTTTAAACTGCACTAATAGATATCAGCATGCACTGATTACACACTACTTGAAGAAAGTGGTCCTGATTATCAATGGTGCGCCACCTGTCGAGCTCCATTCATTGCGTGGGGGCAAAAATATAAACACGTACAATTGTGTATGAACTTGTGCTGGATCTATACATACTTCACAGTATATGCATATTGCGCGTTACAGAAAACGAAGCCTTGCTGCTTTTGCATATTGCCGCGTGCATAGCTGCATTTAGCGGCGAGATAGCGACGACAACGAAGAACGCGGATTTGCTCGAGAGGCGCAGCGCAGCAGAGTGAAGAAGACGACAATCTTAGCGGCCTTCTCTGAGAGCATCTATACAAGTCCTACTGTCCGTGTTTTTAAATAAACCCCCTGTAAATTATAACCAGCGACACTGGTGGAGGAGCTGGGTACTACCACCTCATGATCAGCACCCCTGTGAGAAGCCCCGAGTCCAGCCCTACGAGACAGCCACGCGTGGAGACGCCTGTGCACTGCTCAAGCCGTCGGCTTCAAGGTCTTGAACCAGAATTTGGCCTTTTAAAGGGAGCAACACTTCCGACAACCACCCCTACTCAAGAAATGGCAAGGAGTCCTGCACAGGTGACGGTCCAGAATATGCGCATTCCTGAACCATTTCATGGCCGGCCGAACGAAGATGCGCAAGACTGGCTTGAGCAGTTCGAACGGGTAGCTAAATCGAACTACTGGAGTCTCGATGGAAAGCTCTTCCACGTATACTTCGCCCTTGAAGACGGCGCGAAGACGTGGTATATAAACCGGGAGGCAACATTGAAGACATGGGAGGAGTTTTGTCGTCGGTTTCTTGACACCTTCGGTAATGCGGACCGACGCGAAAACGCACAACGTCTTCTTGAAGGACGCACCAAACAGCTACATGAAAGCTTCGCCATGTTTTCTGAGGATATGGTGCGCTTTTGCCATCACGCGGACCCCAACATGCCCGAGGCTCGAAAGCTAAGCCATCTCATGAGGGGCGTCAAAGAGCAGCTATTTGTTGGTCTTGTGCGCAATCCGCCGACAACAGTGGACGAGTTCACTAGGGAGGCCACCACAGCAACGGTACCGACAGTCTGATCGCCCAGCCACCGGCGCAGCTGCAGGCGCCACCGCACTTACCGCAAACGACGAGTTTTCTCTACGCCACCTGATTAGACAGATCGTACGTGAGGTGATCGTGAAGGAGAACACAAAGTACACATTGCAGTCACAGGCGCCCCCACAGCAGGAGTCCACGGTAGCCTACGTCGCTGAAGTCGTTCGCCATGAACTTCGACAAGCGTTTGCCTCTCCTCAGCAATATTCCGCTCCACCGCACCGTCCAAACTCGTGTACCTATGCAGAGGCTGTGCGTCGTCCATTGGCTCCAGAAGTATCATACCAGCCAAACGGATACAGCTATGCAGACGCTGTTCGTCGACCCACGCCCATGCCAGCGCCGCAGTACCTCGAACCGTATCCTGTGGCAGCCTGGGCTCAGCAGGACTCTGTCAGGCGACCGTATATGCGGAAGACCGACATATGGCGCACTGCGGATCGTCGACCACTCTGCTACAATTGTGGAGAGCCAGGGCACATTTACCGTTTTTGCCCACATCGCCGAGCTGAATACCGCGGTAGTGCACCTACAGCTACGCGCCGACAGTTCGACGAAAGCCGTGCCCCCATCGACGACGACCAGGCTGGAAAGCGGGAAGGCTCTTCTACTTTCCGGACGTGGTCACCATCACCGGCTCGCTTTGGTTCACCAAGCCGCCGTAGTTTTGCTGACGCCGTCAGAGGTCGGCCTCCCAGCCCACGGCGGGGAAACTGAAAGCAGCGACCTCTGGGGGGAAGGTTGCAAGCCATCAAACTGCCGAAAATCCCCCACTGCTGCCGAAACACGTGAGAGACGACGACGAAGACTTCGCCAAGAAAACTGTGACTGCCGACCTCGCTGTGACGATTGACGGCGTTGAAGTGACGGCCTTAGTCGATACGGGTGCAGACTTCTCCATAATGAGTGAACGATTGGCATATGAACTCAAGAAAGTCAGGATGGAATGGACGGGCCCTTATATCCGAACTGCTGGAGGCCAGATAATGACTCCCACGGGAAAATGTACAGCAAGACTCACTATTGAGAATGTGGCTTTTGTAGCCACATTTCTGATCCTACCGGAGTGCTGCAAACGTATGATACTGGAAATGGACTTCTTAAGAGAGTACGGTGCTGTGGTCAACATCTGCGACGGTGTGATCACATTCACCGCTGACAAGTCTGTGACCACTGATCCAGACCAAGAACCCAGTGTGTTACGTGTGGTCGACGACGACGTCTGCGTGCCACCACTGTCATGTAGTCTTGTTTCCGTGTGTTGCGCCGTGCACTGTAATGAAGACGCCATAGCCGAATGCATCACTGACCTTCTTTTTCACCAAGGCATCGCCATCGCGCGCGGTATCATCAGCTTAGTGGATGGGCGCGCAGACGTGCTTCTGACCAACTTCACAAATGAGCGCCGGCACATCGGTAAAGGCACGGCTGTGGCGTACCTCGAAGAGCTCGACTACTCTCACGACTGTCTTCTAATGCAAGGGGAAGCCACAGCTCAATCACCTCCACATACACCACCAATTGATATCGGTCCGAGTCTAACACCGACTGAAAGATGCTGTCTTATGGAGCTGCTCGACCAGTTCAAGGACTGCTTCTCATCGACATCACGAGTAGGTCGAACGCCACTGACTAAGCATCGCATAATTAAGGAAGACACAGCAAGACCGATCCGACAGAACCCATATCGCGTCACTCAGAAAGAACGTGAGGTAATCCAGCAGCAAGTCAAGAAGATACTAGAGGATGACGTTATCCAACCATCAAAAAGTCCTTGGGCATCGCCAGTGGTACTCGTGAAAAAGAAAGACGGCAGCTTGCGTTTCTGCATCGATTATCGTAAGCTGAACCACGTTGCAAAAAAAGATGTTTATCCATTACCACGGATCGATGACTCTATGGACAGGCTACGGCATGCGCGCTACTTCTCGTCAATGGACCTTAAAAGTGGGTACTGGCAAATAGAAGTAGATGAGCGCGACCGAGAAAAGACCGCCTTCGTGACGCCAGACGGGCTTTATCAATTCAAAGTCCTCCCTTTCGGTCTATGCTCAGCCCCAGCCACGTTTCAGAGACTAATGGATACCATTCTGTCCGGCCTGAAATGGAAAACATTCCTTGTGTACCTCGACGACGTGATCGTTTTTTCGGCCACGTTTGAAGAGCATCTAAAGCGGCTACTGTCAGTCCTTCAAGCCATACGGTTCGCTGGACTCACACTCAAACCGGAAAAATGCCACTTCGGCTTCGAATAACTCCAGTTCCTGGAACACGTGATCAGTCGCGAAGGTGTGAAGCCTGACTCAGATAAAACAGCAGCCGTCGCAAAGTTCACAAGGCCTGTTGAGAAGAAAGCGGTCAGGCGTTTTCTGGGTCTCTGCGCCTACTACCGGCGATTTATAGCAGGCTTCGCACACATCGCATCTCCACTCACCCGCCTTACAAGGGAAGACATCGCATTTGTATGGGGTGAAAAGCAAGAAGCTTCATTCAACGAGCTGCGACAGCGTCTACAAACTCCACCTGTCCCCGCTCACTTCGACGAGAATGCACCAACAGCCATCCATACAGACGCCAGCAATGTGGGCCTAGCTGCTGTTCTTGTCCAATGCCAAGTTGGTGTGGAGAGAGTGGTTGCCTACGCTAGCAGAACGCTGACACGTGCCGAGTCCAACTACTCAACAACGGAGAAGGAGTGTCTGGCCGTCGTTTGGGCAGTTGCGAAGTTCCGCCCGTACTTATATGGCCGCGCTTTCCAAGTCGTAAGCGACCATCACTCTCTTTGTTGGTTGACCAACATGAAAGACCCATCTGGACGTTTAGCACGATGGAGCTTACGGCTCGAAGAGTATGACATGGCCGTAGTTTACAAGTCCGGAAGGCAACACTTAGACGCCGACTGTTTGTCAAGGTCACCGATTGAATCACCGGCTATAGAGGATGATGATTTCCCAGGTTTTTTAGGAGTTGTTGATGCAGCTATCATTTCTCGGCAACAACAAGATGATCGGGAGCTCAACTCGCTTATAGAATTCTTGAACGGACGAGCCGCCAATGCACCAAGAGTGTTTTCGAAGAATTTATCGTCATTCTGTTTACGGGACGGAATTCTGTACAAAAAGAACTTTTCATCAAGAGGTAGAAGCTATCTGCTGGTAGTTCCTAGAGCTCTCCGCAGCGAAATTCTACAAGCCTGCCATGACGAAGCCACTGCGAGCCACCTCGGTTCCACAAGAACACTGACACGCATCAAAAAAAATATTACTGGCCAAGAATCGCAGCAGAGGTTAAACATTACTTCCGAACATGCATTGACTGTTAGCGGCGCAAGGTACCACCTGTCAAACCCGCTGGGCTATTACATCCTGTGCCCGTGCCAAAAACCCCGTTTTCTCAAATCGGAATGGATCTGCTGGGCCCATTCCCAACACCGGACAGCGGCAACAAATGTGTTATAGTGGCGACGGACTACCTCATCCGATACGCGGAGACCAAGGCAATCGCGAGTGGCACTGCAGCTGAGCGGCCCAGTTCTTCATTGAGAACATTGTTCTGAGTAATGGTGCTCCAGCTGACGTCATAACAGACAAAGGCACCGCGTTTACAGCCGAGCTTTTGCGCACTGTGCTTACACTCAGTGGCACAGCGCATAGGAAGACGACAGCTTACCACCCACAAACGAATGGGCTTACAGAAAGACTTGAAAGACAATCGCTGACATGCTTTGCATGTACGTCGACGTAGAACACAAACATTGGGACCGAATATTGCCGTACATCACAATCGCGTATATTACGGCGCGCCAGGAAACAACGAAAATCACGCCGTTCACACTAATTCATGGCAGAGAAGTTACGACAATGCTTGACGCCATGCTGCCTTACGATTGCAATGACTCAGGGACAGACGCCGCAGACTTCACTGAGCGCGCCGAAGAAGCAAGGCAGCATGCCCGCGTCCGAATAATGAACCAGCAGCAACTTGACCCCCAACGGTACAACCTTCACCATCGATTCGTCATTTATCAACCAGGAGATAGAGTCTGGGTTTGGTTTCCTGTACGACGAAGAGGCCTCTCAGAGAAACTTCTACGCCGATACTTCGGACCCTACAAGGTTCTGCGCCGTCTTAGCGACGTGACGTACGAAGTCGTGCCCGACGCCTCCTCCTGTTCAAAACGTCGCCAGCATCTGCCTGAGACAGTGCACGTGGTCCGCATGAAACTTTACCACTCTCAGTGATGTAAACACTCGATGGCCGCATCTCTACCTGTTGAGCGTCGAGACGACGCTCACTCTGGCGGGAGGGTAATGCCACGTGCATAGCTGCATTTAGCGGCGAGATAGCGACGACAACGAAGAACGCGGATTTGCTCGAGAGGCGCAGCGCAGCAGAGTGAAGAAGACGACAATCGTAGCGGCCTTCTCTGAGAGCGTCTCTACAAGTCCCACTGTCCATGTTTTTAAATAAACCCCCAGTAATTTATAACCCGCGACAATATTTCATTTATTTAATAGGCAAATAAAACTTATAAACTTTTCTTGTGCCACACAACTTTTTCACCAGATGTGTAACATGTTCACGTATACGTACACTACACATGCAACACCTCAAATGTTTATTATATTTTTTCAGTTTACCTTATTGACAATTATTTGCAACATACAATTACACTGGTTTCAGTTTAGTATACTGCTTCAAGTACATAGAGATTACAAATGAAACACACGCTAATATATCCCTATAATTCTTTCAAGTATCTACAATCCCAGTGGTTTTCAGTTTAATACTCCTTCATGTACACAATCAGTTATAAGAATGAAATACAGGCAAATATTTACTTATAGTTCTTTCAAATATATACAATCACCATGATTTCACTATATACGCCTTCATGTACACAATCGTTCCCAAGACGTGATGCACACAAAATATATACGGATAGTGTTTTCAAATGTATACAATAACAGTGGTTTAAGCTTTGTATTCCTGGATGTATAACTATTGGTTATGAGAAATGATGTACATGCAAACATATACGGGTTTTTGCACATATAACTTTAGCGAATACTTAAAAATCCAATACAATGATCAGAAACAGAATAAGCTAAAACGAACACAAAACTGAGTCAGGACACACAAAAAACAAAAGAGGTAATGCGTAATTATGTCTAATGACACAGCTGGGTCACTTTATGCAAAATGTCCCCGCCATTTTGGCAACCATCTCAAATGTATTTGAAAAACTCGTGCTGCATTGAAAATAGTGAACTTCTGGAATATTTAGGAGAGGAAAAATATTTGGTCACGTGGCTGCCTTCTGAACTTCCTGGAATGACGTCTAGGTGTTGTATGTGAAGAATCTTATTTTAAAAGCACCACTCCTTCTTTTTATACGAAACTTGGTCTACGTGTTACGTAACAAGAGCTTAATTTTGGCGAGTTGGTTCATCGTGGTTATGTGCTAGTCACAGTGCGACAACTTCAGGAAGAGACAGAAAGGACAGGAAAGAGAACCGACTGTCAACTGAATTTAATAAATATGCTACGAGCGCTTTTATACGGAGTACAAAAACAATGTTCATGCGCGACGACACATGTGAGCAGTACAAAATAATCTTAACTGGGAAAAGAATACTCCCTCTCTGAAAGGTTAAGTGAACGTGTAGTGATGCACTGATCATTGGTTTACCTGATAAAAAATACTTCTACAAACGTTAAATTGGCATTAAGTAAACCGATTCTCATGACGGATGGTGCAAGATTGACTATTCCTGTTGCTGTTTAGTACACACACTTTTGAAAGCTTGCAAGGCGGGGAAAACAACACGTTAATATTATATCTGCTGGCTATTTATTTATTTGTGAGACACGTGATGTGGTGCAACATGCAAAGGTTTTGGTCATTGTTTTTTCTTGGTCCAGTCTTCTTTAACTTTACTTTCTGCAGGAGGGTTTTGCAAACGGGTGTGATGATTCTGTTGGGATATCCAGCATCTTTTAGTCTTTTAATCTGGTTTTTAAGCCTGACCTAACCCTTTTGCTAACATGACTTCTGAAGGGTGGCCTGAATACACGTGGTATCGATTCCTCTTTCTACTAATTTTGAATGCCCACTATCAAAAGGCAGAACATTCTTAGCACTCCTGGGCTGATAGCACCAGCCAATACCCCAACAGCATCATCACACTTGTTTGCGAAACCCTCCTGCAGAAAGTAAAGTCAAAGAAAACAGGACCAAAAGAAGAAGAGAATGACCAATGACCTTTGCATATTACACGGTACTACGTACATAAGGTGTCTCACAATTTTAGGAAAAGAGCCAGCAGATATGACATTGTTGCTTTCCACCCCTTGCAAGCTTTCAAAAGTGCATGTACTTACAGCATCAGGAATAGACAATCTTGCACCATTCGTCACTAGAATAGGTTTACTGAATGCCGATCTAATGTGTATGAGATACCGCTGACATGTGGAAAAGTAAACATAGGACAAACTAGGCAATGCTTCAATGATCAAGCAAGACAGCATTCTTTAAATGTTAAGAAGGGCTTTAGTTGCCTCATGGCCAGACACCGTAAAGAATGTTGGTGTAGTCCTCGGTTTCATAAAACAAGGTATTTTTTTAAAAAAGCAAGCCGAAAAATCAGAGATTTTAGAACTCTTTATCAGGAAGTCCAAGGATCAATGCAGCAGTACACCTTCACTTATCTTTTCCGAAAAAGAGTATTCTTTTCTCAGTTAAAATTATTTTGTCATGGTCACACATGTGTTGTTGCAGATGAGCCCTATTCTTGGACTCAGTATAAAAACTCTCGTAGCACCTTCAACAAAATTCAATTGACAGCGCTCTTTCCTGTCCTTCTTGCGATAAGATTTTTATTATAGAAATAATTTCATTTTCTTATAATTTAGGTATAATGATGAGTTTTCATTGTATCACAACATGGAGCAAATTGCATCTCAATACGGACAAAAATTAGTATTTTGTAAAATTTGTGATATTTTCTCGTATGTTTCAGCAGCTTAAGAGGTCTAAAGATATTTTTTTTTCGAAATATACCTTCTGTGGAGTAAGTGTTCACTGCTCAGATATTCATACAAAGTCCAATATTGCAATAAAAATGCAAACATGACACATTTTGGCTTTATTGTTGCAAGCGAATGTGGCAAAAAAATTGCACTAATATTATTGAGCTTCAAATACCTTACAGAAGCACATTTACTTAACAGGTAGACCAAATTTGCTTTAGAAAAAATAAGCGGTAGTCTTAAAACGAAATTTTCCACAAACAGCACACAGACGGCAATATGCCAGGAAGTTATAAGCCAGCCCTATGAACATAACTTTTTTCTCGCTGAAATATTCTAGCAGTTCCTTGGTTTCAACGCAGTAAGTCAGCACATTGTTTTTTCAAATACATTTCAGATGGTCGCCAAAGTGGCTGGGACGTTTGGCATGGAATGGTCCAGCTATATTTAAGCAAAATAACTTACACAAATAACAATATTTGTTCATCTACCATGACCACTCTAGAAAAAGTTGTTCAGGCATTGTGACACTAAATTTTTCAGCGTCATACTGCCTGAACAACTTCTTTGATAAACTCCAAACTCACGCCCAGAAAAAGCCGCTCTATCACGGTGGTTGTTAAAGGTCTTGCGGCCGTATACAATGTTGAAAATAAAAAAAATCAACTCATCAGTGCTGTCACTCCTGCTTCGTCATTACTGACACGGAAGATTTTTCGGTCATCCACGTGGAGGTTCAGGAACTAGGCTTGCTCTAGACTAGGGCCGGGGTAGACTACGCAGGACGTCAGCGGCACCCTCTCATTCTGTAATAAGAGCAAATATGACTTCTCATAAAAGGATGTTCGTGCTGTTCCCGCAGCACCATATATGAAGAATGTGTAGTGTATATCCTCTAAATTGACGTGTAATTGAAATCACACTGAACTTGAAGCATACAACCCATACATTCCAATAATTTCGTATGATAAAGATAAGGGTTTTCCAGCATACAGCAAAGTCCCGAGTTTAGGTGAAGTGTAAGACTACAGCTGAAAAATGGCACTTACGAAAGCCTGAACTCACCTAAGAATCAAATTCCTCCTAGGGTAGTGAGCCAGTGTGAAAAACAATTCCTAAAGTACAACGTTCAGAACATGTAGCAATAATCAAAAGGCACAAGAAACTTACCTCTTTATGTACAAACAGTGAAGGCATCTCTGCTTTCTCTTTTACATGAGAACAAATGATCTTGGGCGTGGCACTAGCGAAGAGGTCTGCAAAACAAGTAAAAGATTTACTTACTTTAATCACGTCTATAACAATCGAGGGATTGTGACAATTCAGCAATCAGTGCAATTCTGACTGCCTCTATAAGGGCATCGAAATGAACAATTTTCTCGTTTTTTGTACCCTCACAAGAAGCTCCGTCAATGGCATCTAATCGAAATTTGACGCTGTCCTTCCTATTTGCCTGCTTTCTAGACGTAGGGCTGCGAACATGTATTTTGTGCACCTAATCTAGCACAGAAATTTGTCATCTATAATTCAATCATCTTAATTCACTGTAATTTGATAAAATATGTCAAAGCTCGTCCAGTTTTGAAAGAGTTGCGGGCCTGCAATAGGCATTGCCTAGCATGTATGAAAGTATTCTTTTAAAAAAATCTTCAAAGCTTGCTTTCAGAAAAAGCGTCTGGCATATTTCGACAACCAAGCCCATCCTCTGATGGCGATCAGGGGCACGCTATTAGCGATGATTAACCACGGCATTTTAAAACGTAACCCGTGCCTAAATACTCAGTTAAACACAATCAAGAAAGTAGGAACGCTGGAACGACAACTACGCGCACGGACGCCGCCTACGTTTTATCAGACATTGCTTATGCTAGAGCTACCGCACATAGCTCCCACAGTCACGTATACTCTTTCGATTCTGTTATGACGCCGAACGTTATCGCAGATGAAAGCAAAGCACGAAAACAGCAAACAGAAACGAGGAAAAACAACGCACGGCGATGGCCACAACAACGCGCCTTCGAAAGTCTACTAGATCTTTCCCTGTTGCTTGTGACACCTGTCCTAAATATTCTAAAAGACCGACGCGCACGTGCTGGGAGCATCGCGGCATATCAGAACTTCAAACTATACCGTCTTTAAGCAAAAAAAAAGCCATTTCGTACAGTGCGCCTCTTTACATAAATTTTTCTTTTTCCTTCTTTTTACGCTTACACCTACAGAAGCACGATGCACATTTGAGTATAAATAGAAATGTTATTACGATGTAGCCTAAAGCACATCTTGAAAAATTGTCAATCACTTTGAGCAGTGTAGAGACAATGTGCGATCAGCAACGAATCGCGCCCTTGTTAAGTGATCACATCACTCACTGTATGAGTGATGCAGGCACCTACACAACATCGCGCATAGCAGTGTGAACTCGTTGAGTCACACGTTTAATCGGGCATCTGCAACAGACCCGCGAACGCATGCTGTTGTAAATGGCTGGCAGCCTACATCGGCAGAGCTGCTGCAGGCGCCCAGCTAGCGCTGTATGATTACTACCTACGAAAACAGTACACTCACCGTTAACAGGCCCACGTTGTCCGCGTCCACTGCTCCATGAATATTCCTTAATACGAGCGTCACTTCGAACACGGTGTCATGCGTGACCACCATTGAAGATGCGCCTGTTCGCTAGAAACTCAGACAGCGACCAAGACCCCAGACCAACGCAACGCATTTGAAAGAAGGATGAGACGAGAGCGACGTTGAGAGAGAGGAGGAGGAGGCACTGGCCGCGGCGCCGCACCTGTCGACGCAGGTGTTTGGTGACGCAACTATTCGCTTATCTACACCGCCGTTGTGGGGGCAACGCTGGCCGAGGTGAGCGGGGGGTGGGGGGTGGGGGAGGAGCGGGAAACCCGCCAAGACGTTGCCGAAAGGCAAACGCTATGGCGCATACGGCGGACGGCGGTTCGACGCGGAAGGCAATCGAATTGCGCTTCAAGAATGACTCCTTGTAAATGGGAACTCTCCTTCCAGCCAGCCGCACAGCGACGCAAGTTATTTACCAGCCTCGGGCTCTTTGAGTATTTTGACGGAATGCGATTGCAGTGGGTGAAAAATAGTGAAGCAAAACTTGAGGAAAACAAAGTGCACCATGGAATGGCCAGAAACAATAATTATTTGTCCTCGGTGGCATTAGCGGGAGAGCATGACTACACCTTTTTTTCAGAGGAATTTCTTTTCGCATTGTCTGTGTCTTGCATTCCGCGTATGGTGCCGCAAACACTGAATTCGTAGTCGAAGCTGGAACAAATTATTCCACAGTCGCGGATGTTTAAAAGGCTTGTCACGCACCACGAAACGTGCCGAGGTTGTTATAACAAACTTTTTGCTGACCACATGATCAGCACATAATTCCATATGGTTGCCCAATGAGCTAGCTAAGCACCTGTAGCAAAGGCAGGGCACGTTCTTGTTAAATGTTGTTAATATAAACGATGGTTGTGCATAAGTGCAGTGACAACTTTCCGTGTGAATTGGTCATAACCCACGTTTTCGAGCGTAGAAGCGCCTCAGCGGACCTAATCAGCTACCACAGCAAGTTCGTAAGCAACGATGAGGTACGAAAATGTGCAGCTGTTTTCCATGTACTGAATAGTCCGTGTACAGTGCGTTGACTACCGCCATTCCTTAAGCCACCTCCCGTATAGACTCCCAGTCTGAACAGGTGTGGGACCTTAAACACTAAGAAGCAGTGCTCCGCCCCTCCCCCCCCGCACACACACACACAGACGAAATTCAAGGGCGCACGGTCTGATACACACGCATACTTATTCACAGGCACACACACATACACGTATACACACATACGGCCACACACACACACACGACCGTAAACGCACGCATGCATGGGCGTACACATGTGCACAGGCACGCTTAACACAAGCACGGACTCGCACATACACGCGCACGCACACATGGACGGGCGTACACACAATCGCGCTTACACTCGAACACATGCGCAAGCTCACGCACACACACCCATACTCGGGCGAACATTATGTTCCTTTATATAATCCATAGCAAACATGTAGCTTATAACCAACGCTAAGTTGAGCTTCTGTAACGTGGATTGCAGTTAATTGCCATTATAGATGAAACGCGATTTGCTTTTGCTGGCATTCTGCTGTATTCGGAGAGCACCTTCACACATTCTAAGTCTAGGCCGTCATTTAGCGCAAGGTCCACATATTCGTGCAGTAGATACGCTGCTCGGTCACCAATCCGAAGGTCGCGGGTTCGATGCCGGCCATGGCAGTCGAATTAAGACGGAGGCGAAAAGGTAGAAGCCTGTGCACTGTGCGATATCAGTGCCCATTAAAGAACACGAAATGGTCAAAATCTCTAGAGCTTTCCACTGCGACGACCCTCATAATCATATCGAGGTTTTTGAGACGTAAAATCGGAAATATTATAATTATGTGTTCTTCTTATGCTGCATATTCTATCTGATGAATCGTCACCTACATCCTTCTCAGGCACAAAAGCACTCTTAGAGCCTATTTTAGGGTGCTATCGAGGCAAGCACCACTACAAAGGGGTGCTTTTTTTCAATCGACCATTTATGGGTGTTAAAGGGTGTTGCAAAGGGTGCTTTCTCAGAAAAGCACCCTTTTTTACTGTGTGGCAGCTATGGGCTATGTTCAGGCCACCACTGGCTTTAAGCCGACATTTGTTTTCCTGACGAGAGGTGCACTAAAAAGTTATGTTGTCTCGCTTTGTGCAAGGAAGACTTGAAGAAGCTACTATTTGACAAGAAAAGAGAGAGAGAGCAAATCTAGTTTGGCTATACGGTGGCCAAAAATCCTAGCCCCACGGGCGAAGGCTCATCGCGATGTTCCAGGCAAGCGAAGAGGGCTTGTCATCTTCACGAAGAGACGGTATCAGTGGGGGACCAAAGAAGCCATCGCAGAAAAGTTTTGCTAAGACCTGTAGCAGAGGATTTCTGGGATAAAAGCAGTTGCTATTTGCGAGAAGCTAAATCTTTCAACTTTGAGAAATTAGATCATAATGCCAGCCAGTTTAGAAATTTTTTAGGGACGAAGCTCCTTATGGTGTGGGTTGGTCCATCATCCGATGGTGTATGTAGCCACCGGTGGCACATACCCGAAAGAGCGGTCCTTAGAATGTCTGCTGGATGGCATCACTTCTATATAATGAATACACGATGAAAAGTTGTGAGATAGCTGTACTTGCAGAGTTCACTACATAGACGGACGGACAGACGAACGCACATACAAATAGACGGATGGACTGATGGATGCATAGACAGACAGAGGGGCAGACACATGGATGGACAAACAGACAGACACAGGGACGGCCCCAAGAACAGACGCACGGACGGATGCAGGGACGAACGCATGGACGAACGGAAGCAAGAACGAATGGGCGGACGAAAGCACGGACGCACTGACGAACGTTTGGCCCCACCAATCATCATTCACTCCACGGATACGCTGTTATTTTTTTCATCGCCCCGCCATATAAAGGCGCACGTTCACTTAGGTCAATCATTTTCGTGGGAGGTACTTGGCAGCTATTACTCCGAAAGTTCCTCGTGAGAGCCCTACACAAAGTCACACATCAGTGACCCTTTCTTGCTCCACTGCAACAAAATCATCACGAACTTCCTCCGGTGAAAACACACACACAAACACGCACACGCACACGCACACGCACACACACACACACACCGATCCGACAGGTTACATGAGAGATATTAAGTACTTTTTCTAGTTCCTTTCCTGAGCCGATTACGGCCGTGTTGCAAAGCACACTACTGACGAAGCGGGAAACGTGCGTTTTCGGAGCTCCCAGGAAATAAGCATGCATATCACAGTAAAAATTTTTACACCAAAAAGGGTGTAAAAGGGTGCTTTTAAAAGAAATCACTTTTTGCAACACCCTTTAACACCCATAAATGGTCGATTGAAAACAGCACCCCTTTGTTTGGGTGCTTGCCTCGATAGCACCCTAAAATAGGCTCTAAGGGTGCTTTTGTGCCTGAGAAGGGTGTAAGTGAAGATTCACCAGATGGAATATGCAGCATAAGAAGAACACATAATTATAATATTCTGGGATTTTACGTCTCAAAAACCTCAATATGATTATGAGGGTCGTCGTAGTGGAAAGCTCCAGAGATTTTGACCATATGGTGTTCTTTGTTGGGCGCTGATATCGCACAGTGCACAGGCTTCTACCTTTTCGCCTCCGTTTTAAGTCGACTGCCATGGCCGACATTGGACCCGCGACCTTCGGATTGGCGGCCGAGCAGGGTAGCTACTGCACGAATATGTGGACCTTGCGTTAAATGATGGCCTAGACTTAGAATGTGTGAAGGTGCTCTCCGAATACAGCAGAATGCCAGCAGAAGCAAATCGCGTTTCATTTATAATGACTATTACTGCAATCCACGTTACGAAAGCTCACCTTAGCGTTGGTTATAAGCTACATGTTTGCTATGGTTTATATACAGGAACATAATGTTCGCCCCAGTATGGGTGTGTGTGCGTGAGCCTGCGCATGTGTTCGTGTGTAAGCGCGATTTTGTGTACACCCGTGCATGTGTGCGTGCGCGTGTATGTGCGAGCCCGTGCTTGTGTTAAGCGTACCTGTGCACATGTGTACGCCCATGCAGGCGTGCGTTTACGGTCGTGTGTGTGTGGGGCCGTATGTGTGTATACGTGTATGTGTGTGCGCCTGTGAATAAGTATGCGGGTGTATCAGCCCGTGCACCCTCGAATTTTGTGTGTGTGTGTGTGTGCGGGGGGGAGCACTGCTTAGTGTTTAAGGTCCCAAACCTGTTCAGACTGGGAGTATATATGGGAGGTGGCTTAAGGAATGGCGGTGGTCAACGCACTGTACACGGACTATTCAGTACATGGAAAACAGCTGCACAATTTCGTACCTTATCGTTGCTTACGAACTTGCTGTGGTAGCTGATTAGGTCCGCTGAGGTGCTTCTACGCTCGAAAACGTGGGTTATGACCAATTCACACGGAAAGCTGTCACTGCACTTATGCACAACCATCGTTTATATTAACAACATTTAACAAGAACGTGCCCTGTCTTTGCTCCAGGTGCTTAGCTAGCTCATTGGGCAACCATATGGAATTATGTGCTGATCATGTGGTCAGCAAAAAGTTTGTTATAACAACCTCGGCACGTTTCGTGGTGCGTGACAAGCCTTCTAAGCATCCGCGATTGTAGATTATTTTTTTCCAGCTTCGACTACGCATTGAGTGTTTGCGGCACCATACGCGGAATAGCCAGACACAGACAATGCGTAAAGAAATTTCTCTGGAAAAAGGTGTAGTGATGCTCTTGCGCTAATGCCACCGAGGACGAAATAATTATTGTTTTTGGCCATTCCATGGTGCACTTTATTTCTGCAAGTTTTGCTTCACTATTTTTCGCCCACTGCAATCGCATTCCGTCAAAATACTCAAAGAACCCGAGGCTGGTAAATAATCTGCGTCGCTGTGCGGCTGGCTGGAAGGAGAGTTGCCTTTTACAAGGAGTCATTCTTGAAGCGCAGTTCAATTGCATTCCGCGTCGAACCGCCGTATGCGCCATAGCGTTTGCCTTTCGGCGCCGTCTTGGCGGGTTTCCCGCTCTCCCCCCCGCTCACCCCGGCCAGCATTGCCCCCACAACGGCGGTGTAGATAAGCGAATAGTTGCGTCACTGAACACCTGCGTCGACAGCTGCGGCGCCGCCGCCAGCGCCTCCTCCTTCTCTCTCTCAACGTTGCTCTCTCTACTCTCTGTCTCATCTGTCTTTCAAATTCGTTGCGTTGGTCTGGGGTCTTGGTTGCTGTGTGAGTTCTAGCAAACAGGCGCATCTTCAATGATGGTCACGCATGACACCGTGTTCGAAGTGACGCTTGGATTAAGGAATATTCATGGAGCGGCGGACACGAACAACGTGGGCCTGTTAACGGTGAGTGTACTGTTTTCGTAGGTATTAATCATACAGCGCTAGCTGGGCGCCAGCAGCAGTTCTGCCGAAGTGGGCTGCCAGCCATTTATAACAGCATGCGTTCGCGGGCCTGTTGCACATGCCCGATTAAACGTGTGACTTAACGAGTTCACACTGCTATGCGCGATGTTGTGTAAGTGCCTGCATCACTCATACAGTGAGTGATGTGATCACTTAACAAGGGCGCGATTCGTTGTGATCGCACGATGTCTCTACACTGCTCAAAGTTATTAATATTGTTTCAAGATGCGCTTTAGGCTACATCGTAATAACATTTCTAATAATACTCAAATGTGCAGCGTGCCTCTGTAGGTGTAAGCGTAAAAAAAGAAAGAATAAGAAAAAAATATGTGTAGAAGCGCACTGTACATAATGGCTTTCTTTTTTTTTCTTGCTTGAAAACGGTATAGTTTGAGGTGCTGATATGCCGCGATGCTCCCAGCACGTGCGCGTCGGTCTTTTAAAATATTTACGACACGGGTCACCAGCAACAGGGAAAGATCTAGTAGACTTCCAAAGGCACGTTGTTGTGCACAGTAGAAATTTCTACACCCAAAAGGGTGTAAAAAGGGTGTTTTTACGAGAAAGCACTCTTTGCAACACCCTTTAACACCCATAAATGGTCGTTTGAAAAAAAAAAGCACCCTTTTGTTTGGATGCTTGCCTCGATAGCACCCTAGAATAGGCTCTTAGGGTGCTTTTGTGCCTGAGAAGGGTGTAAGTGACGAATAATCACATGGAATATTCAGCGTAAGAAGAACACTTAATTATAATATTTGCGCTTTTACGTCTCAAGAACCTCGATATGATTATGAGGGTCGTCGTAGTGGAAAGCTCCAGAGATTTTGACCATTTAGTGTTCTTTAATGAGCGCTGATATCGCACAGTGCACAGGCATCTCCCATTTCGCCTCCGTCCTATTTCGACTGCCAAGGCCGGCATCAAACCCACGACCTTCGGATTGGCGGCCGAGCAGCGTAGCTACTGCACGAATATGTGGACCTTGGGTTAAATGACGGCCTAATTGACTTAGAATATGTGATGGTGCTCTCCGAATACAGCAGAATGCCAGCAGAAGCAAATCGCGTTTCATCTATAATGGCAATTAACTGCAATCCATGTTACGAAAGCTTTCCTTAGCGTTGGTTATAAGCTACATGTTTGCTATGGAATATAAACAGGAACATAATGTTCGCCCCAGTATGGGTGTGTGTGCGTGAGCCTGCGCATGTGTTCGTGTGTAAGCGCGATTTTGTGTACACCCGTGCATGTGTGCGTGCGCGTGTATGTGCGAGCCCGTGCTTGTGTTAAGCGTACCTGTGCACATGTGTACGCCCATGCAGGCGTGCGTTTACGGTCGTGTGTGTGTGGGGCCTTATGTGTGTATACGTGTATGTGTGTGCGCCTGTGAATAAGTATGTGTGTGTATCAGCCCGTGCGTCCTCGAATTTCGTGTGTGTGTGTGTGTGTGTGTGCGGGAGGGGGGCACTGCTTCTTAGTGTTTAAGGTCCCACGCCTGTTCAGACTGGGAGTCTATATGGGAGGTGGCTTAAGGAATGGCAGTGGTCAACGCACTGTACACGGACTATTCAGTACATGGAAAACAGCTGCAAATTTTCTTCGTACCTCATCGTTGCTTGCGAACTTGCTGTGGTCGCTAATTAGCTCCGTTGAGGCGCTTCTACGCTCGAAAACGTGGGTTATGACCAATTCACACGGAAACATGTCACTGCACTTATGCACAACCATCGTTTATATTAACAACGTTTAACAAGAACGTGCCCTGCCTTTGCTACAGGTGCTTAGCTAGCTCATTGGGCAACCATATGGAATTATGTGCTGATCATGTGGTCAGCAAAAAGTTTGTTATAACAATTCGGCACGTTTCGTGGTGCCTTCTAAACATCCGCGACTGTGGATTAATTTGTTCCAGCTTCGAATACGCATTCAGTGTTTGCGGCATCATACGCGGAATCGCCAGACACGGACATCGCGAAAAAAAATTCCTCTGAAAAATGTGTAGCGATGCTCTCCCGCTAATGCCACCGAGGACGAAATAATTATTGTTTCTGGCCGTTGCAGGGCGCACTTTGTTTTCCGCAAGTTTTGCTTCACTATTTTTCGCCCACTGCAGTCACATTCCGTCAGAATACTCAAAAAACACGAGGCTGGTAAATAACCTGCTCCGCTGTGCGGAAGGAGAGTTGCCATTTAGAAGGAGTCATTCTTGAAGCGCAATTCGATTGCTTTCCGCGTCGAACCGCCACCCGCCGTATGCACCACAGCGTTTGCCTTTCGGCGCCGTCTTGGCGGGTTCCCCCCCCCCCTGCTCACTCCGGCCAGCCGTCTCCCCCGCCCCCACAACGGTGGTGTAGATAAGCGAATAGTTGCGTCACCCAACACCTGCGTCGACAGCTGCGGCATCGCCGCCAGTGCTTCCTCCTCCTCTCTCTCAACGTTGCTCTCTCTGTGTCATCCGTCTTTCAAATGCGTTGCGTTGGTCTGGGGTTTTGGTCACTGGGTGAGTTCTAGCCAACAGGCGCATCTTCAATGGTGGTCACGCATGACACCGTGTTCGAAGTGACGCTCGTATTAAGGAATATTCATGGAGCGGCGGACGTGGACAACGTGGGCCTGTTAACGGTGAGTGTACTGTTTTCGTAGGTAGTAATCATACAGCGCTAGCTGGGTGCCTGCAGCAGCTCTGCCGAAGTAGGCTGCCAGCCATTTACAACAGCATGCGTTCGCGGGTCTGTTGCAGATGCCCGATTAAACGTGTGACTTGACGAGTTCACCCTGCTATGCGCGATGCTGTGTAAGTGCCTGGATCACTCATACAGTGAGTGATGTGATCACTTAACAGGGGCGCGAATACTTGCTGATCGCACATTGTCTCTACACTGCTAAAAGTGATTGATATTGTTTCAAGATGCGCTTTAGGCTACATCGTAATAACATTTCTATTAATACTCAAATGTGCAGCGTGCTTCTGTATTTTAGGCGTAAAAAAGAAAGAAAAAGAAAAATTTATGTACAGAGGCGCACTGTACGAAATGGCTGTTTTTTGCTTAAAGACGGTATAGTTTGAGGTGCTGATATGCCGCGATGCTCGCAGCCCGTGCGCGTCGGTCTTTTAAATTATTTAGGACACGTGTCACCAGCATCAGGGAAAGATCTAGTAGACTTCCAAGGCGCGTTGTTGTGGCCATCGCCGTGCGTTGTTTTACCTCGTTTCTGTTTGCTGTTTTCGTGTTTTGCTTTTATCTGCGATAACGTTCAGCGTTAAAACAGAATCGAGAGAGTATACGTGACTGTGGGAGCTATGTGCGGTAGCTCTAGCATAAGCCATGGCTTTTGCAACTTGGACGGCGTCCGCGCGCATTGGTGTCGTTCGAGCGCTCCTACTTCCTTGATTGTGTTTAAACTGAGTATTTAGGCACGGGTTACGTTTGTAAATCCCGTGGTCATTATTCGCTAATAGCATGCCCCTGATTGCCATCAGAGGATGGGCTTGGTTGTCGAATTATGCTAGATGCTTTTTCTGAAAGCATGCTTTGAAGATTTTTTTTAAAGAAATACTTTCATACGTGCTAGGCAGTGCCTCATGCAGGCCCGCAACTCTTTAAAAACTGGGCCAGCTATCACATCCTTTATCAAATTACAATGAATTAAGATGATTGAATTATAGATGACGAATTTCTGTGCTAGATTAGGTGCACAAAATACATGTTCGCAGCCCTACGTCTAGAAAGCAGGCAAATAGGTAGGACAGCGTCAAATTTCGATTAGATGCCATTGACGGAGCTTCTTGTGAGGGTACAAAAAACGAGAAAATTGTTCATTTCGATGCCCTTATAGAGGCAGTCAGAATTGCACTGATTGCTGAATTGTCACAATCCCTCGATTGTTATAGACGTGATTAAAGTAAGTAAATCTTTTACTTGTTTTGCAGACCTCTTCGCTAGTGCCACGCCCAAGATCATTTGTTCTCATGTAAAAGAGAAAGCAGAGATGATTTCACTGTTTGTTCATGAAGAGGCAAGTTTCTTGTGCGTTCTGATTAATGCTACATGTTCGGAACGTTGTACTTGAAGAACTGTTTTTTACACTGGCTCACTACCCTATAAGGAATTTGATTCTTAGATGAGTTCAGGCTTTCGTAAGTGCCATTTTCGAGCTGTAGTCTTACACTTCACCTCAATTTGGATATTTGCTGTATGCTGGAAAACTATCTTATCTTTATCATACAAAATTATTGAAATGTATGGGTTGTATGCTTTGAGTTCAGTGTAATGTCAATCACACGCCATTTCAAAGGATACACACTACAAATTCTTCATATATGGTGTTGCCAGAAAAGCACGAACATCATTTTATGAGAAGTAATACTTGCTCTTATTAGAGGACGAGAGGGTGCCGCTGACGTCCTACGTGGTATACTCCAGCCCCAGCCTAGAGCAAGCCTAGTTCCTGAACCTGCACGTGGATGACCGAAAAATCTTCCGTGTCACTAATGACGAAGAAGGAGTGGCAGCACTGATGAGTTGATTTTTTTTTATTTTCAACATTGTCTACGGCCGCAAGGCCTTTAACAACCACCGTGATCGGGCGGATTTTTTTCTCGGCGTGATTTTGGCGTTTATCAAAGAAGTTGTTCAGGCCGTACGACACTGAAACTTTTAGTGTCACAATGCCTGAACAACTTTTTCTAGTGTGGTCATGATAGATGAACAAATATTGTTATTTGTGTAAGTTATTTTGCTTAAATATAGCTGGACCATTCCATGCCAAACTTCCCAGCCACTTTGGCGACCATCTGAATTGTATTTGAAAAAAAAAATGTGCTGACTTACTGCGTTGAAAACAGTGAACTGCTAGAATATTTCAGCGAGAAAAAAAGCTTTGTTCATGTGGCTTGCTTATAACTTCCTGGCATAATGCCGTCTGTGTGCTGTTTGTGGAAAATTTCGTTTTAAAACTACCGCTTATTTTTTCTAAAACGAATTGGGTCTACCTGTTAAGTAAATGTGCTTCTGTAAGGTATTTGAAGCTCAATAATATTAGTGCAATTTTTTCGCCACATTTGCATCCAAGAGTAAATCCAAATTGTGTTATGTTTGCATTTTTTTGCAATATTGCACTTTGTAGGAATAACTTAGCAGTGAATACTTACTCCACAGAAAGTATATTTCGAGGAAAAATATTTTTGGACTTCGAAAGCTGCTGAAATATACAAGAAAATATCACGAAGTTTACAAAATCAAGATTTTTGTCGGTATTGAGATGCAATTTGCTCCAAGTTGTGATACAATGAAAACTCATCATTAAACTAAACTGTAAGAAAATGAAATTCTTTCTATAATAAAAATCTTATCGCAAAAAGTACAAGAAAGAGCGCTGTCAACTGAATTTGATTGAAGGTGCTTCAAGCGTTTTTATGCTGAGCACAAGAACAGGGCTCATCTGAACAAACACATGTGTGACCATGACAAAATAATTTTCACCGAGAAAAGAATACTCTTTCTCGGAAAAGATAAGTGAAGGTATACTGATGCATCGATCCTTGGCCTTCCTAATAAAAAGTTCTAAAATCTCTCATTCTTTCTGCTTGCTTTTTTTCAAAAACCGTGTTTTATGAAACCTAGGACTGCACTTACAGTCTTTACGGTGTCCGGCCATGAGACTACTATAGCCATATTTAACATTTAAAGCATGCTGTTTTGCTCGATCATTGAAGCATCCCAGTTTGTCCTATGTTTACTTTTCCACATTTTAGCGGTATCTCATACACATTAGATTGGCACTCAGTAAACCTATTCTAGTGACGAATGGTGCAAGATTGACTATTCATGTTGCTGTAAGTACATGCACTTGAAACCTTGCAAGTGGTGGAAAACAACAATGTCATATCTGCTGGCTCTTTTCCTAAAATTTTGAGACACCTTATGTACGTGGTACCGTGTAACATGCAAAGGTCATTCATTGGTCATTCTGTTTTTCTTTTGGTCGTGTTTCCTTTAACTTTACTTTCTGCAGGAGGGTTTCGCAAACAAGTGTGATGATGCTGTTGGGGTATTGGCTGGTGCTATCAGCCCAGGCGTGCTAAGAATGTTCTGCCTTTTGATAGTGGGCATTCAAAATTAGTAGAAAGAGGAATCGATACCACATGTATTCAGGCCACCCTTCAGAAGTCATGTTAGCAAAAGGGTTAGGTCAGGCTTAAAAACCAGATTAAAAGACTAAAAGATGCTGGATATCCCAACAGAATCATCACACCCGTTTGCAAAACCCTCCTGCAGAAAGTAAAGTTAAAGAAGACAGGACCAACAAAAAAAACAATGACCAAAACCTTTGCATGTTATACCACATCACGTGTCTCACAATCAAAAAATAGCCAGCAGATATAATAATAACGTGTTGTTTTCTACCCCTTGCAAGCTTTCAAAAGTGTGTGTACTAAACAGCAACAGCAATAGTCAATCTTGCACCATTTGTCACGAGAATCGGTTTACTTAATGCCAATTTAACGTTTGTAGCAGTATTTTTTATCAGGTAAACCAATGATCAGTGCATCACTACATGTTCACTTATCCTTTCCGAGAGGGAGTATTCTTTTCTAAGTTAAGATTATTTTGTAGTGGTCACACGTGTCGTCGCGCATGAGCACGGTTCTTATACTCCGTATAAAAGCGCTTGTAGCAAATTCATTAAATTCAGTTGACAGTCGGTGCTCTTTCCTGTCCTTTCTATCTCTTCCTGAAGTTGTCGCGCTGTGACTAGCACACAACCACGATGAACCAACTCGCCCAAATTCAACTCTTGTTACGTAACACGTAGACTGAGTTTCGTGTAAAAAGAAGGAGCGGTGCTTTTAAAATAAAATTTTTCACATACAACACCTAGACGGCATTCCAGGAAGTTCAGAAGGCAGCCACGTGACCAAATATTTTTCCTCTCCTAAATACTCTAGACATTAACTATTTTCAATGCAGCACGAGTTTTTCGAATACATTTCAGATGGTTGCCAAAACGCCTGGGACATTTGGCATAAAGTGACCCAGCTGTGTCATTAGCCATACTTATGCATTACCTCTTTTGTTTTTTGTGTGTCCTGACTCAGTTTTGTGTTCGTTTTAGCTTATTCTGTTTCTGATCATTGTATTGGTTTTTTAAGTATTCGCTAAATTTATGTGTGCGAAAACCCGTATATGTTTGCATGTACATCATTTCTCATAACCAATTGTTATACATCCAGGAATACAAAGCCTAAACCACTGTGATTGTATACATTTGTAAACACTATCCTTATATACTTTTGTGTGCATCACTTCTTGGGAAGGATTGTGTACATGAAGGCGTATATAGTGAAATCATGGTGATTGTATATATTTGAAAGAATTATAAGCATATATTTGCCTGTATTTCATTCCTATTAACCGATTGTGTACACGAAGGAGTATTAAACTGGAAACCACTGGGATTGTAGATACTTGAAAGAATTATAGGGATATATTAGCGTGTATTTCATTTGTAGTCTCTAAGTACTTGAAGCAGTATACTGAACTGAAACCAGTGTGATTGTATGTTGCAAAGAATTGTCAATAAATTGAAACTGAAAAAATATAATAAACCTTCGAGGTGTTGCATGTGTAGTGTACGTATACGTGAACATGTTACACATCTGGTAAAAAAGTTGTGTGGCAGAAGAAAAGTTTATATGTTTTAATTGCCGATTAAATAAATGCAATATGCAAGGGCAGCAAGGCTTCGTTTTCTGTAAGGCGCATTATGCATATACCGTGAAGTTTAGCAGAAGTATAGCAGAAGATCCAGCACAAAGTCATACACGATTGTACGTGTTTATATTTTTGCCCACACGCAATGAATGGAGCTCGACAGGTGGCACACCATTGATAATCAGGACCACTTTCTTCAAGTAGTGTGTAATCAGGGCATGCTGATATCTAATAGTGCAGTCTAAAAGAATACTGGCACCCCTGCCTAGGGCACTCAATACCCTTGTGCACCCTCCTTGCACCCTCCTCAGAGGGTGCTAAAAAAGTGAAGGACATCGAAGGCACCCTTCCTCAAGGGTGTTTTTTTAACACCTTACAGTTTTTTTACATGTACACGCTATTCTAAGGGTGCATGGAAAAGCACCCTTTTTGGAAGGTGCTGAGTTAACACCCTTAGGGTGTCGTCCACAGGACAAGCTCATTTACACCCTTCTGGTGTAAAAATTTTTACTCTGCGCGCGCACTGACTTTTTTCTGGAGCTTCGGCAGGGCTATCTTATGTCCACCTTTTTCTTCCCCAACGATGGAGCGATGACAACGAAAAAAACGAGCCCATATCAGGCCCTGTCTTGCAGCAGAACTGAGCAACCTCCTGTTAGCGAGCATGCGCCTACAGCTTGAAGCTGAACTTCCCTGATCGAGCGTGCATCGTTTGTTCCGATGAATTATGGATTCTTTTCCGGAAGACAGATTGCGATGTTACCTGTCAAGGGACATCTATTGCTGCTGTATTCAGCCGGGTTTTAGCTGGCCATTACTGTTGCTCTTTGCCTTTCTGTAGGCTTTTGCATTTTTATTACCCTGCGCTTATGATGGCCAAAGTTTCGCTCTTTTGCAACGCAGAAGCAGCAATTGTTGCTTCACACTCGCTTTGAGGCAGAGAAGTGCAATAGAATCAATGTATTTAAACTTCATTTTAAAATGTTACGCCACTATTATTAGTAACCTATCCCTCGCTGTCGTTTGAGAAACATCACTCACATTTATCTTGGCAAAATAATTTTCTAAAGCAGCATTAGCACCTAAGTTTGCAATCTATTTTTTTTCTGTTGCACTCAGTTGCTAACGATACACCTATCATGAAAGGAAAGGTATTTTTGCCCTATCACGTGATAGTTATTCAATTAGAAAAGGCTTTATATCACCAAGTCCACCAGCGTTACTGTATTGGCTAAGGTGGTCGGCTGCTGACCCGCAGGTCGCAGGATCGGATCCCGGCTGCGGCGGATGCATTTTCGGTGGAGGCGAAAATGTTCGGGGCTCATGTACGTATATTTAGGTGCACGTTAACGAAGACCAGATGGTCGATATATCCGGAGTCCTCCACTACGGCATCTCTCATAATCACGTCTTGGTTGTGGGACGTCAAACCCCAGATATATAAAAAAAAATTAAACCACCCAGTCGCAGTATCGCCTTCATAGTCGCTGAGTGGAACGGGACTCGGCATGGGTTCCGTGTAAATATAACCACCTATATACGTGAGTCTACAAACAGTGAGCAAGACGCTGACCACTCTTTTTAACGAATGCTCCCTCCGAGACATTGTTATATGCGTGATAATGCACATTCACAATATATCACATTGTGATAGCGTCGTTATATGACATTGTCATCACGCATATTCACAATATGCCTAATTAGGCATATTCACAATTTCAAGACGACTCCTCGAAAATGCATTGCCCGACACTAGGCTATGTGTTCTCACTCATCACTGTTGATCTTTCCATTTAAAACGTCAGCTATCGGAGATAGTACTTGCAAGGATCATGGCAGCCAACCCAAACGCGTGACGAAAGTGGCGGATACTTGTTTAACAGAAAACCGCAGGGGCCTATCGCGTGCGGTGCTGCGAAGAACACTTTGAATTTGATTTTGAATACTTTACTGGCTGAAATTTAGCAGATGATGCTTGTGTGTGCACACAAACCTATCCCATAATTTATCTTGCCTTCAAAGCTTTGTTTCATTATTTTTAATAGTACATTTACGCGGAAATTTCATGCTATATATTTAATTTGTGACCACTATTCTTGCTGACATGCGCGCAGAGTGACCAAAGCCCCTTCAAGCTCATCGATTGGCTTTTCCCCTGGGTCTCCCACGACAATTTTGTTGCCACAAATGAATATAATGAATGAATGAATGATTGAATGAATGAATGAATAAATGAAGGAATGTCGTTCATGTTCATTTGATTTATTGTATTTTTGGTGCTGTTTTCACAGTTGCTCAACCTCGTGCAGCACTTTGAGACCGTTTACCTATTTTCACAGTACCTCAAGTATCCAGTAGCTAACCAGAATTCTCTTGCTGCAGCTTCACTTTGTAAGTAAGCATAAACGAAATTCCACATTCCTTTTAACGAAGCTTTTTTCAGCGTCATTGTAGAGTAGGATTTCATTTCCCTACCAACACATGTTTCTATAACCGATAAAGCGATATGCTCAACGAGACAGTGGCTATTTGGGAGCTGAAAGAGAAACTGTTGCACAATTCTCAATGTTCAAAGGATTACCCAATTTTAGTCGATAAAACTATTCGGCCCTTTAAAATAAGGAGCTTGTTGTGGTAAGATTGTTATTTGGGCCCATAAGTATTCTTATGGGACAGTAACACGTACTCTTGCACGTACTTCATGAACATTCTCCGCGGCCGCTCATACAACTGTCCTGCCTCACGCAGTTGCCCTTCAGAGTGTGGACAAAGGATCTGCATTTCGGCTGGCGTAAGAGTCGAGTGCAGCCCGACAACAGTGTCTTCGCTACTTTAATGGGTCGAATGTTAGGTGTTCTTGATGAATATATGTCTACTACACAAGCTTGAAACACCCTTTGAGAACACCAAATCACAATGACAGCTCCCGCTGCGGTTGCATATCTTCCGCCAAAGAGTTGAACGTGTACTACCCACGAGATTCCTCACACGTGCAGAATTAATTAGGTTAGGGAAGCGAAACGACCACGGACACCGCAGTGAACAAGCCCGCATCATGAGCAGCTCCCATTAGTTGTAGCCCAAATTCAATTATGCCACGCTCATAAAGCTTTTGGAGTAGTTCACATTCTTTGCACGTTTACTTTTGCTTGACGTTCTCAGTGCTTGCCAAACTATCCGCGTTTAGTCCAACTCAGTGAGCACAAGTTCACGATTCGTGGGACAGATGCAAGCTGTTTAGCTGGCTTTCTCTGCGTACTTTTTCTCTTAGCGATTCCACAGCGACTGGGTAATTGGAGGGGAATAATGCGCCAGTGCTCTTGCCTAACTGGTTTCACATAGCTTCTTGTTTGAGCTAGGTTACCTCTGTACCCGTTTTTAAATATCCCATCTCCACTGTTCGCGGAACCATTTTTGCAAGTTTTCTGTTATTTATCTTCGTATACCAGGTCATCTGAGCTTGCAATAGTACTAGATGTGGACCCGAGCAAACTACGTTTACTGTCAAATTGTGTGTTTAAAGAAAGCTGGTAACGAATGCTGCCATAGTACAGTACGAGGTACTCTACTAAGAGAGAGCATAATTTTGTGCTGTGGGCCTTCAACGCGAAAGCAGCAATAGCAGAATCAATCGAATTCGCATAGAATGAAAGCTGAAAACCAGGAGCGCAGACCTTTCCTAATGCAGCTGACCGATTGAGTTTTAGTTTACACAGGTAGGTATGGAGTGTATATGATGCTGCTACACAAAAGAGCGGACAATTGTCCATTACGGCACATGAACGTTGAGTCTAACAATGCAAAACAATTTATTAAAATTGGCACTTCTTTATACTAACGAGCGTCCTCGGAACTTGACGTTCGATTGTAGGTACAACGAAATTGATATTGCCACAGAGACTGTTTACGTCATCCGACATTATGAAAAATCAGCGTCCACCGTCTTGTGCGCACTTCTGCTTGTGGCCGCACGACTCATGCCTCTTGTTCACGGGCACGAGTCAGTGTGGGTTGGTGCTGCGAAGAAGAAAAAGGTGCGTTGGCGGATGAACAGTTTTTGTTTTGGAATGCTCTAGCGGACTGCTCCATCTTTTCGCACATAATTTTCAGGGCACAAGTTCGCCCATAATAAACTAGTTTTTGACGTTTCTTCTCTTGCACCCGTTACATTCTGGCGGAGGTGCTTGGTATGATTGGAAGCCCCCTTGGCGCAAGAGAGCGAAGCCCCGATCTTCAACAATTGGAATGGCGAACTGACTCCGGCACACCACCGTTAAAGCCGCCGCCTTCGAGGAGAGCCGCCTGAATTCGCACCCCTCCCCAGTGCTCCCGCAACACAAGCAGTGTCCACAGACAACGTAACGATAGCTTACCAGGTGACGTCATCGGACCTTACTCAGTCCCCACCGCGCTTGCCTGAGCCCTTCCATGGCGACACGTTCGAGGATGTGGAGGATTGGTTAGAACACTTCGAGCAGGTTGCGAAGACCAACGGCTGGGATGAAGCAAGAAAACTGCGTCACGTGTACTTCGCATTGGAGGATGCAGTGAGGACGTGGTATGAAAACCACGAAGCGTTCATACCGACATGGGAAAAATTTTGACGACAAATAGTAGCTATATATGCCAGCACCGATCGTCGGGAGAAGGCGGAGAACGCTCTACAGTACAGGAACCAGCGCACGAACGAAAGCGTTGGCATGTATATTGAGGACATGTCCCGCATTTTCAAACGCGCTGACTCGAACATGAACGAAGAGAAAAAGCTGCATCACTTGATGCGAGGTGTCAAACAGGAGTTATTTGCTGGTTTGGTACGCAACCCACCTCGTACAGTTGCTGAATTCCGCACCAAAGCCACTTCCAGAGTGGGCACTGCAGCAGCGCTCCCGTCACTACAATCATGATACAAGTAGTGTTCCTGCAGATGTCTTCTCTGCAAACCTGGGCAGCAGCAGCGAAGCATTGAGGGAAATGGTGTGATCCATTGTGAAGGAAGAGCTCCAGAAGCTGTTTCCCCAATAAGTCGCAACGCCAGTTTCATCTCTCACTACCCTGATCAGAAATGGAGTTCGCCACGCCATTCTTCAAGCCGAACCCGAGGCGCAATTTGTTCGACTTGAACAGCAACTGCAGGAACGCCCCGTACCGACTTACGCCGATGCTGTGCGCCAGCCCACCGTGCATGCTGCTTCGCTTGCAACTCCCAGTGGCTACCGACCGGCTTCGCGTGGCTCAAATTATCTAGCTAATTCGAGGCCAGAAAAAAGCGACGTGTGGCGCACGCCCGACAGGACGTCTCTCTGTTTTCACTGCGGCGAAGCTGGACACCTGTACAGAATGTACCCATATCGACGAGTCGGTCTCCGTGGGTTTTCCCCAAACGCGCCATGCCCCCGAAATGGCGAAAGGCCCGTCCAAATTGAAGAATATATGTCCGGCTATCTGTTTCCAACTGCTGATTTCCAGCATCAGCCTAGATCACCAGCGCCTGCTCGCTATCGATAACCAAGCCCTCGACGATTTAGTTCACCTTTTCCACCTTCAACCTCAACACACCGTCGTTCAAGCAGTGCCCATCAGGAAAACTGGAGCCAGCGACCTATGGAGGCAAGGCCGCTGATGTCCGACCAACTGAAGATCCTCCGTCAAGGTCCCAGTGCAGCAACGACGAGCGGAACACTACAACTAGGTTAGGTAAAGACAAACTTTCTTCAGACTTACGCGTTACCGTAGACGGGTGTGAATTTAAAGTTTTAGTTGACATAGGTGCTCGTTATTCGGTTCTCAGTTACGCTGCCGCAAAGGACTTAAAGAAAGTCCTGACGCCTTGGAGTGGACCCCAGATACGCATGGCTGGGGGTCATCTCATGAAACCTCTGGGAAGTTGTACCACAAAAATCGGAATTCAAGGCGCTACTTACGTTGCTGACTTTGTCATACTTCTCTGGAATGCTCTAGAGATTAATTACTCGGGATAGATTTTCTGGTACCAAACGAAGCTATAATCAACCTGCAGAATTCTAGTGTCTCTTTTGCAACCAAACTGGCCACAGACACAAATGAGCCAGAGTACACTGCATTACGTGGTATAGATTGTGATGTTACCGTGCCGCCACGATGCAGCGTAATAGTCGGTGTAAGAATGGAATCATTCGTTGATTCTGAAGGTATAGCTGGTGCAAACATCGAACTACTGCTATAGAAAGGCATTTGCGTAGCTCGAGGCATTCTTCAATTACGTGGTGAATGTGCCGATGTATTGCTTACGAATTTCGGAAACGAAATTCTGCATGTTGCAAAGGACACAGCTATCGCCTTCATGAACAGTTTTCAAACAGTGACGGACTTATGTGGTCTATGGTCAGGGCCACCTACTTCGGAACCTGCGCCCGATGTCCTGGCAAAAGTTGCAATCAGCCAAAATCTATCTCAAGCCGAGAAGGAAATCATTCAAGACCTCCTAAGAGACTTCACAGGATGTTTCTCTACCTCGTAAAAAGTACGGTGGACCCAGGTTATTGAACACTGCATAATAACAGATGAAGCTACAAGGCCGGTACACCAAAATCCGTACAGAGTATCACCGAAGGAACGAGCGATCACAAAGAGCCAAGTGAAAGAGATGCTGGAGGACGATGTCATACAGCCATCCAATAGTCCGTGGGCGTCGTCTGTAGTCCTTGTGAGGAAAAAGGACAACACGCTGAGATTCTGCGTTGATTACAGAAAGCTGAACAGCGTGACCAAGCGAGATGTCTACCCTTTGTTGCGTATTGATGATACGTTGGATCGGCTACGGCACGCAAGGTATTTCTCTTCATTGGATTTAAAAAGTGGTTATTGGCAAATTGAAGTGAATGAAAGGGACCGTGAAAAGGCTGCTTTCGTAACCACGGATGGTCTATATGAGTTTAAAGCACTCCCATTCGGCCTCTGATATGTGCCTGCAACATTCCAGCGCATGATGGACAGCGTCCTTTCAGGCCTCAAATGGCAGTCGTGTTCAGTCTACCTGGACGACGTTGTGGTGTTTTCAGGAACGTTTGAACAGCATGTAGAGCGACTGGGTTTGGTACTTCAGGCTATCCAGTCAGCCGGCTGGACGATTACACCTGAAAATTGCCAGTTCAGATTCAAGAAGCTTCGTTTCCTCGGATTTGTAATCAGCGCTCAAGTTGTTGGCCCGGACCCGGAGAAGGCTGTGGCTGTGGGGCTGTTTCCCAAGCCAAAAGACAAGAAGGAGGTACGTCGATTTTTTGGGTTTATTTGCTTATTACAGACGGTTTGTGAAAAAATTCGCAAAAATTGCGGAACCTCTGACAAGACTCACAAAAGAGGACGTGCCATTTATTTGGTGCACCGAACAAGACAGTGCATTCAACGAACTAAAGAAACGTTTGCAAGCTCCACCTATCCTGGCCCACTTCGACGAAACTGCAGATACGAAAGTTCATACTGATGCCAGCAATCTTGGCCTAGGTGTGGTCCTGGTGCAATGGCAAAATAAAGAAGAGAAAGTGATATCATATGCTAGCCGCACCCTCTCAAAAGCAGAAAGAAACTAATCTACAACAGAAAATGAGTGCTTGGCAGTCATATGGGCGATCAGCAAGTTCAAGCCATACCTATATGGCAGGCCGTTCTGTGCCGTCAGCGACCACCACTTTGTTGGCTGGCGAGCTTAAAAGACCCCTCGGGACGGCTTGCGAGATGGAGCCTGAGGCTCCAAGAATATGACATTACGGTCGTATATAGGTCTGGCAGAAAGCATGATGATGCTGACTGCTTATCACGTTCACCAGTCGAATCGACTCTTTCAGAAGAAGAGGACTTCCCACTCCTTTGTGTGACAAACACCTCAGAAATTGCTGAACATCAATGGGCTGACATGGAACTGCTCCCATTATTAAAGTATCTCGAAGGGCACGACGAACAAGTTTCTCGCGTATTTAAGAGAGAGTTATCCTCATTCTTCCTCCGAGATAATGCACTATACAAGAGGAATTTCGAACACAACAAGGAGAAGTTCTTACTCGTTGTACCATCAACCATGAGGCATGAAGTCTTAGAAGCCTGTCATGATGAACCGTCTGCGGGTGACTTGAGCGCGAGTCGAACATCCGCCGAAATTCATCAGACATACTACTAGCCCAAGTTGCTAGCGTCCGTGAAGCATTACGTCAAGACATGTTGCGAGTGTCAAAGGCGCAAAACACCACCCCTCAAGACGGCCGGCCTTCTCCAGCCTATAGAGTCACCTGCGACTCCATTTCAACAGGTTGCAATGAACCTACTCGGACCGTTTCCGATGTCGGCATCAGGAAAAAGGTGGCTAATAGTTGTGACTTACTATTTGACACGATACTCTGAGCCGGCTGCCTTGAGCGAGGAACGGCAACGGAAGTCACGAAGTTTTTCGTTCAGAATATTGTTCTTCGCCATGGAGCCCCACTCGTCATGATTACCGAACGAGGAGCAGCGTTCACGGCTGACTTGATGCAGTCCCTAATGACAATGACTAACACCAGCCACAGGAAGACCACTGCATACCATACCCAAACCAACGGGTTGACAGAACGCCTGAACCGCACCATCGCTGACATGCTGTCGATGCGCGTTGACATTGAGCATAAATTGTGGGACGAAATCTTGCCATACGCAACCTTCGCCTACGATACGGCCGTGCAGGAGACCATCCGCGTCACACCATTTCAGCTGGTCTACGGTCGCACTGTCACTACGACACTCGATGACATGTTGCCAGTAGACAACGACACTTACGAGCCATATGAACTTGACGACTTTGTGCAAAGGGCTGAAGAAGCACGCCAGTTGGCACGACACCGAATACATCAGCAGCAAAACTAGGACGCGAGCCACTACAACCTGCGCCCCAGAAAAGTTCAGTACAACCCAGGCAAGCGAGTGTGGATATGGACAAGAACCCAGAATCAGAAAAGCTTCTTCGTCGATACTTTGGCCACTATAAGGTTCTCCGACGAATTAGTGACCTAAACTACAAAGTTATCGCCCACGGACACGTCCGTTCAAAGCGGCAAAACAGCTCAGAAGTCGTACGCGTCGTTCGTATGAAGCCCCATTATGAAAGAGAATGGAGACGCTCGTTTTTTTCTGTTTGCCTCCCTCCATCGCGCATCGGGACGATGTGTATTTCGAAGGGGGACTAATGCCACAGAGACTGTTTACACCATCCGACATTATAAAAAATCAGCGTCCACAGTCTTGTGCGCACTCCTGTTTGTGGCCGCACGACTCATGCCTCTTGTTCACGGGCACGAGTCAGTGCGGGATGGAGCTGCGAAGAAGAAGAAGGTGCGTTGGCGGATGAACAGCTTTTGTTTTGGAACGCTTTAGCGGACTCCATCTTTTCGCACATAATTTTCAGGCACAAGTTCGGCCATATTAAACTTGTTTTTGACGTTTCTTCTCTTGCACCCGTTACAATATTACCTACAAGTTGCCTCACTGCGATTAGGTGACTAAAACCGGGAGAAAGAAAGATAGGAACAGGAGAAAAAGAAAAGGCAGGAGTGCTAACTAGTTTAGAACTCGAATGCTACCCTACACTAGAGAAATTAGGGGATGGGTAACGCACAATGGCATTTTTATCTTTATATCTATCTATCTATCTATCTATCAATCTATCTATCTATCTATCTATATTCATCCATCTATCCATCCATCCATCCATCCATCCATGTCTGTGTGTGTGTGTGTGTGTGTGTGTTGTAAAGTCTTGGTTGAGACGACCTTTATTTGACTCAAGGACTCGGCAGTGAACAGGCAGCCAGTGGCAGAGCGTGATACACCGGTAATGAGACCCGGGGATATGATGTGAAGCGGGAGACAAGAGTATGATGATGATTTGTGCAGAAATGAGAAAGAAGTGGGTAACAAACGCTCGCAATGTATGAGAGATGTACAAGTTACGGACAGATACGAAAACAACTTTCTTCAAAATACACTTTTTTTGAATGCGAAGTGTATATATTATTACCTGTACTTAACCTAGGTGTTTATGACGCTTTCTAACGCCTGCTTTTGCAGCTTCTGAAGTGGGAATGCTCAATATTTTTGTGTATTAGGACAATTAATTTAGAGTTACTTAGTGAACCTGAAGCTGAACCAATCGTAAATAGCGATTATAATGAATTGTCCACCTAATAGAAGCAGTATTCGTAAGTAAGCCACCATCTACGTACCTGCCATAGCAATAAGCGCAGCCCTAAACATCGAGGCCTTGGTTCCAGCTCGGATCTTGGTGGCCCAATGCTGAATGTACCAAATTCTGGCTATCATTCATTTATCACACGCTACGTATATACCAAAGCCTCAGCAAATGTGTCCAGCGAGAAACACTTCCGCCAACTTGAGACGTGAAGTAGCGACGATACCAAAGATGTTGAGATGCCACACACGAAAAAAGGAAGGGAATGGTTTGCTCTAGTTGGTGACGATGCTGGAAAGAAGACAAGTATAAATATGGCTATTCAGGTAACCAGTTTTCGAGCGAAATGTCTACTACTCGATGTCTATCAAAGTAACTAACTGCAGCTCAATCGCCTTCAGACTTGGAACCATAAGCCCCCACAACGCAAGTATTACAGGCGTAACTTCACAGGACGTGATGCACCAATATTAGACAATGCAGATGCGCTCACTCTGATCTTCGCCGCTGCGGAGGCACATGACCACATGAAGGGTTCGAGGGCCATAAAACACCCGTAGGTCGGCCATTAGCTGTTGCGTTGCATTTGTACAGGAGCCTTCAGCGAACACATGTGGAGGTTCACGCGTTAGGTAATCAAAACGTCACCCTTGCTCGCATTGCTTTTTTATTCGCTACGCTGCATTCATCCACTTGCCCCTGCATCTTTGTGACAGCTCCTCCTCGTCATAGCCATACGAGGAGAACGAGCATGGAACATACGCATCTTTGGCTTGTGATAGCTTAGTTCGCAAGATACAAACTTCAGCCAGGTATTTCTTCAAAGTGTCTCAAATAAATTACAAGGCTCTGAAACATTCTGCTGGCCAAGCCCACAAATTTTGGCCTTGGCTGCCTCGAAAATAACTTCCTGGTATGTATCGCTATGACACTATCATGATGAGTATCTTCAATGCCAAAGTAGGAAAGAAGCAAGCTGAAGACCAGGCAGTAGGAGATTATGGCATAGGTACTAGAAAAGCCAAAGGGTAGCTATTAGTAGAAATTGCAGAACGCGATAATTTACGCATCTTGATTACCTTCTTTCAAAAACGAGTGATCCGTAAGTGGACATGAAGAAGCTCTAACGGTGAAAGTAAGAAGAAAATAGGCTTTATACTGAGTGGACATCCAGACATCGTGCAGGATGCAGCAGTGGTTGAAAAAGTTCAATGCACTGACCATGAAATGGTAACGTCTCGAATTCACCTTGATTTAAGTAAATAACGACAAAAACTGATACGCAAGACGCCAATCAGTGAGCTAGCACTGAGAGGGAAAGTACAAGAATTCAGAGTCTCGCTTCAGAACAGATACTCGGCTCGTATCGAGAAAACAAGCCTTAACGTTGACGCAATGAATGATAATCTGGCGAGTATCATTACAGAATGGGCAGTAGAAGTTGGAGAGAGGACACTAACAACCTATCCCAGCTGGAGACAAAGAACTTAATTCAGAAACGTCAAAGCATGAAAGCGTCGTACACAATAGAAAAATAAAACTAGCACAGCTTTCGAAGATGATTAAGAAGCGTGAGGTATCCGATCTAACAAGGTATAACACAGAGGGAATCGAACCTTCTTCTAAGAACAAAAGAAACGTCATGGAGGTAAAGAGGAAACTGGGGATAGGTAAAAAGAAGATACATGCACAAAGGGACAAGGAAGGCAAAGTAACTATGAATATGGATAGGATAGTTAAAGTAGTGGACACGTTTTACAGAGATCTGTACAGTAGCCGGGACAAGCACGATCGTATATGGCATTCCAACAGAAATGACAGAACAAGTCAGGAAAGCCTGGAAAGGAATGTGAAGAAGCAGAGCTGCTGGTGAGAATCAAGCAAAATCAGATCCGCTTGAAGAGGGAGGAATGATTGTGTTAAAAATACTAGCCGTCCTGTTTATGACGTGTCTCCTGACGGGGAAGATACCAGAATCCTTGGAGAATACTAACATCATCTTAACCCATAAAAAAAAGATGACAAGGAATCAAGGACTGAAGAACTAGAGGCTGATCAGCTTGCTCTGCTTCGTAAATGGGGTATTGACAAAAATCTTTTTCTAACAGAATTAGGGACCCGTTAGAATGGAATTGCCCAAAGGAACAAACATGATTTCTAACAGGCTACACAAAAATTGATCACATTATTACTATCAATTACACGATCGGGAAGTGCTCAGAATACACCCAACGACTATAAATAGCGTTCATAGAATACAAGAACGCTTTGATTCAGTAGAATTATCAGCAGTCATGCTGACACTGCAGTATCAGGGTGTCGACGAAACATACGTAAACATCCTGGAAAAAATTTACAGAGGGTCAACTGCCGCCTTAGAGCTTCATAAAGAAAGCAACAGAATACCAATAACGATTTTTTAAGACAAGGGAAACAATCTCCCGAATCCTATTCACTGTGTGCTTACAGCAGCTTTTCAGAGGCCTGGAGTGGGAAGAGTTAGAAAGAAGAGTCATTAAAAGTATTTTAGTAACCTGCGCTTTGCCGATTATGTTGCATTGCTGAGTAACTCAGGGGAAGAGTCGCACTTGATGATCATGAGATTAGACAAGGTGGCCAGAAAGGTAGCTATAGAAATTATTTTGAATAAAACCATAGTAATGTACATAAACATCTGAAGAGAACGGCACTTTGAGATAGGTAGCCGTGCACTTGAAGTTTTAAAAGAGTACTTCTACTTAGAACAGATAACGACTGCCGAGCCAAACCACGAGACTGAAGTAACTAGAAGAATAGGAATGTGGTGGAGCACATTGCGCAAGCATTCGCATTTCATGACCCTTATACTGCCACTATCTTTCTCTAGTCGAAAGTATATAAGAGCTGCTTGTAACTTAACCATGGAGCAGAAATCTGGAGGCTTACAAAGAGTGCTCAGCTTAAATTGAAGAAGATGCAGTGCGATGGAAAGCAAACTGATAAGTGCAGCCTTAGGAGACAAGAAGAGAGCACAGTGCGTCAGGGAACAAACCAGGGTTAAGAATATCATAGTTGAAATCAAAAAGAAATGGACATGGGACGGGCACGTAGCACGTAGGCAGGATAACCGCTGGTCATGAAGGGTAACTGACTGGATTTTCAGAGAATGCAAGTGGGTGAGGAGGAGACAGAAAGTTAGGTGGGCAGACGAGATTAGAAAGTTCATGGTTATAAGGCTGCAGCAGCAAGCACGAGTTGACTGGCGGAACACGAGAGAGGCGTTTCTCTTGCCATGCGCGTAGTCAAGCTGCTGATGGTGATAATATTTATGATAATGATGATGATGATGTATTGCTGTGAGCACGTAATGAACATGAACCGTGCTCATTATTTGCACGAACTTCCATTTGTGTAGCTGTTCACGTACGCTACAAAAACGCAAAGAACCTGACTTGTGCCCTTATAGGTGAGCGCCATTTTGAGCCATGTCAGCACACACAGTTTAGGCCAACTGTTCTCACACTTGACTGAGGAAGTATAACAATACAGATAGGGCTTTTCAGCAACAAACTCAATTTTACTAGTAACACAACCCAGCATGAGAAGAAGACTCTGCGGAGACTATCCACGTATACAGCTTTCGTTAACAGCAGTGTCCTGACAAATGGTTTCATCGGATTGGGACTGCCACCTCGAAGAAAGGAACAAAGGAGACAGTGATAACAAATGTTGAAAGACGAAGTCTATTGCACTTTAGTGTGCTCTGTAATTAGTGGTCCTGATATTCCACGAAGCCATCCCACGTAGGCTGTCAATAATGACGTCAGCGAGCAAGGAATGATGGTGGCTGCGTATATACTTGTGCAGCCAGGAAATCAGTTCTTAGGAAAACATTGGGTACTTCTTTTGATACTTAAGTTATAAGTTATACGATGTGTATCACACACACTAAGAAAAGAATGAGACTAAGCGTGGGGCTTGAAAAAGGAGTGGAGCTGGCAACAACAGTTTTTCAGACATCACCCCACACGCCTCTTCTCTCCGTGTGGCTAGCTTCGGGTCAACACCGATCGTGCCAATCAAAAGAGCTGCGCTACTGAGTGGACAAGTACAACTGCGTGCTACTAGAAAAAATGCCTAATGTTAAAAACAGAAAAAATATACATCATGTTTTATGGCATAGCCTGAAATTCAGCCATGGCAATATTTCAAACATTAACACAGGTTTACGGAGATGAAGCACTGCTGTGAGCACGTGTGTTTAAATTACATGAGTGGTTTTCAGCACAAAGGAGCAGTGTAGAAGATGACGAAACGTACTGGGCGCTTGAAGTCAGCGATTACAGATCATTGCCAAAGCTCGTGACGTGATTTATGGCGACCAAAGGTTAGGTGTCAGTGCAGAGATGGAGTCGGTTATCTTGAATAGGGAAGCTGTTCGACGCATTTTAACTTGAGAATTCCACGTGAGGAAGATCTGCGCGAAGGTTCTTCAAACAGTTTTGTTTGATGACAAAATAATAGTTCCATAAAGACGTGTGTGCGGACATGTTACGGTGCAAAGAAAACTAGCCAAACTTCTTTTATTCTGAAGTAGCATGTGCTGAGACGTGGACGTTCACCTACGACGCAGAAAGTAAGCGCTCGTCGATGCAGTGGATGTTAGCAAATTCACCAAGACCCAAAAAAGCAGAAATGAGAATTCGCGCTTTTTTGCAAGAAAAGCAAGTATGAAAATTCAAGACAATAGCCGTCTTAAATTGTAACGATTAGGTGGCTTCCATGGGGTCATTTTGTTAATCAATTTGACTACATTGAAGTAGTAAAACGACTTCGAGGAAGAAATACGCGAGAAATTTCACAGTTTCACCATGCTGTGCAAAACATCGTTGGCGTAAACTTAAAAGACGAAATAAGAGACTCGGAAACGCGCACAATTCAGCATGCTCCATGCTTGTCACCCCAAAACAATGTAACTGCTCACATGGCCCTTTCTCTCAAGTAGTTAGTACTGACCAACAAAAACATTACCGTGGTGGTGCATCCTCTTTGATTACCTGATATGACTTTGTTTGACGTTTTTCCTCTTTCCTAACGTTATTTCTTGTTAAAGGGAATCTATGTTCCGTTTATTTAAAAGGTTCTGAAAAAAAAAGAGAATTTCGGAAAGGGCCTACCAAAGCATCATTCCTTAGCTGTTCCCAAAAAATAACAGCATCTAATGCAGAAGCGTCCCCGCAAGTAGGCGTTTGGTGTGTAGCGACACCACGGACCCGAGCTAACGGGGGAGTTTCTACTCCCTCCCACGCCTAGCCGTGCGTGGCTTTGCCGTGTCCGGGGAAAAGGGGATCCTGGGGGTTGAGCCGACGCTGGGTGATTGGACCTTGAAGGCCCCCCGGCAGAGGCAACACACCCCTTTGGCCCCGGCTTCACGTAGACGGCACCCCTGGGCTGACCCACCCAGGGGAAATCGGCAGTCGCCTTTTCCTATCTCTCTCTCCCTACATCTTCATCTTTTGTTCTCACTTTACATCTTTCCTGTCTTCTCCTCACTTCATTTTACTTCCAATTTTTCCTGGCGGCAAGGGTTAACCTAGTGTAAATATCCAACTTTGGGTAGATATATTAGGTTATAGCGGCCATGTACGGCTGGCGCCTGCGCCTCCTTCGCGTCTCGCAGCGTCCCCTTGTTGGGCTCGGTGGTGGGTGGCTGGCATGGCCGCCGAATAAGCTATCAAATTTATGGGAACCCCTAGCCCTCTTACAACTAATCGCTCCTCCAAGAGGTGGCGCAGCGATGCAATTTTTGAGTTTGTTCCAAACAAAAAAGATAACTTCCCAAAATACCACATAATTCACTGTGAAAGTACAGAAAAGAAAGCTAGAAGTATTTCACCTTTCCTTGTGTCCAAATGTCTCATAGAAACGCTGGGTGCAGGCTACAAGGCCACAAAGACTGCCAGTGGTGACCTGTTACTTGAATTAAAAGACAACGCACAGTACCAGAGACTACATAAACTCACAGCATTTGGGGATCAGCCTATCACAATCACACCGCATCGAACCTTGAACACAGTGAAGGGTGTTGTATCAGATGGAGACCTGATGGACCTCTCTGATGATGAACTTCTAACAGGCTGGAAAGAGGAAAACGTCATTCAGGTGCAGCGTATCAAAATAAGAAGAGAAAATAAGGAAATCCCAACGAAGCACATCATACTAACTTTCGCATCTAGCACCCTCCCAACTGAAATAGCAACAGGATATCTTAAACTGCCAGTTGGACCATACATACCCAACCCGCGGCGCTGCTTTAAGTGTCAGAAGTTCGGGCACGGCTCCCAGAGCTGCCGAGGACAGATTACCTGCGCGAAATGCGGCACCAAAGGTCATACCGCTGACGACGACTGTCAGCTACAAGTGCACTGCGCAAACTGTGAGGGTGACCATCCTGCATATTCCAGGTCATGCGCGGCCTGGAAAATGGAAAAAGAAATTATTAATACAAAGTTTAAATTGAACATAAGCTTCCGTGAAGCGCGGCAGCGCGTTTTCCCGCATTTTGCTGGGAACACATCGTATGCCGAAGTGGTGCGAGGGGGGTCAGCACCACTTCGGTTTTCGGCAATTCCTTGGACCACGCCCAGCGTGCCGAGGCAAACGCCACAAGCCCCCATGGGGGGAGCAGCCTCGGCTGCCCCACCCTCCTTGAATACAGCCCCACTGAAGGCTCCTGTGAACCCTGGCAGCAGCCAGGGCACCACACAAACTAAAGAGGTCCCCTCGACCTCCAGCCCGGTGGGGTTTAAGGCTCCATCTGTCACGACGAAGCCTACAACGAAAACATTATCTGTCGCCTCTCCTGAGGCGATGGACACATCAACTGCACCGGCGCAGACTCCGCCAAAAGAGCGGCGGGGTTCCCTCGACCGCACTAAAAAGACAAAACGGTAATTACAGGGCCTTCTAAAGGCTCTGTAAGATAAGTCACTTCTCTCTTTAGACACCAGCCACGCTCATTTCGTACACACAGCACTTCTTTACTCCCATAATGGAGACACAAATTACACAATAAAACGTCACAGGACTACTTCGAAACCTCGACGATGTCCAAGAACTTCTAAACAAACATTCTCCAAAAGTGCTGTGTGTACAGGAAACACACTTAAAATCCAAGAATACAAATTTTTTGCGTCAATATGTTGTCTTTCGAAAGGACAGAGATGATGCTGTGGCATCATCTGGTGGTGTAGCCATTATTGTTAATCAAGGAGTAGCATGTAGCCATCTACCACTACTAACATCCCTAGAGGCAGTGGCTGTTCGAGCAGTTCTATTGAATAAGCTCGTCACCATCTGCTCTCTATACATACCGCCACAACACCGCCTGGAAAAACATGATTTTCACTCTTTAATAGACGAGTTACCAGAACGTTATCTGGTTCTAGGGGACCTGAATGCGCACAGCGGTTTATGGGGTGACTGTCGATGTGATGCACGAGGTGGTCTCATCGAACACTTCCTCTTTTCATCAGGTGCTTGTCTGTTGAATAGAAAGCAGGCAACATATTATAACCTTTCAAACAATACTTACTCCTCCATAGACCTCAGTATCGCATCTCCTTCACTTGTACCATTACTTCAGTGGAAAGTCATAAATAACCCATACGGAAGTGACCATTTTCCTTTGGTTTTGAGTACACCAATAATACATGAATGTCCTCCACATGTTCCAAAATGGCTGATAAACAAAGCTGACTGGGAACAATTTCAAAAAATTACTCACTTAAGTTGGACCGAAATATGCGGATTAGGCATAGAAAATGCTGTGCAGTACATCAAGGCCTTTCTTACTGACGCAGCAGCCAAGTGCATTCCACAAACATCTGGACTTCCCGGCAAACGACACGTCCCGTGGTGGAACACTGAGTGTCAGAATGCGCGAAAGGAACAGAACAGGGCATGGAAGTTGCTGCGGAACTCGCCGACAGCGGAAAACCTTGAGATATTTAAGAAAATAAAATCTCGAGGCAGGAGAACGCGCCGGCAGGCCAGAAGAGAAAGTTGGCACAAGTTTTTATCAGGGATAAATTCATATACACAAGAGGCCAAAGTCTAGAACATGGTCGGTAGGATAGCAGGAAAACAAGTACACACACTTCCACTCGTAAACACTCAGGGTGATACCTTGGAAGACCAGGCAAACTTCCTCGGTGCACACTTTGAACGGGTATCCAGCTCGTCCTACTATACTGACACTTTCCAAAAATACAGAAGAAGAATAGAAAAGCAGAAACTAGAACACAAATCCACTAGATACGAGGCATATAACCAAGCTTTCAGTCTAGCTGAGCTCCGAACATCTCTAAACTCCTGCAGTACTTCTGCCCCAGGTTCTGACCGTGTGGTGTATGAAATGTTAAAAAACCTACCAGCCGAAACACGAAAAACCTTACTTTGTTTGTACAATGCTATCTGGTTTTCTGCCACTATCCCTACCTCCTGGAAAGAGGCTATTATTATTCCCATTTTGAAAGAGGGCAAGGACCCTTCTTTAGCTTCAAGTTATAGGCCCATTGCACTTACAAGCTGCTTGTGCAAAGTCTTCGAAAAAATGATAAACTGCCGACTTGTACATATCCTTGAAACAAACAATTTGCTCGACCCATTTCAGTGCGGGTTTCGAGAAAGAAGATCCACCACAGACCACCTTCTTCGTATCGAGGCACAGATCAGAGACGCCTTCGTCCATAAACAATATTTTCACTCTGTGTTCCTCGATATCGAAAAGGCTTACGATACAACATGGCGTTTTGGAATTCTAAGAGATCTGTCCCACCTTGGTGTGCGCGGAAGAATGTTTCATATAATCGAAAGTTACCTGTCAAACCGGACATTCCGTGTCCGTGTGGGCAGTGTTCTCTCCCAAACATTTGTCCAGGAAACAGGCGTGCCACAAGGTGGTGTGCTTAGTTGCACACTTTTTATTATCAAAATGAATTCTTTGTACTTGTCCATCCCCCACAGTATGTTCTATTGTACATATGTCGACGACGTTCAGCTTGGCTTCAAGTCATGCAACTTGGCAATGTGTGAGCGGCAGGTTCAGCTGGGCTTAAACAAGGTCTCCAAATGGGCAGATGAAAACGGATTTCGACTTAACCCACAAAAATGCACGTGTGTATTGTTCTCTCGAAAGAGAGGCATGCACTCTGAACCTGACATTCGACTGAACGGGCAACGTCTGTCCGTCAAAGCCGAACATAAATTCTTAGGCTTAATCTTGTACAACAAGCTGACCTTCGTTCCGCACATCAAGAATTTAAAAATAAAATGTTTAAAAGCCATGAATGTTATAAAAGTGCTGTCACGTACTACTTGGGGTAGTGATAAGCAATGCCTCATAAATCTGTATCGAAGCCTCATTCGCACCCGCTTAGATTATGGGGCCGTTGTTTATCAGTCTGCAACTCAAAGTGCTTTAAAGATGCTGGACCCCGTGCACCATTTGGGCATCCGCCTTTCTACGGGTGCTTTTCGCACCAGCCCCGTAGAAAGCCTTTATGTTGAGTCAAATGAGTGGTCGCTTCATCTGCAGAGAACTTATATGTCTTTTGTTTATTTCCTTAAGGTGAAAGCAGATAAAAAGCACCCCTCATACTCTACTATTATTGATTTGTCGAGCTCATTTCTGTTTCAAAACAGGCCTTCGATGAGGCAGCCCTTCTCAGTTCGCCTGAAAAGTCTAGCCCAGGAAACTGGAGTCTCACTAGAACACAGTTTAATGGCTCCTGTAGCATATCCGCCACCGTGGCAATGGCAGACTATAGACTGCGATGTGTCCTTTCTAGAAGTTACAAAACATGCGCCTATTGCCCATATCCGAACATACTTCCTGGAACTTCAACACAAATACACACGTCCTGAGTTCTTTACAGATGCTTCCAAGTCCAACTCCTCTGTGTCCTACGCTGCTGTCGGCCTATCCTTTTCGGATGCTGGCCCTCTACATCCAAGCACAAGTATCTTCACAGCAGAAGCTTACGCGATACTTGTGGCAGCTAAACACATCAAACAACTACAAATACAAAAAGCAGTAATTGATACAGACTCCCTCAGTGTGGTAACGGCTCTGCACAGTTTTAAAAAGCAAAAAAACCCGGTCCTTGTCTCACTTTACTTCATTTTGTGCACACTCTACACACTAAAACAACATGTTGTAGTGTGCTGGGTGCCAGGGCACCGTGAGATCCAAGGCAATGTGAGGGCGGATCAGCTTGCTGCATCCGTCCACAAAAGCACTGGCCCTACACCCATAATAATCCCGGCCCTTGATCTTAAGCCGTCTCTCAAACGAAACATCAGGGACTACTGGCAGAGCAAGTGGGATACACACACACAAAACAAACTACACATTATTAAGCCACACCTTGGTCATTGGCTGCCAGTATCAAAATCGTGTCATACAGAGGTTATACTAACGAGACTCAGGATAGGACACATATACACTACACACACATATCTTTTGTCTGGTGGCGATCCACCATTGTGTGACAGATGTGGTGAACCATTAACCGTCCTTCACGTGTTAATCCAGTGTAAACACTTAGAAACTATAAGAAAACAGCATTTTTCATTACCCTACCGACAACATATACCTTTACACCCTGCAATGTTCGTTGGTAGGGAACCGCTTTTTAGTCATAAATCATTGTTAGCGTTTTTAAAAGAAATTCGTAATTTTCATATCATATACCCGGGCATCCCGTAGCACGACCTCTCCAGGGAGGTTTCTTGCTGCGGTGGCTACACAGGAAAGCACTTGCCTCAAGGCCCTTGCACGCAAGGGTATGAACCAGTGAGGCACTTGTGCTAATGCCATACATATACACCATCGTTTTTTATTATCACCTACTTTTGTTATCTATTCACACCACACACACCTTTCACGGCATGGTCATGATTTTATTACTTGTATGTTTTTACCCGCCTTACCGCGAGGAATTTAATGGCCCTTATACAGCCGCTAATCACAATCATTGTCCACATTCCTTGTCGCATGAACTGGCGCTCTTTGGCCATCAAATGGCCCTTGCGCCAAAAAACACCATATATCATCAATGCAGAAGCGTGTTGATGCTAAAGGGCATTCATTGCCTTGAAGGTGATGATGGTGATGATATCACGGGAAACTCACTGTGTAAGTACAATGGTTTATTGAACCTTAAACCTGTGTGTGTGTGTGTGTGTGTGTGTGTCTGTGTGTGTGTGTGTGTGTGTGTGTGTGTGTGTGTGTGTGTGTGTGTGTGTGTGTGTGTGTGTGTGTGTGTTAAGGCGTAATGTGTAAAAACAACGTATCGACCAAGCTGTCTGAACAACAACGAATAACATGAGCCTCTTTTCCGAGTCATTATCAAATGACTTCAGTTACCTGAAACATTGATCGATGGGACTACTTTGTTTTATTCTGATACGCACGAACGGAGTTACTGAAGTCTGCTGTGCACATTAAGTGATCTTGCTTTTTTTTCTGGTTGCGATAAACGTTGATGGAAGCTATGCAGGGACGAATTACGCTAAAGAGAGGGTTTTGTAACAGCACGTCATGAGCTTGATCGCACGTCATGAAACGCGATCACCTATTCCGTCTGCGATTTTTAAACGCCAGAGTGTGGCTCTCCTTTTAATAACAGCAGAAAGCAGAGCGCAGTGTCGGCATCTGACAGGCCCCTTTGATGAAAAGGGTACCTGTTTCAAACGCCACTCGTTATTTATGTCGACTGATGGACAATCACCTGCTGTTTGCGGTTATACTTTAAAGCGCGGCTACCAGCAGCTCCTGAACAAGTGAGGACGGGTATTGGTACATAAATAGAACTTGAACACTTCGTGTGCCGGTAGTAATCACTTGCGTTGGCGTAGGACTACGAGGTTTAGCGCAAATAATATTACCAAAGTCTATTGTCCATAGGATTCCATTAACTCATAGGTTGTGTCATGAGAAAATCCTGAGACTCACGCCCCAGGGTTGCCTGATGACCCATTTCAGCGTAGTTTTGAAGGTTCCAGAAAACCGGTAATGCATGCTCTAATGTGCTTGATTTCAACATACAGCGCAGTAAGCACGTCTTTATCTTCTTGGTACAAAAGCATAAGACTCATGAAATGCTCTTGTTCTGCTGACGTTTTCTACAGGTATTCATCATTTTTAATTATGTGATAACAAACTAGAACAAACTTGCGAATTTTATTGTGCAACATTTCTTTACAGATGCATTAAAATGATTCGAACATAGAGTATGACAGGCTGTAGGTTTCTAAAGCGAAACCGTTAGATTCCTCAATAAAGGCAAAAGAAAACTGTGGTGGTGGCGGCAACGCCATGGATGAACAAAATCATCATGTCAGCACGTAACATTATGATTTTATTGTGCCATCACTAGCAATGTCACATGAGCTCATCATCAAATTGACATGGTAGCTTGGTTAGCGATTATTCCATTCCTACACGTGTTTCTAAAGAGATTCAAGAAACATGACAGTTATGATTTCTCCATTCAGTCATTGCCTCACTCAAGCTTCCATGACACCCCGTCGAGTTTCCCATGTGACTTTTCTCTTTTCTTTTTTCTTTTATTGCTTTCTCTATACAGCGACAGCAAAGTGGAATATTCATAATGGTTAACGTCATTGTCCTTCTCTCACTTTTACATGCCGTCACTAAACCAAAACACCAGTTCTTTCTGTTCTGTTGCTTCATGGTTCGATGTGTCTTACGATAGTATACTTTAGCGACTACCTCCAGCTCATGTTCATAAGGTATATTTAGTGTGGTAACTGAGGGTAACTGAATGGTCTACCTCATGCAGATGTATGGCATAGAGAACTAAACACACTGTAGTGAAGAGGAATGCCCAGCGCTGCAGCCACATCAACAACCTTGCGTGAGGGAGCTGCCTGGCCTGTTGATTTTCATGGGGTCGCTTTCTCTAAACAATTTGTTTCATGGCCAATCCCACAGAGTATGTGTGAGCCATACATATGGACAATCATCATCATAATAAAAAATGGAGCTGCTCTACGTAGAAAGAAATCCGGAAGTGATGAAAAAACTAACAATAGCACAAAAAAGTGGCTCCGTCCCGAACCTCGGTGCACCTCTGGAAAAAGAGACCAGAAAAGTTTAAGCACTTCTCGTTGCAGACAGCACCAGAATGTTTGGCCGGTTTCGTGTTTTTATAAACATTCCTCTTCCGATTACACGCAGCGCAAGAGCAGTAAAGCTTGCTCTATAACTTACGCGAGCAACAGAGATTGGAAGTTCAATCATTGATGCTGTGAAGTTTGGCCCGGCGATTCGTCTGGGCAGACACCATTGTGCATAAGCCGGTCTACTGGGGAGGCTCTCAACCCCTTTGGCGCCCAATCTGCCAGACGCTGTCGAAGATTTCGGCAATTACCCAGACCACGTGGCAAGCAAAGGCGAGTTCCTGACTTTAAATGCGGACCCTTTTGTCGTCCCTTTGAGCAGCAGCGGTGCCTGATGACCTCGGCGACTCATCTGGCGATGGGGAAGCTGTTGTGACCGGTGCCAGAGCTTACGGGGGAGCGGCGCTCTTTTAATCCTCAATCAAGTAGCCGACCGACCGGCTGCCTATGCTTGTCAGGCATTGTCCCTGCTAGCCGGAGTATGAGACGTCGTGTCGCCACGACGCCGTAAACCGTTCCAGAAGAGGACAACAAAGACAGCATCTTCCTTGGAAGAGACCGTGGTGGCCGCCGCAAATCACCCCACTAATTCAGTGAACAAATCGCGGACATTTTGATGTATGCTGTCAGGAGCTTGGGACCTCTCGACTTGCGGCACACACACGACGAGGAAGAGCGTCGCTGGCGCCACCTTGCAGTGCAGTGTTCACGACTCAACATTGGACGTTCATGGGGACCGTGCATGCTCGTCCCCCTCACCTGTTGTGTGTGTGTGATTGGTGTTCCACTCAAAGAGGAGGAGCCCGACAGGGCTTAAAATGACGCCGCAGAGTGCTGGACATCGCTCTAAACCATGTAACGGTTCAACCACCACGCTCGTGGTTTGTGAAACCACTAACCTTTCCTTGCTGTAAATAAGTGTAAATAGTGTCATAAACCTGTTTGTTTTTCGTATCCTGTTCTTGTCAGCGTTCGTTTCCTCGACCCGGTTACACCACGCTACCACAAGAGACCGGGTAGACCACCATTCACAACAACTGGGGGCGGCGGCGGGATGCCATCATCAAGCAGCGACCTTCATTCCGACCCTTAACAACTGGTGGCAGCGGTGGGATGCCATCATCTGCAACTTCCTCCTTCGACCCATAACAATGCATAGAGCATTTTTCGCTAGAGATATGAGAATGTTTTGTTATATCTGAGCCTCGTAACGTGTAATAATGGTAAGGTAATAAAGCGTCGAGTGCACGAAGCCAATCGGATGGTAAACGTTTACTGTAGCGCTGTTTGTTCAGTTGCCCAAGATGCAAAATTACTAAATTTGAGAAAGACAAAATAAATATAAGGGGTTTCATATTTTGAAACCAAGGTATGGTTATGAGGAATTCCACTAGAAGGCTGTGGAAATTTAGACCACCTAGTTGTGCCGAATGTGCATCCAAGTCTACGTAGATGAACATCAATTAAGTATATCGCGTCAACCGAAATCACCGCGGCCAACATTCGATCGCCTTCAAGTCACCGCTCGAGCACCAGTGCCATTGCACCATCTCGGCGCGTAAAACAACGTTAAAGTTATGAGCTAAATATGGCGGCATCTAAAACCACTAAACAACTCATTATGCAAACATGTGAGACTGCTCAACTTGTGTCTGTGCGTGAAAGATTTGTACATAAATTAGCGTCGTTAAACCATGTGGCAACAGAAAATTACTACACTAACTGTCCGCTTCTCTCGAAACGGCTCGAGTAACGTCGGCCTGCATCTTGTTTGTCAAAATATATTACCCTTCCATGCTAATTTGGTTCACGCCAAGTTAAGGAGGTGAGCACGAAAGCATTCAGACGTAAGCGGCTAAATAGATATCTGAATACATAGATATATAAATAGATGCCAAAAGTGCTTGCAGTACACGCGAAAATGCTTCTAGTTATTAAAAAGATACTACGTGATGTTGAGTTCCGAAAAAGAAGTTAACTATTTAGAGTACTTCGTACTCTCGTATGGAAGAGCTCAAAGCCGTCGCATGAGCCTGACGTTTGGTGAGGCCACATTGACAAAAATTAAACCATGTGTTTTGGAAGTATATTTAACTATTTATAATACTTCGTGCTCGACTATGGGAGAGCATATAGTCGTCCCATGGACCTGACACTTCATCATTGAATCGTTTGTGTTTAGAAAACTTGGCCGATCCCACGTTATGTGGAAATCAGTGATATACCTTCCATAAAACACGAGCAACGACGCATTGTCTTAAAACATGCTGATTTGTTTCCCGTAAGAAGCAGTTTGGGCATGTTGCTGACTGGGTCATTCTCCTCCTTTTGAGGTGCTCAAGGGTAAGCAGAACATCCCTCCTTAGCCGCCACATAAAATCCCGGAGGTGGCCAGACAGAAATGATGCCGTCAGCTTGCTCCAAGACACACGACTAGACCGGGTACGGCGTGCCGGAGGAACTCCCGGAGCAACAAAGTGGCTGATGTGTCAACAATAGGATTGTCTAACACATCTACCTCAGGGCAAGTCGACTGGATATGACAAAAAAATGCAACAGCTCTTGCGTGAAACGAAGGAAGTGTTACTGATTGTGGGCCCTCATTAATGTGCACAATAAATACCAAACGTGAGTGCCTAGAAAATAATATGCCAGAGTTCACGTGGAGGATTTTTCTCCTTGTACGAGGAGCAACAAGAAGCGCAGGGCCAGTAGCCGGCAGCTTATTGATACCGAAGGGAAAGCAAAACCTCCCTGGGAACACTGTTGTCGAACGCCGTACGAGAAATCAACTCAGTGCCACCGCACCAAAATGAGGAACACAAAGCAGACTGTAATGACCTCGCGATGCGTTAAAGCGGCTGCTTCACGTGAGAAAGGTACCAAATGCGACCGCAGAACAAAGTGTGCGCAAGGTACCTCGGCTCAAGAAGCGGGAAGTCAAAATCCCATGCGTTCTCAGTTTTTTATTTTACTTCATCCAGGGCGTTTGACCAAACGGAGTCACAAATGCCGTAGTGGTTGTATAGAATTCTTTAAATGCGAAGACACGCAGCCGTCTGTAGAAGAGATGCGGAGCTAAGTCCGAAATTCGAACAGCTGATGAACAAATACCGGGATTTAGAGAAGTTTAGCACGGCACCTGAAATGTCACCATACTGAAAGAATAAACGCATTCTATGTGAAAGACTGTCTTCACTTGAAAGGTACACGGTTATGTTGTCAGCAAAAGCTGCGACTTTCACGGCACTGCTTCCAGGAAGCGCAAGACCCCGGACTCGCGAATCTGCTTTTAGAGCATACAAAAATGCCTCCAGGCTGAGGACAAATACAACAGAAGAAAACGGGCATTCCTGACAGACCCCACGTGTATTGAAAAAGGCGAAACTCTCCCAACCATCTAGAACTAGTGTGCTTCTTATACCAGAGTAGGTGTTTCTAGTTAAATTCACAAAAAAATGGCAGCATATCCACGGAGTGATTGATGGAGAGTGGGGCGAAGCATTCGTCTGTACATTCGTTCTTGCTTCCGTCCGTCCATACGTCCGTCTGTGTGACCGTCCTTGCTGCCATCCACCTGTCCGTGCATGCGTCTGTTCGTGCGTCCGTCCCTGCGTTCGTCCATGCATCCGCCCCTGCGTCCGTTCATGCGTCCATCCAGTCATCTGTCTGTGTGTCCGTTCGTCCATCTATTCAACACTCCAAGTACCAACATCTCGCACCTAACCATCACATATTCCCCATATAGAAGCACCGCCATCCAGCGGACATTCCAAGGACTAAACGATAGGTGGCACACGCACACTTTCTTACGGCTTGCGCTTCGAGTCTAACTCCCTCCTTTAACCACCTCGAGTTCATGATATATACTAGTTCACTGTATTCATGGCACTGCGGCCAAACGCTCGCTAAACCTTTTTAAAACCAAGGAGGTTATGCCCAGCGAGTTTAACGTAGCAACCTTTTCCTGTCAGAGAGTGCTCAATGTACATGCTAATGGCTGCTAATGGGAAATAAGAGACAGGAGAATTCGGTTTTTACTTTCTTACAGTTGCGCTTCGAGTCTACCTCCCACCTTTACCCACCTCGAGTTCATAGTATATACTAGTTCATTGTATTCATGGCACTGCGGCTTAACTCTCGCTAAACCTTTCTAAAACCAAGGAGGTTACACCCAGCGAGTGTAATGTAGCAACCCTTTTTTGTCAGATAGTGCTCAATGTACACGCCAATGGCTACTAAAAGGGATCGCAGCGTGCGCATTAACTAAAAGCCGAATGCTCCTGTCTCTCGTTTCCCATTAGCAGCCAATGGCACGTACATTGAGGACTATTTTTTATTGTTCAAAAACACACAGAAGAAATCTCTCACCGGCACCACCTTGGGGGTCAAAATGTTATACTTGTTACATACTACAACAGCTTCGAGGGATGAACGGGTACTGCTATCAGGAGCTTCGCCCCTAAAATTTGTTTCTTGCACGAACAGCAAATCACAGTGCACTGAACGAGCGAGAGCCACTACCTCAGCCTGTTTTTGTGGATTGCGGAAACTTTGAACTTTAAAAGTAATAACATTAAGAGTAAGAGCCACGAGAAAAAATAAAACATGAAAATTGGGAGATCCCACTTACAGTAGAAATCGATGATATGCGAAGCACGAATGTTAAAAGTTGATATGTCACTTTAAGATCAGCACTACGCAACGAGGTGGAGGTGAATGATGCCGTATGTAACTTCCGTGTCATGATTATCATGTTTGGATGTGTCGTTTACCTTCGTCATCTATTCACGTCACGTGATACCAAATTTAATACATGTGGAGCTAGCGAAACGACCGCGAGCACGCTATGAGCGTGGTATGTTGTCATGTTCTTACATTACGCGCGTATCAGGATTATTATGTTTGCACCAGTCATAAATTTCTTCAAGCGTTGACATCACGTAACACTGAATTTGGTATATGTGGAGCTAGCAAAACGGCTGCGAGCGCAACTTGAAGGTCCCAATAAACTCCAGTGTAGCGTTGAAGCGCGCGCACGCTGGACACAGCGACGCTACGTTAGCAAAATACGAGCACTCTATAGTCTGACGCCTGGCGTGACTGGCGCAACTAGCGTCCGTCTGCGTGGCCTGACGGCAACCGGTGCGAAATAACGCGCATGTCATGATCTTCACGTTAGGATCTGTCGTTTGTGTTCGCCATGCAATCATGTCATACCATAGCAGTTTTCAACATGCCAAGTGAGCGAAACCACCGCAAGAGCAGCAGGAGCATCAAATGTAAATCATGACGTTCATGGCATACGTGTCATGATTTTCATGTTATGATTAGATAAATGTGTTCTTTATGCAGTCACGTTATGCCATACCAAGTTTGGTATCGATGCCATTATCGAAACGGCGAGGAGAGCTAAATGTCGTAGGCGCATAGATAGATAGATAGATAGATAGATAGATAGATAGATAGATAGATAGATAGATAGATAGAGAGATAGATAGATAGTTAGATAGATAGATAGATAGATAGATAGATAGATAGATAGATAGATAGATAGATAGATAGATAGATAGATAGATACGCTCAAAGTCCGCTATGAAATGCTTCGCATTTAATGTAAGATCATCCAGAAGCAAGGGTACCTTTAGCAGGCGCAAGAGCCGGTGTATTGTGAGCGGCTGAGTCGTTTTTCACGGCCAGGCCATCCACCGGAGGCTCGGGACTTCTGGGACCGTGTCGCAGTCCGCAGGGGGCTTCTGTCTCTGGTGGGCGCTTCTGAGTCAGCAGTACATGTCCAGTGACGTTTGGCGTCCGGGCTCTTGATTGAGGAAGGTACAAAGGCGTCTACACTGCCCTGGCTTATTTCACTGGGACTGGTGTTTTCTTCGATTTGTAGGGGCGCCTTACTCGTAGTGTAGTTGGAGTCGTCGTAGATGCACGATTGCTCGTTTTGGAATGTAGCCTCATCGATGACATCTGAATTTGCGGTTGACTGAGCAGTCACGCGAGGAGGGTCAGATGCAATATTCCCATCTGAGACGCCTTCCTCACGAGGTGCCTTGTCTGACGAGGGCTCGCCCTGCGGTTCCTAAAAAATGGCCACTGGACGCGTGGAACTTGAGTTTTCATACTGTGTTTAAAGATAGGGGTTAACGATTTCGAGTACTTCGTACTAAACTATAGGAGAGCAGTGAGCCGTCTCTAATTTCGTTATTGAACGCTACGGAAGGAAAGGCTGTTTGTTTAATAACAGTTAATAACAATTTAGAGTATGAGGTACATTGGGAGAGTATAAAGCCGCCCCGTGTGCCTGTGTTTAAAAAAAGTGTGTAACAATTTAGAGTGCTAGAAGTACTCTGCTGTGGGAGAGCTTAAAGCCGTCCCGTAGTGTTTGATGCTCGATTCACAAACCAACTGGTGGGCCTATTGCTGTATTTGGAAAAAGTTTATTCTATTATGGGACGCAACAAACCTAAGGAACGCGCGTCTGTACAACAAGCACAATTATAAACAAAAGAGAACACACCACATACATTACACATTTAAACAAAAGTGTCCAATTCGTAGGGTGTCCATAGTCTATGATACTGATAACTACATACACTACACAATGTTACGGGGAGAAGGCGTCTGGAAAATGCCTTTACTTTTGGGAAACAGGCCGGCATACAATATGGAGCCCAGTCTGCACAAGCTCGCGCTAAACATCGTCCTCTTTTCTAGAATGTTCATTTGTGGCACCCCGTAGCATCACCCCCGGCGGCGAAGGCACCGTCTCGGTGCTTGGTTGGTCTGAGTAAAATCGTTTCAGCCGAAGACGTGAACAACGTCAGAACACGATCGCGCGCTGGGGGCGTTAAGAGGTTCTATTTCATATGTCACGTCGGTGACCTGGTGCACCACCAGCTACGGACCCGAGTAAGGTGAAGTCAGCTTTTCGCACAGGCCAACTCGCCGCGACGACGTCCAGAGAAGACTGTGTCACCTTGACAGGTTTACAACGACAGGTCTACAACGCGTGCCATCGTGATGCCCACTTCAGGGCATCACGATGGCACGCGTTGTAGACCTGTCGTTGTCGTTCCTGCAAATCGCTCAGACGCCGGCGAGCAATCTCACGTGACCCTAGAGCTCTAGAATTCACATCTCGGGCATATTCTGACGTGTGGCAAACGGCAGGAAGGAGCGTGTCGAAAGGCAACGTAGGTTCTCGTCCGTACAGGAGGAAAAATGGCGAGAAACCTGCAGTGTCATGTTGAGACGTATTATATGCAAATGTTACAAATAGAAGGGCGGAGTACCAGTCACGATGGTCGGAAGAAACGTACATGGCGAGCATGTCCGTGATGGTTCTATTTAGCCGCTCCGTGAGCCCGTTGGTTTGAGAATGATACGCCGTTGTGAACTTGTGCTTTGTAGCGCTAGAGTGTAATATGTCTTGGATAACTTGTGATAAAAAGTAGCGACCCCGATCGGTAAGCAGTTGTCGAGGAGCACCGTGGTGTAATATGACGTCTTCTAGAAGAGAGTCAGCGACGTCGGCCACACAACTGGTAGGAAGGGCCCGTGTGATGGCATACCGAGTGGTGTAATCTGTGGCGACTGCTATCCACTTGTTTCCGCTGGCCGATAAAGGGAACGGTCCTGGTAAGTCAACACCTACCCTATAAAATGGTTCGGATGGGATCTGAATGGGCTGAAGGCGTCCCGCTGGAAGGGTTGCTGGTTTTTTGCGGGGTAGACAGTATTTGCATGAGATGACGTAACGGCAGACGGATCGGTAAATACCGGGCCAAAATAAGCGACGTCGAACGCGGTCATAAGTTCTTGAAACGCCCAGGTGACCAGCTGTCGGAATATCATGCAACTGTGCAAGGACAGTCTGACGCATATGTTGTGGTATGACCAACAGCAGCTCGAACCGTCAGGATGCATGCTGTAGCGATATAAGACGCCATCTTGGAGCAGGAATATGCGGAGAGACGGAGGAGTTGTGGGACCACTAAGCCGAAGGATTATATCTCTGAGGTGAGGATCACGGCGTTGCCGATCTCCGATGTTGCTAAACGCGGAAAGTGCAAAATGCCTTCTGCCCTCCCAGCCGGCTACTGTCAGCCGATCGACGTTCCCAACGAGCCTTTCTTTCGAGTTGGTCTCGACCTGTTGGGCCTTTTTCCACTCTCCACAGCCGGAAATAACTGGATTGCTGTTGACACAGACTACGCGACGTGGTACGCAATCACACGAGCACTCCCAACCAGCTGCGCTACCAACGTTGCGGACTTTCTGCTGTACGACTTAATATTAGTGCACGGTGCTCCCCGTCAGCTTCTCACCGACCGTGGCCGCACGTTTTTATCAGCTGTCGTTCATGAAATCCTGAGGTCTTGCCGTACCAAGCACAAATTTACTACTTCGTACACTCCCCAGTCAACTGGCCTCACGGAGCGCCTTAACAGGACCCTAACCGATATGCTTGCCAAATACGTTGCGCCAGATCACCATGATTGGGACATTCATTTGCCGTATGTGACATTCGCCTACAATTCATCTCGTCACAACACTGCCGGCTATTCGCCCTTCTAACTACTATATGGCCGGGACCCAACTCTACCCTTAGACACTTCACTACCTGCGGCCACTGAATGTGCTGGGGAAGCCATTGCCCGCGCCGACCACGCGTGCCAAGTTGCCCGTAACCATCTACAGGCTTCACAGGCGCGCCAACAACAGCTCTACAATTCTCACCATAGGGACGTGCACTTTTCTCCTGGTTCTCTCGTGCTCCTCTGGTCAGCTACTCGGCGTGTGGGACTGTCTGAAAAATTGTTGTCGCCCTACACTGGACCATTCCGTATCGTTCGCCAAGTGACAGACGTCACGTACGAGATTGTTCCAACCGATCCAACAAAGTCATCGTTAGCTCCGAGTGACACCGTTCACATGGCTCGGCTAAAGCACTATTACCCCCCTGCGACATCATCTGCCTAAATTTAGCACCGGGACGGTGCTTCTACCGACGGGGGTTATGATACATAATGGCCGCTAAACACGGCTGCATGAAAGAGGAGGACGAAGTGAGTTTCCGTTTGATGCTGGTCTGGCGCCATCTTGCTCGTCGAGTTCTGTGCGCTGTAAATAGATCATTAAACAAGTTACTCGTAACAATATTATTATTATTAGATCAGTAGGTTATTTTACGCGCCCAGTAGCAATCATAAGTTTTTTGTGCAGGTGCAAGCAAAAAATAAATCAATATAAAGAAGTAATACAATAGAGTCTAAAAAAAGCACATAGAAAGAGCGAAAACGAACAGACAGAAAGACATTAGCGCAAGATTGTAAGAAATAAAGACACGGCGAAAATTGTGGAAGTGTAGTGAAAAAAAAAGAACTTAACACAACTATGTAGAAGCCTTCCTGAAAGACCGAAAAGGGAAGAATCTGTACGTTGTGACAAACCATGTTAAGACACTGCAGAGCTGTGGTAAAAACAGTTGCAGTGGGCTGTGAAAAACACCAAGAACATAAAAGCTCACATAACGTAGACTTTGTATTCTTTGCGCAGCAGAGTGTGGAAAGAAGTCGGAAGGTACGTGAAATGTTAGACTCTTTTTGATTAACTTACGCGGAATCCGAAACATTACAAAAATGAAAAAAATTGCAGGATATTATACCCTTAACTATAGTTCGTGAAGAAATAAAAGGACAGCGCGATTTCGTCGGCAATGAAGTGATGGCAATGATAGTAATGTCATGGTGTTAGAATGAGATCCAGAGCCACTTCTAGCAACAAGATAGTTGAAAATGCTTAGGAATTTTTTTCTGGACTCGCTCAACGGCGTCATTGTCAGATTTAGTGATTCCGTTTTAGATCACAGAAGCATGCTGAAATTTAGGAATACATATTTCGGGTATGATTTCTGGAAGGCTGTACGAAAACGGAATTCTCAGGCGATTCTTCGAATTCAGCAGACAGAACGAAGAACTCCCGAAAAAGAACCCCAGGTGGTAAAAATTTCCAGAGCTTTTCACTACAGCGTCTCCCATAATCATATGGTGGTTTCTGGACAATAAAACCCCACATATCAATCAATTAATCAATCAATGAATTGAAGACATCTTGTAGCCCTTCGTTTAGTGTGATCAGAAAAATTTAGCATGCTACTATAAGGAACACCAAGATCACTGAACGCATAAAATTAGCATATTGACCCGGTAATGACCGAGTATGGAAATGACGTGATGTATGTTTTGGGAGATATAATTATGAACTTGGTCTTTGAGGTATTGAAGAAAAGTTTGTTTTCACTTCAGTCAGAGAAAGAACAAAAATCAGACTGCAGCAAACGACAGTTGTTAACCGAATGAATTTCCTTAAATATCTTCATGCCATCGCAATACGAGTGAAAAAAACAATGAAATAAAAAAGAAACAACGTTATCTTGCATTTTGCAATGGCAGAGTTATATGCTTTCCGCGGCAGTAATTAGGAGTCTGTTATACCGCCAACGTCATCGCTGTTTTGCCAGGCTAACATGCGCCTAGAAAAAGTGGGTAACAATTCAGAGTACTCACTACCCTACTACAGAAGAGCATGAAGCCGTCCCTAGGGCCTTACGTGGCATAACCATAGAGAAACATGCATGATGTCATGTGTTCAGAAAAAGTTTTTAACGATTTAGAGTACTTGGTGTTCTACTCTGGGAGACCAAAAGGTCGTCCCGCATTTCACCGTATACAGTGCTGTGTGTTTAGAAAAAGTTGTTAATGATTCAGAGCACGAAGTACTCTACTATGGAAGAGCGTAAGCCGTTACTGTCCTTGCAGTACCCTGTCGTTGAAGCCATCATCGCAAGAGATCGCGTACCTTGTGTAGCGCTACGAAACCTTCGGGGCTTGATATCGCTAAAACCGAAAGTTTGATGGCACAAACAGGTTTATTTATAACCTAAACAATGAAAACCTACTGAAAAATCAGACTAAGTTCCCATTCAATTCTTTAAACAAACGACTGCTATAAAATAGAAGTGCCTCCAACGTGCCACTTCAGAGACTCCTATAAAAATTACACCAAACAAGGGGTAAGATGAACTGAAAAAATTGCAAATATCCGTAAAAATTAACGAATCCGTAACTATGTGTGCAGTAGGACTGTGAATGCAAAACAGTAGTGCAAATATGTGCCACACAAATTGATAGGACATCACAACTCACCACTTGTCCACTAACGTGGAATCAACTTTATCTACACACACAGGGTGGCTTGACGTCGACAACAACCCCAATCAGCCCAGCACCACTTTCTTTGTTTTTCCTTTAAGGAAGCTTGAAGGAGTTCCTTTCACGCTGACTGGGATTGAGTCCCGCCGCGGTGGTCTACTGGCTAAGGTACTCGGCTCCTGACCCGCAGGTCGCGGGATCGAATCCCGGCTGCGGCGGCTTCATTTCCGATGGAGGCGAAAATGCTGTAGGCCCGTGTGCTCAGATTTGGGTGCACGGTAAAGAACCCCAGGTGGTCGAAATTTCCGGAGCCCTTCACTATGGCGTCTCTCATATTCATATGGTGGTTTTGGGACGTTAAACCCCACATATCATCATCATCATCTGACCGGGATTGAGCTGGCAGGGGCACCTTATGGGAGAGGAAATGCTTCGTATCCCCACAACGCGTGTAATTTTCTGAGGCCACTTTTTCTACAGCGCAATTTGCCCAGATCTGATTACCCGATCTGCATGTAAAAAGTACCAGCTGTGAAGGCAAAAAGGAAATTTAGATGTGGTGGAGGATCGTTGTATTCTCTTTCATGAGCTCCTAAAGGGCCAGTCAACAGGATCCAAAACGTGCAAGAAAAGCTCACGCATTCTTGTTGTGCGTCACTAACTACCTTCCACGCGCAGTGACGTCAACTTGGCGTTCGGCGACGTGACGCAGCACGCAGTTCGTCGATTGGTCTGAACCAGGTCTCAACAAGCAGTAATAAAGTCATCATTGCCGATCACCGAGTTGACGTCACTGCCTTCGAAAGGAGATCGGTCACATGCAGAAAAAATGCCCGAGCTTTTCCAGCGCGTTTCGGAGCCTGTTGACTGACCTTTTAAGAGGTGAATGGTAGACACTAGATTTATTGTAATGTATGTGGGTCATATAAGTTTAGAAACTTGGTGCCTTACTAGGAGAAATGAGCTCCAAGGCGCACACCTTCTTAAAATCGCTGTAGTCGCAGCACTAGTCAAGGCTAACAGTAGGGCGACTTCTGTTTTTATGGGCGAGGGCACCTTTACTGAGGCCACATTTATAATCTCTTCCCCACTGGTCACTACACTCGCGTTGTAACATAGATCCTTTTTTTGCCGTGTCCACGGTGAAACAAAATTGGTTGTTTTGGCACTTTTCATAAAGGTATCTCGCTCTTGCAGGCCGCGATCCGCCATACCTGCCCGGTAACAAGTTTTTTGGGGAAACTTCTTCACCGCTAAGTGGCACTTTATCACCTCCGGCAGCGAGAATCGTTCGGTGAGTGTGCGGTTCCTTCCTAGCCTGTTGTAGACACCTTTACCTTTCCCGGTACTTGACAGATGGCTCCGCTGCGAATTTTTTGCGCCTCAATTGAAAGGTTGCGAAACCGAACATGAGGCAAAAAAAACGGCATAAAACACGCATGCTGATTGAATGGCTACTGAAGATCGTGCACGAAACGCCAGGGGCATGCTGCAAGTCACGCAAGACTGTGCATGGCGCGACAAAAGTACACGTATTGCTGAAATGAAGAAATTCAGAAAAGCCTACGCTGGAATAAAAGGGACATTGAGTACTTGTGTGCACGTCTAGTGTAAATTTTGTGCCTTTATTCACCTCTAATCAGTATCAAGTTTTACTATCTGCTGGACAAAAATATCAGAAGGCGGCATTGAAGCAGTGCTACAGAAAGTAATAAATATGGTTCAACTGGCGTTAATAAAAAAAAAACCCTCGTGCAACCGTGAAGTCAGAACTATTCTTTATGTTAAAAAAATGCGAAAAGATCAAGAAACCACCGGACATTACCATGCATCTGAATTCGAACATTATTCTAATGGTATAGACTGTTTCGGAGGCATCTTGTACAACGCAATGGAAAGCTGACATACACAGTCCAAGTACGCTGCTTGGAAATCCCCCAAGTGACACACCCTATTAGGCACATTACGAACCGCCGACGAAAAATTTTCGAAAACAGTACAATCTTATTGTGAAAGCTCTGATAATTACACGATTGGCATACAACCTTACACACCTTAACCTTACTTTAAACTTGACAAAATGAACGTACATCCTTCTCTACGAGGCACTAAATGCGGATCTAGGACTGCCCATTGGCCATGCGTCCATGAAGCTACTCCAGTCCAAGAATGAAAAGTGTACATGTGACTCCGTTCGAGGTTTTTCGATTTGTCACGCATACGACTTTTTAAGGAGGTGCGTTAACATCCTTGGTGTGTCAGAGTCGCCGTGATCGAGGAGAGTACTTTGACACTTTTAGAAAGAGCGAAAGGAGTGTTACCTGACCTATCACATTACCGTTTCTAAGGAAATCGTAATGACCTTGCCGATAACACTTCTGAGCGAGTTCAGTACATGTTACTGGCTACTCGTGGGACCGACTGACGCTCAACGTATGGGTGCACATACATACCCTTTAAAGCCAGTTTCCCTTACATCCACAGCTAGTAAGCTACTAGAAACACATAATATTTAAGGCGTTTATGACACATCTGGAAGACAATAAACTGCTTCACGACAACCCCGACAATCCACTTCAACTCAATTAGCCGAGATCACTCATGACTGTGCAAATTCACTAAACTTTAAGGGCCAGATTGATGCAGTGTTTTTAGATTTTTCTAAAGCGTTTGATGTAGTACCACACGATGATTTAATTACGAAACTGTCAGCTATTGGTGTTGACCGGAACATTGTCCGTTGGGTTGCATGCTATTTGTCGTCTCGGAAACAATATGTGATGGTCAATGACGGCGTTTCTGACTCATTAGATGTACACTCAGGAGTGCCGCAAGCATCCGTGCTTGCACCATTATTGTTTTTAGCGTGCATAAATGATACCTATTTCTCAGTTCAATCACCTGTGAAAATCCTACTTTTTGCGGACTATTGCGTTATTTATGCCGACATCGTTCAGCATTCTGATCTAGCCAGACTCAACGATGCATTGCCATCCATCTGCGCCTGGTTTGATAAGTGGGGCTTGAAGCTCAACGAATCAAGAACGGTATCCATCACAGTTACAAACAAACAATACCCCTTACCATTCCAATATACTAATAATAACGCTTATGTTAAAAAGGATACGAGAGTGAAATATCTGGGTGTCACGCTTACAAACAATTTAAATTGAGAAACTCTTATAGATAACATCTGTATGATGCGCAATGCGCTAAAGAAGTTAGTACTTTTAAAACGTAAACTGCGTCGCACTTCACCTTCTATAAAACTAACAGCTTACAAAGCGCTTATCAGGCCTTAGTTAGAATATGCAGACCTGGTCTGGGCACCGTATCAAAAATACTTTTTAAAAAATAGAGAGGACCCAAAACCTGGCTCTGAGGTTCATTTATTCTAGCTACTCTCGTTTTGCAAGCGTCTCTGCCCTTCGCAAGAAGGCAAATCTGAAAACACACGCTCTTCGTAGAATAGTCTCTCGAATAAAATTCATCTATCATGTTGTTCGAGGTATAGCGCATCCAGGACGGGACAGAGAAGAAAACGCAGAACACATACACGGCGCTAACTTTCAACAATGCGGTTTAATCCGAGAAACAGCAATACTTATACCCAAACATGGCGCGCCATAACCACGTGCTAGAACCAGAAAACTGATCTACTGCAACTCATGCGACATTCAAATAATGCAATTCTTTCAATAATAATTATATCGATGGCTTGCTTATACACGCGTCCCCAAACTTAGCGATGAATTTCGCTTCTATGAGGAACCTTGTCATTTGGTTAGTGCTTCTTCCGATTATGCTGGTGCGGTTAAAGAGGGGGTGGAACCCGCATTCTTTGCAGTGAATTGCAAGAAAACCCTCAGGCTGTGCCTTGGCCACGTTGTTCTTGTGTTCATTCAGCCTATCATTGAGGCATCTACCAGTTCCGACAACACATGCAAATTGCGGACCAGTTCAACGAGTTCCTGTGGCAGCCTCAGTTGCGGCTTCTTCGGCAACACGTTGCAAAGACGCATCAGATGACTTCTTGTGTTCTCCACAATCCTCACGGTGTTTATCTACCTGAAGATGTACAGCATCTCCTTGGTTTAGGACCAAAGTTCGCCGTCGATGCCAGGAGAAACAAATGTGAGCTGCTATCCATTATACGTCAGGTTTCTCAACGAACAGCTGAGGACGAAGCTTATAGAAGGAATTCTGCGAGCGTGGATGTGTTAACGCGTTGTAAACCTTCTGGTTCTAAACGTCCTGTGAATCGCGCTGTCAGTTTTTTACGTGACCATTCGTTATGTGTCGTTCCCGCAGACAAAGAAGGTGGTTTTACCGTTCTTTCACGCGAATCATTTGACAAAAAGGCAAGTGACGCCATCAAATCAGTTTTCAGTGAACATTCTCGTGTTTCGCTCAATAAGGTTCGAGCAAAGGCTATTAAGTTATGCAAGCAGATGAACTTAACAGGCTTGCAAAAAAGCATTGAAAAGACAAAGAAGCTTAGCCTCGACGTGTTTTTTAGCGCGGAGACACATAAAGTTGACGTCCCGTTGAGGGTTATCATATCAGAAAGGGGTACTTGGCAAAAGTGAATGGCATCGTTTTTAATGGATAAGCTTAACATTCTTCCCATCAACGACCCTTTTCTTGTTGTAAATTTTGAACAGATATTAGAATTTGTTGTTCAGCAAGCTGATAAAGGAATACAAGCTTTCTCGGCAGATATAAAGGACCTTTATTATTCACTGCCCCACTCCCAAGTAATGACGTGCATTCACGAATCCATTGCAGAATTTGGAACAGTCAAATTTCAGAATGAAGTAGGTGTTTCAGCAGCGAGCTTCATTGAGCTTCTTAGTTTTTACCTGTCGTCTACTTTCATTACTTGGAAAGGATCAGCATATCTTCAGAAAAATGGTGTGTGTATTGGTTCCTGTCTCGCTCCGGTTTTAAGCAATTTGTACTTAGCTAAGTTAGACAGAGACCTCAACGATGTACTACAAGAGCCAATTGTTCTGAAAATTTTTCGTTTTGTAGACGATTCTATTTTATTTGTTGACAGCTCAACCGAACAGTTTGAGAAAGTGTGTTCCAGCATTCAAGTCGCTGTTCAAAGGAGCCTTGAACCCCTTGAAGTGTCCTTTGAAATGCCATGTGACAATGTGATTCGGTTTTTAGATGTCCTATTGGTTTTTAATGATGATCAGACATGCTGGTATTATCACCCTCGTGCTAACAAACCTATACTGTCAAATAACTCGGCGCACTCCAAGCTCGTCAAGCGAGGGATTGTTAAGATGTGCCTTACTAACACCTTGAAGAAGTCCTGCCAGCATTGTTTGCCTTTAAGCATGAGAGAGCAAACAAAACGTTTAGCTGATTCGGGGTACCCACAACACGTCCTGACATCTGTCGCGGAAAGCCTTCTGAGGCAAATCCGCTCCGACGGAGCCGCGGAAACGCGTGCTACGCCTGCAAGGAAAGGATTAGCTGAAATCCCATATATTCATGGTGTTTCACATAACCTGAAAAAATTAGCAGAACATTGCAACGTGCGAGTAGTTTTCTCGCCACCTATCAAGCTAAACAGTCTTTGCCGAAAGACGAAACCGGAGCGCCCGGAGAAAGGTCTGTGCGAAAAGAACCACCGTATTAGGTTTGTCGCGTGCATCACAGGAGTCATTTAACGGATCCCATTAACGTGTGATGCATGCTATATAGGCCAAACTAGTAGATGCATCAATGATAGGCTGAATGAACACAAGAACAACGTGGCCAAGGCACAGCCTGAGGGTTTTCTTGCAATTCACTGCAAAGAATGTGGGTGCCTCCCCCTCTTTAATCGCACCAGCATAATCGGAAGAAGCACTAACCAAATGACAAGGTTCATCATAGAAGCGAAATTCATTGCTAAGTTTGGGGACGCGTGTATAAGTAAGCCATCGATATCATTATCATTGAAAGAATTGCATTATTTGAATGTCGCATGAGTTGCAGTAGATCACTTTTCTGGTTCTAGCACGTGGTTGTGGCGCGCCATGTTTGGGTATAAGTATTGCTGTTTCTCGGATTAAACCGCATTGTTGAAAGTTAGCGCCATGTATGTGTTCTGTGTTTTCTTCTCTGTCCCGTCCTGGATGCGCTATACCTCGAACAACATGAATAACCAACAAGCCCGCCGTGCAACCTTAGTCGACTTCATCTATCAATTGTACGATGGTCACTTCAAAATTCCTCCCAATCGCTACATAACCGACCCGTTCATGCGCTTTGATCGTATTCACCGTAATAAAACAGTTAGACAACCATTCAGTCATCTGAACGTTCATCAGTACTCACTATTCTCTCATGCTCTTTTATTATGAAACAAGTTACCTCAGGAGGTCATTAATGCGGACACGACACAATCGTTCGCCCATCTCGTCAATGACCTAACACTTGATCTTTAATATGCAATATATTATGTTCCTCATTAGTGCTGAGAATTTTGGTATTTCTGTATGAATGCCAATATTGATATGTATTAATTATATTTTCCCTTATGTTGAGAATTTTCTTATATTCGTACCTAGTATTGTATTTTCTTATAATTTTTTATTCTGTGTTATCACTGACATTTGTTACCCACTCCTGCTTGGGCCCAAACAGGGCTTGCAGTATTTGTAAATAAATAAATAAATAAATAAATAAAGGAAATGGAGAGAGAGATGACAACCACCCTAGCTCAGCGGTAGACCATCGGACGGGCTATTAATAGGTCGCCCCGCCGTGGTGGTCTCGTGGCTAAGGTATTCGGCTGCTGACCCGCATGTCGCGGGATCGTATCTCGGCTACGACGGCTGCAATTTCGATGGAGGCGGAAATGTTGTAGACCCGTGTGCTCAGATTTGGGTGCACGTTAAAGAACCCCAGGTGGTTGAAATTTCCTGAGCCCTCCACTACGGCATCTCTCATAATCATTCATATGGTAGTTTTGGGACGTTAAATCCCACATCTCAATCAATCAAAGCTATTATTAGGTAGCCGCGTCGATCCTTGCCGGTGGCATGTTATTTTCATTTGAGTGCCCCTTATACAAAATGACATTTTGCAACGACAAAAAAAAATTGCCGACTTTGGCAGTAGCAGAAAAAGCGAGAATTCCCTCAAGCCTGTTGGCTTTGTCAGTCAGCCAAGTTTTCAGTTTTGTTACTTCCCTGCGTTCACACGTAAAATGCTTCGTACTTCAAGTTGTTCATCAAATCGGTGGCGAATAATACGCTTAACGCCCAAAAAAGCAAAAGAGAACCAATCGTGAAAGCAATCGCTGCTTTTGCACACATCAGTGGGCTTCTTGAAATGCTATATCAAATGGCTCGATGTGAGGCACCATGGTGGTTATGATGTTCGGCGTAGTCGGAAGACGTGAGACATATCTCCGCCACGGCTGTCTCTATTCCGTGGAGGAGAAATACAATGGGCTCGTTTATGCAAATTAAGGTGCACGTCAAAGTACACAAAAGGATCAAATGGCATGAGCCCTCTAATTCTGCACGTCTAATAATTATACCGTAATTATGTGGCATAAAACTCAAGATTCTTTCATTAATAGTAGTCCCAATGTGCGAAATGTTGAAATGAGTTTCGCCGTGGAGCCCTCACTTTACCATTTAGTTGCCTTTCAGGCAACTATTGTTTATGAACTTACGCTTACATAGAACAGATGCGGATATGCATTATGGAACATCATGGCTAGTCAGGGTTTATTGAGACAAAAAATACAATAGTACCTGCAGTTTATGCGTCAAATCTATGATGTCAACTTGACGCATGCCGTAGTGGAGGGCTCCCAAAATTTTAGACCATCTGGAGCCCTAAAACGTATGCTGACATCGCACAGCACGTGCGCCTCCAGCATTTCGTCTCAGTTAAAATGCGACTGGCATAGCAGGGATCCAACTAGCGGCCATCAGGCCAGCATCAAAGCACCACAGTCAATGTTCCACTCTGTTGGAGCCAGCGTTTATGCAGATCAACTTAGTACTCGACAAGACGGGAACGCAGCACTCATCTGCGGGACAATGTGACTCAGCCCGATTGTATCATGAAGACGCGTTCTCACTAGTGGTACACTGTTCAAGTACCTTTCGCCTTTTTTAGAGCCATAAAATGTGCACATTGTGAACCCTCTTACCGTATTTATCGTAAACAATGAACGTGGGCCAACTTGGACATCTGCCATGTTCCGTGGCGTCAGTGGCGGCTGCGGCCAGGACACTTGATGGGCCTTTGCTGCGACAGTGAGGACACTATCTAGGCTCACTGATTAGCGAGGGGCCATCTCACGACGACTTCTGACTCGCTATAAGCGGAAAAGCAAAAGGGCGTAACACCAGGGCCTCTTAATTCTTCATCGCACTGAATGAAATAGCACCGCGAAGGCCCGAAGCCAACACCATCATTCTCGTTTCTGCTGACCCTAGCGGCCACATGAAGCGGCTCGACAATCAATCTCTTTCGGCAGTGCTGAAGTGACCGGCGCCGGATGAAATCATCGACATCGCAGTAAAGCCGCGTGTTGAACGTCATTGTGATTGATGCTTCGCACGCTGCCGCACTGGACATGCTACGCAACGTCACAGAGTCGGATAGAACCACCGTTCGCTCCTATATCCCGGGAGTGCCGCTGCCATCTCCGACTTTTATAGCCTGCTCGAGCCAGTGGATCGAGCTAGCCGCATCACAAATGTTAGTTGTTTGGGTTTATCACACTGCATGAAAAAATACTTCAAAATCAACTCTACTACAGTGTCTTAACGTGGGCCACTCTGTCAACCTTTGAGGCATTTTGTGTCGAAACCACTGCAGAGTCACAACTGCGCTCACCTAGGTCACGTGGAAATTGTAAGCAAAGATAGCGAGTGTGTTCTTTTTACAGTGAAACGCATTCCAAGGACAGCTGTTAAGCTCTTCTTCAAATTCTAACATTCTAGCTGTTCTAGCTGTTCAAATTCTAGCTGTTCAAATTCTAACAGACCCCGGAAAACTTCTTGAAATGGTTATCCAGAAATAAAAACAAATAGAAGTATTGAGACCAATGATGAGTGACCACACATAACATGACGAGGCCGCTGCAACAGTGATTAAGTGATACCCTCGGCGCCGAAGTGCATTGAAAAGCCAATGACTGCTTTCGCAGCGCCCCTTTAACGCCCTCCGGCACACATTGATATGCAACGCGGAATATACACGGCTGGTATGAAGAAATACATCTACGGATTCTGGAAGTTGCGCTTGACCTGCATTGCCGAAGCAGCAGTCACGCGAATCGGTGACGGCTGCTTCAAACCTGAACAACTTGGAAGGCATGGACACAACTAATGACGCTTTGGCTACGATGCCCTAATCGCAGTGACATGCAGCTTCACAGTGGCTATCGGCAACATTGAACACTGAATCTTCGATTGTCAGTTTGCTAAACAAAACACAAATGAATTCACATAGAACTTTAGTCTATATACGACACCCTTCGCGTGTTATTTGGTTGGCTGGAAATATCATACGGCGAGCCCCTGCAACAGGTAATCGATGTTCTATGTCAAGTGCTTGCAAGCTTTCAGTCGCCACCATGACCCGATGATCAACAGTGGAACGTGACACTTTTGTAGTCTTGCGTGCACTACTATGGAACGCAGCAATCTATTGTTGAACCTGACGCGTACCTTTTTTTTAGTTTCCTTCCTTCTGTTTTTCTTGAACGGCCCGTTCAGCACTTTTGGAGCATGGTCAAAAAATGCTGCACATCTGTAGTTTAGGCTACTGAGAACCCACGAGCCAAATGTCAATCATTTATTGTGAATCATAGCATGTGGGCTGCGATTGAATATAAATGATCAAACTCTGCTATCAAATTATTTCTGTTCTCTCAGCAAATGACGGGGGAAGCTCAAAAATCACTCATAAAAGGTCATCTATCAGCCATTGGCTGATTTGATTTCGAAGCACTTCGTCGTGACAGGAATCGCCGCGAGAGGCCGTGACTTGTCCACGTGTGCACGCGAGATCACACTGAAAGGCTGCGCATTCGAGGAAAAAGAAGTTAAAAAGAGTTCAAGGTCACGAGGCACAGGTGACCTATTTTCTTTGCCCATGCCATCCCCCCTCCCCCCATCTCCCCCTGTTTAGCTCCTAGCGCTTTCGTCGGGACGAGAGAAGAGGGAATGCGATTGCAATGTACGACTAATCTTCGTTACTCCGCTCGTAAGGAACGGATTCAGAAAATTTTTTGTGACGTTGAGTTTTTGAAGCAATAAGGTATTTTAGGAAATTTTCTCTATGTTTACATGAGCAAGTGTTTCAAGACTCCCTTAATACCCCCCCCCCCCCATATGGTAACGGACGGGACGCACATCTGGTTGAGTTTCCTGCCTTTTCTTCGTCTTCCTCCACTTCCCCTGTTTAAGGCCTGTAGCTTTTAAGGACAAAATGTCATAGCACTGACAATATAATGCCATGAAAGTGACAATATAGACTGGGGATTACTGCGAGGCCTGCAAGTCTGCCCTGGCTTTTCCTAAAGCCGTTCATGCGGAATTAGATTCAGTTTATTACTGACTTACCATAATATACATGTGACTACTACTTAATTATAAAAATGAATAAAAATTAAGGTGCCTAACACAACGCTTTCGTGTGAGATTCATTAGGTTAATCTGGTAAACGTACATCAATTTTAAGTTTGTATTTGTTATTGAATTCGTACATTCGGTAGTACAAAACAGCAATTAAGGGCCTAATGTGACGGCTTTCAGCTTCTATTGCTAAAATTTATGAAACTCTTCAACGAACGGGCCACATTAACAAATTATGAAGTTGTAATGTTAGTTATAAGATGCTGAGAGCACATATTTTATTTTGTTTTAGCCTTTCCATGAAATCATTGGGGAGCCCACTTTGTGATTAGGCGCTTACGCTCTCTACCATTGCACTTTTCCATTAAACAAGTGACCCTCCTTGCACACTCTTTTTTCAAGAAATGGTCCGCCTGCATGAAAAACGCAGGAAATACAGCTTCGTCACATTTCTCTTTTTCCCTCTAAAAGCCTTATTTTATTGTGTAACAGATCCGAACTGGCCCAGATACAGAGCAAGGCAGTTTTTCCCTTCCATGAAGAAGCAAACGTGACATCAATTCTGCTTTTGTGTCATCTTTTTTGCCGCGAACTATAAAGCAGCATTACACCACAAAAGAACCAAGCGTGTTCTATGGGCAGCCGCGAATGGCTGCGCGTGTGTGGCTGAGCTCTCGGCTTCAGTGTTCCAGCGTTAGAAAATTTATCATTCTTTCCCCGCCCCTGTCTGCCGTTGACCCATAATTTAAGCCGAAGTCCACCCGTTCCAGAAGAGGTGATTTCGTGGCAAAGTTCTCAAGACACATGCGTGCTTTGGCTTCTTCTTTTTTTCATATTACTACGCTGCAGCGAGAGTTCGTAAAAAAGGGGGGAGGAGCTCAGTTCGTGACGCGCAGAAGCTTAGGCGAAACCGTCCGCACTAAACGAGGAATCCAGAATCGCGCCAACCGTGCATTACAACACAGCAGGTGGTCGTCACTGGATGGATATCCTGTTGAGTGCGGCTTTTAGGAGCGAAGCTCCTTGTTTAAAAAAAGTTTATTTACAGCATGTACAGAACACAAAGGCTTCATATCATTCCAGTAACAGGGCACATACACTTCGGCACATCTATAATTCACGACTAACACCACTACGTTACAGTGTAGACATTTGCTCTAATATACATGATTATGTTGGCGCACATGTACACAAAAATTCAATGTGATATCACGATACAAGGGTATAACGATACAATAGATCCAAATAAAACACAATTTGTAACAAATGAAATCATATATAACAACTCAACGGGCGCTGCTTAGCACCAAGTCGGTCGAAAAATGAGTTGTATCCTTTCGTGTTCCACCTTGACGAAAGGGCACGACCAATGCCGCAGAAACTCTTGCTCCCCGAGGAAGAAAAGCTCTTCGGAGAGGAACGCGAGGATCTCTCGTCTCATTCTCCCCTGTATCGGCCACAAGGCACGTCGGCGGCAATTGGCAGCTACGGCCTCACATCGGTTTCTCCAAAGGCTGAACAGCCCCGCAACTATTAAGAGAGCGGAGAAGCGGCTACGCGGAAATCGGCCGTTGGACACGGAAGTTCGCACACCCTGTCCCCGAAAACCAGCATTAACCGCACGCCAAAAAAGGCGGGAAACCACACATTCAAACGTCGAATGTCGATTGGTCTCTACCATGACGCAGTTGGGGCAAGTGGAAGTGCGAACTACCTGCCATCGCTGCAACCGATCTCGCGTGGGGAGCAAGCCCCAGCCCAACCTCCAGACAAAGTCTCTGAGATGCCCTGGCAACACTGCGGCAGTTATTGGTTTCCAAGCGCGGTTCAATACAGATTGACGATGCTGGGGCAATAAGGGCCGTAGAAGGGCGGCCATTGTGTCCACCACTTTAGAATCGGCCACCTCTATCTCTGGGCACGTAGCTTCCAAACGTCGGTGAAATGCCAGAAGGGCTCGATACAAAGATGGTAATTCAGTTGATTGGGGACCTTTGTTTATTTGGTTATCCGGCAAGAAGACACGTAGTGATGGCCCCAGATGGTAGCGATCCAGTGTCTGAGCGGGCATGTCATCATTGCTTAGTATTCGCAATAGAGTGCGGAGGCACAATGTAGAAGCCGCGACGGAAACGTCAGGGAATGCAAAACCGCCTTGATCTCGCGGTTGAGCTAACGCTGGACGCGATAACAATTCTGTGCCACCACACCAGAAAAATTAACTGATGCAGCTTTGCACTTTCCTGCAGACGTGGAGCGGTGGTTTAACAGAATGGCAAAGGTACCAAAATTTTCCTAGGTACACCGTTTGAGGTAAATATCGGCGTTCCAAGAGGGGGAAATCGAAGTTCCTGGCTGCTTTGATATCATTTAGAAGAGTTTGTACAACGGATGACCAGATGCTATCCTGTATACCAAATACAGTGAAAGTAACTCCGAGTATTGAAATCTCAGGAGACCACTGTAAAGGCGACGTGATGTTGATACGACCGCTGGGGTTGCCAATGAAAAAATACTGGCTTTTAGAAAAGTTTAACTTTGCACCGGAGATAATACCGAAATCATGGAATGTATCAAGAGCATGCTGCAGCGACTGTTCATTATGTACATATAGAGTGATATCATCTGCATATGCAGCGACTTTTACTTGAGTGTTACCGGGTAGAGGTAAGCCACGAATCTGCGGGTGATGTTCAACGGCCCTTAAGAAGGGCTCTAATGCAAGGATAAATAACACTGGGGAGAGGGGACACCCTTGACGGACCCCACGCGTGACTCTAAATGCGTGACTCTCACGGGAAGCTAAGTAAAGGGTACTTTCTAAATTAGTGTACATCGCGTTGATAAGGTCAATGAACTTATCCGGGAATCCGTATGCATGTAAAACATTTCGTATGTAGCCATGTTCTATAAAATCAAAAGCTTTCTCTTGATCTAATGAAACCAACAGTCCTTGCGCACATCGGCTAATGGTGTATTGAATGATGTCCCGCGTTAACCACGTATGGGTGTGTATTTCTCGGCCCGGAACAGAACAGACCTGGTGGGGAGCGATTAATGTTGCAAGAAATGGACTGATTCGGCGCACCAAAATGTTAGCCAAGAGCTTGTAATCTACATTGAGCAGGGTAATAGGGCGCCAATCTTCTGGTCGCGTGGACATTGGGTCTTTCTTGGGAACTAGTGTTATACGGCCTTTGTGGAAAGAAGTTGGAAGTGTAATATCTTGGAAACACTTGCGAATGGCGCGTGACATAGTTGGACCAATGATAGGCCAGAACTGTACATAAAACTCTGCAGGGAGTCCGTCAGGCCCTGGGGCCGATCCCTTTTTCATTGCGTCTAATGCGCCTTTGATTTCGTCATCGGATGGCGGTGATAGGAGGACGTCATTTGACATGTTGGAATCATGAGGTAAATCTGTTAGCAGAGGATGCGAAGAAACGGAACTTGGGTAACAGACATTAGCACCAGATTTAGCCATTGACTCAAAGTGTTGAGTGAATTCCTGAAAGTCGCGCGTACCCGCAGCAGCTGGGGTGATAGAGTTCAGCGAGTGGGCAGGCGAGCCTGGTGGACAAAGCAGAGCTCTGCGTGCATACCTTAGCACCTCAGGGTGCGCACAGGGTGCACGTCTACAGCGCCAAGCTGCAGCCGAGAGTGAAGAAGCGCGCATAATACGCTGGTACCGTTCAACGAGCTCCTCTTGCCATGCCCGCATTACAGTGGAAGGACTGGGATCTCGATTGGCAATGCGTATCTTCTGGATTAACAATGACGCATCTTTCGACATACGGTTGCAAGGTCCTCTGCCCGACGCACTGCAATGATGCCGCCACTGTTCTTTGAGGCGATCCCAATCAGCTACATCGGCCCCAATGAGCGATGCGCGTAACGCTCGGGATAATTTCTCTGTAGCCTGTGAGTCCTGGAGGACGCGGCAATCGAGACGCCATGGTCTGTGAACCGTTGGCGTCCCCGCTGGCAGGCGGAGAGAGAACATAACCGGCCGATGGTCGCTAATGTATACTGGTGTCGGTGGCAATGACATTACCCCGGTGTCGTGAACGTAGGTAATGAGACTGGGGGATGCATACACGCAATCAATTCGGCTGCTCGACGCTGCTCGACGCCAAGTATAGGCATAATTACTGCCATGCACACTTTGATGAATGTCACTCAATGCCAATTGCTGCACTAGACGTTCGAGTTCTCTGGCATTCCAGTTTGACCGGCCGCGACCCGGACCTCGAACGTCTGCGTGTGAGTCTAAGACACAATTGAAATCCCCTAAAAGTACCACATGTCGGGAATTTAAAAGAAACACATCAAGAGATTGGAAGAAAGCGTTTGAGTTCTCGCGTGCCGCTGGGGCATACACGGCAACAAATCTTATTCTTAACGAAAAAAAGGTGCAGTCGAACGCCAGCACGCGTCCGAAGGCATCGAAGGAAACATGATGGTCACGTAAAAGACCTCGGTTAAAAATAACGACTCCGACGCCAGTCGAATGCGTGCTGGCGTATGAAAAGAAACAATCAAAATTGAACGCGCGCTTGCAAGCGAGTACATCAGAAAGCTTGAAAAAATTTGTTTCTTGCAGGAACAGCAAATCACAGTGCACTGAACGTGCAAAAGCCAATACCTCAGCCTGTTTTTGTGGATTTCGGAAACCTTGAACGTTAAAAGTAATAACTTTTAGAGTAAGAGCCATGGGGAAAATGAAAACATAGTATAGAATCACGCAAATGCAGGGGTACCTTTATCAGGTGCGGGAGCCAATGCCCCGCAAGTGGCTGAGTCATTTTTTCCGGCCAGGCGATCCACCGGAGGCTCGGGGCCTCCGGGATCGCGTCGAAGTCCGCAGGGGACTTCTGTCTCTGGTGGGGGCTTCTAAGTCACGAGTAGTTATCCGGTGGCGTTTGGTGTCCGGGTTTTTGAGCGAGGATGGTACAAAGACGTCTCCACTGTCCTGGCTTAAGTCACTGGGGCTGGTGTCTTCGTCAATTTGTAGGGGCGCCTCACTCGCGGTGCTGTTGGAGTCCTCGTTAATGCAGGCGTCGTCGTCTTGAGATGTAGACTCCTCGATGACACCTGAACTTGTTGTCGACAGAGCAGCAGTTGCGAGGAGCCTCAGATGCAATATTCCCATCCGAGACGCCGTCCTCACGAGGCGCTTCGTCTGACGAGGGCTTGGCCTGCGATTCCTCAGAAATGGCCACGGGACGCGGGGAACTTAAGTTTTCAGTACCTGGAGGGAGTACCAGGCCCGGAATCGTTGGGGACGCAGTGGGCGTCTGGTGCAGCGTCGCGATTGGCACACCTTGGTCGTGGTCGGTTACCACGGCTCGCGTTGACGAATCGTCGCACTTGTTCTTAGATGGCGTTCCTGGTTGAAGTGGAGGGAAATCCTTGGATGCCGCCTCGGAATACGATGGCCTGATGGTGCAGGCCACGGTGGCATGCGGGTCCCCACAACGGCGACAGGGCAGCGAGCAGCCTTTCCCGTCGTGGCCATAAACGCCGCACCTTCCACAAAACGGAGCTGTGCAGTTCATGCGGAAGTGCCCACTGTCTCCACATCGACGGCACACTCGCTGGATGCCTTTATAGTCACAGGTTACTCGATGGCCCGCGACCTTGAGGTAGTTGGGCACCGGTGACGAAGCCTTCATTTCCATGCGGACGTATCGCGTCCCAGTGGTCACGGTTGGGCGCGATCCCATGAGTCCTCTGGTGATGTGCAGCACTTTCCCGTAGGGAGAGAGTGCTTGTGCGAGGACTTCGCTGGGTACGCGGCACGGCAGGAACAGGACGGTCACTTGGGTCACTTGGGGTCCCAGGGGTACGATGGCGACGCGCTCTCCTCGGATGGTGAAGTGCGACGCGTCTACGATTTGGGCCAGTGCGGCCTCACTGTTGACGGTAACTTGGTAGTTCCGGCCTCCAAAGTGCTGAACGCAGTATACTTCTTCGATTCCTACTATTGAAGACGTCGCGTCAACGACGTCTTCGGGACTAGTCCCCTCGGGGACGACTACGTCGAAGGCTAACGCCTTCTTCGGGGGCTGGCTTGCCATGACGGGCGTCCGCCAGCCCAGGGACGCCGTGAGACGCTAACGACGACGTGAGACGCTAAGAAGCTCCTTATGGCGTGGCTTGGGCGTCCCTCGTATGTAACCACCAGTGGCACATACCCGAAATAGGTATAACACTTGACCTCCAAGGTGGTGCCAGTGAGAGATTTCTTCTGTGCGTTGTTTAACAATAAAAAATAGTGCTCAATGTACATGCCAATGGCTGCTAATGGGGAATGAGAGACATGAGCATTCGGCTTTTAGTCAACGCGCACGCTGCGATCCCCATTAGCAGCCATTGGCATGTACATTGAGCACTATCGGACAAGAAAGGGATGCTACATTATACTCGCTGGGTGTAACCTCCTTAGCTTTAGAAAGGTTTAGCGAGCGTTGAGCCGCAGTGCCATGAATACAATGAACTTGTATATACCATGAATGAACTCAAGGTGGTTAAAAATGAGAAGTAGATACGAAGCGCAAGCCGTAAGAAAGTAAAAGCCGAATTCTCCTGTCTCTCATTTCTCATTAGCAGCCATTGGCATGTGAATTGAGCCCTATCTGACAGGGAAAGGTTGCTACGTTATACTCGCTGGGCGTAACCCCCTTGGTTTTCGAAAGGTTTAGCGAGCGTTTGGTCGCAGTGCCATGAATACAGTGAACTAGAATATACCATGAACTCCAGGTGGTTAAAGGTGGGAAGTGGACCCAAAGCGCAGGCCGTAAGAAAGTGTGCGTGTGCCACCTCTCGTTTAGTCCTTGGAATGTCCGCTGGATGGCGGTGCTTCTATATGGGGAATATATTGACACGTGCAGTTCTTTTGGTTTACGAAGAAAGCAGCTATCACTTTCTGTTAAGCGCAACGCAGGCCGCGTTTATCTTGTATGCCACTCTGGAACGCGTTATGACGCGTGTATAAAAGACTGACACGTGCGGTTCTTTTGTTTTACGAAGGAAGCCGCTATCACTTTCTGTTAAGCGCAACGCAGGCCGCGTTTATCTTGTATGCCACTCTGGAACGCGTTACGACGCGTGTATAAAAGCCGGCGCAGTGCACCACTGGGGAGTCTTTTTTTTTCCGTCGGCCGACGACTGTTCACGCCGCTGTTGCTGTGAGTTGTGTTTGGCCCTGTTTTGCTGGGCACAAGTTCGCCCAATAAACAGTTCGCCTGACACCGCCCTGACTCCTGCGTGCTTCCTCTCAAGTGCTGCGTGCATCACAACCTCGTGACATCTGGTGGAGGTGCGGGGTACCGATCCCCGTACCTCTCGCACTGGGGAGTCTTTTATACACGCGTCGTAACGCGTTCCAGAGTGGCATACAAGATAAACGCGGCCTGCGTTGCGCTTAACAGAAAGTGATAGCGGCTTCCTTCGTAAAACAAAAGAACCGCACGTGTCAGTCTTTTATACACGCGTCATAACGCGTTCCAGAGTGGCATACAAGATAAACGCGGCCTGCGTTACGCTTAACAGAAAGTGATAGCTGCTTTCTTCGTAAACCAAAAGAACCGCACGTGTCAATATGATAAAAAGATGCGAGATGGTGGGACTTGGAGTGTTGAATAGATGAACGAACGGACACACAAACAGATGCATGGATGGACGCATGAACGGATGCAGGGGCGGATGCACGAAAGAACGCAGGGACGGGCGCACAAACAGACTCATGGACGGTCACACAGACGGACGCATGGACGGACGAATGCTTCGCCCCACTCTCCATCATTCACTCCGTGGATATGCTGCCATTTTTTTCTGGAAGCCTGTGGCTCGTTCCGTTCTGCATTTCTAGCTTGTGTCACTTTACTGAAACTTCGAAGACAGTGAGAACCCTGCCAACTTGTGCCGTGCTATGTTTCGCCAGGCGACAGTTTCGAACCGGATTACTTACGAACCGGAAGCGTGTTAGCAATTCAAATAGGCGCGGAAGAGTCTGCAAACCTGGGCGTCGCGGGTACGGCGATAGCGAAAGTATCCAGAGGGCCGAGTAAAGTATTTTGGAAAAATGTATAGTCATGAAAACGCCGATAGCCGCGGCACTGCAACTGAGTTATCCTTCACGGTTCTATGTCTAGAATGGCCCTCGTTTAGCTACCTGTTATATTTGTTCACTTCCTTTTTTTGACCGTTCAATGCATCAATGTCGGACTACTTAAACTCACAACTGAAATGCGATGATTTGACAAATCAATGCGCAGGAAAATAATTGGTTTATACGTGAGCTTGAACGTCCCAAAAGCACCATATGATTATGAGAGACGCCATCGTGGAGGGCTCCGGAACTTTTGACCAGCTGGAGTTCATTCGCGTGCGCCGAAATCTGAGCACACGGGCATACAGCAATTTTGCCTCCATCAAAATAGCAGCCGCGGCAGCGGGACTCGATACCGCGTCCCTTAGCCCTTACCGCGTCCCTTAGTACCTTAGCCACTAGACCACCGTGGTAGGGCTTCAGGAAAAACTCTCATTTACGAAAATATATTACAGAGCTATGGGAAATATAACGGCTACGGTATATTGAGAGGTTTTCTAAAGAGAGCAAATAAACATAAAGTTGATATTGCCACGTTCCTTTCCACGAGTTTTGTTGTCATTCCATTACACTACGTTCAGCACAAACCACGATGTTCGAAAAGCCTCGAGGTTGTAGTAGATTGTTTTGTTGAGATTACGCCCACCTCGTGAAGATTACAGATTATTGTGGAACCTACGTCACCGATTGCGATAACGCTAGAACATTCGATGGCAGGTGTATAAAGGCCCACGCGTGTTGCCGCTTGTCAGTTGATCTACGGCTGATGCTCTGCGCACCGCTGTCAGTGCTAGCGTCTTGCTGTAATCTGACTTTCCTTTTACGTGTCCACAAGTTAGGCACAAATAAACAGTTTATTAGGCGACCTGCACTCTGCTCTCTTTATCCACGCCATGACTCCGTGCCACCTGGTGGAGGTCCTGCTCCTTCCCTGTACCGGACTCCCCCGTCAAGCCGTGAAGCCAGCGCCAGTCGTGAAGACGTTGACGACGACCCCTAGCAGCGAACAAGCCACAGGCAACAATGTCTACCGCCAGAGTTCGGGCATTTACCTGAAAAGACCCGGCAGACCAAGGCCCTGACCGCGGTCGAAGCAACGATGACAGACCCTATGCCGTCTGCACTGATCCTGCACTGACTACCCAAGGAGCCGCCGACCTTCCACGGTTCAGCCTTTGAAGACCCGGAAAGTTGTCTGGAGGCATACGACTGCAGTGGCCATTTTCAATGCTTGGACAAGCGAAGATACGCTTCGTCATGCGTACTTCGCCTTGCAAAATCCCACACGTACGTTGTTCGAGAACCAAGAGTGAACCCTGACAACATGGGACACATTCCGCACAATGTTCCTCGCTACATTCACGAGGTTCATACGCAAGGAGAGCACCGAAGTGCCGCTCTAAACCCAGTCGCAGCTTCCAAACGAAAACGTGCCACTCTTCGCGGAATGGATGATCAAACTCTTCCGGCACGCTGACCCCGATATGTCTGAAGACAAAAAAGTTCGCTTTCTCATGCGCGGAGTAAAGCAGCAGCTGTTCGTTGGTCTGATGTGAAACCCACCATGCACCATGCATCTCCGAAGGAACAACGATTGAAAAGAAGCTGGAGATGCGCACCCGACAATTCAATCACCGCTCGACGCCAGAATACGCAGAAACGCAGCCACTCAGCTCCGACGACCTGTGCGAGACTATCCGAGCGATTGTGTGGGTGGAGCTGTGCAAGCAGTAACCCTCAGTGCAGCCTCAAGCGGACTCAATCGCCGACATTGTCCGCGAAGAAGTTCGGCAGTCGCTTGGGGTTTCCGAAGCACAGCAGCCTCAGCCGCAAGTGGTGAGCTACGCTGCTGCAGCACGACGCTACGTTCCCCCTTCACTCCCACGTCAAGAGACCGAGCCACCACAGTTCCGCCGCCAGCCACCGCCGCCGTCGACGCCATACCGTACACCCACTGGTCAGCACAACGCTCCGAGGAAAACTGACATGTAGCGTGCCCCCGACCACCGAACTTTCTGCTGCCACTGCGAAGAAGCTGGCCACACTTACCGCCGCTGCCAGTACCGCCAGGTGGGACTGCGTGGTTTCGCCATAGATGCGCTGCGTCCACAGCGGGGAGAAAGACCCCGCGACATTAACGACTACATTGCAGCAGCGCAGTGGAAACTCCGATGGTCTCGTTCGCTGTCACCCGGCCGCTACATGTCGCCTCACCGCCGGCCGTACACTGGTCCGACCCAGGGACGGTCTCCTAGCCTTTATCCGGGAAACTAAGGGCAACAACCGGTGGAGGTGCGGTTGCTGTGCGATGAACTACCGAAGATCCTCCAACGACGCAGCCGCGATGGTGCTTTCCGAACACGACGCGAACCAGGGAAAGCCTGGACGACGAAACCCCACGTACTGATGATGACCTAACGATGCAACATGAAAGCAGAGGAGTGAACCAACGTAGCCGTGACCCAACGCCACGACCACATCAAAACGCATGACGACAAACTAGCGAATTGAACGTAATGTTCTACGGCCACAGCATCACAGCTCTTGTCGACACTGGGGCCGACAATTCCATCGTCAGTGTGCCTTTCGTGACGAAGTTAAAGAAAGTGAAGACATCTTGGCAAAGCCCTGAAATCCGGACCACGGGGGTTCATGTAATAACGCTGGCTGGTGTTAGCAGAGCTAGAATCACAATCAATAACCAATTTTATTCCGCCAACTTTTTCATTCTACAGCCCTTCTCTGGGGATGTGATACTTGGGATGGACTTCTTAAGTAAACACATCGCCGTCATCAACCTAAGGTCAGAGGCAATAACGCTATCTACAGAAAAAGCACTACCACCGCACACGCCATCAGGGAGGCACGCTATGAATGTGCTGGAAGAGCGAGAATTACCGTTTCTCCTCGCTCCAGTGTCAGCATTTGCATCGGCACTCAAGAATCAACAGACATGCAAGGCGTCGTTGAAGGTGACCAGCACCTGTTGATCGACCGCGAAATTTGCGTCGCCGGAAGGATAGCCAAGCTGCGGGGAGGTAACACAAGGGTGATGCTTACGAAATTCAGCCATGAGTACAAGCACGTGAGCAAAGGTAGGACATTTGCTTACATTGAAGAAATACTGGAAGCCAGCAATGTTCCCGCCGTCATTGATTCTGCCGAATGCACTATGACGACTCAAGCGCTTCAACCGGCTTTCGACGTTAATCCGAGCCTTACGAAGTATGAATAAGGACAGCTGAAAAACTTGCTCCTGAAATACAAGAACTGTTTTTAGTCATCGTCAAGAATTCTACATACTCCCGTCTGAAACATCGAATCATAACAGAAGAAAGTACCAGGCCACTCCGTCAGAGTCTGTACAGAGTGTCGACGCGAGAGCGCGAGACCATAAAAAAAACAAGTCGACGAAATGCTACGTGACGACATCATTCAGCCGTCAAAGAGTCCATGGGCATCACCGGTGGTGCTAGTTCAAAAAAGTTGCAGCATATCCACGGAGTGAATGATGGAGAGGGGGGCGAAGAATTCGTCCGTCCATTCGTTCTTGCTTCCGTCCGTCCATGCGTCCGTCAGTGTGACCGTCCATGCGTCCATCAGCCCGTCCGTGCGTGCGTCTGTTCGTGCGTCCATCCCTGCGTTCGTCCATGCAGCCGCTCCTGCGTCCGTTCATGCGTCCATCCATGCATCTGTATATGTGTTCGTTCGTCCATCTATTCAACACTCCAAGTACCACCATCTCGCATCTTTTCATGATATATTCCCCATATAGAAGCACCGCCATCCAGTGGACATTCCAAGAACTAAACGAGAGGTGGCACACGCACACTTTCTTACGGCTTGCGCTTCGGGTCCACTTCCCACCTTTAACCACCTCGAGTTCATGGTATATACTAGTTCACTGTATTCATGGCACTGCGGCCGAACGCTCGCTAAACCTTTCGAAAACCAAGGAGGTTACGCCCAGCGACTATGACGTAGCAAACTTTTTCAGTCAGATAGTGCTCAATGTACATGCCAATGGCTGCTAATGGGAAATGAGAGGCGGAGAATTCGGCTTTTACTTTCTTACGGCTTGCGCTTCGTATCTACTTCCCGTTTTTAACCAGCTCGAGTTCATTCGTGGTATATACAAGTTCATTGTATTCATGGCACTGCGGCTCAACTCTCACTAAACTTTTCTAAAGCTAAGGAGGTTACACCCAGCGAGTATAACGTAGCAACCCTTTCTTGTCAGATAGTGCTCAATGTACATGCCAATGGCTGCTAATGGTGATCGCATCCTGCGCGTTAACTAAAAGCCGAATGCTCCTGTCTCTCATTCCCAATTAGCAGCCATTGACATGTACATTGAGCACTATTTTTTATTTTTCAACAACGCACAGAAGTCTCTCACCGGCACCACCTTGGAGGTCAAAATGTTATACTTCTTACATACTACGGGGGACGAATGGGCGCCGCTATAAGGAGTTTCGCCCCTAAAAGAAGGACTGAACTCAACGCTTTTGCGTCAACTATCGCTGGCCGAACAAAATCGCAAAGAAGAACGTGTACCCATTCCAAAGGACAGACGACGCCCCAGATTGCCTTCACAATGCGGGGTACTTTTCTCCAATGGACCTAAAGACCAGCTATTGGCAAATCGAGGTCGACAAGAAAAACCGAGAAAAGACTGCTTCCATAACGCCGGACGGCCTGTTCGAGTTCAAGGTGATGCCCTTTGGTCTCTGTTTGGCACCTGCGACTTTCCAACGAGTCAAGGATACGGTCCTGGCTGGCTTGAAGTGGCAAAGTTGCTTTGTTTACTAGAATGACGTGGTTGTGTTTTGTCCAGCTTCGACGAACACCTCCAGCGCCTCTAATTCGTACTTCAAGCAATCAGGAGCTCTGAACTTGCACTAAAGTCATAAAAATGCTGCTTCGCGTACAAGGAGCTCCTGTTTTGGGTCACGTGATCAGTGAGACTAGAGTATGCCCAAACCTACGGAAAGCGGCTGCCATCGCGGCCTCCACGCCGCCCACCGACAAAAAGACCATGCACCGATTTCTCAGCTTCTACGCCTTTTAAAGACACTTTGTCAAAAACTTTTCACACATCGGCGAGCCACTAACGCAAATCATGAAGACCGACGTCGATTTTAAATGAGAAACAGCGCAAATTGAAGCATTTCAGAAACTCGATGGACGCCTGCAGACACTGCTGGTACTTGCGCATTTCGACGAATACTCCAAAACAAAGGTACGCAAAGACCCAAGCAGCGTAGGACTCGGCGCCATCTTGTACAAAAGACCGACGGCCTAAAAAGGGTTATCAGTTATTCTGGCTGGTCACTATCAAAGACCGAAGCCAACTATTCCACTACAGAAAAGGAGTACCTGGCCATCATCTAGGCCGCGTCGAAATGTTTCCTTTATCTTTACGGCAGGCCTTTCATAGTTGTGAACGACCACTACGCCCTGTGTTGGCCAGTTAACTTGAAAGACCCTTCAGGTCGCCTCGCACAATGGAGCCTTCAAGACTTCAAGAATTCGACATTACCATCGTGTACTAGTCTGGAAGGAAACACCCCGACGCCGATTACCTGTCTCGTGCCCCAATCGATCTATCCCCGCGGGATGACCAGGATGATGAGTACTTCTTTGGAATGATAGGTGCCAACGACTTCACCGTGTGACAGCGAGGTGACCCGGATCTGAGAGGGCTAGTAGAATACCTCGGGGGCCAAACTAGCATGGTTCTAAAAGTCGTCAGGCGAGGACTGACATCACGCCCCGACGCGGTGGTCTAGTGAATAAGGTACTCGGCTGCTGACCCGCAGGTTGCGGGTTCGAATCTCAGCTGCGGCGGCTGCATTTCCAATGGAGGCGGAAATGTTGTAGGGCCGTGTACTCAGATTTCGGTGCGCGTTAAGTAACCCCAGGTGGTCGAAATTTCTGGAGCCCTCCACTGCGGCGTCTCTCATAATCATATGGTGGTTTTGGAACGTTAAACCCCACATATCATTCACTCAGGACTGACATCACTTTTTTTTTTGAAGAACAACGTCCTCATGGAGAAGAACTTCTCTCCTGCCCGAGCCAGCTATTTTATCGTCGGGCCTTCGGCAATGCGACCGGAAATTATGCAGGCCCTGCAGGATGACCCGACGGCTGGCCACCTTGGTTTTTCTCGCACACTCGTGAGAATACAGGAGAAATACTACTGGCCACGCCTTGCCGCCGACGTCGCTCTTTACGTGAGGACAGGCCGGGACTGCCAGCGACAAAAGACATCGCCGATAAAGCCAGCAGGACTTCTGCTGCCCATCACACCACCTCACCGTCCGTCCAGCAAATCGGTATGGACTTACTTGAGCCGTTCCCGACGTCGGCTGTGGGAAACAAATGGATCATCGTAGCTACCGACTACCTTACCCACTACGCCGAGATGCCGAGCCATGCCGAAAGGTAGTGATCTCAGGTAGCCAAATTCTTCGTCGAAAACATCGTCCTGCATCATGGCGCCCCGGAGGTCCTCATCACCGACAGAGCTACAGAATTTACTGCTGAGCTAACCCATTCTATTTTGGCATACAGCCAGACAAGACACCGCTGTACAACAGCGTACCACCCACAGACGAATGGCTTCAGCGAGCGCCTAAACAAGACCAACGCTGACATGCAGGCCATGTACGTCGACGTCGAACACAAGAAGTGGGATGTCATCCGTCCGTACTTAACCTTCGCATACAACATCAACGTACAGAAAACGGCGCAGATGACGCCATACAAGTTGGTCTACGGAAGGAACCCGACAACGACACTCGACGCCATGCTGCCAAACGTCGCTGATGAAAAAAAACTCGATGTCAGCATCTGCCTTCTGCGCGTGGAAGAAGCTTGTCAACTCACCCGCCTTCGCATCACGAATCGGCTGGCGGCCGACAGCCGCCGTTACAATCTTCGACGAAGCTTCTTGCAGTACCAGCCCGATGACCATGTCTTGGTATGGACACCGATACGCCAACTTGCACTCAGTTGAAAACTTCTACGACGGTACTTCGGACCGCACAGAGTAGTTCGACGTCTCGGCCCACTAGACTACGAGGTTGTTCCTGACGGCATTACGAACTCTCTGTGGCGCCATACTCGACCTGAAGTCGTCCATGTCGTACGCCTCAACCAATCTCATGCAAGGAACTAAGGATTGTATTTTGTTGCTGTTACTGTTCTTAATTGCGATGGAGGCGGAAATGTTGTAGGCCCGTGTATTCAAAATTGGGTGCACGTTAAAGAACCCCAGGTGGTCAAAATTTCCGGAGCCCTCCACTACGGCGTCTCTCATAATCATATGGTGGTTTTGGGACGTTAAACCCCACAAATCAATCATGTTCTTAATTGCGTGTACTTACTGTTTATTGTCATTGGTATTGTACCGTCGTCTTTTGTTAAAGCATCGGGACGATGCCTTTTTAAGAGGGGGGCGATGCCACGTTCCTGTTCACAACTTTGTTATCATCCCGCTACACTACACTCAGCGCAAACCGCGCCTACGATGTTGGAAAGTCCTCGAGGCTGTAGTAGATAATTTGTCGAGATTATGCCCACCTTGTGAAGATTACAGATTATTCTGGAACCTACGTCGCCGATAGCGATAACGCTCGAACAAAAGCAAGTGTGTAAATGCCGACGCGCTTCGCCGCTTGTCAGTTGATCGACGGCCGACTCCCTGCGCGTCGCTATCAGTACCTGCACCTTGCTGTAATCTGAATTTTCTTTTGCGTGGACCCAAGTTAGGCCCAAATAAACAGTTTATTATCCGACCTTTGTATGCTCCCTTTGTCTACGTCACAAACCTGTGAAATATATAGATGCTGCGCTCAGCACACGAAATCACATATATTCGTCCACATATTACGAGTGCACAATTTATTTTATTGATTGTGTTAAGCAGCTGTTTTACGAAAAAGAACGCAATGCGATCACTTTTAGCTCTCAGCTCATGATTTCATCATATAAAAAATAACTATGCAGAAAATTCGCAAATAGGGGCTGTGTCAAGATGGCGTTTTAATAAACAAACTTGTAATTCTCAGGGCCGATGCAATATAAACGGTATACACAGCTTATTACATCCGATGACCTACCCAACATTCTTATCCATAAAAAATTAAGAAAAACACGAAAGGAATATTAAGCCTTTTTGTGACATAGCTGGCAAGCCCCGAACCTCAAGCAATTGTTGTGTAGGTAAGTTGGCAATGTCACTCGCGAGTCGATGCACATGGCCTCAGTCACTCAGACTCTGATCTATTCTGAGTCTGCGTGTGATCGAGCCTACACGAGTAATATTTTCGTTTGTCTGAGTTCGAACCAGTGCTGCGGCACTCACCCGAGCTACGTTTTCTGCACATGTTGTGGGAGTGCCCGGCACAGTACAGACACACTAACGTCATGACCCTTTCGTCGAAGCTCCATGAGCCTTTGCCGAGCCCCGCTCTTCACGACCAAACTTAGGGGACACAGCACGGCCGTGACGCGGCTTCGAGTGAAGCCCTTGACGTCTCCTCGTGAGAGACCAAGAACCGGCCACCTAAATCTGCTGGTTTTTTATATAAAGTTTATTCCTCCTCCTCCTCCTCTGAGTTCCAGTTAGTGATGCTAAGTAAACATTTGCTGAGGCTCGAAGTGTGTCCACCCAGAGAACAGAATATATTTTTGTTCGGTGAGTTTATGCAAGCTCCATTTTGTTTGCTGATTAATGCAAATGAAAAAAACCTATATACCGAGTCAGATTCCTCATCCCCGCATTCACATTCGCAGCTGAACAGCACCTCTGTAATATTTTATATCAAAACTAAGCACTTGCCAGTCACTGCCCGACTGTGTCCTCGAACTTGAAGAATGTTGGAACCTTGCTCTAAGAGCCAGTTTGTTTTGTCAGGCCGTCAAACTGGCGACACGGACACACCTCTTCACAGCGTGTCGTCAAAGAAAGAACAAGCATATGAAGAACACTCTCGGTAAAAGTGTGTGTGGCTTTGTAATAAACTCAAAGGGTTCCAGGAAAACATGCCACGGGGAAAATTTCTTGGAAGTCACGCTTCCTTGTAGCGTTCCAGGCAAAAAAAAGTGCGTAGAGAATGGACACGCTTGTTTAGAGTGGCTTCTCCTATCACAGTACCCACGACAGCACCACTTCACGCCTGGGGCCAACAGCCAGTAATAAGCTCGCCACAAGTGCTAACAGAGATGATAGAGAAAAATTGGCATGTTCACATCCCTCAGGAATGCTGTCATGTGTCTTTGATGCCTTCGATTGGGGTTGTAAAACAGCAAAAGAGAGAAATAAATTAAAAGGAAGAGACAGGGAGGTTAACCTAGAAGAACTGGTTTTCTACCCTGTACAGGGGTGGGGAAAAGGGTCGGAAAGAGGATAGCGTAAAACAGCAAATTTTTTCCCTGCACCAGGGGCTTGAAACTCAACTAAGCTATGGGGGCCCGCACATACTAAGTTTGGTCTATTGCAAGGTCTGAGAGAGTGAAAGCAATAGAAGTAGGAGAATAAATGTGACAAAATGCCAGCTGATGGTATAACTGAAAAGAAACCCTTTCCGATATCTCAGATTGACATCACTTATAAATTCGGATTGTTGTCAGTATTCTAAAAACATATCTGCTGATCACTAAAATGACTAAAATGTTGAATGATTGATATGTGGAATTTAACATCCCAAAACCACCATAATTTTATTTATTTATTCATTTAAAATGCCTTACCGGCCCGTTAAAGACGTGATTATGAGAGACGCCGTAGTGGAGGGCTCCGGAAATTTCGACCACATGGAGTTCTTTAACGTGCACCCAAATTTGAGCATACGGGCCCACAGCATTTTCGCCTCCATCGAAAATGCAGCTGCCGCAGCCGGAATTTTAGCCATAACACCACCGCGGCGGGGCAAAAAAAAGATTAAAGTGTGCACCCCAATTGGGAAATTTACACCTTTTGCTCTTTGCTTACGTTTTAAGGCATGGTGATGGTATGCGGCTCCTCTTTAAATAAAAGAAGTTGATGCCTACAACGTATGTCCATCTCACGAACATACCTATTAAAACACCGAAAAAACGAATCGGACTAGAATAGCCACGTCCGCTCAGTGCCACTAGAGAAAGGTCCACAAGCTACGAGTTAGAGGCCCCTAGATTATGCCTTTACTGAAGTTACGCCACGACTAGGAACGACATTCAGGATCGCTTGAGTTAGGCAAAGCTAGGAAGTTCCCTTTAGTAGTAAGAAAAGTTCTAATTCCGTACATTTGGGGATTTCCTTCAATGCAAAACATGGCCACATATCTAAAAGAGGCATGCTTATTGCGTTCGGAATGAGAGCTGGGTGTCTTTCATTTCACTAATCCTTTTCACTAAACCTTTCATTTCACTAATCATGCGGCTAGGAAGGCGCAATTTTCATTACGGAGACTGAACCGAAGCAACACAGACGAATGTGTTCGACCCTGTAAACTTGGAAAACGAGGCTGTACTTTCTCAAGAGTTTATACCAGTTGCACTAGTGATCATGGAGCCATTTTTTAAAGTACACTGCCTGGGAAACTCTTTTAATTGCCCGGGCGAGTTTAATGAAGTCTGTTTTTTTGCTCAACGAGTTTCACTATCCCTTCCACTATTGAAAGCTAATCGGCCATGGTTAGACAACCAGCTCATATTCGTCTGGTAAGGTTGAGTGCATGCGCTTGTATTCTTGCTCTATTGTTTTTGTTTATCTCCAGATAGTGCGTCGTCTTACGACTCAGGCTTCAGAAACACCCTCAAACACCCGTTGCACCAGCGTAGTTTTTGTCGTTAGTTGTTCTCTGATTCGCTCGACTCGTGTTACGAGAGGTTTACTTTTACGATCACTAAAAGCCATGCATAGTTAACCGGTTAATCGAGGTAACTTGAAACAGACTTCATTTGCTCAATGTACCGAGAAATTGCGGGATACCAGCTCTTTGTCGCTGTCTTAGCAGGCTCATTACTGGCCATTCTGCGTGTCGTGCTCAAAATTTGAAACAATATTAAGTCATAAGACACCAGAGACGACAGCGAGCAATTATCGTTAGGACACTGAGATTGTTGTATAAGGTGACACCCCCTCCCCTTTACAGAAGAGATTACAGTGGACATTCTTTTTTCCTGAAATATAGGGTGAAAATGCACTGGTGTTGGCATTTGCTTTTTTTAGAGAGGAAGGGGGGGGGTAAGGGCGGTGTAGGTAATCACTGGTGGGTTAAGAGGTACCGAAGAGCTCCGAGTTGCTTTTATAACCCCAGCCAGGCCCTAAGAGGCTCATGAGACGACATGCATTGAACAGTGTTGCTAAGGCGAGCAAAAATAGAAAACCTGCGAGGGTTCAGTAAAACAAATCGAAAGCAGAATATTTGTGGTAACGAAAAGTGGTCAGCGTAATCACCAGCTTACCTAGGATCATAAATTCATTACTACTGCATCTAGATGCAGCCCTTAACGAGCAGGACTAAGCTATTAAAAGGAGAAAGTAATACATACACCCAATAAACTGGTTTATGTTTCGAGAAGTAAGGCTGCTCGAATGATAAAGGCGGTATTGCTGAATCCTGTTTAGATAGCGCACTATGTTCGGGCGTATTTATAATGTTTTTGTGTACGTTATCATAGCACAAACGAACACATCCTCTTGATTCCATCTTCTTTCCCCCTCTGCGGCAGCCATCAAGCGCGTGTCATCGCGTAGCGCCGTAGTTGTTAGCAACGCCTTATAGCATATATAAAGAATTTCTGGAAGCTTGTTGATGAATGATGATTTGTTTTTGCTTTTTTTTCCACTCCTACAATTGCCTCACTTAGGCTACATATGTAAAAATAAAAAATAAATAAATAAATAAATATTTAAGCAAATACAAATATTCCGTTTCGCAAAAAATTGAAAAAGACGAAAAACAAACACACACGCTGTTGTTCTTCACTGCCTAACGTAGTCTTTCAATTCCTTCTCAGTCTTCTTACGCTTTCGTTTTCCTACGTGGGCATCGATTTCTGACAAATTGGTTAAAACTTGCGTGCCCTCTGCAGCGTATGATCCAAGGTCTGCGTTTTAATGGTCACTCGCTGCTGGTGTGTCAGGTTGTAGGACACTAGATGACTGATTAGCTCCAGGTGACCAGTTCATAAAAGCAGAGGGGCCGGATTTCGTTTTGCCGACTCCTCCATGGTGTCTCATATAGCAGCGTAGTCGATAGCGACGCCTTATATAACAGTATTGTCATCACTATCACCATAGTCATGCTGGAAACAGTTAAGAGACCTGCATGCTTCTCGGGGCCACTTCAATTTTTTTTTAATTTAAAACGCAACAGAAGTTGCCATAGGTAATTACTGTTCTTGCTTTGATTTTAATTCCACACGAGGACCCTCACTGGCACATCTCGTACAGACGCCGAGGCTATTATGAGTTTTTTAACTGTTAAAATTTCTAAATTAGTTTAATTTATATGTGCCAATCACTTGATTTTTTCTAGTGTTTCTGAAGCCACGTAAACCAGACTTTCGGCATTCGCTGACTTTTTTTGTGTGTGTTGTATAAAATTGTATACTCCATGTTAAACAGGATGGTTTCGTCACTTGGGTTGTTCATTTGGACAATCTAAGTCGTTTCTTTGTGCTGTCAATCATTTTTCATCCGGTAACAGCACACTTCATTTCATTCTGGGTAAATTGCTAGATATAACTGGGATACTATACAAAGGTATGTGACCCTGATCACACAAGACAGGATTAATGGAGTACTTTCTCGTACATATTATTGTTACGTTAACGTTATAGTTAATATCTTAATGGCGGCATAACACTGCTATACCAGCCCACAAGTCTCCCCCTAGATAAAAAAAAAGCGAGGGGAGAACCATGGTTTCACATTTCAATGCTGCTGAAACTCGGTTCATTTCGCTTGTTTATAAGTCTAGAAGACAATGAAAGCAATATTAGGCCCGAGAGCGAACACTGCAGCGTCACTGCAACCGCGCCAATGTGACGGCGCGGTAAGGACTCAACCACTGCAGCTCCGAGAATTGTCATTTTTTGCACCCGTCGTGTAACTGCTCTTTCGCGAGACAATGGGGATTTCTTCTCAATTTTATGTCGATATTCTCCCAAGAGTAAATATTATAGTTTTCTCTACTAGCGAGGGTTAACGAAATCAAAAAGTATTCGAACAGTATGCAGCTTAGTATAAGGTTCCCGCCCGAATGAAAAAAAAATAAGAAAAAGGTCAAAAATTTCCAACAATATAAACCGGTCCACGTCTGCCTTTTCATGCGGGAACGTTGATGATTGCTCACAGCGTTCGCACGAGAATAATTACGCGGCTGGTATCAGCGTGTTCGTGACCCGTCAAAAAAGGTGCGAAACTGTGCTCGGCCAAATGTTCAGATCCATGCATGAGCCCGCTACTGCGGCGTCAGTACAGCAGCGCAAATATTTATTTTGTTACATTAAACTACAAGCTAACTAACACCAAAAGTTCAGTTAGGTTGGTGTCCTTGGACAAGGCATATATTATTTTAATTCTGCCGTGTGAGAGGGGTAAACCGCGACAAAAAGGCAACTCAATTGCCTTAGAGAGTGCGTTATTAACTTATCCTTTAACTTACACTCATTATATATTCCATTCATTTCTTTAGTAGGGTTTTGAAATACAACAGAATATCATGTAGAGCTTCCTGGAAGGAAAACGACAGGAAAGAGCACTGATTGCCATTCAAGACACCACTCCCTATATTCACGCTAAATCAGGATTTTTCCGTGTTCTCAAGGATGCTCTCAAAAGACGTACAAAAAACGGGCGGAGTCATCAATTCAAGTCATTCAAAAATACGTCTTTGCATTGAGTTTCAATGAAGCTTCTCATATCAAGTAACTGAAAAAAGTGCAAGAAAATCTTAATCTACATAGTAAAGTTTTAAACTCGCTGCCGCACAAAGCCCGGTGGACGATGGTGAAAACCAATGTTCATGTTTTGTTCTGTTTTAACACAATGAGTCAGAACCAACAGAGCGCACACCCGAGAGCTTCGTATACAAATACCATTCATTAGTGTTCAGCACTAAAGCAAACTTAAGTGCAGATTAAAAGTGACACCCGGTGTTTCCCGCGGTGCATGCGCTTTGCCCAAACAGCAGGACATTGCGTAGCTTTCCTTAAAAAGTGCACCCAACGAGCAGCATGTGCGAATGAACTGCGTTACTTGCTTGACGAAAAAAAAAACAAGCCTTCAAAAGTTGCGTGATAGGTCAACTCGTTGTTTTCACTCGCAAAAGACGCGATGGGAATCACAAAACGCGTAGCTGCTACTTCGTTTGGAGGCGATGCGGGTGTTTGCAAGGTGTAATGTGATGTCAGGGCCTCTCCTGAGTATCCCTACTTTAATGAGATGGTCACACAACGAAGGAAACGGGTTGCCCGACCGTGCCTTGATGTTCAGTTGCGCCACTGCAAACGTGCGCTTTCGCATCTTGGCTAAAGTAAGCACCTTAAACCTTTTCGAACTGATTAAGGTAAGAGCCAAGATGTTTATATAAAGAAGCGCAAGAGCTGTCAATTGATAAAAATTTTTAACGAGAACAGTTAGAATTTCCTGCTTTGCTAAGCAACTGTTGAACGCAAACAAGCGAAATGCTTGACTCTGCGTGGGCTTTCAGTCTAGTATAAAAATCAAGAACTGCTGTACATTAAGCCCTAGATAATCAGAAAACCTTGCTACTCACGTCGGCCCTGCGTGGAGAGCAAACATTATATTGACCCTTCAAGAAAATTATAAAAATAACAGCGCGTTTCTAACGATGTTCCTAAAAAAGAAAGAAAATGTCTTTAAACAGAGAGAAAAAGCAAAGAGCCTTTTTTTATTACAGCCGCCGCAGGATGAAAGTTGATTAGGGGTTCCATTATTCCTGCGAATCGACGCGGAATTGTGCTACTAACAGGAACCACGATGGTTTAGTGGCTAAGGTACTCGGCTGCTGACCCGCAAGGCCGTGGGATCGAATCCGGGCTGTGGCGGCTGCATTTCCGATGGAGGCAGAAATGTTGCAGGCCCGTGTGCTCAGAATTGGGTGCATGGTAAAGAGCTCCAGGGGGTAGAATTTGCGGAGCCCTCCACTACGGCCCCTCTCGTAATCATATGGTTGTTTTGGGATGTTAAACTCCACATATCAAATCAATATGTAAACGAAAGGGCGTGTGGTCATTTGCTGATATCGCTTCATTAGCAATGCTGCGTGTTAGATTTTATCGTGTATTATAGTATTCTTTTATGTACATGTTTTCAGGTACAATCCCCATCTCCTGTGTACGTAGTCGTTATTATTTACGAGTAATATCCATCGAAGGACTCTTTTTTTTATTCTACCACTTGATGCCAATGCGTAATGCAGCCAAGGAAAAACACAGGACACTATACTTAGAGGGTTCAGCTGATGTGTGGAAACCATGAATATAGTAGACTACTACAAAGTTTACGCATTCTGACTTTCAAGAAGATCCTCATGAAACTGGACACTACCCTATGTGAACTTCGCAATACCCGAAATACCCTAAAATAAAATGATAATGTAAAGATCCCTTTCGAGATGTCGAAGTGTACCCCGCATAAAAGATCACTAACATTTGCGGAGCTTTTTTACTACAGTTCCAAAAACTCGTCACATGAAAAAAACAACAACTTGGGTGATCCCCTAATTATAGGAATCGGTATAACACGTAAGTGAAACGTGTCTCTACCGAGCTAGTTGATCGTTTATTGTGAATTATTTCAGTAACAGCAACAAATTTCAAAGTCACTTCAGAAATGGCAATCACCTAGAAACATGCAGTGCACTCCTCAAGCAGAAAGCAAACCGCAATTAGAATACACGGGACGACAGTAGACTAAGAACTGTCACTGTTCGACACTAAAAGCGTGCGGTTGTTCGAGGAGGAGGAAGACGACGAAGTTGAGAGTGCAGCTAACCTTATCCTCGATCTCTATTTTTCCTTGTTTTGTGTTATTTTTCGTCGTTCTCGTGAAGACCTCTGCGGCATCAAGAAGATTTTGCCGTTCCGGGCCCATTATGAGAAGACGCGACCGAAAGAAGTGTCTGATTCTGGGACTTCGGTCATGGTCCAGCCATGCAAGCGGCCATGCCTGACACCTGATCCATCTTACACGCCATCGAAACGACCAGACCAACGAGCGGGCGAACGTAACTGAAGCGACACCAATGAACCTACAACCGATGACGACGCATCCACAGAAATGGGACTCGACGAGAAGGTAGACGATTGGTCGGGCATGGAAGACGACAACGTCAAGATGGTAAGCCACCGCAAAAGCAGAACTGTGGGTATTCCGGTGATTATATCACCTGTAGAGAGCGAAAAAGACTTAACACAGGTGAACCCTATTGCTTTACATTCTGCGGTGACATTAGTCATTGACGCTGAGCCAGTTCGGAGTTATTTCACTGCTCAAGGTTGGCCACTGCTTGACGTGTCCACTGAAGATCAAGTAAACGCGCTTTTCAAATGTGGCAAGCTGTGGGGTGTAGAAGTTAGTGCTCGTCTTCCTAATGCCTACTTGCGAAACACCTGCTTGATCAGAGGCGTTCCGAAGTGGTACACAGAGGCGGATATTCTCGGATACACGAAACCCTGGGCGTGATTCACGTAAGGAGGATAGTTAGAAGAGAAGTTTCTTCTACGAATGAGTTAGACTCACGGACGCGGTGGTACTTGCGTTTACTCCAAACAACGAGTGACCTCTGACCATTAACCTTGACTTCGCTCGACATAAAACCATTGAATACACAAAGCCACCACCGAGGTGCTTTAAGTGCATTGTTTTGGTCACGTGGCAAAATTCTTCAAAGGAGAGCTGCGATGCAAACGCTGTAAAGATCCACATTACTTCAAAACCTGCAAGGCGGAATTTAAGTGCGCGAACTGAAATAGTGACCATACCGCCAGTTATAGTGGGTGCCCATTCCGAGTAAAAGCACTGCATAGACGAAAAGCCTTTCTTACGGGGCCTAAATCAACTAAATCAACTACTGCCCAGTCAATTGCTCAATCACCTCACGACTTTCCTCCTTTGGTGAAAGAAAGAATATCAACTAGTCCAAACAATTTAAGTGAGGTGCAATCAGAAGAATGCTTCCTGAAAACACCGGGCAATGTGAGTCGAGCAAACAAGGAGCCATGCTAACTGAGTCTACTCAGAACATTTCTACGCAAGCTACCTATGCCAGAGTACTAAGAAAAGAATTTGAGCAGAAAGCAAAGAGACATGAGGAAAATATCCACGACACGGCGGAGATTGTTCATGTTTTGTTTGCCGCTCTACGTTCTCACCTAGCGACAATGCCACCAGGTACTACGACGACCATGCTGCACGCCGTGCTGGCTCTAGAATCAATGCTGCTTGGTTGTTTCGGGCACAACCAGCAATGGGTTGCTGAAGGCCAAGACTCGGTGCACGTAAAATCGCCGAAAAGTGCCTTTCATGATGCAGTGGAATTGTGCCGGTATTGTTTCTCGCATGAATGAACTACACCTGTTTTTGAGAGAATATCAAATTCCCATCTTGAACTCTGTCGCAGGCCGGATTACCGAGACGAAGTTTAGTCACTGGATAGGTCACTCACAAGAACCCCATTATAGCGACTTTCCCAAATGGAAGCGCCGCTGTGTATATACGATGGGAGATGCCACACGTAGCACTCAATTTGGTGGACTTGTGCACAGATGTTATAAAAGTTGGCGCGATCAGGCCACAGATAGGAAACTGCAAAGTCAGCATTGCATCGGTGTATGCGTCTCCTCACAAGAAAAGTTCCACCGAAAAGTTTTTTGGAAGACCTGTGTCATTGTTGCCCAACTCCGCGCATCATTTGTGGTGATTTCAATGCGCACCACCCGTCATGGGGGGACAAGAATTCGGATGCACGTGGACGTTGTCTGGGAAAGGCTATTGGTAAGCTAGACTTATGCATTGCGAATGATGGCAATGTAACATTCTTTAGGTGTCCAGCTTGTACAAGTATTATTGACTTGACGTTGCATTCAAGTGACGTTCAACTCACGTGTTGCACAGCTGCGGACAGAATGGGCTGTGATCATTTCCCTATATTGAATAATGCTGCTGGCTACCACTTGACGGTAGCAAAATCCTGCAATGTAACTGATTGGAATCGCTACCGAGAGCATCTAGATAACTGATCAGGGGATAAGTTTCAGGATATGCGGGCGAGCAAAGCGGCTGCAACCACCATACTTAAGCTACTTGCACATTTTCCAGCCCCGGACTTAAAGCTCCGTAATCAGTGTGCGGCCAGAAGAAGAGCAGAGAAAAGGCTTATGCGATGAGGTGGTGAACCTGCTAGCAAAACTTAGTTCAACAGACAATGCAGCAATACGGCGATACAGCAACAAACTTCGGAGGCAACAATGGACAACGTTTTGTGAAAGTTTAAGTGTATTTACTCCAGTGTCAAAGATATGGCGAGTAGAAAATAGGGTAAGAATCACGCCCGAGTCTTTGAGACCGTTTATTGCCCTCGCGTTATTCAACGATACGTTAATGACGTCCCTAGCCGAAGACTTTACTGACGTGTATGTAATTGGAAGAGAAAGTGAACAACTTTACCCACTTCCGCCTCATTGTACATCTGCTATCGACGCACTTTTCATGCTGCGGGAACTTACGTCAGCCATAAGTTGTCTCCATCGACGCTATGCTCCTGGACCTGACGGAATCACAAACCAAATGATCTCAAATTAGCCTGAAGAAGGGAATAAAAGGCTTCTCATGCATTTTAACTATGTTTAGGAGTCAGGAAACATTCCTCAGGCCTGGAAAATGACCTGAATCGTGCCAGTGCTGAAGCCAGGTAAAGACAAAACATAACTGGCATCATACAAGCCAGTATCACTAACCTCGTGCGTAGCGAAGCTGATGGAGAAGCTGGGCTGTGTTCGGCGACATGGTGGATGGAGAATCACAAGGCCTTTCCAGCATGTATGACTGGGTTTCGGCAACGGTTGAGTGCACAGGGCATCTTGCACTTGGTGAGTCACATAGAACACCAACGAGCATACTGCTTTTCAACTCTGGCAATATTCCTGGACGTTCCAAAAGCATACGACTACGTGTTACAAGGTGCGATAATTTGTGGCCTTGCATCTAAGAGAATAACGGGGTACATTTTACGCTTTGTTCAGGCGTTTCTTAAAGATCGCTCGATGCAGGTGAAGTTATGGACAGTGCTCAGTAGCTCAAGGAAAATCGCCAGAGGAGTGCCACAGGGCAGTTTCCTGTCTCCAATGTTGTTCAATGTGGTTATGGCTGGTTTACCTAATAGTCTCAAGACTGTGAGCAAGGCAGTACAAAATATGCCCCGCCATGGTGGTCTAGTGGCTAAGGTACTCGGCTGCTGACCCGCAGGTCGCGGGATCAAATACCGGCTGTGGCGGCTGCATTTCCGATGGAGGCGGAAATAATGTAGGCCCGTGTACTCAGATTTGGGTGCACGTTAAAGAACCCCAGGTGGTCAAAATTTCCAGAGCCCTCCACTACGGCGTCTCTCATAATTATATGGTGGTTTTGGGACGTAAAACCCCACAAATCAATCAAGGCAGTACAAATATCACTTTATGCCGATGACATATGCATCTGGCTGTCTGGATATCAGCATAAGCGATTGAAAATCATTGGTCAAAAAGTTCTACTCTCCGCACAAACCTATCTTGAATCTCTTAGACTAACAATATCAGCTGAAAAGTTTCAATTTATGCTATTCCCAGGTATGCGAAGACGAGAAACAAGGATGAAAATATTACTTCCTGATGCATCAATTAAACAATTTAAGTACATGAGATTCCTTGGAGTCACTATAGACACCAGGATGAATTGGTGACGGGAAGTAGAGAAGAAAATGTTAGCGCTGTCACCCCGTGTAAACATTCTTCGAAGGAAGGCAGGAAAAAGCTGGGGGAGCCACGCAATATTAATGATAAAGTTACACAAGGCAGTAATCGTCAATCGTCTGCTTTTCCAATTGCCTCTGATTTCTTCGAGTGAGTCGCAGTACGAACGGCTGGGAAAGCGTCATCGTAAAGGCCTCAGAGTTGCTTTGGAAGTGCCAAAGTTTGCAGCGAGCATGAAGGTGCTTCATGAAGCTCGTCTTCCGCCATTAGGTCTTCTGGCCTCTCAACGACTGCCAACACAGCTTTGCCGACTTGGCGAATCAAGGCCAGGACGAGCACTACTCAGTCGCCTTCGGCGACGCACGGAATTACGAGCTTTCGTGACCCTCAACACCCTTCACCGCCTTATCATTGTTTTCCTTAAACAAAGACAACTTCTACAAGACCCACCTTGGTCACATGAGGATGTCGACTGTCCAGTGACGATTCCATGGATGCACAGCAAGCGTTCCTCGCCCACAGCAGGAGTACGTTCTTTGGTACTTAAATATATTGAAGAAAAGTACGCCAATCATTAGAAAGTTTTCACCGATGGATCAGTCGACATAGTGCGCGGAGCAAGCACTGCAACGTTTGTGTTCCCGTCTCTAAAGGCGTCCTGGGCAGCGCGACTGGAGTGCGTTGTGTCATCGACAGCTTGTGAAAACGTGGCAATTCAGGCAGCCCTGAAGAAACTCAAACTTTTTAGGAACCAGTCAAGTCGTGCTGTTTTCGGACAGTAAGCCCGCTTTGCAGCAACTAAAACATGGATTACTTTTAGATCGATGCACTCAAAGATCACTGCGAATCCTTAAAGACCTGCATGGCATTGGTATAAACATTAGTTTCAATGTATTCCATCACGGATCTAGCCTGCAATTCATGCAAGGCTTGATCCGCCGGCTACCTACAATATCATTAACCATAACGTTCACCTGAACCTTAAAGCGTGCCCTTCAAAAACACACATGCATGAAACGAGCGCACAGGTATACACAGCACAAGCACGATCAACCGTCACAATTTTTCCTGCGTCGCATGTTTGCAGCATGTTACTTTCGTAAACGCGGCCGTGGCTTCGTCCTCTCCCATATTACGTGTCTGATAAGCGCGCGTATGAGGGACCGTGCTCCGTAAAGTCGACGATATTTAGCGCGCCCAACGCTAAGGTCCCTATATGAAACAAGAAACGTATTTCTTCAAGGGACCTTACCCAACCCGAGCCTGTCGCGCCATCTCGTCACTGATAACAAGAACGCGCTAAAGTTTCGAAGCTCTGAGGATCGCCAAACGGTGTATAGTGTAAATAAACGGCTTTTCTGTTAGCGTGCCAGACAACGTACGCTCTGTGGCGTAGTGGTTAGCGCCGCGCGCTGAGAATTGATTTCACGCGAAATGAGTGTTTTTTTTTATTGCGATAGCCATTATATAGACACCCTCCGCTGAATTTTGCCGCTGGCGTCATGGTTCACATTGGCGTCACCGTCACTCACCATTTAAGTATGCTTGTCTACATATATGTAAACTCAATAAAAAATAATCGAGGAAAAGACTCCGGCACACGGCATCTAACTGGGACCTTCGAATCGGGAATGCGAGGCGTTAACCACTGCGCCACCGAGAAGCACCTCATTTACCATACAAATGGCATACTATTTATATCTACCACTCAACTCTCTTAGCGGCATATCGGGGGGGGGGAACTATCGGGTTTTCAGGATTATCAGCAAGATAGAACAATCAGTGCAAGGCGGCTCTCACCTCCAACGCGTACTTTGCCCCGTGGAGAGGAGGAGGATGGACGCTCACCTGCGTGCCCTTATCTCATGGTGGGGAGGATCATACATTTTTGCTGGTGTTGGGCTTTCACTAGAACGATACTGTTGCAGTTACAAGGCGCACAAATGTGACTGCAATTGCGGCACAGTCCCCCTTAGCGATAAGGGCGCGCTTTCCAAACACGACGAAGTAACAACTGAGATGCTTCTTCGCGTTCATCCTATCTTGTGAGTTCATTTAGTGCGTAATTTGTGGGTAAAAAACGGGGGGCACGTTTCGAGCTGCTTGTGATTCTGCGCGTGACCTTCCAGTTTGCTGCTATCGCATTAATTGCTTCGTCTTTGCAGCACTTACTTTGAAATCTCTTAGTATACGTTTTTAACGTCACTTCCGCAACGGAAATAGGTCAGCGGCGCCGTGGTGGTCCCCCGCATGAAACACATTTGTGTTAAAACGCCGGTATATCGAGCAGATGACATTCGAAGATAAATATAAACTGCCATTAAAATGCGCCGGTACTCCGATGCTTCAGCTTTTCTATGCGATGAGGAATGAGCTCCACTGAAAGAATGCCCACTGTCTACACGTGAAAAAGCGAGCTCGTTCTTTCTTTGGAGAGCAGTAAAAGGTTTGATACACCTGGCAAAACCTCAGAAACGCGCTTACTGGCGATTTCGAATGCTTAGTCAACGATAAATATAATGCACACATTCAGGCACGCGGTTTCATGAGAGTTGTAAATTAGAACCTATAGTGATATCGAATGTGGTTTATGTTTTATTTTTATTTATATTAGGCAAAATAAAGAAAGATAGGCTACGTTAGATCCTGCTACCTCAACATCATGGCTGTAATGTATGAGATAAGCGCACAAACAAGAAAAAATAAGAATAAAAGGCACTAGCTACATCATTTACACTATAGTGCTTATAATGCATGAATGGCCCCGCCGCGGTGGTTTAGTAGCTAAGGTACTTGACTGCTGACCCGCAGGTCGCGGGATCGAATCCTGGCTGCGGTGGTTGCATTTTCGATGAAGGCGAAAATGCTGAGGCCCATGTGCTCAGATTTGGGTGCACGTTAAAGAACCCCAGGGGGCCGAAATTTCAGGATCGCTCCACTACGGCATCTCTCATAATTATATGGTGGTTTTGGGACGTTAAACCTCACATATCAATAATGCATGAATGAGCAAGACATTGTCTACAGCCGATTGAGGAGCTTTTTGAAGTATCACAAGCTTCGAATTTCATTGTTGAAAGCCAGCAATGGCAAAGGGTGTTTATATCCACTGCTTGTTCGTATAACGATGCAAATAAACACATCATGGTGTCCTGCCGCGGTGGTCTAGTGGCTAAGGTGCATGGCTGCTGACCCGCAGGTCGCGGAATCGATACCCGGCTGCGGCGGCTGCATTTCCGATGGAGGCGGAAATGTTGTAGGCACGTGGGCTCAGATTTGTGTGCACGTTAAAGAACGCCAGGTGGTCAAAATTTCCAGAGCCTCCACTACGGCGTGTCTCATAATCATATGGTGGTTTTGGGACGTTAAAACGCACATATAATTATAAAACACATCATGGAGCCTTTTGAAATCAGTCATTTTGAATATATCACTTGTTGCTCCACTGCAGAAAACATATCAGTATTTGACGTGAATTCAAAGTTACGCTGCGAAAACAAGGACTGAGAGATCTCCCAAAAAAAACGAAAAAACGCGACGTGTGTTGATGCGCCCTAAAAAGTTTTCGCTATGCGACGCTGTTCTCTAAAGTTTTATTATGATCCGCTTTAAAAATGGCAGCGCAAAGAGCTCATTGAGGGCGCAAGAAAGAGCGGCATTCACATGCACGCCAATGTGCACCCTGAAACGCTCGTCCCGGAATGAGATCTTCACGAAACCGCGCACCGCCGGCTCAAGGAAAGCTTCGGTAGTTTCCTTATTTCAGCCCTCTTCCTCGCATGAACAAAACGCGTCAGTTTCACTCCATACCCCCGGGAAATGGGCGTCGTGCCGCGATCTAGCGTGGCCGCTTTCCAAAAAGTTCCATCCACAATGCAATCTGGGAGGGCCCAAGGCAGCGTCGAATTGCTGTACAGCTGTACCTTCATCGTTCGCAGTGTACTAAGAGTATCCTGAACGATCTATTCCCACAAAATCCTTTGTTCTGTCCTGCTTTCATTGAATTTCTTTTTATCCGTAATGGCGTGCATCAAGAACTCTCGTAATATGATACTTCTCCTGCGAGCGATTCCGAGACTTGCAGTCAAGCGTGCATCGATAGTGTTGCCGCGCGTTCAGCTTCACTGCGCCAAATCGGAACACGCTTCGCCGGCGTCCGTTATAGAGTGGATGCGCTTTCGTAGATACCGTATGGGGCCTCACATAGCTTCTCTTTCGTTTGCATGCTGGTACAGTTTTGGTCTCCAACAAAGTGCTCGAAGTCCTAGGGAGTACCTTACTCTTTCCTTTACTTTCGACTGACAATCGTTCATTTAGTTCGCCGCTGCCATTGGCCGTTGAGCTCACGCTGTTCGCTGTGAGCGCGAGTGTTTATTTCTGGATGTGTTATTCTTCTTAGCCAGTAGGTATGGGAACTGTTGGTGTGCATGCATGCCATCCAGCGCTGTGGGCCATCTCATGTCAAATGTCTCAGACATTGCGCTAGACATTTTCAAATTCTGTTCTAATATTTTGGGCGATTGATTCAGTAACCTATTTAAGCTATCATAGTACTTTGGCATGATAATTTTCTCTCACTTCGTCAGTAGTTTGTGTGTTGCCGTAGATGGAGAAACGTAGGTTGTTAAAAAGAGAATTCCTCGAAAATGCAATACTACACGAAGCGCTCTAAGTATCGGCTGCTTGCCACAAAAATAATGATGTATTTTTACTTTTTTTGCGACAAGCTTACCATACGTTTTATCTCACAATATACTTTGCAGCGGAGAAGTACGGTGATTTTGTGTCCACTTCAACATTTTTCTAATTCTATAATGCTTGAAACACATTATAACTGTAGCGCAAGGCCGTATGCTTGCCATTAGGGGGGCCAAGACGTTCAGGAAGGTTGATGACAAAGTAGTTTGAAAAAAGAAGGGGCGCAAACAGAAACCTGTGTGATTTTCACTCACGTTCAGTTAAATGCGAATTGTTGATGCAGTCGGAGACGCTAGGGGGCGCCGATTCACGCGGTCGTCTAAACATCGGCTCCTGCTTGTTCACCTTTCTTTCTGTGAAAATTAGCTATGTGTTTGGTGCCTTTTGCTCCAGTCGACGCCTGAAGTCTCGAGGACCACGTGGAAACGATTCTGTCACGGTGGGTAGATCTTTTACCGAGTTTTAAAGGACGTTCTTGCTCGACCACGCCGTGGGTTGCTAAGCTCAAGGTTAGGCTTACCTAAGCTTAACGCTAGGCTTAGTGCGTTTGAGAGCTATCAAAATGGCTATGCAAGTCACTATGCAAGGGAAGGACATTTCTCGCGAAGAATTCTAGTGTTCTGGGTGGACAACGGAGCTATATAAGCGTAAGTCAACTAAAGCACCCGTGGCGGGCGCTGAAGTTCAAGGCGCACCATACGGCAAGAACGCTGGCACCCAATCTCCCGCCAACGTGAAGAAACGCCTCGCTAACGCGTCAACGCTGCCTCATCTACGAAGGGAGTATTTTCGAATCATGGTTAGGCCTCGGGGAGGCCTGAACGTTAAGAATACCAGTAAGTTCCGGATTTCTCAAGCCCTCATGACAGCGGCGCGTTTCTCCGCTGCGGATATTACAGGAGACATCATTTGTCCTAACGCTATGCAAAACATTGTTGTGATTAGTACGCCATCGCAAGCCAACGCAAGGCACATGCAAGTCTAGAGGCCATCACCGTTCATAACGCAAGATACGAGGTTCGCTCTTACATTGCTGCGCCCGACAACACATGCAAGGGCATCATCAGAAACACTGATATGAAAATTAACGACGAAGAACTCAGAAGACTTATTATTCAGCTGAGGGATCCCACTGTTCTCGAAGTGCGGCAAATAAAGAACTCTACCACAGTCGTTATCCTCTTTAGAGAACTTCGAGTCCCAAATTACGTCATGTGAGGTCCCAGCATAGTCAAGTGCACCCTCTCCCGACAGCAGACGGATGTCTGCTATACCTGTAGTAGACTCAGCAACAGAGGCGATGTGTGTCCCACTCTAGGAATGTTATCGGTCGCGGTTGCGGAATGAGCTCCCCTGGCGACCAGCACGTTTGCTCACCGAAGTGCGCCTTCTGTGGAGGGCCTTATTCAACGGCCGACGGAACCTGTACACAAAGATTCGAGATACCTTACATCATCAGACAGCGCAGAAGAGAGAGACGCGACTTTGAAGAGGACTTCCCACCGATACATCACCTGTTCGAACCAGCCAGCAAGTCCAGGTCCCAGTCCAGGAGCTCGAGGGTGCGCTCCCGATACAGGAGCGGTAATCAATTCACAAGCCGCTCCCAGTCCCAGAGCTGTTCGCGATCACGGGACCAGGCCGTCAGCATTCAGGTGCCTGATGCCACAGCGACCGAGTGAGCTAGCTGACCGCATCAAAGGATCCCAGAAACAGGTAACGGGGGGCATACTGCAAGAGCAGAATAATGATAGAATTATTCAGCTGGAAAGGAAGAACGCTGCAGTAAAGGAAGCGATCGCACGATTTCGTCGTGCTAGTTACACTTAAGAATGCTAATAATGCTAAGAGTGAGGCTCCACAACCTCCTCAGGTCACTACACTCGAAACGCCTGTTGAAACGCCTATGGAAACGTCCATGAAAACACCTATGTTAACGGCCATGGAAACGCCCGTAGAAAAACCTGCGGAGACGCCTGTCGAAACACCCATGAAAGTGCAGTGTACTGTTCGTCCAGCCAAGAAGAGGGCTTTGACGAAGCCCGCGTTTGATGACGAACTGCAGAGTTTTAAAACAGAGATCAGAGACATGTTCCAGTTCCTTAGCCAAACAGTCGCATCTGTTCATGTTAAGGTCGATACCTTGGCGGACAAGTTCAGCGCTCTGGATGCCAAGGAAAATACGTTGGATGCTAACTTCTGTGCGTTGGACGCTAAAGTCAACGCGCTCGAACGCTGGCAATTATCTTTCGAGTCTAACCATGGAGCGTCCGCCTAAAGAGTTCAGGATTTGGCGGTGGAACTGCTGGGGGTTTACCTGCAAGAAGGCGGTTCTTCAGCAGTTCATCCGTTCTCACTCTGAAAAGCCGCACGTCATTTTGCTCCAGGAGACGCTTTCGGATTCTGTCACTCTACCGGGTTACACATCTCTGGCTCTTTATGGGGATGGACGAAGGGGCTTTTGCACACTCGTATCTAAAGGATACACCTATATCTCGCATGATCTTTCTATAGACAGTAGTAAAGTGGAACACTCATTAGTCGAAATTATACCGGAGGGTCATTTGAAGAGTAGCGTTTTAATCCTGCATATATATAGTTCACCAAATTACTCGAAACAAAGGTTTGCGGTGCTGTTGAGTAGGGCTGCCGGCAGGGTCGGTATCTCCCCGCTTGTGGTGGTAGGTGATTTCAATGCTCCTCATCAGAATTGGGATTATCTGCGGTCATCCCGTAAAGGCGAGAATTTGTGGCAAGCAGCGGCGAACTTGAACCTTGGCCACGGGCCCAGCATTTCCGACCAGGATAGGTAACTCCTGCACGAGGGACACCACGCCGGATCTTAACTTTGTTAAAAATGTTGAATCTGCTACTTGGCACAACTTGCAGGTGGATCTGGGTAGTGACCATAATGTCTTAGCTACCCATGTCAGTGTAAAGGGCGAACCCGTAAGAGAGTTTAGATTCACAGATATGGATTACTTCCGGCATATTAGAAAAGAAGACGCTCAAGCTGAAGACTCAACCCCCAGCCTTGATCAATGGGCCAAACAGCTCAAGGGAGACGTTGGTGAGGCGACAAAAAAGATACACACAGATTTGGAAACGGATAGGATGGACAACCGCCTTGCGAACCTCCTAGAGACCAAGAAATTGTTACTAAATAGGTGGAAGGGGCAGAGGCTCAATCGTCGGCTCCGCAAGAAAATTGCAGAACTTAACCGAACCATCGAGGACCACTGCCAGACCCTCTCTAGGCAGCAGTGGGATGAGGTGTGCAATTATGTTGATGGCCAAATGAGAAAAGGAGGGAAATAGAATTTGCTAAAGCACCTTTTCCACGAGTTGAATTCCAAGAGTAATCAAAGGCAAGCCATTGCTAAACTGATACATGCCTCAAGACAATCTGATTCTGAAGACGCCATACTGGTTGGTATGACTCACAGATATTTACCCATTGGCTCCTCGAGCTGTTCAGACTATCCGTCTTACACTGGACCCCCTTGCGATGAGCTCAGAGAGCCCTTTACTACCAGCGACGTATGGGAAGTTCTTCAAAACCTTAATGGACAATCAGCTCCGGGGCCGGATGGCATCTCGAACAAGACACTCAGGAACCTGGAAGATGAATCCATCAATTTCTTTACCGATGAGATCAATCGCTTATGCAGAGAAGGTTTTGTCCCCGACTCTTGGAAAATGGCATCGGTTGTCTTAATTCACAAGCCTTGGCCACCTCCAAGTTTAGGCAATCTAAGTCCAATATCGCTAACGCCCTGTGTCTGCAAGATGGCGGAGCACGTTATTTACAACCGTGTCTCTAAGTACATCGAGAAGAAAGATTTTTTTCCTTACAACATGGTTGGGTTTCGTCTGTCTTTGTCCGCACAGGACCCAATGTAGCTGCTCAAACATCAAATCATAGACGTGAACACAAGGGACGTAAGAGTCATTTTGGGTCTTGACTTGGAAAAAGCGTATGACATCTCACGCGCATATCTCAAACTCCATTTAGGAGCTTGGAGTAGGCGAAGCCTTCCACAGATACGTCGTCTCCATTCTCGAATCCAGGAAGGCCACGCTCAATATCGGAGACCTCAAGTCCTCTCCCATTGCACTGGGCTCTAAAGGCACGCTGCAATAAGCGGTGATATCTCCGCTTCTCTTTACCATCGCTATATGCAAGTTGTCCACACTGCTATCTAACGTGAAGGGGATCAGCCATACGCTTTACGCCGATGATATTACCATCTGGTGTCCCAGAGGTAGCGAAGGGGAAGTCGAGACTGCACTTTAGGAAGCCATCGATCAGACAGAGCTCTTTCTTGCCGGCACAGGGCTGAGGTGCTCCTTGAGTAAATCGGAGCTGCTTCTATACAGGCCCAATAGGAAAGGGGTCAGGCCAAAGAACTGGAAGCCTTTATCAGAGGTATACACTGTACTTCAAACGGGAAGTGGCATCCCCATTCCGAGAGTGAACGCTATTAGAGTGCTGGGCATGATTATAGAGTCGCACGGGTGCAACGGACAAACCATCGCTAATATTTCAACCAAGACCAAGAACATGATCAGGTTGATTAATAGGGTTTCGAACAGAAGGGCGGGAGACTCAGAGAAGACAATCTACTGAGGCTCTTTCATGCATTTCTCATGAGGCACATAACATACGTTGCTGCCATGTACTATTGGTATGGATTCGAAAAGAAGAAGCTGGAAACTCTGATCAGAAAAAGCATAAAAAGGGCGTTGGGTATCCCCGTGCGAACAAGCACTGAACGGCTTATGCAGCTAGGAGTTCATAACGCCCTAGATGATATCATTGAAGCCCAAGAGACTGCACAGCTAATGCGCCTGTCGTCTACGCCGGATGGTAGGAAGATTCTGTCCGTCCTAGGCCTCAGTCCGGTGCTCGTAGAGGATCACCGTCTTCAACTACCAGATGAACAGCGTACTGCCATCTAGGTCTCTCCGTTTCCGCGAAACTCCCATCCTCAGCACAACGTAGGAAGGCGCAGGGCTAGGGCCATCACACTTCTGAAGAACATCAGGAACGATCCTCATTCAGTTTATTTTGTCGATGCCGCTCAGTACGGTTGCTCAGCTAGGTTTTCTGTTATTTTCGTCAATTATATAGGCTCTATTGTCAATGCTGCGTCAGTTAGGGACTCTACTCCCTCAAGAGCCAAACAGTTGGCTGTAGTCCTTGCCCTTTTCGATGACAGTAGACCGCAAATATTCACCGACTCAAGGTCAGCGGTCAAGGCTTTCGCCTCTGGTTCCGTCTGTACTGAAGTATTTAAACTACTTGAAAATAGGACACTTTCTCCACATGCCATTCCCTGATTTCCTGCACATCTAGAACCCCTACTAGACTTTCAAGTAAACCTGAATGACACTGCTCACTCCAGGGCACGCGCACTAACCCTCCGCGTCGGGGAGGACGTGGGTCCGCAAGTTGGCAGTGCGATGTTCAGTGACGCTTTACTTACATTCAGTGAAGTGGCTAAACACTACCAGTCGAGTAGGCGGTCATTTGCTCCACCACACAACAAGTTGTCTAGACCTCAAGCCATCACGTTTAGAATGCTCCAGACTAGGTCCTATCCAAGCCCATTTTTTCTCGGCATAGTCTCCTCAGAGGCTTTTGACTTTACCTGTCCTGATTGTGATGAGGTTAGGGACTTAGCACATATGCTCTGGCAGTGCCCCGCGTTATGGGACCCAAGTCGGCTCACAGAAGAAGATCAGGACTCTGTCTTACGAAGTTCAGAGTTGCTACCACAACTACGGGCTGTCCAGAGAGCCCACAACGCGGCGGTGAGGCTAGGCCTCCCCGTTCATACGTGGGAGCGGCCCGCGACGTTGCTCTAAAGGAGCAGCGTTTCTCAGGGCCCAATAAAGTTCTTTGTTTGTCTGTCTGCCTGTTGATGCAGTTGACGTAAAATTGCATGCTTGCCTTAATGCGAACTTAATACACATGAAACCAATTTATTAAAATTTATAAGGTGTGAATTTGGATTTAAGCACATTGTTTTTTTGTGTAGCGTCCATCCTGTCTATGGCGCCGGCCAGTAAGCCTGCTTAACTGCACTGCACACTTCCTTGAAGCAACGGAAAGATGCTGCATTCACGCCAATGGCTAGATTACGTGCTGTTTTGTGTAAGTAGGAGTTTTCCAAATTTTTTTAAGCTTTCTGTCAGGTATTTGTCGGCTGTCTAGAGTGCTGCCGACATTGGCTCAGATGATAGTTTGAGAAATGTGCTGTAAAAGTATAGCAAAGGTGCATATAACAAGCCTTAAAACCCAGATGCTGTTCTATTTAGTGCTTGCATAAGCGCTATGCATACCAACTGTGCGTTGTAGCCGACAGCAGCTTTGCTTTCCTACACGCTGGGCTCTCGGAGAGATATGAAGAGTGTACCGGGGAACTCGTCGCCGTTCGAGCGCACGGCATCCGCGGGTCGTCTTCCATCCGCATCCTTTGAAAGCACGCGACATGAGCGCTGTGAATAATCACACTTGCGTGTAATACTTCACGCGGAATGCCTTTAAAATGCAAGTGCAAGTTGCAAATATTTTAAGAACTGGTCTTGCTTTAGGATTACTGTGATGTAATGTATCGCATGCTGCTTCAATGGTGGCATTGAGGGAGCTTGTGGGAAGTACTGTTCGACTGCATACATTTACCGCGGCGCTGTTCACGATCGGTGACAAGCGACTGATGACAAACACGACGTGTCTATGGCTCTTGCAGTGTATGCTGTAAGCATCGCTCAAGTCCGCACGATCAGAAGGTCTGCATAAATGCGAAAAAAATTGCGATATGTTCGCCTAAAAAGGAATGCAAATTTCTCTCATACCCGTTCGTTGTATAGGCTGTGAGACAATTCAGTGCTATAATGTTTGGTGTGTTGCGTGACAAAGCCAGTATATAAGTACGAGGCACGCCAAAGGGGATGGCTGCGGAAATATCGGTGCTCTCGCCCTCTATAAAGTGCACTGACATCTCACAGCGCGCGACTTGTAGCGTTTCTCCTCGATCGAAACGTTAACACCAAGTCTGGGATCGATTCCGCGACTTTCGACCCAGTGGCAGGTCACCCCTGACCATTGTACTATTAAGGCGTAGCTCATTCAGCGCAACATTATTCCGTCATCGACCGATTACCGTAAACGCTTAACGACGGTAATACCTTCCAGTAAGTGCACAAACATGAACCAACGTTCGGTCCAAATACCCCAGTTGTTATCCTGCTCTAATGAACATAATACACAGAGAAGTGCAACTAACAGTAGCCAAGCTGTAGCCTGATTGGAAAGCGCAGCCAATTACGGTTGCTTGGGATATCGAAACTCAGAAGTTGAGTTTGCTAAAGATGTAAGCATGGGTTTGCGATTACGAGCGTTATCTGACTTACTAAAGCGCAGAAGCACTCCCGGAAGCTATAGCAGGGGCATCCCTAATTAGGTCGGGTACGTGAAAGGCGAGTCGCTTGTTACTAGAAGTCAAGATGGCATCGTGTTGAGCTCGATAACGAGTTTCGAGCAACAACCGCCGCCATGGTGGTAAGACGAGGCTGAGGGAAACCTTTACACACGGGGCAAGCACCCCGTGTGTTCGCCCTCCATTCTACGCAGTCATTCTATTTCTGTCTGAGGTTGGATAATGAGCTTCCGACCGGACCAGCCACTCGACCCCCATTCTCTGCACGAAGGTCGGACGCCCGTCTGAATTCTTTGTTCGATGGTTTCTTTTTTCACTCTTTTAATACACTGTATCTTGTTCTTGGACATGTATGCTGCTCAGGACTGATTTCGGGGTTCGGTTTAGATGCGTGCGCATACGGCAATGACAACGCTGAAATGTTTTGAACACATGCGACCTCCCACAGGAGTAGGAGACATAAAGTGAGATGAGAAGATGAAATTAAGAAATATGCGAATATAATGTGGCTGTAAACGGCACAGCAAAGGGTTGTTTGGTGGAACATGGGAGGGGCATTTCCTCTGCAGTGGACGCAGTCAGTCTGGCGATGATGATGACGCAGATGTCTGGACAACGTGTCATAAAAGGGTGACTAACTTAACGCGCCCATTAGCTTCTTCACAAGCCTCACTGTAAAAGCTAGTCAAATGTTCGAACTTATTACAGTCGTAGCGTCTACCGATTCGGAAACACTGTGAATCTCTCACCGAAAACGGAATCTAATGAGCGCTATGTAAAAGCCTATAAAGTATGAAAGCATGGTTGAAATACTTGCACGTGCATGCGAAGGGCTACCTCACGCTATAGCTAATTGTGCGAAAGCAATTGAAGGTCATCGTGTCATTGTCCTGCAAAGGCTCCTGTGAAAGTATAATGCTTATGACATCAATTAACGGCCCATGTTTTTAAGCTAAAGCTCTCCATTGAGCGACTTGTGAGAACAGGGTATTCGATTGCAGTTACGTAAACCATGCGGGGGTCAGGTAACCAGCACCCTCGCTGTGGTCAGGCACATCCCATGCAATTGTCCCCGCCGAATCTTAATGTCCCATTTAAATTTGTTGACAGTCAAAGACAACGCACTTTCCACGTTCATTGAACAGAAACAAAGTACTGCTAACCAGTGCATGCGATGGGCCAAGTTTCTTAAGCATTGGGACAAAGCGTGTGACCATTTTTATTGCATGCTCTGACCCAAATGATGCAGCTGCAATAATGCCAGAGCGTGCCTATCAGTCGCTAATAGAAACTAACTTCGACATGTGATGTCGCCTATATGCAGCTCGATACTCTGTTTCTTCTGGCCAGGTGGCGATGTTCATTATTATTATTATTAATATTATTATTATTATTATTACAATTATTATATATGAATGAATAGTTCAGACTCAAATGAATATATATAGAACGAATGTACGAAAAAATGGCCACCTTTGCAAGATGTTTGTTCTCGTGCATTTGCGCCTCTGCTCGACTGCTTTGAATAAATCGGAATAAGGCGGAACCTTGAAGGTGCCAGAAAATGTGGGAACTGGAGGCCGTAGCCGTGTTCAGTATTAGTGTGAACTAACTCCTTAAATGTATACGATGTGAGCCAATTTGTCCTGAGTACACGAGCTCCACAGCTTTTATTAAAGCGAAAACCGTAATTTCTCACGAAACTTGAAAAGTCACTGGCACTTTCGCAGCGTCCACACGAAATGATTCAAAAGCAGAAAATACCTTCAGCTGCCGATGTCGATGGCATTGAAATGACTTTCTGCCAAAATCCAGAGCCGTTATTCAGATATTCAGACAAGGTTATTGGAACCTTCATACGAGATTATCTGAAAGGAAAAATTATACTACGGCCCCAAATCATTTTAGAGCTTTAGCAACAAACCCTAATAAGTGACCTTGGCTCTGATCCAGGTGTCATCTACGAGAACGCTTTGTAGATATCTTTCGGTTTATGTAGAGCACTGCCCAGAACGCTTTGTATATATGTATCGGTTTATGTGGAGCACTGCACAGAACGCTCAGTAGATATATTTCGGTTTTTAAGGCACTGCACAGAAAGCTTTGTAGAAATCTTTTGGTTTATGTAGAGCACTTCACAGTACGCTTTGCAGATATCATTCGGTTTATGTAGAGCACTGCACGAATGTACATCTTAATCACCGAAGCATTCAAAAAGCATTGTCGGCTGACTGGTTCTCTTTATTGCTAACCTGCCTGCACGCTCCTCAGTGGCGGAACCTGGGGGTATCCATCGAAAAAGATTACGCAAAACCAAAAACTCGGGACGCAGTATGCCTTAAGTTTTAATAGCCCAAGGTTCCTCTCGGGCATGGCGCAAGCTCACGAAGTCGTTGATGAATAAAAAATGACTTCATTTGCTCGGTATTTCCGGCGCGTAGTTTTCACGATTGCTAAATGTTCAGTTTATTTTATAGACTTTTGTTGGTTCATCACTGTACAAACCTCTCAAATAACGCTTCAATAAAAGGCGCAGTCGTTAAAGCCATGCTTTACTTTCATCTCCTCATTTTGTTTTCTATGTTCTCAAGTGGCAAATCCCCTTTTGATCTCCCTTTACAGTACACACGAAAATGCGCTATTTTTACGGAACCTAAAACGTATACTGTGAAGTTATATTGTCCCCTAACCGTGTGGCATTAGCGCTGACGACTCTATTTTAGAGGATGTTTTTTTTCGGCAACAATTCAAAACGAGATGGCGAATTGATGACCATCCGAAGTTACTATTCTCTTGCCTTTATTCACAATCGCATTGAGAATTTCTGTGAAAAAATTCACATATAACTTTTTCAACGTCTTTTTTCGTAATGGTTAATGTTTGTTGTGTTGCAGTTGTCCTGGTTAAGCCTTGCAAGGTGATTTTTATCTAAGTAAAAAAAAAGCTATACACCATTTCGGAGTGCTGCTCTGCTCGGAGAATGGCATTTTAACTATGCGGTTAATTTGGGACGACCAATTCACTGACTTCTAGCAAACAACGTGAAGAAAGGAGTTCCTTATTGCGATGGCGATAACGAAAACTATGACTCGATGAGTGATGGAAAAAAGGATGACATTAAACATATTGACTACTAGCTTGCAGTGTGCGTCATCTGTGCGTCTCAGCTTCACCGCCACAGATAGTGCCCTAGATTGTGTCCTCACAATCGCAAATGTCGTAGGCTCCCGATCTGTTCAATCCTACGACAAATTAAGCGGAATTTGTTTATCTGTCACTAAGTAAAGAAATATTCAGTAACCACTTCATCTAACAGCATTTTCATAGCCCAACAGATGTAATACAGAGACAAAAAGAAAGATCCTAATTATACTTCAGACATTATCTGAAATCACTAGCCTGGTTTACCACCTGGCTTGCTACTGTACGTGTGTTGTGATATCTATGATGTTTGCAATTATCGCATATGCCAAGGAACAGTACATACTGTCATAAACACACATGCGTGCACAAAAATATTCATTCACGAACCTTCGTTACGCTGAGTATTCCTCACTAACACCAAAAGCGCTATCATGTTACGCAGTTCACAACCGCTGTCTTACCACAGCCCGGTTTCAGGTTCAAGCCGTTTTGTGAATAGCAGACTGCCATCATAATTTGTCGTTCTGTATCGTAACGAGAAGAGTCGGAAGGCATGTGCATTAAGTATTCGTAGGCATTGCATGCGGTGCACGTGGGCGAGTCCAATGACTGCATTATCTTGTGCTTGAGATAGCAACGTACACTATCAACCGGTGAATGCAAGTCTCATCCTGTCTGGTTAGTCCTTCTGGCGTATAGAAGCTGCATGTTGGGCTTGTTCTGTGCAGAGGCCCATAGCGGTTACATGCCTCACATCATATTGTTTGCTGCAGATTTTGCGAGTACGAAAACGGCCGCTGCACCTTTTCTTTGAAAAGGTAAGCGAACTGAGATTATTGAATCTCAAATACCCTTTGTCCTCTCTTATTTTGGACTTGACTTGTATATAACGTTACTGATTACATCGAAGCCGTCCCAACTGATCAAGTGCAAAAAAGTAAAAGGCAGTATCGTTGTTACTAGCTAGCTCAAAGCGTGGACCGTATTTTGTGCAGCAAGTAGTAACCAGCAACGGAAGTATAACACAAAATGGTAATTTTCTGTTCACCAAGATCAGAAGACAAGTGGTGCCCCTTAAAGACTGTTGTTTTTACGCATACTGCGCAGCGAGGCACCATGAAACTCAACGCGACCATCACTTGTACACCACCGCCCACCAGACCATATAATAGCGGGCATCCGACCGTTGCACGGCGTAGTCACGCTTCGCATCACATCCCCGTCTGTAATCGTGCTTCGCAATGTTCGATGCTTCGATTATTGAAGCGCTATGATCAAACTGAGGCCCAGTGCTATTGCCACAGTGAAGCGAAAATAGCAAATGGCTGTACATGAGCGGGTTCGTGCAAGACTTCATGTGCCAGAGGGTTCGTGCCAAACTTCATCGGCCGGAGGTTTCCGCAGGAATCTGAAATATCGAGCACACTTTGCCCGTGCTATAGCCGCATCACAATAGAGTGTTTCCTTTGGGGGGGGAGGGGGAAATTGACTAGAAAACGAAAGAGGTGGTGCTAATCATACCCGATCCACCAGCAAGCTTGCCTTAGTGCATAGCATCTACAAGACTTGATGCCATAGGTCAGTTACAATTGTGCGTCTGAAGGTATGTGACGCTGAAAGCTTAGGGATCAGACTAATAGAATTGTGTTGTACAGAGTGTTAAAACTGTACCTCCTACCATGGTTGTTTAGTGAGCATACACCTTATCTTGTAGAGATGTGGCTTTGATTGCCGGCCAAAGGGGCTGCATTATGATGGGGGTGAAACACTATGATATATGTCCCTTTACATTTTTATGCACGTTCAAAACTTTGAGTGGTGGAAACGGATCCCGATTACCTGAATACAGCGTTCCTCATAATCACAGCCTGGTTCAACATACCAAACACCAGAAATTGCTAATACACTAGAGCGAAGCTGTTACGGACAAGGATTGCCATGTGTCGTATATGAAACTTGTTATCACCTTGAATTCGCACTCACTCAATGAATGCCCAACCATTCTCTGCAGGTGGTCTAACAAGAGAAGCTCAAATGTGTCCACCAGCGCTGCTGTGAACAATCCTTGCGTAATATATCGCAAGCTGATCTAATTTTGTCTTGCTGCAATCACTAATCAGATTTGCGGAAGCTATGTTTGTTTTCATCTACCTCGCTCTTCGCAATCGACTAAACATTAGCAGAACATACTGTGTTCGTTATCTTTCTTGCAAGGATAAGCCAGAGGTTTGGTGAAGAAACCTGCGATTAAGAAGTCTTCTTCTCATTGGTCGCAATTTGCTGATATTTGGCAAATTATTCAATGTGAACTTCTTCAAAATTTAAATCAATAGGTATATATTTATGGCAGATCAACATTATTCGTTATTTATAACCTCTCGCGTAGTACCCTATGAATGCCATAATCATGCAAAGCTGGCGTCTTTGCAGCTCCCTATAAATGAATCACTCCTATAATTCAGAATATAGAGACATGTAAAGCTGAGGCATACGGAATAATATTGATTGCTTGAAAGAAGAATTATAATGAGAAGCACACAATGTTTGTATATGATTACGGCACCGTGAAGTGAAGGGCGCGTTTCCTATGGTAAACACAATATATGTGCCTGTTAGCTCTCAGCACCGTGGTACGGTCATAATTACAAATACCTACCGTGAAGTACGGACGCCCTAACAGGACAGTTGACGCCTAAATACCTCTATGAGGTCGAGTGGTGCATTACGCCGTTTGGACTAGCTTTTTTTTCATGCACACGAAATAGTAGCATAAAAGAAAGATAAAGTGTAAAAGTGAAGTATTACTGGCCGACGTCCACACCTACAGAGTGACAGCAAGAAAAAATGCTAGAACGTACAGTGTGCGAAGACTGGTTCGAAAGTACCGTTGGAGATAACAAAATACTATTGACTTTTTCGTGGGCTAAGTGGCCCCATTATTAGCACCCGATTTTTAAAGAGCCATCGACAGCAGTCAGATTAAGAAGGGAGCTAAGAACTGCCTCGAATCTGACAAGTGAACCTTGAAAAAGACTGGATAACATGTCTGCAGTGAGGAAGCTACTCACACTATCGCGTTCGCTTTCTGTTTCGGCACCTCGGCTTCTTTCCGCTATTTCGCAGAACGGAGAATGTCGGCCTGGGCTAAGGATTGTAGGTAGCAGTGTTTTTTCCATAGACCCTCGGGACTACGCCGTCGATGACGGTCATCAGGGAAGCGGTCAAGCGGCTAACGGTCGCGCTGACGCGGGACGTCCCCGCCTCTCTCAGGGGAACAGCGCGGAAAGCCAAATGTGATAGCACACCGTTTCCACATCCTGCAAATGCGCTTGCACTGTCTGGTGCTTGCCGAAAAAAGAAAGTAAAAAGGCAGTTCGCAGGGGATACAATGATTCACTGAATGACGGTTTGCCCAGCAGGAGAGCATGATGTATTGGGAGCAGTACTGTGGTAATCTTTATGACGACATCACTACAAAAAAAGGAAAGGTTGGGATTCCTGCAGCACGTATGTATTCATTTTGTTTATTTTACGTACTGCAGTCTCAGTGAGGCTATTCAAGGAGCAGGAAAAGAACAAAACAACAACAAAAACAAATCAACGTTCACGAGCAGGTGTTCAGAAATTCTTGAAGTTGTAGAGAACGAACACTTCCGGGGAACAAATGCAAGGCTTCTGTAGTTGAAGGCAAAAAGCTGTATATGAACATGTCAGTGTGTGTGAAAAACAAGTTGTAATCTAGAAGCATGGTCACTCCTTGTGTCCAAAGATCAAGAAAATTTCATATATGATTTGAAAGCACCGAATTGAGAATTGATTAAATTATGCGGAAATTTTAGGCATTCAACGCGGTGGTGCTTCGCAAAAGTAGTGAGACCTGGCTGTGGAAGGAAATTTGTTGGAGAAAAATTCCTGCCATATCTCTCACATATAACACGCTAAGCCCTTTTTTTAATTAATTCTAGTTTCTTGATGGCTTAGTTCTTATGGGGGTTTCAAACCAGACTATCGTATTCGAGAACGGCACGAATAAGAGTTTTGTAGGTTAGCAGCTTGGTTTCCTAAGGAAAACGAAGGAGCGTTCAACGTAAATAATTTAAACACTTAGGGACTTTGTTGCATGCGAAATCAATATGTTTAGACCATAATAAATTGTGAGGCATAATGGTACCGAAGTACTTGATTGTGGACATCCCTAATAAACTAACATTGTGAAAAGCATAGTGCAACGTCAACGGGTAGGAACGCCTTATAATAACATAATAACTGTTTTGGAGAAGTCAATATTCTTTTGTCAAGATTAGGCCGAGCTAGAAAAATGAGAAAATGAATTGTTAAGAAAGTCAAGATCCAATGGAGATTTAGAATATGATACATGATGCAGTCATCTGCGAAAAAGCCTATTTTCACATAAGTGTGCAAGCGTAGGTCATCAATATAAAGCAGGAATAAGAAAGTTCCTAGCACAGTACCTTGCGGAACTTTTGATAAAACCGGCATTGAAGGTGAGTTAGTAGAACCGAAGCACACACAGAAGAAGAAGCTCGGGTGGCTGGTGTGAGGGGTCAAGCGGGAGCTGTTTGCGGGACTTGTCCGGAACCCGCCAAAGACTGCCAGTGAATTTATCACCGAGTCCCTCACTATATAAAAGGCGCTTAAGATGCGGACAATGCCGTACAACCACCTCGCCTCATTCAACTGCGCCGAAGCCTTCATCACCGATAACCTGCGTGAGACCATTAGACTGATCATGCAGAAGGAGCTGCGCAAGCTGTTACTTCAACGCTGCCTCAAGCTAATTCGATTGCCGACATTGTCCGTGAAGAAGTTCGGCAGTCGCTTGGAATCTCTGAAGCACCACAGCCTGAATCAGGAGCTATGGGCTACGCCACTGCAGTGCGCCGCCGCACTCCAGGGCCACGTCGGGACACTACCTCGCCACAGTTCTACCACCAGACACCGCCGCCACTACCACCGATGCCATGCCACCCACCTGCAGGCCAGCGCTCCCCTTTCAGGAACAGTGACGTCTAAATTGCCCCTGACTACCACCCAATGTGCTGCCACTGTGGTGAAGCCGGGCCCATGCATCACCACTGCCAGTACCACCAGTAGAACTACGTGGTTTCGCCATCGACGCGCTACGTCTATAGTGGGGTGCAAGACCACGTGACACTACCGACTATCTCCCCGGAGCGCAGAGCACACCCCGGGGATCTCCTCATTCACCCTCTCTCGGCCGCTACATGCCACCGCACCGTCGGCACTCGGCAGTACACTGGCCCAAACCGGCGCCAGTCACCTAGCCCATTTAAGAAAAACAAAGAGCAGCAATCGACGGAGGTGCGGTTGCTGTGCGACGATCTATTGAAGATCCTCCGCCGACGCCGATGACGCGACGATACCTCAGGAACCTGCCGCACCCCGAACGCAGCTCCAATGTCTATACTTTGCGGTCAGAAGAAGACCTGATGACGTAACGCGAGGCAACGAACTAGCGACCTCGACGTCCTCATCAACTGCCACAGTGTCACAGCTCTCGTTGGCACCGGAGACGACTATTCCGTCATCAGTAGAACGTTCGCCACGAAGTTGAGTGAGTTAGGGCCGCCTGGGAATACGCTAAAATAGTACTGCTGGAGGATACCTAGTTATTCCGGCAGGAATGTGCACAGCCAGAGTCGCTATTAAACACCAAATTTCCCTCGCGAGCTTTGTCGTACTACAGAATTGGTCGAGAGATGTCATCCTTGTCATGAACATCTTAAACATTCATGGGTCCGCCATCGAAACAAGAGCTAAGTCGATAACACTATCCACAGAAACAGCACTGCCACTGCGCACGCCACCAGGAAGCAAAGCCTTGAATGTGCTCGAAGAACAAGTGCTCATATCACCTCGCTCAAGCCTCACCATTTTCATCGGCACTCCAAAACCAGAAGATTTCGAAGGCGCCGTCGCAGGCAATCACCACCTATTGGTCAACCGGGATATTTGCGTCGCAAGAGGAATCACTGAGCTCTGTGGAGGAAAACCAACTGTGATGCTCATGAATTACAACAATGAGTACAAGCATGTCTTCAAAGGCACAACGGTTGCCTACTTCGACTATTTGACGCCAGCAACGCTTTCGCCATCACCGATTCTTCCGAATCTACTCCGGGGACTCAAACCATCCAACCAGCTTTCAACGTTATACCAAGCCTTCCGACGCAAAAACAAGAACACCTTAAAAACCTGCTCCTAAAACACGATAACTATTTTTCGCCATCGTCAAGAATTCGACAAACCCCTGTCATTAAACATCATGTTGTAAGAGAAAAAAATGCTACGCCACTCCGTCAGAGCTCGTACAGAGTTTCAACGTGAAAACAGTAGGCCAAAAACACTGTCATGAGTACACCAGACGGCCTCTTAGAGTTCAAAGTCGTGCCCTTTGGTCTTTGCTCGCTGCCTGCAATATTTGCCGGTGTTTTGCAAACCATGCTGGCTGAATTGAAGTGGCAGACTTGCCTCGTGTACTTGGATGATGTCGCTGGCTTTTCCACAAGCTTTGACAAGCACCTGCGGTACTTCGACGCTGTAGTTTGAGCAATGAAGACCTTCAGGCTTATTCTGATGCCAGAAAAGTGCCGGTTTGCATACGAGGAACTCGGGTACGCCCTGAACCCCAAAATACAACCACCATTGCTTCATTGCCGCTACCCACCGCAAAAAGACCTGTGCGCCTATTACAGGCGTTTCGTCAGAAATTTTGCCTAAATTGCCAAGCCACTCACTAACCTTACAAAGACTGACATCGATTTCAAGTTGGAAACCCCACAGGAGGAAGCATTTCAAGAACTAAAACGACGCCTGCAGAGACTGCCGATACTTGCGCATATCGACGAAGACGTCGACACGGAAAACGCCAACACAAGCAGTTGGGGCTCGGAATGGACCTGGTGCAGAAATTGACAGACTTGAAAAGGTCGTCTGTTATGCTAGCAGGTCGCTATCTACAGCGAAACTCAGCTATTGCACAACGGAAAAGGTTGTCTTGCCGTCTTCAGGGATACCTCCTAGTTTAATCCCAACCTCTACGGCACACATTTCAAAGTTGTGAGCGACCACCACATCCTATGTTGGCTAGCTAACCTGAAGGAGCCTTCAGGTCACCTTGCACGGTGGAGTCTACGACTTAATGAATTCGTCATCACCGTCGTTTACAAGTCGAGGCCAAGGCACTCTGAAGCCGACTGCCTGTCTCGTGCCTCCGTTGACCCACCACCGCAGGAAAACAAGGATGGCTAATTCTCCTTGGGAACTTTGAGCATCGATGACTGCAGAATGACCGCGAGCTAACCCTGAAATCGGAAGGCTTTGTGGGAAAGGGTGTCGAGGGAAAGGCTGTCGTGTTTGCCAAAATGTTCAAGCGAGGACAGGCGTCGTTTTTCTTGCCTAACGGCATCCTCGTCAAAAAAAAAAAAAACTTCTCGTCACGTCAGGCCAACTATACCTCATCGTAGTACCTCCTCGCAGTTGCTGGTTACAAGCTGGGTTCAAAGGAAATATTCACGCCCAGAAACTTCTACAATGAATCCACAAATCCGATTAAATAAAACAAACCAGCTATTTGGTACCCTGACACTCCGCCTAATGTGGATTATTCTTTTTTTTTGAAGTCTCGATCATAAAGCGAGCTCTCGTCTTGGGTACGTATCTCCACGGTCATATTTATTCTCGGCAAAGTAAGTTTCTAAGCGCTAACGTTCGCGCAGCAAGGGCAATAAACACAAGAATCATTTACGAGTTTGACAGCTTTACACGTGAAAAATGGAAGCCCTGGGCCATGTCAGGACTATTTTACTGTCGCAAGAACGACAGCTGCTGTTGGCTCCATTCAGAGCGAGTAGCGCAGAAACGTGCTCCATTACCTTCCATGAAGCTAGGGTTCCGTCAAGCGTCACGGTTTCTGCTGGCTATCCACGTTGAAGGCAATCGTGATGGCAGCGATAAATAGAGCGGAGGTGGATATGAGACTTCTCCGCGCCGCCCAGCATGTTCTCATTGGCTTATACCGCGAAGCGCTACGCAAAGGTGAATTCGCAACGCCATAAGCCACACCTGGTGACTATATATATATATATATATATATATATATATATATGCGGGACGTATGAACTGACATTGATAATTCTTCTGTGTCCTGGTTGCAATAAAACTAGCATCTTTATTGTTTCGCTCAGAGACGCCAGTGTACACCACCGTGCACGGTAGATATAAACATCGGAGGTTCTGACTCGGCGCCCATTCTGACAATGGCTGTCAGGACTTTCATTTAGGTGGGTTGGACACCGCGTTAGTCACTCTTTGCTCGCGTCATGGTCGTATGAATGGTTCACTTAACAGCATCTGAAAACACCGCCACAGGCGGTAGAGGACGGCGATTGGGCACAACTCGCAGCGTGCACTGCGCCTGCGCAAAAGTCGTTGCAGCCACTGGCATGCGAAAGAACCGACGTGGGGATCAGATGTTCCTTTTACCTATCGTGTACATCAATATATTTTCCTATCATCGTTCCCTGGCAATCTCTTTGTAGTACGTTGCCACCAGTGGAAGCCTTTCCCCACCACACCGAACGGCATTTTACAAATATAACTGCTGAGGCAGGGCACAAGCACGTTGCAGGCGCAACAATACGCAGGTGTGATAATAATATTATTACAATTATGATGATTGAAATAATATTTATTATATTACCAATAATATTATTATTATAGTTGTTGTTGTTGTTGTTGTTGTTGAGTGTTGTGTTTGAACAAGCCGAAACCACTATATCATTTAAGGGACACCGTAGTGGAGCGCTCCAGTCATTTCATTGACCTGTGAGTTCCCGTGCACAGCTAGCTGGACTAACTGGCACTCCTGAGTGTACAACTATAGAAGTTTGCGTTTAGCTTTACCGCAAGTTTTGGTCAGAGCAGTGTTCACGTAAATAAGGAGCAGCGGAGTTTCGGTGCGTATAATCACAACTCTTGGGTGGTACCAGCTGTAGAATTGATGCTGTCGGTTCTGCGGTTTTCAAATCTTATGGGAAATTTTTATACTTTAGTCCTGTTAGCTTACGGGAAGGTGGTAGTTTCTGTTAGTTGTGCAACTGATTGAAACATCAATCTTTTATGTGTGCAACATTGTGACCTCTTTAACGCGTTGTGGTTTAAAAATATCGCATATTAGTTCACCTTATCATGTGATGGCTTATTATTCGCTCTTGGTGTGTTTTCATAGAGGTTTATCTAGTGTACTTTTCACTTCCTGAAGCCTTGCAGTGCTTTTACGCAAAAGTGACATAACGAAAAATACATTTGCACATACGAGACTTGCAAAATTTTGGGGAGCATTTATTATGTTATCCCAGTCGCAGCTCCACTTCGCGCATAATATTTGTATTTGCTTATGGCAGCGTGAAGTCTGCCAGTGTAACCCCACCTGTGGCAACATCACCACCACGACCCATAAGCACTTGTGGCATTTAAGCGTGATCAAACGCGGTTTGTCAAGTAATATGCCGCTTTTGCTCACTGTCAGAAAGAACTTGACCATTCGTTCACAAAGACCAAACTTTACTTCGTGTCTTTGTTTAGTCAACCACAACAGTTATTCTACGAATTTCCACTCAATGCTGTGACAATACCAAACAATACACAGACGCTTCTCGGCTCTGTTTGCGCTCTGGGCATCAACACGCAGTCAATTTTGACGTCGTTCATTCCTCTGGTGTTTGCAGCACCTTGAGTCACAGTTCATTTTTGCTACCACGCTGCACTACAGGTCACTGAAAGTCTCTCGTTAGTGTAAACCTTGGCTGCGTATAAAAGCCAAATGCATGCACACAGTCTTCTTGTGGTTAACACTGCTATGACTAAAGGCTTTGCTGAAAAAAGTGAACTAGAATTCGAAAGAAAATAGTGGTTAATAAAAAAATGTTTAATAGGGATAAAATTCAGTAATATTACGTTTACTTTAAGACTCGAAAAATCACCTGCATGCAACAGTCAGCCACTTCATAGGAAACCTCGCAGTTCTGATATGATTCTATTGAAAAAAAAATCACAGCAGTAGCGGCCGCTTACAACACTGCTTTTGGTATTAGTAGAAATTTTTGGATATAATTCATAAAAAAACAGAACAATAGAATTCCTAACGCTAAACAATGTGGTACCCGTAGTTGATGTTATTGTAGAATGGCCTATTGAGGCCAACCACTTCGTCTTTAAAAAATCGATCGAAAACTGGAAATACAATCAAGTTATCTGTTATTCCACGGGAATGCATCGTTTCATTACTACCTGGAAAGACTTGCGACATGAAGGAGCTCTATAATTTCTTGAAATGCTACTGATGCGATGTTGTTTGCTCTCAGAGTGTAGTTAAACTACAACGAAATCATCTAAAAAGCACTAGCACTGGAGCAGTTGCACGACGCCGGGGCAGGGAGGTGCCTCCATAGTTTTTGACAGCTCGCCCCGTAATTTTGGCCTGAAATCCTAGTACTAATATTTTCTGATGGTCACGTGGCCAGGTGTCTTTAGAGGGGGAAAAAACGGTACAGTCTCGTACCCCTCCCTCGGCACTTTCAGAAGCCGAAGCTGCAGCTGGGTGCTGTTTGATTTGATTTGATTTGATTTATTTAACTATGTGATAAAACACGTCGCATAGTTGGTTTGGTGTAAACGGAAAAACGCTAAATGTGACAGCTTGACTAGCCCTTTCACCCGGAAAAAAGAGACAGTTACAAAATTACAAAAATATTACAGACAGCGAAAAGCGACAAAACAGAAGAAAACGCGCGCGTGGCAGCAAATATTCAAAAGAAGCACCTCTGAATTGCCTACAAGACTATTCATAAGAAAGCAATGTATGAAACAATGTAATCATAACAGCAGTCACCAAGCATTCATGAAAAACAGTATGAGCACATTTAATTTAATATATCAGTTTTAGATAATATACATGGATTATCAATAGCTAATTTCCATTTATTCCTCACACTTGATAGAAGGTAATCCAGTGTTTCAAATCCATAAATAATGCTTCGAAGTGTTTTTCTATAAATGAACTATCACGATCTCGAGAAAACGAAGTCACCAGCTAGCCGTGGTAAGTGGGTATTCAGCTATTTATAGCAACAATAAAAAAGAAAACAATGTTAATGTCAGCATGACGCTCAAGTGTGCTCATCTCGTGGTGACTACATCATGCCTTTGCTGTTCTGACACTCAATCACCCGATCTGGTTTCCTGAAACCCAGCCACTAAAAACTTTGCTTTCATGACAATGAATCCTTCGTATCGCATGCATTCTGCCTATAATTTACTTACAATTGACGACCCAATACGCTGACTTTTGTGTGTTTGTGTTTAACAAAATTTGGAACGATTAACAGCACAGTGAATACTGCTGTTGCACAGTTGTGAGATACGAGTGACGTCGCGAAGCAAAATTACGCCTAAAAATTTCGGCATCTAGAAGAAGACGGTGTGTATAATTTACTATGCGACAGACATAAGCGGCTTGGCTGTGTAGGGGTTTAAAATATGAAATATGACATAAAGCAATATTTCTACTTATTCATTTAATAATTTATTTATTTATTTATTTAATTACACTACTGCGTACAAGAATTCCACAGAGGAGCAGCAAAATACAGGCGATATATACTAACTAACGGAATGAAAGAAGGTTGAAACTATTTGTTGCTCAGTTTTAGTACATATGCGCCCTACTCTGCGACAGCGGTAACCTGTATCTGGGATAATGTGTTTAAAAAAAGCGTTCAACGATTTAAAGTACTGGTACTTTATGCTTTCAAATCTAATGTCAAATGCGGCAAACGATAGAAATCTGTGAAGTATTGGCATGCAATGAAACTCGTTATAACTGTTTGGCACGTTTTCTTTAGAACCAAACCCAGGCCACACAAGTATGAACCACATTGGAATGCAGAAACAGCAATCGGGAAAATCAAACACGGACAGAAGCGAAGAGCTCCCAGGAGAAGGCTTATCACGAGGAATTGTTGTGTATCTATATGCGTTCAGAAAACACAACTTTTCCGGGGCGGATGTAAAACATTCAAAGTAATGGAGACGGGAAAGTGGATGGATTCACTGACATCTCAACCGTAGCCTGGTTTTCTTCTCATGAAAGTCGCACCCGGGTAGAGGATTGATTACTTTAATTTTTACACACCATTATTTCGATATATCTAAATGAACAATAGAACGTCTATTGATCGGTGACTATATTTACACCATATTAACACCTATAGTAACACCATGATGACAAATTTCAAAGCCAATATATTAAAACCTTGGGGGCGCTGCATGAATTGCTAAATGAAATTTACTTATTACATAATTAGTCCAGGTAAAGGTGGATGAACAACAGCTTGCCATCGGTACTTCTGAGGTGAATAAAAAGTAGGTGGGAAAATACTTCTCAAGGACAGTTGAGGGCAGCATTAACTGACCACGGGCCACAGTACAGTTGCAAAACCGCTTGCGTAACGCAGCGTCAGAGAACTAACTTCTTGAGTGCATGCGACTGACCAATTAACTGTCGTACGCTACCTGAAGCCGGCAAATTAGTACGCAGACCAGTACTTGCCAAAACATGCTACTTTAGTGCTGGCGTAAATTATATTGTAATGCCGTATTCAGGAATGAATCTAAAATAGAAAAACATTGATGGAAATGTCAAAAGTTGAAGTGACAAAAGATTGATGTACAAATACGGTCACTGCTGCCGACTCTTCGACAGGAGCGCACAAGCAACCATACAACCAACAACTACGACGTAAGCATAATCAAGATCGCTTTTTTTGCTTATTTCTCTTGTGTGTGGGTACGCGTGGTGCTCAAGAAGTGTATTTTGCGAGCGCACGTGTGTGTGTGTGTGTGTGCGTGTGTGTGTGTGTTGTGCGTGTGTGTGTGTGTGTGCTATCATTTGTATTAGAATTTAGTGGTTCTTATACCGCTACGAAATTCATAGTCTGTTTTCATTCATAACCACCATAACCACTTCTGTCACTGGTGTTACTCTTTAAAGGCTACCACTGCATAGGTTGGTATAGCAAGAAGTAATGCACCGACATCGTTTTTTTTTCTTGGAGGGCGGAGCTTGAAGATAAACGATAAAGGTAAAGTCGCATAAGCAAGGTAACGTCGTCTGAGAACTCCAAGACACTTCCTCTTCTCGCGCAAGTGCATGTGACGACGTGGCAGTTCCTTATTAAGCGTCTCTGTGTCCTTTTCATCGAACGTCTCGGGAGGAGCATTGACAAAGGTAGCATCCAACGTTTTATTTTCGGTGAGCGCATCCTCCATCTCACGCGACGAGCAGCCTTTCTCCCCATAAGGGGCACTGCCTCTTCTATGCAATCTTCATTCTGCCTCACTTTTTATAGGATATTATTAGAGTGCTGTATAGAAACATTCTCAAGAGACGACTTTCAAAGAGCCGGAATGCTGTTGCCTTCTTTTACTAGATTATGTCTCGCGGGAGTGCATGCTTTTTTGTTATAAAAGCGGTGGTGACGTGCTGCGTTGATGTCCTCACGGCTTTTACTGCAGCGCTCTTTGATGTTAAAAATAGTAACATTGCGAGAAACACATGGTTCATATAGTGCTTATCCTGTCTTTCTTCTGAGGTTCAAGAGCTTTGTAATGTCGTCGGACATTCAACTCTCGGGATCACCAGTGGCGTTGATATAAACCTCGTTTATCCTGCATTAACGTTACCCGTAGTCTCGAAAACTATACAACTTTTCGTTGGCGACAACTTCACAGAAATCGAATGAATCGACGTCACTCTCGTTGTACCTACGATGCCGCACTTCTGGACAAGGCTCTTCAGGTCAGATCACTTCACCGACTTGGAAAAGACACTTCGGCTTTTTATAGGCGTGAATAGTCGTCAAAACAGACGAAACTCTCCCGAACTGCGTCACGTCGACTAAGCCACCGGTACAGCAGACATGCGAGTTTAACGAAGGAAATAAAGAAACAAGTAACATCACCCATTCCTACATTGACAAAGTTTGCAACGTTTGTACGGCCATTCGTCCGGCTTTATAATAAAAGCACACCGTTTTTGCACCCCCCCCTACTAGTTTGCGTATGCTATAACGTCTCCAGGCAATATTTAGGGATATACAAGCGTCATGCAGGTTGCGCAAGACAGACGACCCGCAATCGCTGAGTGTGAACAACGTTATACACTTCAGTAGGCACCAATATAAAGTACCGCTTCGGTTCACTCTACGAGAGATTTCGACTTTCGAACGGGAACTGCCTGGCTTTGATTAGCAAACATCAGTTCGTGCACCACTTTTCAGCGCTTGAGGTCAATACACTGGATGGGCATTCTACACAGCCCTTCTTATGTGTACTTCTATAAATACCAGATTATTTTTACTCTCGCACCCACGTTTATAGCAAGCGTGCATAATATTCATCCCAGTTGCCTTCAGTCGGCGAGGCCAGCGTGTAGGGACTGCGTGATAATTAGGTCACAGCCGATGACGAGCGGACACTGGCGGCCATCATGCATGTGCTAAGAATAGGCTGGATGCTAGCGCTGTCGTCCGTTTAACGTAATCAGCAGCACCACCCATGCCCCCCGCAACGATGTCTGCTACCTAGAAGTGACTGTAGTTTTGTTCTATACTGACCGTTGTGTTTGAATGAAGATAACGTTCACAATTCTAACTACTACGAAATAACTCTTCGTATACTTTGGAGCCACTTGTTTTGCTGAAATCATCCTCCGCATTCGGTATTTGTTCTGTACTCTGAGCAAGATCAACTAAAACAGATGAACCGATACTAAGCCATTGATTTATTAGCAAGCTGTTGAACGAAACATTAACAATGGCAAGAATACATACATACATACATACATACATACATACATACATACATACATACATACATACATACATACATACATACGTACGTACGTACGTACATACATACATACATACATACATACATACATACATACATACATACATACATACATACATACATACATACATACATACATACATACATACATACATACATACATACATACATACATACATACATACATACATACATACATGCCTTTCAGGTAAATTGGATCGCTCTGCTTAACGATATATGCGTGGGTACCAAGCAAAATAACACCTGTTGGCACCAAAAACAAAGAATTCTAATCAAGTTAGTGAAAAGTGGCCCAGTGCCTCACCATCGATGAATCTCAATTCCACTGAGAATATTAATCGCTTTAGATGATGGCTGGGCGTACGCGGCTGCTGAGCATCTACGCATGCAAGGCGGCTGAAATTGTGAGAGCAATTGTTTGACAGCAGAAAAGAAAAAATCAGCAAAAGGCTACGTAGCAAGTCCTATTATTACGTGGAGGTCAAGACACATAAACTTCAGTTTCCGTGAATGGCTGGTTTCCTAATATTTTTAATTCACGTCAAGCGCACACATGTTTTATGGTTGTTACTTTCTCTTTTGTAGGAGCAAATGGTGCGCTTTCGAGTAGTTCTTTGTCATTTAATTCTGCCCAGATGCAAACGTACCATATACAATAAAACGGCGCTACCCGTATTAAAGTGATGCGAACGAAAGTTAGCCGTCCTTCATGAAACGATGTTCCAATCGTCCAGCTATTATGAGGTTCAAATACAGGGCCCCGGAAGCACGTTTTATGAAAGTAAAAAGACGAAGGTATTGCCGTGACATATGGAGACATACCGCTGTTTAGATATCTGATATCAATGAAGAGTGACAAACAAATTTTAAATATTTGTGGAGAAATTCTCTATTGCAAAAAAATTGATTTGGTGCTCTCAGCACCTGATATTTCTCGAGTTTGATGTTAATCTTGTTAATCTTCGACAGTGACGAAAGAAAGTGTTTGTTGACGTGATAGCACACGGAGACAGTGTACTATTCCGCCACTTTTTCTATGAATGAATTGAACGTATCTTTCAGAATCCATCACAGTCGACGTGCTGGTGAACTGTCCCAACAACTCTACAAGCAGTTAACTGCAGAAACGTGAATGAATAAATATCCTTGCGTGATTTCAGCTTGCTGTTTTCCCATCTCTTCAGCTTGAGTAAATCGGAGGCGCTCACGCATAGTAAAATATTGTTGCGACTGGTGCCTGGGCTTCCGAAGGAGTGGCGTTTTTTTGATCCTTAAATAAGTCGCCGAACGGCTGGCTACCCATGTCCGCCATGTATTGTCCTTCCTAGCCGGAACGTGAGGAGTCGCTTTGTCCAACGTCATAAGCGGTTTCACGAGACGACGATAAGTGTTCACGCGGCAGCAACATATTCCTTGGAAAAAACAGTGGCGGCAGCCGCAAATCGCCCCGCTGATTCAGCGAGCAGTTTGGAGGACCTTTTGGAGCATTGTTGTGGCGGCCCTTTTGATGTATGCTGTCGTGAGATGGGGACGCCTCGCCCAGCGGCACACACACGACAAGGAAGAGCCACATGGGTGCCACATTGCAGTGCAGTGACCACGCATCAATAGTGGACGTTTACTTGGCCTTGTATGCGCCTCACCCTCGTAGGTGGTGTGTGACACGTGATTGGACAGTGCCATTTGCACGCGTTCCCCGATCTAGAGATCTGGGGAGGGCGTACCCTTTGTAATAAGCCACCCGGCTCATTCGAGTGAACTCGACATGTGCAGGAGCTTGCCATATACATGATGTAAATGAACCCTCTGTTAAGTTCACCTTCCTCCTGCCTCGACCTCTTCATCCCGGATCTCCAGTGCCTGCAAAGGCTGGTGGCAACATTCGACGAACATAGAGAGCTTTAGTTTAGCGCACGCAAAGTGGTACGTGCGCAATGGCTAGCGCACTACATGCGCTACAGCTGTGGCTGCTTTCTACAGCATTAGTTTAGCGTACGCGACAACGGACAAACGGACTGCGCCTAAATGTCAACACCTTTGTCTTGGAGTGCTACTTGGCGCTACCTAGTGACTAGGCAATAAATTACAATAGCCAACTATAGTTCACACGAGTAAAGACATGAGACATGAAACTTCGGACATTCCGGGCGTTGAAAGACATTCACGTGAGCTTTTGTATTTTCACAGCGATAACTGTACATTGCACGGGGTCCGCGAACGGATTTAAGCTCCTCACGTAAGCAAGGAGCTCCAAATCGAGCGCAATCATAAAATGCACGCGGGATTTACTCGCAACCGCACTGCTGCTTGTGCTGCTATTGGTTGCGGCCATCTCGGTTTTCGTGCTCTCACCCGAGGGAGATCTCGCGAGAACCACTGCTAAGGTACCCAACGGCCTCATCGTGCGCAACGTAAGAGCCGAGATCCAGTGTACGCATCTCTCGCGTGCGCAAACACACGCATCTCTCTTACGCACAGCGCATGCGCAGCCGCGCTCCCACTAGGGTGATGCGTGCGCTAAGCTGTTGCCCACGCTAAACTGAAACACCCTAATATCGATAAACGACAATTCAGGCCTCTGTGTTCAGCGCGTGTTTCTGGAGCTTAGTTGCGCTATGCTTTGTGTTTTTTTTGTTTTTTTCGTCCTACACGTCACATTGCTTTCATTTGCTGTTATTTTCCCGTCTACTGCAACAGTTTCTCCACTTCCTGTTATAACCGATGCCGATCATTTTGACGATGGCTCTTTATGAAGAGAGAGAGAGAGGACTTATCAGAAGGCAGAGAGGCTGGCCTGAACTAGTTCTCTATAGCCGGCTACTAAAGCAATATCGCAGTCCACGTTGTTAGAAAGTGTTATCAGCGAATTCTGTCCTGTTTGTTATTTCTTACGCCTAAATGGCTTTGGTGCTTGACTAACGATGGGCGGCGACCACATAGAGACATCCTAATGCTTCCGAGTGTAAACATCGCTATTTTAAACCTCTTATCATAAAAAGTTGAGTTTACGGCCGTTGCAAAGAAATGAGCGATGGTATAGAGAATGCATTTTTTTATCGCGATGCGACCGGAAGCAGCGGTACTCTATCAGAGCGCTTTATTAGCCATTATCGAAGGCGTCATTTCCTTCCGTGCACTTGAAAATAGGTTTTCAGCTCTTCAGATGCGAAGATGATCGTCCCTTCTAATCCGCTATACTCTAGTCAGCCTCCAATGTGAGTTTCCTCCGCAACTGTAGATAAATCAGTCAACAGATGCCATATACACTTATCTTCTCTTTTCTACGAAAGGCCGCAACATGCGCAGACGCGCGTTTTATGAAGCTACAAAAGTGACACTGCTGATAAGCCTCGGAAGCAGGCGTTGCCAGATTTGAGATCCGCTATGTCATTATTTATTTAAAAAGTCCTTACAGGCCTCGTTAGAGGTCGCAGCACCAATACATTATCGCAAAAGTATTACTGCACTGTCGTATAGTGAACGACTCGTATGGTGTGGAGCGGAGAAGTTGTGACCTCAGAATATGATCGATAACCTAGGAAGACTAACATCTGCGTTACAACGAAAACCATAATCGAAATAACTATACAGTGCCATCGTTTTGAAAACTAAATATACTAAGAATAGATCATCCAACTTCAGCTCACTTTACATACACAAAGGCATATTTTACATGGCCCCCATATTATATCATCATCATGATCGTCATCATCATCGTCATCATCATCGTCATCATCATGGTCATCATCTTCGTAATCATCATTATCATGATCATCTCACCGTTCTCCCTACAACTTTGGCACAATCGACTCAGAACGCCTATGTTTCGAACTATCCATGCTACTCAAATGCTCGCCTACCTAATGACACGTTTCCTAAATATAAACCGAGAAGTCGCGAATATGATTCAGGACAATTATTCGAAATACTGCCTCCGGAAAAAGTTAAAGATCACTTGTTCTTTAGCTCAGTGTTTGTTTGCTTTTCGCTCCGTTTTGTTTTATACTGCTTTGTAGCATTTATCATGAGAGCTCGTGCAAACATTTCCATGACACGTACCATTGTTCATGTGTGCTGAACGAATCTTTTTCACTTATTGCGTTGTGATTGCTCGTATGCTGTATTCTGACTTTATATTCTTGTTACCTTTCTTTGCACAAGTTCCGTGGTTTTTGCCGCCCTGAGCAATGTATGGTTAAGACAACAGTAAGTAGAAAGCATTCTTCCGTTTCTTATCAGTTCCCTGAGACCTCGTTATCTTTCACTGAATAATTTTTTCTATCGTTTTATCTTTTTTGCGATAAGCTATTGCTAACTTGCTTGAATATAGCGAGTTACACTTTGGCTCTGTAAGCAATGTAACTTCAAATTGGGTGTAGATAGTAGGGCCCTAAACTGTGTTTGGGTGGATTCGAGAGCCTCCATGTTCATTCGTTAAAATATTTTCCTTCACATTGTATGAAACTTATTCATGTAAATCAGTTATGAACTTTCTCATTGTTCGCTATCTTTTTGGGCACAACACCATAGAAGTGCTAGTTAGCCCTTGAAAAAAACAAGTAGTGATAGTTCATAATATTTCGATTTATTGTAACCATATTCAGGAACATCACGTACTATCTAATTGTTGGGCTTCAGACTTTGACTGAAGAAACAGCGCTGGAACAAGGCGGAGACGAGAACACACAAATTGCAAAAGAAAGGTTTTGCGCTGCATAGTAGTCGCTGTATACTTCAACCATTGTTTTTCTTTAATCGAAAGCATCACCGTACGACATGGGCGTACCAAAAAATTTGATACTTTGGGGAAGGGGGATGGTTATTTCTCGCTGTCTAGGCTATGGCGAAAACATTTCAGGAGGAGGGGGAGAGAGGTCAGGAGGAGCACGGGCCTAGTGTGCCGTTCCCTGGCTACGTCCCTGTCATACGCCATACATGACTGTGGACATCAATACGATTGATACTGAAAATATCATGTACATGCGTATTTCTGAATTAAAGATTAGATGCTTAATGGCATACCTTCGAAAATAAGAAAAAATATCAATGACTCCACCCTGTCAAGACTTCATGGCATCATAGATCTCCAAAATTTCTGATGTCATCATGAATGTGTCTCAAGGTTACTGTAACATCACGTAAATTACGTCACACGAGGACGTCATCGCGTGACGCCATTGTTTTTTTACAAGTAGGTGAAGAAGCACCGAAGAACACCGCAAGAAGCCGAAAACTTTCAATGCTTTTGGTTCCATTAGTCGCGCAAACCATAACGACGCACAAAACGTACTGACAGGTACAGACAAGCGCGAACAAGGAAGTGTCCATCTCGCTCGATGCGGAGTTGAAGTAAAGAGTAGGATCGGGCTTGTTGGTAATTCATTATTAAACTTCTCAGCGCGAAAACTTCCGACAACTAACACAAGAGACGAGGACGAGTGCATACTTTCAAGTAATTTATTACTACTATGACGCGCATATATATGTTGAAAAACATGATAAGATCACTTGCTTAAGAAGAAACACAAAAACACAAAAAAACACCAAACCCAAAAATCAAAAGAGACTGCAAGAAACCACGTGCTCACCCCGAACCCTCACGTGCCAAATTTGAAAACGCCAATTCTTTTCCAGATAACGCCATTGATGGTTTCCTGATCCAGCTGCCTTGAGCGTTTGCTGCAGCTTCGATTACAAGTCTTGTGTTTTCGCTAGGGAGGACGCGAAAAACCTTGTCTTTTCGAACAATGGGCCATTGTTCGAAAAGTCAAACACCGCTTTTATTTCTGCCTTTGCGTTGGCACCAAAGTAAGCCACCTTTTTGCTGGTCACCACTTACTCTTCCCGATTTCTAATGGTTGGTTGCGCAGCATATTCTACCTCCTCGAAGCCATGGTCTTCATCAAAAACGCCCCCAATACTGCTTACTCTGGCACAATATGGCTGACTGTTGTTGTCGTGGACACTTTTCACATTACCTTGGGTGGTTTACACATGGTAGGAATTTTCGCGCTCACGTCCAACCAGTGAGAAGGGGCCCAGCCATTTAGGTGCCGTCTTAGAAGACCGATCATTGTCGAAAGCCAGAACTTTGTCGCCAGCGCTAAAAACTTCTGGCTTGGTGCTACGATTATATGCACTGGCGCAGTCCTCCTGATGGGTTGCACTAGTTAGCTCAGTAATATTAGCGACAGTGTCGAGCTGCTACCTAAGTTGCTCTAAATTCTCAGTAGGGTTTCCTCTCAAGGTTGCAGGCATCGGCATTCCACCCGTCCATGTCATCTGCCATATTAAATATTGTCCCGTAGGGTTCCTTCCATACGATAGAACAAAATGAAGCTACTCCGTTTACCTCACGGGGAACTTCCGATAAGCCCATAAACTTGTTGTTGTAATTTGTCCCGATTCTTCGAGTGTCCCTAGGTGAAATGATACATGTTTTTCAGTACTCAGTTTCACCTTTCTAAAACCCCGTTACTCTCTTGTTGTTCTGGTGTTGAGAATCTTGACGTCTAACCTAATTTCCTCAGCATTAATTGCGTAAGCTGTGATTTCGAATTTGTGCGTTGTTCGGAACAGATCCTCTCCGGAATGCATGTGGGACTGAATATCTCAATCAGTACATAACAAGCAGCCTTAGCTGTGTGAGAGCACAATGGGACTACATCTGGCCACCTTGTTCAAAGGTTCACTAAAAACGACAAGTATTTATGGCCTCTCGCTAATGGTGTGTCCAGGGGCCTAAGTACGTCTGTGCTGGTGACTTCGAAAGGGTGCTCTGGTTTAGTGAATGGAGTGATGAGCCCCTTTATCTGTACGTTGTTTGTCTGGACGGATGGATGGACGTGGCCAGCGGATAGTTCATGGTTTGCCGATAAAACCCTTCGAAGCTTCGGCCCACTCATCATCATTCACTCCGTGGATATGCTGTGATTTTTTTTGCTGTTCGAGCGTAAGTGGAGAACGGAGAATTAGAACCAGGTGACGCCGAGCTAATTTTGAAACGGATGGGTGCTATAAGTAAGCCGGACAATAGGGGCAATATCCTCATTTAGTGTGTTGTTAGCAGATGGAAAAATTACACCTTTTATTGGAAATTAGCTAAATAGGACGGGCGGGTAGAAACTACGTGTTCAAGAAATAATCGTAGAAATCATGGTCATGATGCATTATTTTACTTCACCAAGATTTCTTTGAAATGACAGTGTTAGATGTGAAAGACGCGTTTCTTAAGGTCCCGAGGTAAATGGGAAAAAGGTAGCCTTTGAGCAGTGTGTAGTTTGCCTAGCCTCCGATGTCGCAGACAAGAAGGTCGTGGGTTCAACTGTCGTTGTCCGAGATTTTTCTTCCTTTGCTTCCTGATAGTTCGTAATTTTGGACGTCATTTTTGTCTCGGAGATACGTCACTGAAGTCTTCATGGACCCCAGCATAAGACACCCTTGTGTGGAAAGAAGGAACACCCTTCACGATGTTATAGTCCACACCACGCCATCGGCTCGGAGGTTCTTCAGAGCCTGTGCGGATATGTTGGGCGAGTAGAGCGAAAGCGCGGCCGTAAAAAACACTTTCATAGTTGGGCAGTAGACGTAGCGCCAAAAACCGTCAACACGCGTTGCGCGAGCAAGGAAAGCCTACGACGACGACCAATGTTCTCGGTGTTTTGCTGCAACTGTAGCAACCCTCCCCACCCCCACACTAAAAAAATGGCAGCATATCGACGGAGTGAATTATGGAGAGTGGGGCGAAGCATTCGTCCGTCCATTCGTTCTTGCTTCCGTCCGTCCATGCGTCCCTCTGTGTGGCCACCCGTGCGTCAATCCGCCCATCCGTGCGTGCGTCTCTTCGTGCGTCTGCACGTCCATCTGTGTGTCCGTCCCTGCGTACGTCAATGCATCTGCTCCTGCATACGTCCATGCGTCCATCCATTCATGCAGCCATCCGTGCGTCTGTCCATGCATCTGTCTGTTTGTCCGTTCGTCCACCCATCCAACACTCCAAGTACCACCATCTCGCATCTTTTCATCATATAATCGTGATATAGAAGCACCGCCATCCAGCGGACATTCCAAGGACTGAACGAGAGGAGGCACACGCACACGTTCTTACGGCATGCGCTTCGTGTCTACTTCCCACCTTTAACCACCTCGAGTTCATGGTATGTACTAGTTCACTGTACTCATTACACTGTGGCCCAACGCTCGCAAAACCTTTCTAGAACCAAGGAGGTTACGCCCAGCGAGTATAACGTAGCAATCCTTTCTTGTCTTCTGTGCGTTCTTGAACAACAAAAAATTCGCAGTGTGCGCGTTAAATAAAAGCAGACTTTTCCCTTCTGTCATTCCACCTTACCAGCCATTGGCATGTACATTGAGCACTCTATCTTTTATTTTTCAACAACGCACAGAAGAAATCTCTCACCGGCACCACCTTGGAGGCCAAATGTTATACTTGTTACACACTACTACAACGGCTATGAGGGACGAACAGGTGCCGCTATAAAGAGCTTCGTCCCTAAAAAACACAAAATACGTACGGTAATCGTCGTGACTTGGTCTAAGCGATGTTTGTTGGTTTAAGCGTGTTTTTTTCTTTAGAGGGTAAGTGGCGCCAGTGGCAGCGCGTCCAAAAAAAGTGCGCAGCTCGGCAATCGCCCTTCGAAGTAAAACCATTTCCCCAACCAACGGCATAGTTCACGCGAACTTTGGGCTTATAAAGAACAGAAACAAAAGTCTCTGGTGAATTAAGAAACAGAAAGAAGACAAAGAAAAAACACAAACAAGAACGAATTGATTAATGTCCGCTATTCATGTCGCCAGAACAAAAAATACAATCAAAGAGCGTGGTTCCCTGCGGATTAACACTCGTACGGTTTTCGCTCGAATTCCACCGAACTGCCATAAAAATTCACTGTGGGAGCAGTTTGGTGACTGCACAATGGTGTTTCCGCTTAGGTCTCAGCCAGCCAGCTCCTCCATGTCGCGCCAGAAGCAAAGCGTAAAGCATAGCAACGACCATGCACCAAGGTGTCATTGGCCCAGATTCTCCAAGTTACACGCAGGATTGATCGCGTACATTGGGTCAAATGTGGAAAACTTGTGGCATTTCCCACAGCGTTTGCTTTTTGTTACTTTATGCCCAGTAAGTGTGTCGCGTTGAGCGAATTCATAGCAGATTCCAATAGAATCGCCATGAATGATTTCTCTCCTGTACTCTTCATTGCCGTTAATAGAGCCGAAGTTGTATAGAACCACGAGGGAAAAGTACGATCAGACAGAAGGTACACTTCATAGTTATTGGTGATTATTATGCAAAAATAGCACAGATTAAAAACACTAGGGTATACGTAGATGCAAGGCACGTGTGCCTGTGCATCATCGCTTGTGTCGCGTATTTCTTAGTCCTTGTCTTTTTTAGTGTTGTAGTTCTCACGTAATGGATTACCACCAACTAACCGAAGTAACTGTCCTGATGGAGATTAGTAGTGCTACATTTATTCTCACATTTTCAAAATTGAAGCAATGAAGTAAAAAAAGACCGTTTCATGTCTCAACATAACTATACAATCACCTATGCCTTTAAAGGAGCACTGATATGGTTTTTAGACCCCTCCCCCCTCAAAAAAAGATAGATTTTTCTGTTATATTTTCTATTAACGCTCTCCTCTCATTGCTCTACTCACAACACGTAAACAAAAAAATTACATTGACTTTGAGTTCTTCACCGATAGTCTGCAAGCAAACAACACTGACTAATAGGAATCGATGGAAGCGGTGGTACAATTTATCATTTTTCTTTATCGGGGAACTCCCCATGACGTCAGACTTGTGTTGACATGTCACTTTGAAGAGCTCCACCACGTTGATATCGAAGCTGAAACTATCTTTTAGGTTTGAAGCTCTATTGGGTGTGGGTCGTTTTCTCGTAAAATTAGTATGTAGTAATAGTAGCCACTTCTAGTTAGCTTTAAGAATTGCTCACTACATAGTGTTTTGTGTATGTCTTGGGTAGTATCTTTAGGTGGCGTTAGTGTTTTTCCTCTCTACGTCACAGACAGACAGACAGACAGACAGACAGACAGACAGACAGACAGACAGACAGGCGAGTAGACACAGACAGACAGACAGACAGACGGGCAGGCGGGCAGACACAGACAGACAGACAGATGGGCAGGAGGGCAGACAGACATACAGACAGACAGACAGACAGGCGGGCAGACAGACAGACAGACAGACAGACAAACAGACAGACAGACAGACAGACAGACAGACGGGAAGGTGGGCAGGTGGGCAGGTGGGCAGGCAAGGAAAGAGACGCACGGAGGAACGAACGCTTCGCCCCCCTCATCATCATTCACTGCCTGGAGATTGTGTTATTTTTTTCTCTTATCGTTGTTAAAAGTTAATAAACGCATTCCCCAACAATATCACACGGTTTTCAGCGTTCTAAACACTAACGTTTTTTTTTTGTAGTAAAAAGTAAACAACACATAAATCTCGTGTAGTACTCTTTGAAATGGTGTTGACATAAGTTCTAGATCACACGCTGGGAGTAATGTTTTGGCGATAGCCTCGTCTTATAATTTGAGGGCGTTTCTACACCATAAAACTGCACGTCAGTGTTCCTTATTGTTGGAGGGACAAAGGGCGAATAAGCTCGAAGAACAAACGACTCAACGACTTTGAAAACTTGACGATCAAAATTACGATGTGCGGCGCAGAAGTCAACGTCGTGAAAGCCAAAACTTTCTCGGACTTCTTTTCTTTTCTCACCAAGCCCCCAAACTTCTTCAGCTGATAAAGTTTAAAGCCTTGGGGACACCTCTTGCTCCTTGTAGCGAGTTTTCTTCCCCTTATTTATCTATCAACATCATTACCCACGCCTGTCGCCAATAAAAACCTGGTGCTCTTTCAGTGAGCCAGCAATGTTTACGCTACCTTATCACCACCTTTCGAGTGGTAAACGTAGCACCTTCTTCGACTCTGGCACTTTTGATTCTTGGTCATCTCAGTGCCACACTTCTTCCGAGTATAAGAACTCTGTGTGGGTTCACTCAGGTTTTTGTCTGAAACGTCTAAATATTTTTATACCTATTCTGTGCCAACTTTTTACGGGCCATGTGAACCCTCCGACCATTAAACTTCTCGTAACTTCTCGACGTCAAGAAGGTGAACAGCAGTTAATTGCGAAATATGAGCTGCTAAACAGTGAACCTGTAGTTCGCGGTCTACAGGACGCACTCGCCACAAAAAAAATGCTCCAATCTACGGAGGACTCTCTCGGGGACTAAGCATTTTTTGGAACGCGGTAGTGTTAAAGAGCTCGTTTTCGAAGAATTGCGGATTTGGAATTGCTGCACAAAATCGTTGAGCATTTAAACACGTGATTATCATGTCTGTAACGATACGATCTCCGCGACAGTCACAATGACTTTGTGGTTCAAAGACGGCCACCCCATATAAGAGGCACCCACATTACTGCTCGTATTCCTTTAGGACTACGTAGTGGTTGCATAGCGAGTTCAAAAATATGTGACGCGCATAGTTGCTAGTGATACTTGCTAGTGCAACTATATTTGAAAGTTGCTCTGACCCAAGCCGTTTCGTATATTTCGAATATAGGTTGTTATATTTCATAATTATTCTTATCAATTAATATAATACAATAAAAAATGGCAGCATATCCACGGAGTGAATGATGGGGAGTGGGGCGAAGCATTCGTCCATCCATTTGTTCTTGCTTTCCTCCGTTCCTGCATACGTCTGTGTAACCGTTTATGCGTCCATTCACCCATCCGTGCGTGCGTCTGTTCGTGCGTCCGTCCCTGCGTTCGTCCATGCACCCGAGCCTGCGTTCGTTCATGCGTCCATCCATGTGTCACAGAACGAGCGCTAAAAATGGGCGCGCCGCCAAATTCTTGCGATAACGCGCCCAGAGAGACGCGGCGAGGTCAACGAAAAAAAAAGACAAAAGAGAAAACAAGCATCCAAGGCTCCCCAGGCGCGCGACGCCTCTCCTCTCGGAAGCGTGGCTTCGCCGACGAACCTCCTCACCCCACAGCGGCGGCCGGGCAAGCGCCAGAAATTTCCAGAAGGAAAGGGGCGTGTATGCCAAGTTGAGTCATCTGTTGGGGACGGCCCCCGTACAGTCTCGCGCCTCTCCCCAGCCTCCGCTGCGCATCGCGCCGACGAAATGAGGAGAACTTTCTGGAATGTCGCGCGGAAGGTATTTAACCGAGCAGCGGAGACGAGAGATCAGGAGAAGACGGAAGTTGCGCCAGAGTGCGAAGGGATCCCGTCGTGTAGTCGGCGAAGGTTTGTCCGTAGGGACGAAGCAGGAAATGAAGAGGATTTCCACCTGAGGGGTGAAGGCCCGAGCTACAGGCAAGAGAGTGTGTTTACCGCTATCGAGCGAAGACGCGTGGCGACAGCTGCGTGTGTGAAGCCGACGTGCTCGGGCGAAGAAGTTTGAAGCTTGGAGAGTGGCCAATTGAAGGCGCGAGGTTTCCTGGAAGAGAAACTTCGAGGGCACGGAACGACAACAACGCTGGACTTTGAGTGAGTGATTCTCGGAAGAGTATCATCCAGACTTTGGTTCCAAGAACTTTAGACTGGATAGGTTTCTATCTGTTTAGGGTTTAAGTGTCTTGGTTGTTCAATGCATGCGACTGCATTGTAGAGCGTATCGTTCGTTGTCTGTGTCTGTTGTTTGGAGTGTGGCTGATTGTGCTGTGTAGTACGTTGTTTGATTGGTTTGATTGGTGACATGTTGTACTCGGCTATTGTGGAGTGTGCATTCTTGGGTATTGTTTTCGATCTGCCATTTTTTGGGAATATGGTATTTGTCTTGTTTATCAACTCTCGACTCTGACTTGTTCTTTGGGCCACAGCCGGCGTCCGCTGACGCGCCAAAAAGGACCACTTCTAAATTGTCCACGCTTTCGTGGTGCGGTTCGGAGGGCCAATACTTCGGCCCTTGGAATTGGCCCGGCGATCGCCTTCCCGAATTAACGGGACCTGTGTGTGACACCATGCATCTGTCTGTGTGTCCGTTCGTCCATCTATTCAGCACTCCAAGTACCACCATCTCGCATCTTTTCATCATATATTCTCCATATAGAAGCACCACCATCCAGCGGACATTTCAAGGACTAAACGGGAAGTAGCACATGCACACTTTCTTACGGCTTGCGCTTCGGGTTTACTTCCCACCTTTAACCACCTCGAGTTCATGGTATACTCTAGTTCACTGTATTCATGGCTATGCGGCTCAACGCTCGCTAAACCTTTCTAAAACCAAAGAGGTTACACCCAGCGAGTATGACGTAGCAACCCTTTCTTGTCAGATGGTGCTCAATGTACATGCCAATAGCTGCTAATGGGGATCGCAGCGTGCGCGTTACCTAAAGGCCGAATGCTCCTGTCTCTCATTCCCCCTTAGCAATCATTAACATGTGCATTGAGCACTATCTTCTATTGTTTAACAACGCACAGAAGAAACCTCTCACCGGAACCACCTTGGAGGTCAAAATCGTAAGGACCGCTATTTCGGGTATGTGCCACTGGTGGTTACGTAATACGAGGGACGCACAAGCCACGCCATAAGGAGCGTTTTAGCGTCTCACGTCATCGTTAGCGTCTCACGGCGTCTCTGGGCTGGCGGACGCCGGTCATGGCAAGCCAGCCCCCGAAGAAGGCGCTAGCCTTCGACGTAGTCGTCCCCGAGGGGACTAGTCCCGAAGACGTCGTTGACCCTACGTCTTCAATAGTAGGAATCGAAGAAGTATACTGCGTTCAGCACTTTGGAGGCCGGAACTACCAAATTACCGTCAAAAGTGAGGCCGCACTGGCCCAAATCGTAGACGCGTCACACCTCATCAACCGAGGAGAGCGCGTCGCCATCGTACCCCTGGGACCCCAAGTGACCCAAGTGACCGTCTTGTTCCTGCCGTGCCGCGTACCCAGTGAAGTCCTCGCACAAGCACTCTCTCCCTACGGGAAGGTACTGCACATCACCACAGGACTCATGGGATCGCGCCCAACCGTGACCACTGGGACGCGATACGTCCGCATGGAAATGAAGGCTTCGTCACCGGTGCCCAACTACCTCAAGGTCGCGGGCCATCGAGTAACCTGTGACTATAAAGGCATCCAGCGAGTGTGCCGTCGATGTGGAGACAGTGGGCACTTCCGCATGAACTGCACAGCTCCGTTTTGTGGAAGGTGCGGCGTTTATGGCCACGACGGGAAAGGCTGCTCGCTGCCCTGTCGCCGTTGTGGGGACCCGCATGCCACCGTGGCCTGCACCATCAGGCCATCGTATTCCGAGGCGGCATCCAAGGATTTCCCTCCACTTCAACCAGGAACGCCATCTAAGAACAAGTGCGACGATTCGTCAACGCGAGCCGTGGTAACCGACCACGACCAAGGTGTGCCAATCGCGACGCTGCACCAGACGCCCACTGCGTCCCCAACGATTCCGGGCCTGGTACTCCCTCCAGGTACTGAAAACTTAAGTTCCCCGCGTCCCGTGGCCATTTCTGAGGAATCGCAGGCCAAGCCCTCGTCAGACGAAGCGCCTCGTGAGGACGGCGTCTCGGATGGGAATATTGCATCTGAGGCTCCTCGCAACTGCTGCTCTGTCGACAACAAGTTCAGGTGTCATCGAGGAGTCTACATCTCAAGACGACGACGCCTGCATCTACGAGGACTCCAGCAGCACCGCGAGTGAGGCGCCCCTACAAATTGACGAAGACACCAGCCCCAGTGACATAAGCCAGGACAGTGGAGACGTCTTTGTACCATCCTCGCTCAAAAACCTGGACACCAAACGCCACCGGATGACTACTCGTGACTTAGAAGCCCCCACCAGAGACAGAAGTCCCCTGTGGACTTCGACGCGATCCCGGAAGCCCCGAGCCTCCGGTGGATCGCCTGGCCGGAAAAAATGACTCAGCCACTTGCGGGGCATTGGCTCCCGAACCTGATAAAGGTACCCCTGCATTTGCGTGATCCTACACAATGTTTTCATTTTCCCCATGGCTCTTACTCTAAATGTTATTACTTTTAACGTTCAAGGTTTCCGAAATCCACAAAGACAGGCTGAGAATTGGCTTTTGCACGTTCAGTGCACTGTGATTTGCTGGTCTTGCAAGAAACAAATTTTTTCAAGCTTTCTGATGTACTCGCTTTCAAGCGCGCGTTCAATTTTGATTGTTTCTTTTCATACGCCAGCACGCATTCGACTGGCGTCGGAGTCGTTATTTTTAACCGAGGTCTTTTACGTGACCCTCATGTTGCCTTCGATGCCTTCGGACGCGTGCTGGCGTTCGACTGCACCTTTTTTTGTTAAGAATAAATTTGTTGCCGTGTATGCCCCAGCGGCACGCAAGAACTCAAACGCGTTCTTCCAATCTCTTGATGCGTTCCTTTTAAATTCCCGACATGTGGTACTTTTAGGGGATTTCAATTGCGTCTTAGACTCACACGCAGACGTTCGAGGTCTGGGTCGCGGCCGGTCAAACTGGAATGCCAGAGAACTCGAACGTCTAGTGCAGCGATTGGCATTAAGTGACATTCATCAAAGTGTGCATGGCAGTAATTATGCCTATACTTGGCGTCGAGCAGCGTCGAGCAGCCGAATTGATCGCGTGTATGCATCCCCCGGTCTCATTAGCTACGTTCACGACACCGGGGTAATGTCATTGCCACCGACACCAGTGTACATTTGCGACCATAGGCCGGTTAAGTTATCTCTCCGCCTGCCAGCGGGGACGCCAACGGTTCACAGACCATGGCGTCTCGATTGCCGCGTCCTCCAGGACTCTCAGGCTACGGAGAAATTATCCCGAGCGTTACGCGCATCGCTCATTGGGGCCGGTGTAGCTGATTGGGATCGCCTCAAAGAACAGTGGCGGCATCATTGCAGTGCGTAAGGCAGAGGACTTTGCACCCGTATGTCGAAAGATGCGTCATTGTTAATTCAGAAGATACGCATTGCCAATCGAGATCCCAGCCCTTCCACTGTAATACGGGCATGGCAAGAGGAGCTCCTGGAACGGTACCAGCGTATTATGCGCGCTTCTTCCCTCTCGGCTGCAGCTTCGCGCTGTAGACGTGCACCCTGTGCGCACTCTGAGGTGCTAAGGTATGCACGCAGAGCTCTGCTTTGTCCACCAGGCTCGCCTGCCCACTCGCTAAACTCTATCATCCCAGCTGCTGCGGTTACGCGCGACTTTCAGGAATTCACTCAACGCTTTGAGTCAATAGCTAAATCTGGTCCTAATGTCTGTTACCCAGGATCCGTTTCTTCACATCCTCTGCTAACAGATTTACTTCATGATTCCAACATGTCAAATGACATCCTCCTATCACCGCCATCCGATGACGAAATCAAAAGCGCATTAGACGCAATGAAAAAGGGATCGGCCCCAGGGCCTGACGGACTCCCTGCAGAGTTTTATGTACAGTTCTGGCCTATCATTGGTCCAACTATGTCACGCGTCATTCGCAAGTGTTTCCAAGATATTACACTTCTAACTTCTTTCCACAAAAGCCGTATAACACTAGTTCCCAAGAAAGACCCAATGTCCACGCGACCAGAAGATTGGCGCCCTATTACCCTACTCAATGTGGATTACAAGCTCTTGACTAACATTTTGGTGCGCCGAATCAGTCCATTTCTTGCAACATTAATCGCTCCCCACCAGGTCTGTTCTGTTCCGGGCCGAGAAATACACACCCATACGTGGTTAGCGCGTGACATCATTCATTACACCATTAGCCGATGGGCGCAAGGACTGTTGATTTCATTAAATCAAGAGAAAGCTTTTGATTTCGTAAAACATGGCTACATACTAAATGTTTTACATGCATACGGATTTCAGGGTAAGTTCATTGACCTTATCAACGCGATGTACACTAATTTAGAAAGTACCCTTTACTAAGATTCCCGTGAGAGTCACGCACTTAGAGTGACGCGTGGGGTCCGTCAAGGGTGTCCCCTCTCCCCAGTGTTATTTATCCTTGCATTAGAGCCCTTCTTAAGGGCCATTGAACATCACCCGCAGATTCGTGGCTTACCTCTACCCGGTAACACTCAAGTAAAGTTCGCTGCATATGCAGATGCTATCACTCTATATGCACATAATGAACAGTCGCTGCAGCATGCTCTTGATACATTCCATAATTTCGGTGTTATCTCCGGTGCAAGGTTAAACTTTTCTAAAAGCCAGTATTTTTTCATTGGCAACCCCAGCGGTCGTATCAGCATCACGTCGCCTTTGCAGTGGTCTCCTGAGATTTCAATACTCGGAGTTACTTTCACTGTATTTGGTATACAGGTTAGCATCTGGTCATCCGTTGTACAAACTCTTCTAAATGATAACAAAGCAGCCAGGTACTTCGAATTCCCCCTCTTGGAACGCCGATACTCAACTCAAACGGTGTACCTAGGAAAATTTTGGTACCTTTGCCATTCTGTTAAACCACCGCTCCACGTCTCCAGGAAAGTGCAAAGCTGTATCAGTTAATTTTTTTGGTCTGGTGGCACAGAATTGTTATCGCGTCCAGCGTTGGCTCAACCGCGAGATCAAGGCGGTTTTGCATTCCCCGACGTTTCCGTCGCGGCTTCTACATTGTGCCTCCGCACTCTATTGCGAATACTAAGCAATGATGACATGCCCGCTCAGACATTGGCTCGCTGCCATCTGGGGCCATCACTACGTGTCTTCTTGCCGGATAGCCAAATAAACAAAGGTCCCCAATCAACTGAATTATCATCTTTGTATCGAGCCCTTCTGGCATTTCACCGACGTTTGGAAGTTACGTGCCCAGAGATAGAGGTGGCCGATTCTAAAGTGGTGGACACAATGGCCGCCCTTCTACGGCCCTTGGTGCCCCAGCATCGTCAATCTGTATTGAACCGCGCTTGGAAACCAATAACTGCCACAGTGTTGCCAGGGCATCTCAGAGACTTTGTCTGGAGGTTGGGCTGGGGCTTGCTCCCCACGCGAGATCGGTTGCAGCGATGGCAGGTGGTTCGCACTTCCACTTGCCCTAATTGCGTCATGGTAGAGACCAATCGACATGCGACGTTTGAATGTGTGGTTTCCCGCCTTTTTTGGCGTGCGGTTAATGCTGGTTTTCGGGGACAGGGCGTGCGAACTTTCGTCTCCAACGGCCGATTTCCACGTAGCCGCTTCTCCGCTCTCTTAATAGTTGCGGGGCTGTTCAGCCTTTGGAGAAACCGATGTGAGGCTGTAGCTGCCAATTGCCGCCGGCGTGCTTTGTTGCCGATACTCAGGAGAATGAGACGAGAGATCCTCGCGTTCCTCTCCGAGAAGCTATTCTTCCTCGGGGAGCAAGAGTTTCTGCGGCATTAATCGTGCCCTTTCGTCAAGGTGGAACACGAAAGGATACAACTCGTTTTTCGACCGACTTGGTGCTAAGCAGTGCCCGTTGAGTTGTTATATAAGATTTCATTTGTTACAAATTGTGTTTCATTTGGATCTATTGTATCGTTACACCCTTCTATCGTGATATCACATTGAATTTTTGTGTACATGTATGCCAACATAATCATGTATATTAGAGCAAATGTCTTCAATGTAACGTAGTGATGTTAGTCGTGAAATATAGATGTGCCGAAGTGTATGTGCCCTGTTACTGAAATGGTATGAAGCCTTTGTGTTCTGTACATGCTGTAAATAAACTTTTTCTAAACAAGGAGCTTCGCCCCTAAAAGCATGCAATAGGGACAAGGTGTAGCTATCGCGTTCAACTCTGTTAGGCGAAGCTCAAGGGTGCCCAAGTCTTTTGTAAGCTCCTCACTAGTGCACTTTGAGATTTTGAAGGCTCGCAACAATGCCAGCCTTAGTCGATTCGTCTTATCAGTACATAATATTCCTAATGAAATTTGTTCATTTTACATCTCCTCTTTCATGCGTCGTGTAGCTTGTGTGGTAGAAAGTAACGAAGAGCCACGAATTAGTAACACGCTGATTATTCAGTTCCTTAATATCTCTAATAACGAGAAACGCGATTTATGTGATGGTGCGAAGCTGCATGTGTGTGTGTGTGTGTGTGTGTGTGTGTGTGTGTGTGTGTGTGTGCACACGTACGTGTGCGTACGCAAAGTTTCGTGGGATCAGCACACTCGTCCGCCTTCAACGTTGTCTGTGGGACTGGCTGTTGTACGATTCGCTCCCACACACGGGTGACCTTTTATCCTTATCTGTTCACATGCACATTTGTGGTAAGCTATAGATTTGACGAGACAAATGATAGTCACCTTGTTAGGGCTGTGGTTCTCACAACACGAAACATTAAAGCGGGAGAGCTCTTCAAATGGCTTTGCACTTACTGATTGAAAGAAGCAAACAAACATAACACCTGGAAAATTCACTGCAAGAACAACAGCCAAATGTGAAGAACGTGTTGTACGCCGCCAAGTGACCCAATAAACAATTGTATCGGGCCAGTTGGTAAGGATCCATCTTGCTAGGAAGCGCAGCCACTATTACAAATTGTGTTGTGTGTTCTTTGTAATAGTGGCTGCGCTTCCTAGCAAGATGGTGCCAAGTGACCATTTGATAAACTCCTTTCATATGTGAGCTGCCCTTAGAATGCCGCAGTGCATTATGCCAGCTTGTTTGTCAGTTGTTACCGTATTTACTCGCGTAATCTTCGCACTCGCATAATTCCCACACCCCCCCCCCCCCCCACATCGCCCCCCCAAAATTACGATTTTTTTTCTTCGAGTAATTATCGCACCCCCGAAAACTGCCGCAATAAAGTCGTCTGCTCTTTCCAGCAATTGATTATGATAGCGCACACCATCTCGCGCCATCTCTTAAGCGTCAAGCGTACTGTTGCACGAAGATTCGATCCAAGCCAAGCCAAGCCGAAGTAGCCAGTGCGCGTTGCGGCGTGTTTTGTGTGTTGCGTCGGTAATCTTGGCACGTTATGGGGTGATACTGCAGCCACACGGCTGCTTCAAGTTGCAAGTGATAGATCATGCGCTAAACAACGGTGACAGGGCCGCCGGTAGGCCCTTCGGAGCCTACGAGTTTTGTGTTCGCTACTGGTGACGGCGGCTGAAAGCCACCAAGACGCGTTGGGCCTGCCGTGTGCCTAAAACTGGAATTGATGGTAAACTTTATTTCTTCAGAAGGGAACTACGGACGATTCTGTTAAATAGCCATCAGCCAAATACTGACGTCCTAGGCTTACATTTTGAAGGCTTCTTTTGAGCGCCGACTGCTACCGCTACGCCCGCAACGCCAACAAGCTTCGCGTATGGTATTCTAATTCTCGACTATTTGCTTCCACTTTTTGTGTCCCAAATAAATCTTGCCTTGTGTTGAATATCCGCTTTTATTGTTGAGGTAAGTTCTAATTAGTACTTCTTAAAGCTTGCTGTAAGGTGCTTTTGTGAGAATTCCGATTTGCGGCCTCTTCTTTTTCTTTTTCGCTCTCTGCGTTTTCGTAGAAAGTTTTCCCCGCGTAATTCTCGCACCCCCCAACTTTGCATCTGTTTTCTGGCAAACAAAAAGTGCGAGGATTATACGACTAAATACGGTAAGTATCGTTATACATTGCGTAGGCGTTCGGTAATCGCAAGAAGAATATGTTGAAGGGAAACTGTTACGGTGCGGGATAAACACGGCAACTTGTGATTGCTCGTGATATCATGATGCTAGGGTGCCTGGTGATTGCAGTTGGGTGTTAGGAATAGTTGCTTGAACTTAAACAGAAGTAAATTGAATGAAAGCGAGCAAACTATGACGCTGTGGGATTTGTTCTAATGGTATCCGCACTATCTTCTCCTCAACTTTTTGATAAATACCGTAGATGAAGGAGTTAGTGCCTCGTAGAGTTTATAGACATCGAACTTGCTTTTAGTTCATCGAGTTGCGTTCGAAAGCGTCCGACATAGAACTGAAGTCGATATTGCCTCGTAATGCACACTGTTGCGCTGTGTTACAAGTTGTACCTCCTTTATTTGAATTAAGTAGGCATATCTATCATAAAAATTATTATCATCAGCACTGAGGTCATCAACACAACCAGCGTCTTGAGAATACCTGAAGATGATGCTGCGTTATACGCCAATGTATCGCGATGTGCTAACATGTGCGACTATAGTGCTCTGTTACCCTGCGTCCAACTTCAGTGTCATTGAAAGCACTTATCGTCATCATCATGATCATCATCATCATCATCATTACTCTCTTCTTCATCATTCTATCTATAAAACCTAAGTAGAATCTCGTTGTTCACAGTGAATCTACATACTTCAATCGCTAGGTGAACGACTTCATCCGTGACTTGCACCTCGCTTTTTTGCCAGCCAACCAACAGCGCTTTTGTCCCGACAACCGCCCCTGTGACAAAAGCTTTCCTACTGTTTTCATTTCCATCCCGAGGAAATAGAAAAACGCAGCTTTTCAAAACAGGGCGGCGCATCCCAGCATACAACAAACGCATCCACGCATAGAAAATGTGAAATTTATGTCATTGCGGGGAGACGCGCAGGTAAGGATCGCAATACAGGACGTCGTGACATGCGCCGACCGTCGAAAGACATCGACCATCCAATTTGTATACTGGGAAAGAAAAGCGAAATTCAAACATCTAAGAATTGAACTCCTTTCCCAGAATGATGAAAAACTAGGAAGATAAAAAGCAATGATGAATTGCATTTTCAAGTGGCCCGAATGTCGAGATGAATGTTCACGGGAAAGCATTCAGCCTGAAGAAAGTAATGTCACTGTCTCGTCCGAAGCAAAAATAATAATCACGCAGAAACACAAAGAGCCGCATCTTCAACAACGCGAATGACAAAATATTGTATTGGGTGACTAGAGCAAGGTTCAGTGAATACGCCGCATGACAGGTAAAAGAAAGCATGGAACAACGCAAACAATGATAACACCCTAGATGTAAATGAAAAATATGGACGACTAGATACACGATGGGAACGACGAAATAACTACAAATAAAACTTCCCGATATGATAACGATCTCTTTAGGTACGTATAGGAGGCTTATGATCGTTTAAGTATAGATGCGAAGCCCTGCCGCAGTTTAGTGGCTAAGTTACTCGGCTACTGACCCGCAGGTCACGAGATCCCATTCCGGCTTCGGCATCTGCCTTTTCAAGGGAGGCGAAAATGCTGTAGGCCTTTGCATCCAGATTTGGTTGCACGTTAAAGAACCCCAGGTGGTCGAAATTTCCGGAACCCTTCACTACGGCGTCTCTCGTATTCTTATCGTGGGTTTGAGACGTTATACACCACATCAATTCACGTATGAATCTGCAAAAACAATAGCGAATTCTGCTTTGACGTCCATTTGACGTGGCTCTCTTCTGAAAATAGCAGCTTTATTGTTCACATTATAGTTGTTTTCTTTAACGTCAGAGTGAAGGAGATGGTATCGCAGTCTAAGTGTTGAGCAGTACTTTGACACAAAATGCCTACCGCGTATGCAGTGTTCGCGCTTCACCTATGAGAGTAAACCGTAGGACAACAGGAAGAAAGCTTGTTTTCAGTTCCTATCACGATTTGATCGTAGTGTAATACATGCTGTACGTGTTCGAAATGCGTTGTTTACAAACATGCAAAGTGGGTGTAAGAACGCTTCAGAACCCACTCAGGCATTCGTGTAAAGCGTGGTTAGCCTGATAGGCTGTGATATTTTTTCTTGTTTTTGTTAGCTTTGCAATTTTGTCTCAGGGATAGTACCCTAAATTGTCTGCACCATAAACTTTTCTATCATGTCTATAGCATAGAGTTTCGTATGTTCCAAATCATATCCTCTTTTCGGTCATGAATCATTCACAGGAGCAGCGTCAGTGGTGTGGTTGAATGCAATTATAATAATATTATCTGGGGCTTTACTTCGCACAATCAGTATATGATAATGAGAGACACAGTGGTGGAGGACTCCAGACAAAAATTTGGGCCATCTGGTGTTTTTTAATGGTCACTCACATAGCGCTTTCTTGGTAATTCATTGCAGGTATGTATTGTATTTGATGACCATGAATAACTCGTTCATTGGAATATAGCTGTTGTCCGAATCACAAGTATTTCACGCACTGAAACTTCTTGAGATCGAGCAATGGTATCACATCAGTCATCTCATAACCTATATAGCACCATGCTACGCCACATGCTGGATATGAAGATGTTTTACTTAATTTATTGTATACTGTATTTCTAATAGTGAAGGTAAATTTAGAATGGGAAAGTAGAATCGATAAAGAGGGTTTCATCTGTGGTCTATTTTACGCAGGGACCACTGCAAGTATACGAATGGGCACAAGAAGCCCTTCTTCAGCTGAGAGCCAGTGTTTGCGCGTTTGTATATGTAGCCTTTTTTTTTGCTTCACTCGGGGTTTTTTTGCTCTCACTTTCTGACGCTTATTTGATAAACTTAGGTAAGTGTTAGCTCTTGCCACTCATGCACATTCATTTATCCAAAATAGGCACAAACATTTAGAATAACCCATTCGAGTAATGGTTTTTTAAAAGTCGTTGCTGCATATTCATTTAAAACGAAAACAGCACAGCTTTTCTAAAGTGCACTACCTGTTGCAATCACCGTAAATACCTCCAGCCTATTATTGCCGCCTATAAGTGGAATGAGTCTGGTCAGGTTCACCGCTGTTTTATGCGTGACGTCACTTTATATCCATCGTATTTTATGAGAAACAGCACATTTTTTTTTCGAACGTCGTGCAGGCATCCGCCATGAGGTTTTTCTTTCTATTCCTTAGCTGTTTTTTGCATCAATTCTACCCTACAGCACGTTATCAAGTATTGTCAAGCGAAAACCATTTGGTACAAGAATACGTTTAAGGTTTCCTACCTGATCCTTGAGCTCGAAAAAAACTAACCTTAGCATTCTGAATCACTTTTGTTTAGATCGACCAATCGGCCCTGCCAGCCGCCGTTTTCTGGTTAAATAGGGTGATAACGGCATCTAACATTCAAACAGAATACTGCTTCCTAATTTCCAATGTCATCGTGCTCTACTGCGAACATGAAGAGTTGGTTGTTGCGAAATGCCACATACTGCACTTGACTGCACCAGACAAATTCAATTCAGACCAGAGATGCCTAATGTGGCCTAGCTAACAAAGGAATATCATTACAAAAAAGACCCGAAAAAGTAGTGCGACTTTCAAAAAGAAGCTCAACAAAAACGGTAATTTGATTACTTTTCAATTTTTGAGAACACTTTTTTTAGTTTTTACGAACAAATGGCACTCGGAAATGAATTTGTATTGGTCAATTTAATTTAACTAACGTGTTAAGCGAAAATTTGCGCAGTATGAGCGAAATTACTTATTCACTTTTGCACACCATCCTCATAGTAGCCTCTATGCGTAAAAAGCACGTTTTTTCATTGATGTTACTTGTTAATTACCCTAAAGTATTTTATTAGCTAAGAAACAATATCCCCCATATAAAGACGAACTATAAGTGAAGGTGCTGGGCACTAAAATAACCGTATTTTCTGGTAAATGAAAAAAATATAAAACGTGACCAGCGACAGAAAAATTCTACAAGCAACTCGGCGAAAAATTAAGTCCAAATTTGCTTACTATAGACGGAACTGGCTACTGTGAATCAGTCTGTACATGGCTTTCCCTTGTCTAAATATTGAATGCGCTACAAACGCGACACATAGAGATCGGAAGGAAGCATCGGTCCCAAGCAGAGCATACACAAAAGCCCCCCAAAATTATTCCTCGAACCTTTACACCTCGCTGTTCGCGCTAGCCCAAAGCTTGTTACGCGCAGTCAGGGATCCCCGTCAACATCGTTTTGTTGACAGGACTGTCAGATGTGGCACCGAAAACCACCTGTCGGGTTCTTTTATTCTGCGAGCCTGTTTTGTACGTATTCTGGTTTAAAGGTGTCCCCAAAGCACGACGTGCCTGCATTCAATTCAACGTTTCCCCGAGACACCGCCACTAAAACGTGTTTATATTTTTGCATTTCTTCGCGAGTGACACAAAGACAGCCCCTCTTTGCGCAGTAGGCGCACCGTGCTATATGCAGCGGGCGTTCATCTCGGCCTCCAGGAGGGTAGAAAATACGATCTGTCACAGCTCCATGCTATTCGCCTTTTTTTGCATGGGCTTTCTTTCCAGCGAGCAATGTTGCTATTGTGCCTTTCCTAATGATGCTCCCTTTTCTTTTTTTTATCATGACTTCTACCATACCCCCTTCTGTCGAGACAGCATGACACCTAGCTACATACTGCGTCGAGGAACTCTGAAACAGCAATATTTTTATTTGACAGTGTCGGTGCTCCTTGAATGCATATTGCCGTCGTTTTCTTCCTGACTCAGGGCTTGCTTGGAAATTCTAACGTGGTTGTGAAAGTACATTGTGCAGAGAAGCTGAATGAAGAAATATTTCTACACATTGAAATCCTCATCACGATTTAGGCAATATAGTGACAGAAAAAAGCTATGCTTATGTGATTGTGTGGGTGCGGATGCGTACAAATAGGTATAATCGACGCCACAGCTGCCTTACATTATATGTGTAAGAGTTGAAGGATGTGTTTGCTACGTAACACTTTAGACACTTGGGACACAAGCATCGATGAAACAATAGGTAGAAGTGCTGATACTATAATGAAAAGTCAGTTTTCAGGCCCTAACTCAAAGCAACCTTCATATAGTGGCAATTCGAACTAAAGCAAGCTAGCGTCCTGCCGAATCGTAGTGTCAGATTACCGTTCATCCTTTGCAGATTTCCGAAGACCATCGAAATTTTTTTAAAACTTGACTGTCTTTTTGTATAGTGCGGTACACCGCACTCCTAATCGATTGCATTTCAACGCGAATCATTTTTTGACAAATTTCTCCCGCTTAGAGTAGATCTATCTAGCCGACCTCAACTTTGAGCTCTCGCGGCTGTTTAGTTGATTTTATATGCACTGATATTTGCGTTTTATGGCATAACTTCATCAAAAACATAAATTACACCTTGAAAAATGAAAATCAAAACAAATGTTTCACGAACTGCGGGATTCAAATGACATGCTCTCACGTCTGTGTGATTAAATCGGTGAGTATGGCTAGGCAGTATTTTATTTAGAAATCAGACGGCAGGTCGTAGCATTCATTCATGATGCGTATCTCTTGTAAAGCGTGAATTAAATAGCAAGCTCAGGACGTAAAATTTGTAAAAATGGCATGTGTGCTACAGCCGAAGTTTATACAGGTTGACTTGGCTACTTCAAGGCTGCAACTGATTACTTAGCGCTCGCGTATCTGTTCTTCCTATCCTCGCCTACCTTCAAAACAAAGGAGGTGGACAAGCCGACTGCGAAAGCGGAGGAGGAGATTGGGCGCAGTGAGAAAGCGCTTTCTCAAACCAGGGCAATCGGGCGAGTCAGAAGATTGAATAGAGGTATTTTATGAAAGAAAAGCTGGGGGTGTGGGAGAGGGGGGGTGCATACGTTTCGATGAACGGTGGTTGTCAGAAGAAAGCACTACTTATCAATCCTTGGTTAGAAGTTCTTATATGGACTGAATACCGATTGATTTTCGTTGTGTGTTTGTCGTTTTGCGTGGACTCAAGAGCCCCCTTCTGAAATGTTGCTACTTGTTGGCTGGAGCTATATAATAAAAATATATCAAGATGACTATTAATATTTCCTGTCTATTGGGACCAGAAGTCTTACTGAAAGAGTTTGATATTGTGTGAACGAAATTGTCAGGTAAACGACAATCACTTTCGAAGCGAAACACTTTGTATAATCAGTCTTGTGTCATGTGCTTCGGCGGCTGCATTTCCGATGGGGGCGGAAATGTTGTAGGCCCGTGTGCTCAGATTTGGGTGCACGTTAAAAAACCGCAGGTGGTCAAAATTTCCGAAGCCCTCCACTACGGCGTCTCTCATAACCATATGGTGGTTTCGGGGCGTTAAACCCCATATATCATCATCATAAATCTTCTGTCATGGTTGCGTAGGCTTCCTCATCTTCCCCGCAGCAGGAGTGGCAGTAGTTGTTGCTGTCAAACGGTTTCTGGGACTACCGGGGGGAGGAAATGTGAAATAAAACTAGATTATAATTGAATAATTATGCTTAATTATAATGATGAAAATGAAGCTTGAAATAAGACCTAGATTTTTAGGTCAACCCTCCAGTACATTCGCCCACTTACTGCTTTACTGTCCGACTGTCGTCATGGCATGAAACTGGCAAAACTTCATCCGTCGCAGATGCAGTTGTTATCGCTTTGCATAAATCTGACATATAGCAACCGGTACCTGAAGAGGGTGCTATTTTCTCAATAAACTTGTTCAATAACACCCAAGGAGTTAGAAAATTAACCACTTGATATGAAAAAAAAACAGACATAACTTTGTTGAGGCGTCCTCAACAATAAGCGTGAACGCCCGAAAAACGGGGCACAACATGCGGATTGTACCACCTGAGCTAACCTTCTTCGATTGATTCAAGCCATACTAAAATGAAATCACAGGAAGAAAAAGCAAGAAAGAACAGGGAAACCTGAGTGCGATGTTCCACGAAACAAGAAAAAAAATTGTCCCGTATGTACGTGTTTCACTGCAAATATCGTCGAAAGATGTATTTTTTGTCTAAAGAGAGTATAGAGCAAGTATTTAATGTTCTACGCGAGAAAAAATTGGTGAAGCAGACTCTGGAAGCACTGCGTGAGACATGAGCGCCGTCTGACACTAAGTTAGGAAAACGAAAGGATGACTTCTGTTAAAAGGAGCGCGCGGCATGAGCGCGCAATTTCGGAGGCCCTAATTAGTAGAATGCAAGGCCACTGCTAGATGGCAGCCCCGTATCGTCTTATCAAAGCGTAGGAAACACTCGCCATTTCGTGCGTAGCATAGCACTGTTTGTGCAGCGTAATAAACGGTATGGCCCTTAGAATTACTAACGTAAGTTTTTTTTATTTTAATACAAACAAATTCACGACAAAAGAGTGGCCTTTTGATGTTGTGCCTCTTATATCCACAAAATTTGCTTTTTTTTTAATCGACGATGCACGGAAGTGTGCACGTAGAAACGAATCAAGATTGGAGGGCGTGGAGGAAGTGGTTGAAATTTAGTCTGCCACACAAGTCGACCGACCAACCGACAGACCGAAATGTTTGCTTTGAAGTATTCTACGAAATGCTAAAATTTTCAAAAAACTGCATGGTTGAGGCTTGCTTTTGACTTTCGCTTACGCGACATCGTAATCAAAACTCCGCGTGCAACGCCTTCTCAATCTCTAGCGTTGGTGCACTTTTCAGAGGACTTGTCAACAATGCTTTAATATAATGAACGCTTGTGCACGTAACGTTCGACGCTTCAAATTAAGCTCTAATGTGTGAGGCAAGTGCAGTTGCGATCAGCCCACTTAGCCATAGTTCATGAATGATGATGAGTGGGGCGAAGCGACTGTCAGTTCGTCCATGCGTCTATCCATGTGTCCATTCATGCGTCCGTCCTTCCGTCCATCCGAGCTTCCGTCTGTTTGTGCGTCCATGCGTCCGACGTCAGTACGTCTGTTCGTTCGTCCATTATATATATATATATATATATATATATATATTTATATATATATATATATATATATATATATATATATATATATATATATATATATATATATATATATATATATATATATATATATATATATATATATATTAAACGGGCCCTTAACGAAAAACGAGCCCTTAAGTATACACTTGTTTCCCATACACACACACACACCCACACACACACACACACACACACACATATATATATATATCTATATATATATATATATATATATATATATATATAGTCTAGTAGATCCTCCGTGAGCGGTCACAACGTGGTTTATTTCGACGTTTCGGCCCAGAGTCTGGCCTTCATCAGGAATAAAGATACAGTTTGTCGGTGTTCAGCTTTATACAATCTCAAATCAGAGGGCAAGGTAAGAGGGAAAAAAAAGAAAAGAAAAAAAAGAAAAGAAAAGGAAAGAAGAAAAAGAAAAAGATAAAAATAATATACGGTGAACGCCCCTCGGGTGCCCCCCTTCCACTTTTCCCTCCACTCCCCCCCATCTCTCTCCCCCCTCTCCCCTTCACCTTTCTGATGTCAGCGGTCTGTGTATGTTTCCGTTCACTAGCGCATTCCTCCGATCGTACCTTATCCACCGATTTAACACCCTCGATAGAGGAATAAATGAGAATCCTGGTACACTTGCAGCAATTAAAGCATTAGAAAACAATAACGGCAACGATGAAAATAGTAACTGAGTTCACGGCACTGCAGCTGCGAAGGGCACTGGACAACCTAAAACAATTCCAAGTGTAACTACTCTTCCTAAGTGCAGCTGTCACCTGTTTTCTGTTTTATTTTACTACCCAATCAATTGTGCCATGCACGACATGCCCAACAGCAACCATGTGCACAGCCGGGAGGCCCCCACGACACGCGTAATTTAGAAGCGGGCCAGGAATTCGCATTGCACGCGCTTGCACAGCCTACCGCAATACGGGGCACCCCTATTTTTACGACGAAATGTTGACAAGGCGCGGAGTAGTTAAAGGCTTAGAACTTCCTAAAATGCCCGCTGACCAGCCTCTGCCACAATACGCGGCCCCCGTCTTTCTACGACGAATTGTTTACGGGACCCCGAGCAGTTAAAGGCTTAGGACTTCCTGAAAAGCTCTTTTTTGCCCCACACCGAACCGCCAGTGCCAGGAGGGACCGTCTGATCGGGAGGAATGCGCTAGTGAACGGAAACATACACAGACCGCTGACATCAGAAAGGTGAAGGGGAGAGGGGGGAGAGAGATGGGGGGGAGTGGAGGGAAAAGTGGAAGGGGGGCACCCGAGGGGCGTTGACCGTATATTATTTTTATCTTTTTCCTTTTTTTTCTTTCCTTTTCTTTTCTTTTCTTTTTTTTCTTTTCTTTTTTTTCCCTCTTACCTTGCCCTCTGATTTGAGATTGTATAAAGCTGAGCACCGACAAACTGTATCTTTATTCCTGATGAAGGCCAGACTCTAGGCCGAAACGTCGAAATAAACCACGTTGTGACCGCTCACGGAGGATCTACTAGACTATATGCAACGCTACGGCCACTCAACCACCATGCCTGCCTATATATATATATATATATATATATATATATATATATATATATATATATATATATATATATATATATATATATATATATATATATATATATATATATATATATATATATATAACAGAAGCAAGTGTATACTTAAGGGCTCGTTTTTCGCGTTTTACACAATATTAATAAGATCTAACAGACAATGGTGCCACCGAACGTATAGGGGAAGTTTTTAGGCCAATTGTAATGTGAATGAGATGAAAGAAAAGTGGGTGGAAAGATACGGAACCTGCGACCTTCAAATAACGCGTTCGATGCTCTCTCTCTCTCTCTCTCTCTCTCTCTCTCTATATATATATATATATATATATATATATATAATCTTTTGCAACTGGTGCGATTCTGCCCTTCTGCTTGTGTGTCACGCAACAATACACATTTTCCAGTGGCCCCGCCGCGGTGGTCTAGTGGCTAAGGTACTCGGCTGCTGACCCGCAGGTCGCGGGTTCGATTCCCGGCTGCGGCGGCTGCATTTCCGATGGAGGCGGAAATGTTGTAGGCCCGTGTGCTCAGATTTGGGCGCACGTTAAAGAACCCCAGGTGGTCGAAATTTCCGGAGCCCTCCACTACGGCGTCTCTCATAATCATATAGTGGTTTTGGGACGTTAAACCCCACAAATCAATCAACATTTTCCAGTGACTCATCCCACTGCATGACATTCATGTAGTGTCTTACTGCATCGAAGCAGTCTAAAGCTATGGTGTAGGACTGTCGTAGGACACCTACTTGCAACGCAGAAGGCTTGGGTTAGATCGCCACCCCAATCGTAAATTTGTGTTATTCATTCATTTGCAAGTGGCTTTTTTTCGCTCGCAGGTAACGCTGCTTTTTCTCTCGGAACTAACGATGCAACCGTTGGTGACACCGCAATTTCTACGCAAAGGGATTGTCAACGCTACTTTGATAAAAAAAAGAATTCCTTCATCATAGATAGGCATCTGATACAAGGAGGACTTCGTAGATCTTCAAGATGAGAACACAAAAGCAGGCTGCAAACACTAGCCCTGTTTTGCGCTTTAGCTTCTCCACTTTGAACAACATGAAATGCGTAGCATCTAGAATTTCACGCAACAGTTAACAAGTTTGATGAATGTGATGTGTCACCATAATAGCGTCACACAAAGTTAGAGAGTAGCATCATCGCTGGTGTGGGTCACGGGTGTTCTTGTATCATTCCGGTGTTCACGGGTGTTCTCGTACCTACCGCGCATCGCTCAGTGAGCCCTCCAAACTAACACTTAAAGCTATGGCCTTAAACAGATCGACAAGATGAGGTGTCATTCAGGTCCCGCTGTTGTCAGGATTCTCTCTGCGAGATCCGTTTTTCTCAAGCTTTAAGACAGGAGGCTCCCCTGAACGGTGAGGACGGCTCTGTTAAAAGCGCTGCCTGTCGACAGTTGACTGGGGAGACTTCGAAACTCATATGAATTGCTAACACGCACTTGGTCAGTTCGCGACTTTCGAAAGTCGCGGTGTGAGCGATACGGCGTCGACGTCGGTGCCCATCAACCAATTTCGCATTCGAAGGCACGCTTCCCAAGCGGAAGTTCCGAAGGCATTGGGTTCAGTGTCATTCGTTATGCGACAGCTCGCGGGAGCACAACTATTTGCCCGATAAGGTGTGTGTGATTATGCCTCTCTTTTACCGTCTTTTATGTAGTTTTCAGATCCACATTTAGTGCGTACAGAGTTCACCATACTGATATATGTAATAGCATTTCGCACCAGGTCATGTTCGAGAGAGAGAAATGGAATACAGGATGAAGAAAAAGTGTTCTGCACTGGTCGCACAAAAGCATACACGAATAGCAGCTTATTGTGTCCTTTTCATCAAGTACCCCAAAAACACCTGATCATCCCATGGCATAAAAAGTCACGCCAGCATCATGATGCATTCGTTTTTGGTGATTCAAAATCAAAAGTAAATCTCCAGGTTGTTTTCTCTGTAGATTGTATTTATTCTGCACCCTCCCCTAGCCTCTCCAGAATGTTTTCTGTACCACACGAAGGTTAAGTATTACCTCCGAAATCAGCTGAACTGTGAGCAAACGCAATATTATGTTCTGATGTTCTCAAGACGCCCTATTGTCGTTAGAGTGACAGTTTTCGCCATTCAGGCTCGATGGTGTGCCTATTCGTTTAAACTTTGATACCTGAAGTGGAATTGAAGGAAAATCGACAATGTTTGTGAACAATAGTACCTTCACTTCTTTGCAAGCCAAAGGCTCGTTTCATAACATGTATTCCATAGACGAGCTTCGAAGTTGTGAAAAAAAGGAATAGACGTTTGAATGACCTGAATAAAGGATCAATGAACACTCCTTTGAAAATATGTTCTTTTCCTGCCACAAAACTAGAAAGAATGGGCTTTCTATAAATATACGCAAATACGCATAGAAAAGGCTAATGTTTGTTTGTATGCTCGACACTGAACAGCTTGCCAGGATTGACGTGGTTGTCGATTGCCGCCACTCTGCTGACACACCTATACGACTTTCTGTCTGCAATGGCGCTTGGAGGGTTTGCTAGAAAAATGGCGAGCACGTTCTGCTTACAGGGCTGCGCAAGCAAATTGCCCCAAACTGACGCTGCAAAATGTCGTATGTGTGCTGTACTTAGCTACTTCGTTAGCTGTGCCATCTGTTCCTTTATGAGATCGCATGAAGGAATGGAGCTGGAGTGGCTTGGCCTTAGGTGCCTCGTGAGCTTTCGAAAGCTCCGGATGCAGCTCCTTCTCTTTCACATCGGTCATTGCATTAGTTGGAAACATTACCTCCCTGCTAGCGGGTGGTGTTTAAAGAAGCATTTTCGACAGGATACATAGAAGATATCTCCGATCACCAGCGCTGATTCCCAATACTGAGCATTTCTTGATAAAAAAAGAAGCGTATCACTTCTCGACTGAACTCGTTACTTCTAATTCAGGTATTCATCACGATCCTGGAGCAAAGTGAAATAGGGGAGAACCGCCTTCATTAACCTTAGCGTAGGAATGAATGCTCAACATGACACACTACACTCGCATTCCGAAAAGGTTCCATTTTTTGTTGACTAGCGGTATTGTAAGGCACTGAAATGTCAATAATGTTACACTCTAAGGCAAAAACGGCCGAAATGGGAGCAACGGCTATTTTTACTCCTTCAGACCGACTGTTACTCTCCGAAAAGACCAAGCGGAGTAAGATGGCCGACTTGTTCGAGAATGGGGGAGCAACTGTATTCATTTTAAGTTTGTAAGGGAGCAACGGAAGGAGGAACCGCTGTAAATGCTCTCGTCACACAACGATTACTCCCCGGCAGGAAACCGCAAACAAATATGCATGCCGCCCACATTGATATTCATGGGCCAGATAATTGTTTGTTCTGTGTGCCAAACTTCACCAAACCAAAACAGTGATTTACTTTAGCATCCGCAGATAATAAGATAGCAGCGGTGGCTGAACACAGAAGGCCAGAGAATACAGGTACGGCAAGTACCTAACACAAGCAGCAGCAGAATGGAGAGTTGGCACGTCAAAGCGGACCGAACGCCGAAACACGTGCAAAACAACGATAAAAAAAAGCCTAGACACGCCGTTCGTCCGCGAAGGAAGGGCGTCAAAGTCGATCAAGCACCGAAACACGTGCATAAGGAGCCCGCCCCCCCCCCCCCCTGTCATATCGGAGAAGAAAAAAAAAGCGGACCCGGACGCGCTTTTGATCAGCTGTACAATTAGTAGCACGCTTCACCGTGTAGTTTGAGGGCAGAATGACAAATCTGCGCCATCTGCGCCCGCACGACAAGTGTGGCGCTAGTGTAGCAAGCGATGTAATTTACAAAGTAATTTTTATTCAATGTTTATGTGTACTAGCAATCAATAAAAATTACACTCAATTTTTATATTTATATTTATATTTTATGCACTGTGAAAACTTGGCATGCTGTTGAAGTCACATATCGACGTTATTACCAATCGACAAAAATTTCGACAACCTCAATAACACCGTTTGAGATTTGCCGCATGCACATAATTAGGCTGATTCCCACTTGGCTGTTCTTAACCTGACTTCACTGCTACCAAATGAAACGATATTTCATGCATGTCTTTTACTACTTTTTTTCAGGGATATGACACAAATTTGGTTATACTGCAGATAAAGATGCTCCCAACGATGCTAAAGTACAGAAAGCAAGTGAATTTCGGTAAGTGCCGACTTTTTGTACCACGTATATGAAAGCATTGCTTTTAGAGGCAAACTGTGCATGTTTTGGCCAGAGAATAGTTCATCATGCCACATGGTTACACTGGCACTGACAATTTGACATGGCTCCACTGGCTCGTGCGTGTGCTCACATTGTTATCGTTAAGATAAAGTGTTTATGTTTTCATTGCAGGGATTGCTGTTTGTACTAGAAAGCCAACTGCCAAGATTTTTTTACGCTGGTGCTCCTAAAAGTACGCTTTCCCTATTTACATAGATTTTGGCTTGCACAAAGCATAACACTTGGGCCTAGATTCAAAAGCTGTCCATGCGCAGGCTTTCCTAACAGTGTTTCTTCACTTGCCTTTACCCTGTTTTCTGCAGATGTTTCGTGGATTTAAAAGTGCCACAGCATGTTGACCTCCCCCACTCTGAAAAATTCGCCTTCAAAATTCTGCAAGAGTGGGCTTAACTTTTTTGTGCACCTCCTTGCTGTTCCAAGATCCTAAAGCGTTATGCTCTTACTAGAGGTGGCAGTGCTTCTAATGTTTGTATTTCCATCACATTGACCAAGTATGCGATCGTGGCTTGACTGGTAGCACATTCTCAACAAATGTCTATGTGGCACATGAAGAAGGCAGTACAAAATAAATAGGCAGACATTCACACCAGGCGCTAACTTCTATTAAGGCTTTTTTTCAAACCACCATGCGCCTATTCCAATTTGTCTAACAGAGCAGTAGCCTGTTTGGCTGTGAACCAACAAGACGTTGAACTAATAAAAGCTTCACGTATTGTTGCGCTCAGATATATATGTATCGGTAAGCTATCTGTGGCACTGTCAAACAAAGAATCAAAATATCTGGGCATGCCTTAAGATATATTCCTTCGTTCACATATGTCGTGGCTATGACTCGTCAACCGAGTGAGCAAGTGCATCCTAGTTTCCTAAACTTAAAGCATTTTTTGAAGGTAGCATGGTCTACATTTATTTGTCTATAGTTTTGTCCAGCCGTTTGCGTCAACTACAAGGAAATATACTGAAGATTATCATGTAGCCTCTGCAAATGGTTGCTTTCAAGCAGGCTTTGCATGCTAGGCTTGTGCCTACAGGTATTGCACAATTAAAGACGCAGCAGCGTATGATAGAATAGTTGAATCGAGAGCAACTATGTGCACGAGCTAAATATGTATTTTAACATGAGTCTACCAGCTTCCAAAGGTGTCATTTTTATGAACTGGATCCTTCGCTCAAGCTAAAGCTACCATCACAACTTTCCCGCTCCGATGCGACACTGTTATGCCGCCTTTGGTTGGGTGTTGCATTCACAAAGGTGTACTCCTTTCGCATTGGTATGACAGACACTCCTACATGCGACTACTGCGGAGATCAAGAAACCATCGAACACGTCCTCTGCAGCTGCGCTTGCTACGACACACAGCAATGCCAGCTGCGGATGGTTTTGAATCGACTTGACCCCGGACCATTTTGTGTGCAGAAGATACTAGGACCTTGGGCATCTGCCTCAGTTGCGCAGAAAGCAACTAAAGCACTGCTTCTTTACCTTAAGTCAACAAACCTGAGCGACCGCCTGTGAACTGTGTGTGCTCCCCGAGTGTGCTCGTGATTGTGTGTACCTTCTCATCTTTGTGCAACCTCTTTTCTCCCCTTTATCCCTTCCCCAGTGCAGGGTAGCAAACCAGATGTGCGTCTGGTTAACCTCCCCGCCTTTCCTTGTATCTTTATCTCTCTCTCTCTCTCTTAACATGAGCGGACGGTTCGTGTTATTTGCCACACACATGATCTCGCTTAGAATGCCCATTGGTGAATGGGCTCATAGAAATGTCACTCGGATATGTATAGGAAACAAGTTAACTGAACCTAAGGGTATCTTTAACTGCTACAAATATGGCTTCTTGAGGTGCTGCACATTTTCTTTCAGAATATTGCTATCTGAGACATCATGTGAAGAGTGTCTACCACATCAGCATTTATATAGCTTGCCAAGTAACGTTTGGCCGAACCTACCATTTTTTTCACATTTCGTTTTGCAGTAGACATCCTAGAATGTAAGCGCTGCTGCAGTGTGCGTGACTCATTGTTATGTATTGATTCTGGCATGTTAAACCTCACACTTCTTTTTTTTCTTGCAGCAATGAGATGCTTCACATATGCCTGCGCTGACATTCCGCTGCGCTAGCCTGATGGAAACACCAGCTGCAAAACTCGAGTCCTTCAAAATTGAACAAGCTGCCCTTCTCTCACCAATGATGACACAGACTGCCCTTTGCCAGAACTTCAAGACTGTTTTTCCACGGAAGACGCAGAAAACTTTTGATGTATTATGGCGCTTGTTTACTGCTGGCAGTGTGGGGCGAAGTCTACTTTTACGTGTGCTCACAAGTCGTCTCATAAAAAGAACAATAAAGCATTTATTTTATTTTCAATATTGTCCACTTTTTGTGTTGGAAGCACCGAAGCAGTGCTCTTCCAAGGAGCTCTCGCCATGTTTTAAGCGTGTGACAAGCATACTCGAGATAAATAGTAATTTCCCCAAGGAGTAACTGGAAGCATGTGCAGTAGGTTTTCAGAGAGTAACTGTGAACACGTGGGAGGAACGGTAAAGAGTAACTGTTGCTCTTAGAAGAGCAATTGGTGGGAGTAGTGGTTGGTCAGCAGGGAGCAACTGGTGGGGGTAACTGTTGGTCCGCAGGAAGGAACTGGAGGGAGTAACTGTTCATCTCCCGAAGGAGGAACTGAAAGGAGAGCAACGGTTCGTCCCTCTGCAGTTACTCCTTTTAGGGGAGTAATGGGAGTGGCAATGCGATTGCTCCCTGAAAGGTGCAACCCCTATACCCCTGTTGCTCCCTTTTGGCTTATAGTGTAAAATGGCAACAGAAGTCGCGAAGTTTTTCGTTCAGAATATTGTTCTTCGCAATGAAGCCCCACTCGTCGTGATTACCGATTGAGGAGCAGCGTTCACGGCTGATTTGATGCAGTCCTTAATGACAATGACAAACACCAGCCATAGCAAGACCACTGCATACCATCCCCAAACCAGCGGGTTGACATAACGCCTGAACCGCACTATCGCTGACATGCTGTTGATGTACGTTGACATTGAACATAAATTGTGGGCCGAAATCTTGCCATACGCAACTTTCGCCTACAATACGGCAGTGCAAGAGACCATCCGCGTCACACCATTGCAGCTGGTCTACGGTCGCACTGCCACTACGACACACGATGCCTTGTTGCCAGTAGACCACGACAATTACGAGCCATCTGAACTTGACGACTTTTTGCAAAGGGCTGAAGAAGCACGCCAGTTGGCACGGCATCGAAAACCTCAACAGCAAAACCAGGACGCAAGCCACTACAATCTGCGCAGCAGAAAAGTTCAGTACAACCCAGGCGAGCGAGTGTGGAAATGGACACCACTCTGACGCCACGGCCTATCAGAAAAGCTTTTTTGTTCATACTTTGGCCCCTATAAGGTTTTCCGACGAATTAGTGACATAAACTATGAAGTCATCGCCGATGGACACATCTGTTCAAAGCGGCAAAACAGCGCAGAAGTCGTACACGTCGTTCGTATGAAGCCCTATTATGAGAGGGAATGAAAGCGCTCCCTTTTTCTGTTTGCCTCCCTCCATCGCGCATCGGGACGATGCGTGTTTCGAAGGGGGGCTAATGCCACAGAGACTGTTTACAGTATCCGACATTATGAAGAATCAGCACTCTTTCTTGGGGTCGCACGACTCATGCCTCTTGTTCACAGGCACTAGCCAGCGTGGCTTAGAGCTGCGAAGAAGAGGAAGGTGCGTGGGCAGATGAAGTTTTTGTTTTGAAACGCTCTAGTGAACTCTTCCTTCTTTCCGCACATAGAGAGGGAAACGAGAAAAAAGGAAGGTAGGGAGGTTAAGCAGATGCTAGTATCCGGTATTACCCTACACTGGGGTTGGGGAATAGGGGGTTGAAAGAGAAAGAGAGAGTTAAAAAATAAATAAGAGAAAAACACCGACACACACGCACACACAAAATCAGTCCACTCAGAGCGTTCCGACAGGCCAGTAGTTCGTAAGAAGCCCAGTAGCGCTTGCACGGCTTTTTTCTGTGACGATGATTCATGACGATGGCGCAGTATACTTTCTTCTGACAGCGGCTGGTCATCTAATTTGCAACGGCGAAGCTCGTGAATGTAGTATTCTTCCTTGCCGGGACCGCTTTGCTTTTGGTTTGAGAACCATAACCATGTTCTCCCCACTTGTGATATATTTAATGAGAAATTGAAGGCGTGCTTTGGGGACACGAGTTCCATGAAAAAGAAAGCTGAGCAAACGCTCTCACGTAGGGCTCAGTTGCCAGGCGAAACGTGCACATCCTACTTTGAAGAGGTATTGAAGCTTTGAGGGATTGTCAACGCAAATATGTCTGACGAAGACAAAGTTGGTCATTTGTTAAAAGGCATCGCCGAGGACGTGTAAAATTTTTTGATAACAAAAAAAAAACTTGAACACTCCTTCCATTTTCAGGCAGCAGTGTTGCGCATTCGAGGCGTTTAAGGCACGGAGAATTTTACCCAAGTTCCGGTGCTTGGACCATGTTCCCACTGTTTCAAGTATGAACGTCGCTGTCTGCGAAGACATTCCCTTCCTCGTACGTCGGGTAGTTCGAGAAGAGCTCGTACGACTTCAAGCAGGTGACGTTAACCACCAATGCTCATTCGCCGCGTGCCGCAAACCACCTCCCTACCGGATGCGAGAGTGCCACGTCGAAAACGGACCGCCACAGAAACTGTTGGTTTCATCCCGCGTCTTCCGTTTTCCCCGATCGCCGTGGCCACCACGGGATGTCATCATCTCCACGTGCCGCTGCGGGCCTCCAACCGTCGTCAACCAGGCCTCTACCAGAAGATTACTATGCGTCATCACAAAATGTTCCTGCGGAGCATGATCCATCTCCGCGTACTTCTGCCACCTCTACTCCTGCTCATGTAAGCCGACAAGTCCCCGTTTGCTTTACATGCGGTGTTCCAGGGAATATTTCGTGCTTCTGTCCCAGCCGGCCGCCTGCACTGCCTCGTTTTTCGACGTACCCACTTCGTACGCACGAAACCGGATCTCTGACCCACCCGACCATGGTCCCCGACAGCAATGGCCTCACGAATTTCGCAGCGAGTCCCCCACCTCCGAGCGAAGCCTGACGCCGCCTCCGGCACGTTTCCGCCGGTCGCTGTCTCCGCGTCGTCGGGTCGGTCACCTTCCCCGCATCAGCTGGGAAACTAGCTGGTGCGACCGATGGAGGTGCGGTGGCGGGACGGTCAATTTCGCCAATTCGTCTTTCTCCTGTGATGTTGATGAAGTAAGTGCGTGTGTGCATAGACGGTGTAGATACTCTTCCTCTCATAGACACTGGTGCTGCTGTTTCGGATATGAAACTTCGTTTGAAACATCGTTTTTTGGGTCATAAAGTTATGTTCTTGTGGAATCGTAAAAAAAATTTTCGCGGAGTTTGAGGCGAAGTGTTATGTTTTGTTGGTATTTGGTCAGTTGTACTCACAATTGGTGGCCAAAATTTCAGAGTTTAATTCACTGTACTGGTTCGCGCAACTTATGACGTCATTTTAGGGATAAACCTCCTCCATGAACACAGAGCTACACTTGACTGTGGAACTGCAGAGATTCTTCTACAAATTACGTTGCCCGCTGCAATAGTTGTCGATTTTCTGACTCTGCCCATCAATGTGCTTTCGTTGTCTGAAGATGTGACGATACCTGGTCGGACAGCAGTGTTTGTACCCGTGTGCTCTTCTCACGTTCACTCAGGACTCTGCACTGGAGTTGTCGAGCCTGATCATACAAACGCCATCAATAAGAATGTGCTGGTCCCATGGTTTGTGCTTACAGCCATCGACGGATATGCTTGTTTGTGGGCGCTCAACGCAGCCTCAGATCCTGTTGTTCTTCTAGTCAGATTCAAACTGAGAACGTTCGAGGACCAGGCCACAATTGACGTCAAAATGGTCTCAGAGTCTCCAGCCATCAGTCAGACCGCGCCAAACTACTCAGCCGAGATGAAGCGTATGATCAATAAGTCGTTGCCTTCTTCCGAGCAGGATGTCCTCGACCAGATGCTTAGACGCTACACGGGAGTCTGATTTCGCTCAAGACAAGCCTTGTTTCATGTTGCCCGAATCCCGTACGCACCACTGCATCAACACGGGAGATGCTACACCGATACGCCAGAAACCCTACTGAGTATCCCAGTCAAAGAGGAAAGTGATCGCCAATCAGGTCAATGACATGCTGCAGAAAAGCGTTATTCAAGAGTCAAGCAGTCTCTGGGACGCTCCTGTTATATTGTTAAAAAAGAAAGACAACTCTTGGCGGTTTTGTGAAGACTACAGCCATCTCAACGCCATCTCAACAAAAGACGTGTATCCGCTACAACGCATCGATGATGCTGTTGATTGCCCGTACTCGGCTGCATACTTTTCGTCCATCGATTTAAGGCCTGGATACTGACAAATACCAATGCATCCGTCTGACAAAAAGAAGACTGCTTTTGTCACGCCTGACTGGTTATTTTAATTTAACGTTATGCCGTTTGGCCTATGTAATGCCCCAGCTACCTTCGAGCGAATCATGGACTCGATCTTTCGCGGTCTAAAGTGGGAGATATGTATGTGTTATCTCGATGAGTTGATAATTTTCGGCAAGATATTCCACGAGCACAACCATCGGCTTAGCACTGCTTTATATTGCGTCAAGGAAGCTGGTCTCGTTTTAAACGCAAATAGGTGTCATTTTTGTGAGCATCAAGCCCTTGTGCTCGGATATCTAGTCGACAGGGACGGTATATGGCCAGACCTGCAAAAAATCATTGCTGTCCGAGACTTCAAGCAACCAACGTCTGTGAAGAATCTCCGTAGCTTCGTGGGACCGTGTTCTTATTTTCGCCGGTTTATCAGACTTCACCCAGCTTGCTAATCCTCTGAGTGAGTTGCTCCGCAAAAAGGCCCAATCTGATGGCCGGTTGAGTGTGAGGCTCCTATCAAGCAGCTGAAGTATTTGCTTACTTCCGGGTCCCTCTTGCGCCAATTCGACTTGGAAGCACTCACAGAACTGCATACAGATGCTAGTGATATTGGTGTTGGTGCCGTGCTTGTTCAGTATCACGACAGCCACCAGCACGTCGTGGCGTGTGCAAGTCGTACGTGGACTAAGGCGGAGAGGAATTATACGGTCACCAAACAGAAATGTCTTGCGGTTGTTTTCGCCGTCCGAAAGTTCAGACCTTATTCGTACGGCCGGCAATTCAAGATTGTCACAGATAATCATTCTCTTTGTTGGCTCATCGTACTACGCAACCCAACTGGCCGGTTGGCTCGTTGGGCCTTACGGCTTCAAGAATATAACTTTTCTGTGACCTACAACAGCGGTCGATGTCACGCAGATGCCGAATGCTTATCTCGTCTTGCATCTCCGACTGTGCATGCTGATGATGCTGATTTCGAAAACTACCTGGCTGCAATCTCATCTAACTTCCCAATTTTGGACGTCTTCCGTCACGAGCTACAGCGTGACCCTTCGCAGAAACCAATGATTGATGTGGCTCGTGGCTCTAAGCGCGCCACGCCATTCGTGATTCATGACGCCCTACTATATCGCAAGATTTACACCAGCCATTGTTCCACACTACTCCTCGTCGTGCCAGAATGCCTGCGTCTTGCGGTAATTCAAGCAATGCACGATGACATTACGTCTGGGCACCTTGGATTTACCCGAACGCTTCACCATATCCGACAACGTTTTTACTGGCCTCGCCTCTGGAAGACCACCAAGCACTACGTCTGAAGTTGTGATTTCTGCCAACGCCACAAACAACCTACCATGCCATTAGCCGGCCCACTGCAGCCGGTTAAGCCACTGACATTACCATTTGAAAAAACTTTGGCAGAACTCACGCACAGTGGGAATCGATGATATGCGAAGCACGAATGAGAAATGCTGATATGTGACTTTAAAATCAATATATTGTTATGACGTGGAGGAAAATGATGCCGTACATGACTTCCGTGTCATGAATATTGCTACGTAGCTGACGTATCAGCGGTCAGAAGACGACAACGAGGAAGTGGTCTGTAGGTTGTGCATGCTGTCTTTTATCTTAGTCGGCGCCATACGCATCAGTTTGAATATAGATTTTAAATATACACGCCTTGTGTCATTTTTACGTAACATCTTTGTGGTGGACGTGCTCGGTACTTCCCCGTCTTCATCATGGATCTCCGCAACGGCCGCATCATCATAGGTCCAGCCATGTCACAGGTTGAACAACCATCGTCTTCGCCACCTGCTTCTACCGTGACTTCTACATACGTCGTTTTACCTCCTGCTCGTGATCCCGGTGTATTTTCCGGTCAGGATGGCGTTGACGTCGACAAAGGGATCAACCGGTACGAACGGATCAGCGCAAGCTATATGTGGGACCCGGCTCTTATGCTTGCCAATGTGCTTTTTAACCTCGATGGCCCACCGCGAGAGTGGTTCGAGACGCACGAAGCAGACATTACGAGCTGGGGATCCTTTAAAGAGAAGATCCGCGACCTTTCCTGCAACACCGTTGGGTGGCAGATCGCAGCACGGAATTAACTGGCGGCTCGTGTACAGACCTCGACGGACTCGTTCGTCACGTACATTCACGACGTCATCCCCCTATGCAAGCAGATTGACGAGCGCATGAGTGAGTCGGAGAAAGTGGCCCATGGGCTGAAAGTCGTAGCAGACGACGCATTTAATCTTCTAGTTTACAACAACGTTACCACCGTCGACGCCATCAATAAAGAGTGCCGGCGGTTCGAAGAAGCCAAGAGCCGCCGTATTACTCAGCGATTCACCCGGCTGCCCAACACGGCCGCGACCCCATCGTGTGAAGCCGCCCGCCAGTCCCCCACGCATGACAACGTCTCACGCAATGTTCGTCGGGAAATCGAAGCCGCCTGTCCGGCTCTTCTTCAGCCACCCGTTTTCGCAACGCTCGCCTCTGACCAACAACAGCCGTTAGAGGCGTTAATACAAGCTGTGGTGAGGCAGGAGTTTGCGAACCTTGGACTTTCATCAGCATGTCCCTTGACTCGCCCTGAAGTCCCGTCCAACTCCCGAGGACACGCTCGCCGTTCACCCCCAACAATGCCCCTCTGTAACCCTTCGGAATGGCGAACACCGGCGACCGGCCTATTTGTTTTTCCTGCCACCAGCCTGGTGGGCACGTTTCTCACTATCGCCGCCGCCGTTGGTCAAACCAACCACATGAGACTTTCTCTACCTCGGCGCTCATGCATCCGACGACCCCTCGACGTTCAGTCGCCGCACCCTTCAATGTCTATTTGTCGCCATCTTACGAGCCTTCCACTGACTCCCCTTTGCTCGGTCGCCGCTACCCTGACGCCCCTTCGTCCGGTCGCCGCAGCTCTCACTCCCCGTCGTCGCTACGTCGCCAATCCCGCTCTCCGTCACCTCGGCGCTTTTCCTCGCCGAGCTTCTCTGGACAACCGCAGCAGAAAAACTAGATATTGCAGCTTATAGAGGTAAAGCTGCAATACCAATGACGACCGAAAATCCTCTACTGACGCTTCCCACGCACCATAGCCTGCTTGAAATACAAGTCGACCATGTTCCTGTGACCGCCCTCAGTGACACAGGTGCGCACCTGTCTATTATGAGCGCTTCTCTATGCTGCCGCTTATGAAAGATTATGACGCCATCTACGACGCAGGCAATACGTGTTGCCGATGGCGGTACTGTACCAGTAATTGGAATGTGTAATGCTCGTGTCAGCATTGCCGGTCGTCACGCCATGGTCCTTTTTGCCGTGCTAGCCTGCTGCCATCATGACCTCATACTTGTCCTTGATTTTCTTTCGGCACACTCGGCTTTAATTGATTGTTCGTCTGGTACCCTCAGCCTTGATATACCAATCTTTGCCGACTACTCTGCAAAGCCCACCAGCCGCTTCAGCCCAACCACTTTTGTTCGCCTGCCACCTCGAGCCGTCACGTACGTGTCTTTGTCATCGACCCCTTCCGTTCCTGACGGTGATTATATCGTTACACCAAGTACTGACGTTCGGCTGACGCGCAGTGTTACTGTGCCCTATACAATCGCGACCATAGCGGATAACTGTGTGTTACTTCCGCTCCTTAACTTTAGTTTCAACCCTCAAGTGTTGCCCTGCCAGATGTCTCTAGCCCAGCTAACTGCCATAACAGAGGACGATGTCAGTGTTGTCGCTGTATCTGCTCTTGATTGAAGCGCAGTCTCACGGTCACCCAGCTCAGACGATGGTATTTTTCGAAACATGATTAGATCGGAGCTCTCGCCTCACCAGGCCAACGCTCTCTGCCAAGTTTTGGCCTCATACAGTGACATTTTCGACACCGAAGATCGTCCTTTGGGCCAGACTAAAATTGTCACTAATCGAATCAACTCTGGTGACTCTGCGCCCATTCACCATCGGCCGTACCGCGTGTCAGCGTCCGAGCGAGAAGTGATTCAGAAAGAAGTGGCCAAAATGCTTACGAAAAACGTAATCGAACCATCAACGAGCCCTTGGGCATCTCCCGTGGTATTAGTAAAAAAGAAAGACGGCTCATGGCGTTTCTGCGTTGATTATCGCCACATCAACAAAATTAGCAAAAAAGATGTGTACCCTCTACGACGCATTGACGATGCCCTTGATTGCCTCCATGGCGCCACCTTCTTTTCATCTCTCGACCTCCGATCTGGCCACTGGCGAATTGCTGTAGAGGGCATGTACCGAGAAGAGACCGCCTTCGTTACCCTTGACGGTCTTTACCAATTCAAGGTCATGCCTTCGGGCTCTGCAACGCTCTAGCAACCTTCGAGAGAATGATGGACACGCTCCTACAAGGATTTAAATGGTCGACATGTTTGTGTTACCTGGACGACGTGATCATTTTCTCACCTACCTTTGCAACCAACCTTGAACACCTTTCGACCATTCTATCCATATTTCGACGGGCCGGCCTGCAGCTCAATATCTCCAAGTGCCACTTCGGTCTTCATCAGATTACCGTATTGGGTCACCTTGTTGACGCTGCCGGCGTACGACCAGACCCGGTGAACGTACGCACTGTAACAAACTTCCCAGTCCCACGCTATGTCCATAATGTTCGCAGTTTTGTGGGCCTCTGCTCCTCCTTTCGCCGGTTCGTGAAAAACATTGCGGCACTAGCACGGCCACTCACTGACCTTCTCAAACAAGACGGCCCATTTTCTTGGGGCCCTCCTCAAGCTGACGCCTTTTCTCAGCTAATCACCGCTCTAACGACACCTCCTATTTTTGCACATTTCGACCCCGATGCTCCCACACAAGCGCGAACAGACGCGAGTGGTCACGGAATTGGTGAAGTTTTGGCGCAAATTCAGCGGGGAAACGACCGTGTAATCGCGTACGCACGCCGTCGCCTTTCTAAGTCTGAACGCAATTATTCTATAACAGAATGGGAATGTCTCGCTCTTGTTTGGGCGGTTTCGAAATTCCGTCCTCACTTGTATGGCCGCCCTTTCCGTAACATCACAGGTCATCACGCGCTGTGTTGGCTTTCTTCTCTGAAGGACCCCACTGGACGACTTGGTCGTTGGGCATTACGCCTACAGGAATATTCCTACTCGGTTGCTTATGAGTCTGGACGTCTCCATCTGAACGCCGATTGCTTATCCCGCTACCCTGTTGAACAGCAGTACGAACCAGACATTGAGCCTAGCCTCAGCGTCATGTCAATGTCCCAGTTTCTTCAGATTGGTGATGAACAACGTCATGATGCTTCTCTGCGACAACTTATTGACCTTCTCGAATCTGCTCCGAACGACACCTCACTTCGCATGTACGTCCTCCTGAATTGCACGCTGTACCGTCGTAGCCTCCAGCCAGATGGCCCTGAGCTCCTTCTTGTCGTGCCGAAAAATTTGCGTTCAACCGTGCTGCATGCGCTTAACGATGAACCAACTGCTGGTCATCTGGGTGTATCTTGGACGTACGACCGCGTGCGTTGCCGCTTCTTTTGGCGTGGTCTCGCCCGGTTCGTTCACCGTTACGTGTCCTGCTGCGATAAATGCCAACCTAGGAATTGACCTACTGTGCCCCCGGCTGGACTTCTTCAACCAACTTCCATCCCAACCGAACCTTTCTACCGCGTTCGTATAGGTCTTCTCGGTCCTTTTCCCGAGTCGAAATCGGGCAACAAGTGGGTCGCCGTTGCTATAGACTACGCGACCAGGTATGCCATTCCTCGAGCGCTCCCAACCAGCACAGCTATTGACGTAGCGGACTTTTTGCTCCACGACGTCATCCTACACCATGGTGCTCCTTGCCAATTACTCACGGATCGTGGCCGCGCATTTTTGTCCCGTGTGATCGACAATCTTCTGCGCTTTTCCTCGACGCACCACAAGCTGACCACTTCTTACCATCCCCAAACAAATGGCCTTACCGAACGGCTAAATCGGACCCTAACGGACATGCTCGTGATGTATGTGTCCTCTGACCACATTGACTGGGACCGGACGCTACCGCACGTGACCTTCGCGTACAATTTTTCACGCCAAGACACTACTGGTCATTCACTCTTTTATTTGCTTTATGGCCGTGATCCGAAGTTACCACTCAACACTCTGCTTCCAACCACTGCAACGCCGTCAACTGAATATGCTCGCGACACTATTGCTCGTGCCGACCACGACCCGCTCTAGACTTTCGGCTTCGCAAGCCACACAGAAAGCCATCTACAACAGCCGGCATTCTGACGTTCACTTGTCACCCGGTTCTCTTGTTCTCCTGTGGTGCCCACTTCGTCGAGTTGGCTTATCAGAGAAGTTATCTCGCTACATGGGTCCTTACCATATTATCCGCCAGGTAACCGACGTCACCTATCAGATCATTCCTGCCTCTGAGACCACAAGCCTGCCTGCAACCACACCCAGTGATGTTGTGCACGTCAGCAGGCTAAAACCTGACCACCTGCCTACTGAAGACCGCAGTTAATGTGCACCGAGACGGCGCTTTTACCGCCGGGGGGGGGGTAATGCTACGTAGCTGACGTATCAGCAGCCAGAAGACGACAACGAGGAAGTGGTCTGTCGGTTGTGCGTGCTGTCTTCCATCTCAGTCGATGCCATACGCATCAGTTTAAATATAGATTCTAAATAGACACGCCTCGTGTCATTTTTACGTAACAATATCACGTTTAGATGCGTCGATGATGCGTCGTGAATCGATGATGGTGCTATCATCGATTCACGTCACATGATACCAAAGTTGGTATATGTGCACCTAGCGAAAAGTCCACGAGCACGCTATAAGCGTGGTATGTTGTCATGTTCCTAAATGACACGCGATTTGCGATTATCATGTTTGCGCCAGTCATATATATCGTCGTATACTGACGTCACGTAACACCAAATTTGCTTTATGTGCTGATAGAAAAACGGCCACGAGCGCATCATGCATAAAGGGCCCAATATACTACAATGTATCGTGTACGCGCGCGCACGCAGGGCCAAGCGACGCTACGTTAGCGAAACGCGAGCCCTCTATAGTCTAACGCTAGGCGCAACTAGCATCCGTCGGCAACCGGCACGAAATGCGGCATCCTGCATTTCACGCTGATGCGTTACCCAGAAAACACTGCGTCTCCCTCTTTTTGTCACAGGGGGACGCCGGACGTGCTGAAATGTGCATGCACCAAAGCAACGCAGCGCGGCGCGCACCTGGGAATAAATGGCTGGACTGGCGCCTAGTGTGGCAAAGCCGGTGTGACGCGACGAAACGAACGCTGGTGAGCACGTACCCCTCGCCATGTCGAAATGTATGAACGCCTTGACTGTGGCGTGTAGTCATGTTCTCACATGACACGCATCTCATGCTTCTCATGTTTGCACCAGTCACATACTTTGGTCATTCATTGGCGTCATGGAATAGCAAAGTTGGCATATGTTCAGCAAGCGAAACGGTCGCGAGCGCATAATTAGTGTGGCATGTAGTCATGTTGTTACATGACACGCATGTCGTGATTATCATGTTTGTATGCATCATTTAACTATGTCGTCCGTTCTCGTCACGCAATTCCAAGTTTGGTACTTGTGAAGCTAGCGAAACGGCCACGAGCGCATCATGAGTGAGGCTTGAAGACTTGTTACATGACATGCATCTCAAGTTTATTATGTTTTCACCAGTATTTGCCTTCGCCATTCATTCACGTTTCGTAATACCAAATTTGGTATAAGTGAAGCTAGTGAAGCAGCCGCGAGTGCAAAGTAAGCGTGGCATGTAGTCATGTTGTTACATGACACAACCCTCTCATGATTATCATGTTTACACCAGTCACATACCTTCTTCATCAATTCGCGTCACGTTAAACCGAATTGGGTATGCGACGCAAGCGAAACGGCCACGAGCGCATCATGTGCGTGGCATGTTGTCATGTTGTTACATGACACGCATAGCATGATTTTTACGTTAGGGTCTGCCGCTTGTGTTCGCCATGCAGTCATGCCATACCGTACTAGTTTTGCAACATGCCATGTGAACAAAGCCATCGCAAGAACTTCAAAAACATTAAATGTAAATCATGACATTCATGACATACATGTCACAATTTTCATGCTATGACTAGTCAAAATGTTCTCCATACAGTGATGTCACGCCATAGCAAGATTGGTATCGATACCTTTATCGAAACGGCCGGGAGAGCTAAAAGTCGTAAGCGGCTGGATAGATAGATAGATAGATAGATAGATAGATAGATAGATAGATAGATAGATAGATAGATAGATAGATAGACGCAAAGTCGCCGAAGTTCGCTAAAAAATGCTTCGCATTTAAAAGAGAAAAGTGCTCGAGGTAACGAGGCGTGGGTGACGTATTTTATTTGCCCCTGCCATTTCTCACTCCTTAGCTTCCAGCGTTTTCATCGGGATGAGAGAAGAGTGAATGCACTTGCAGCATGCGAGAAATCTTGGTATTTCCAATCACACTGGTTGAATTCTTAAATTTTTTGCGGCGTTGGATTCGTGAGGCAATAAGTTCTTCCAGTGAGCTCATTCCATGGTTACTAAAAAAAGTGTTTCAGGGCCCTTTTAAAGCATCGCGCTGAGGAGCGAGGTCGGATGGTTTGAATCCTCGGGGGCTGCCCAGGAGTTTTTTCTTCTGAATTATTTTTTCTTTTCGCCTGGCATAAAATATGAGAAAAATAGGGACCATCTCCCCCAAGGGCAGAGGTGTGCAGCAAAGGTGTGCACGGCGTAGACACGGTTGAAAGTGGAGTCAACGTGGGTGCTTCAAGATTAGTTCGAAGCGAAACTCGGTGTAACGTCTACTCGAGTAAACATTTGTTTAAAACACAGACAGGGGAGGCGGGACGCATTGAAGACGCTTGAGCTCGGCTTCCTTTGCTCGCGTCTCGTCGGTGTTACCCACGCACCGTCTGCATTCTCGAACGAATGCAATCGGTGTTCTTGACTGGCACCACGTCAGTGTCGCTAGTCTTCCACTGCCGACGCTTGCGTTCGGCTTCTTTGGATCTCGCGTCGTCGGTGTTGACTTCGCCATTTGCGAATGTGATATGCTTCTCTAACTCTCGCAGCGCCCGCGACATCCAAGAAAGGTACGCACACAATATCGGAAAGAATGCCGCAATGGCTTCTCACCCGTCGGCGTCATCGCGCGGCAAGCAGCGGCGCGCTGTCCACATTGTCGTCGCCGCGAGATTCTCGACGCGCGCCCACCAGCCGGCTCGCGTCTTCTCGCCGACAGATGGAGAGAGGTGACGCGGGTGAGCCAACGCCATGTGAGGAGCAGGTTCGAGCGTTGCGAGCAGTGGAGAGGGTGAAACGAGAGAGAGCTGACACGCGGCGAGCGCACAGCAGGTGAAGAAGCGAGACGTCCCCACGCACAGCTAGGAGGGTGGGGGCTACTTGGCACTGCTCCAACAGCTGTGGCAAGGGGAGTGGTGCGGATGGAGGGACAGCGTTACACAGGCTAGTCAAAGAGCTGTTATGCATCTAATATATATATATATATATATATATATATATATATATATATATATATATATATATTTATATATATAAGGGAAAGAAGTGTATACCTAAGGGCTCGTTTTTCCGTGTTTTTAACACAATAATAATGAGATATAACAGACAGTAATGCCAAGGAATGTACAGGGGAAGTTATTAACATTAATGGAATGTAAATAAGAAGAAAGAAAAGTGGATGAAAAAATTACCAACTGTAAAAAATTACCAACAGTTGGTAAATTTTTCATCCACTTTTCTTTCTTCTTATTTACATTCCATTAATGTTAATAACTTCCCCTGTACATTCCTTGGCATTACTGTCTGTTATATCTCATTATTATATATATATATATATATATATATATATATATATATATATATATATATATATATATATATATATATCCAGAACATGACGGTGACGGTAAAATCAGCCGAGTGACTATAAATTTCCTATCGAAATAAAAATTTGCCACGTATCTGCGTATCGAAAGACGATGGCCGTCGGCCGCACTTATTTCGTGCATGGCGTCGTATTTTAAGCGCGTTTAAGAAACACTTGAGTATTTAGAACTACCTACGTATGTATTTTCAAGTAAAGGAACACACCACCTAATACTTACGGATTCTTGTCTGTCCTCAGATATGTGTGATGTTTTATTTTTGATCGACAATGTTTTCAAGTATCAACCAAGCCACCAGTTTAAGATTGCTGTGCACTCAGCAAGTTGTACGACGATGCTAACGCAGCATCATTCGTGGACTTAGAAAAAAGTGTAGCGATGAAATGATGCATATTAACTAGTCATGCTGGTAGAGGAGGCTTTCTTCCAGCCTTGTTCTAGGTGATTTATTATCGTAAAAAACAACAGAGTGTCCATTCCATTCCTCCCCTATTGAGGAGGTGGGCTAGAGCTTGTACAGCTGTGACGTTACAGTGTGTATTTTACTTTTATTCTTTAGAAACATGTCCCTTTTTTGCAATATTGTTCTTGAGCGCGAGAGCAAACTGTCCCCGCAGGTGAATGCAAAACATCACCTTACACTGTGAATGACCCCCCCCCCCTTGTTCGTTCATGTAGCCTTACTTTTTATTTAGGTTTAATTATCGCAATGTCATAAATGTCCTGTATTTGTTGTATAATTTAGGCATTGTGCGTCGCTGCATACGCAATAAGTTCTTTTCGCTGTATATAACAGATTGCATTGTACGTACGCATTGATCACTATTGTCCATTTTTCTGTGTGCACATAAGCTGTCTAAGATATATCCGGAAATGAAATTCCCTTAAACGAGTGCCAGGCACTGTGAATGACCCCCCCCCCCCTTGTTTGTGCATATAGCCTACTGTTTACATAAGTTTACTCATCGCGATGTTGATGAATGTTCTGTCTTTGTACAATTTTTGCTGTGTACATAGGTCCTCCAGCGGTGATTAGTTGAAAGCCGTCCCACGTTGTCAGCACCTTGTGTAGACGGGTGGCCAATGAAGCACTCATCACCGAGTAATCAGCTCCCGTGTCGACAAGCGCAGTCACCGGATAACAGTCAACGGAAACGGTAATGGCAGCGGACGTTTTGTTGGCGGTTTCACAAACAAGTATTAACGGCACGTCGTAAGGCAGCGGCGGAGGGTATTTGTTGGTTTGCGTGACTCAGTTTCCCCGGCGTGGGCTTGCGCCACTGACACCAGGGGACCCAAAGGTGGTCGGGCGCGGTGCGTTGATGTGGACGGACGGGGTGATGGTGACCGTGACTGTCGTCGCGGCACGACAGGAGCGTGATGACTACCTTCCAAGTAATCCGCAATTTCTTGTGGGTGCTCACCATAGCATGGACAACGTGCATCTGGGTGGAATCCGCGTTGGCCTATTCATCGGTAGTAACGGTTGCGGTACATGTGTCCAACTTCACCACAATGGTAGCACAAAGAACGATTGTCGGGTGCACGCTAGATGGTGGACTTCCGCGGGCCAGGACTAAAATCTGCCTGAGAACGCAGGCGATGGGCTTGACTTGAAAAGCGTCTGGAGGTCCCAGTACGTGGGTTAACAAAATGTGCCGTCAACGGCGTAGAGACGCGCAGGGCATCCGCGTAGGAAAGTGTGGGAAGTTCGACTTGCGATGGTGGTGCGGAGTGAACGAACTGCCTGATTTCGTTAGGAACGACGTCCATAAGAGCAGCGCTACTGGGAGGGGACGCTGCATGAAATTTCCGAAGTTCTTCGCGCACAACTTGCCTTATGAGTTCTGTGAGGACATCCCTGTTATCACCTCCTGGTAAAAGCGAGCACGCAGCGGACATGGCCGTCTGACGCTCATACTGTGACACCCGCTGCCGAAGCATGTGCTCCATAATTGTGGCCTCACGTATGAACTCGGACACGGTCGTAGGAGGGTTGTGCACAAGGCCCGCAAAAAGTTGCTCCTTTACGCCTCACATTAGCAGGCACACTTTGTTGTCTTCTGGCATGCGGGGGTCAGCCCTTCGAAATAATCGTGACATTTCTTCGACAAACATGGCGACGCTTTCGTTCGGCATTTGAAATCGCGAAGAAAGTGCTTGCTCCGCTCTCTCTTTCCGTTCGGGGTAACTGAACGCCTCGCAAAGCTGCCAATGGAATTCCTGTCAACTTGTGAATGAAGTTTCGTGATTCTCATGCCACACTCTTGCCGCGTCTAAGAGGGAGATATACACGTTCTTCAACTTACGGCGATTGTCCCAGTTGTTGATGGCAGCGACCCGGTCAAAATGGCCAAGCCAGTCTTCAACATTCTCACCGGCATCACCATGGAATCGGTTGGGTGTGCGAGGCGTGTTGATGGCTCAGGGTGCGCTACGAGTGGCTAATGCTCGGTTTGGGTTGCGGATGTGGCAAACATTGTCCTCACGGAACTTGCCAAGGGGCCGTACTGTGGTGGTAGTCCTTGAAGGCGGCGGCTGCTTCGATAGATATCAGCAGACCCTGGTGCACTGGCGGTGGTTGCTTCTGGTTCAGGACCAGCAGGCATAAGACCTTGCAATACAGTACCCAGCACCTCCACCCATCTGTCACGAGAGGAAATGATAGGCAGGAACTCAAAGTGGAGGACTGTTTACTCAGCCAGAGCTGCCATTCACTTCTTCGGTCTCGTCTTCTGTCACCAACACAGTGGGGCAATATTTTATTAGTATTATATTCTTAGATATATTATTATAATATATTATTATTATTATTATTATTATTATTATTATTATTATTATTTTATCTGGTGTTTTACGTGCCTAAACCAGGATATAATATGAAAGCCATCATAGTGAAGGGCTCCAGAAATTTCGACCATCTGGTATTCTTCGACATGCCCTCACATCGCACAGTTCGCGAATGTCTTCTCTATTTCACCTCCGCTGAAATTTGACCGTCAACATCGGGATCAAGTCCACGACTTTTGGGTGAGCGGCCGAGCACCTTAGGCACTGATCCAGTGAGGAGGACGATGTATGTGTACATCTATTGCCATCTTTTATTGGTCGTTTCGGAGCACTGTAGAGTGTTTTATGGAGCCCTTTCCTGAGAGATATACGAAAGTTGCCTCACTTCCTTTCCTCAACCTCTTTCTCTCTCCGAAGAGCTCTAGAGCACTCTGTAACTATTAGTCAAAGATGGCATATCATTCAGTCAGCTTCTAGCCTTACATTGTATAACATTCCATTTTGTCGCTAGTGCACATTGTGGTTCGCCGTTGCGGTGGAACTGTGACGCTGTACACAATTCAAATGCATCCTTCTATCCCCGCATGTTGGAATCAGAGAAAAGTTCCCCCTTCTGCCGAGGCTGCCGAGAGCTCGGCATATTTCTTTCTTCCGTTGTATATCACGATTATCACAACACAGTTAAAACAGTACAATTACCACCCCTACGTCGGCATTGACCTTAATATATCTTGGTTTTTATTAAAGCCATTGTTGCTTAGCACATGCGCTAATTAAAGCGAACATTACTGTCCCAGTTAAAAGAAGCACCCAAATTTGTGCTTAGAAGGTGGGGTATAGAGTACCATTGCGTTGAAAGACAAGGCTATATGCTTCCCACTAAATACCAAAATCAATGCGACGCGATTGCCGTCAATCTGATGAAAGATCTCACAATTTATATTTGGTGCAAGGTGTGTCACAGAAGGAGTGTTTATTTCAGCGAAAGTCTCTCCGATATACATTGACACTTGTTTCATATAACCATTTGTCTGATACAACAAAAGTACGTAATGTATGGACGGTGGAACTCTATTTGTAATCCCTAGAGACGTGACACGCGCGCAGTGAATGTATTGTTCTCCTATATTTCCACGAAACATGCCAGTTCTCAAATAAATAAACATACCGAGAACACGTCGGCCTCGGTCATCATGACGTTTTAAATATCTATATATAAATATATATTCATCTTTGCCAATAGACGAGGCGGTCAGGCTTTTGGACGGGCAAACCAACTTAAAGAGTATTGCCTTTCAAGCAGTGCCCTGACGGGAAGTCACGTTTGCTTCCGCAGGCTTTCAGGAAATCGACAGACCATACGGGTCAGTATACTATGAAGAGTGTGCGCGCTTTCATCCCTGATTGAGTGCCTGTCAATGAACCAGATATGTTGACCCGCAGAGCGGCTTTCACTTATTCAATGAACCCCGTACGTGATCGTAAACATAAATGGATTATTTAGATGCCTGGCATAGCTTTCAAGCGTAGTGCTTGCATAGAAAAGCACATAAAAAGAATTTTTCTCTCTCTTTCATAGTTTTGTATATAGTTTCGCTGAGATGGCAATGCGGGGCCGCTGGAATCGGGTATCTTGTTGCTATGGCTCTGTCTGAGCAGGTGTTCGTGGTGAGCAGAGAAAAGTAAGGTATGCTTGCCTCATTCTTCAAGCTGACTTTCCAGAGTATAGTGCGCATGCCCAACGTTTTTGTCGTTGTTGCGGAATTCATTAGTGCAAGAAAGTCTTGGTTCTCAAAAAGAAATGCGTTGGACTTTTGTGCTGCTATGCAGCAGTTCCTTGCGTGAGGCCTATTTTTCATCACCAATATATCTCCTGTTCGACGTACCTCTCACTGTTTGTTGGCACCGATAAATAAAAATGAAGTCTGTGTTACAAATTGTATAGAAGACGAAGAGCAAATTTATCATCATCGTCGAAGATTAGACCGGCAGTCGGAATAAAGAAAAAAATCAACGGGTGGGCTTCGCCATGGGCACGGCGGCTCGTACTATTTTGCATATTGGTTCCATGAAACCCGGGAGGAAGGAACGTTGGAGGTGAGACGGAGCGGACTTCACGAATTTCGACCGCTGTCGTAGCCTCGAGGATTTTTGTGAAGCCGCCGTGGGTAAAGCTGATGTGCGAGGCCTAACCAGCGCTGAGACTTGGGAGTACGAATCTGTTTTCAACTAAGACTACTAAGAGCGTTCATAGACTGACGTGTGTGCAGGCATCGTCTGGAAGTTTGCGAGACGGGATCCCTCACGTTTACTTCGGCTCCGTCCTGACTCGCCCTTCACGACGATGGCCCGATATTCACAAGTCAAGGTAGTCCAAAGGTCAGTGACGTGCATCTTGACAGTGACGCCCCATGAGTGCAGACATCGTCTGATGACTAGTGAGACGGGAGCCCTCACGTCTTCTTCGGCTCAGTCCTGACTCGCCTTTGACGACGATGTTTCAATATACACAAGATCATGAAGAACGACAGCCCAACCGAACCTTCTGTGATGGATGCCGTGTTGACTCCGACTTTGCCTCGTGACACGGCCTGCCAGTGATCTCTCCCATTTCCGACACTGGATCCGATCATGGAGGCCCCCTACAAAAGGCGGAGTTAGACACGCAAGGCCGTCATGCAGTTCATCGCAGACGTCGAACGTCTTCGGCAATTGGATCGCCCTCCAATCTGTGAGTTACGACGTGTTCACCGAGTTTTGATTGAGCAGTCAAGGGCACTTCATAGAGCGAGAAGAAATAAAAAGGAAAAAGAAAAGTCCATGGAGACCAAAAAGCAAGCTCCTCCTAGAGCGCCAAGCTTCTGCTCAATGAGAAAGGTGCACAAATGAAGATTGAAGAGAAAACATACGGCACTGCCGATTACCGCGAAGTGGCAAAATGCCGAGACAGTGACACTGCGTCGAGGGAAAGGATGAGACGAGGACAGAGGCAACGTAAGTGCAAAGTGAGTGAAGCCAGAAAAAGAAAGCGAAGGAAAGTTGCCTGAGAAAGAGCTGCACAATATTTTTCTAGAAGCACCTTCAACGGAAATTTAGGTACCAAATAAACCTGCTCAGCGACAACATAGCTGCATCGACGTCAACGCACTCAATAGCATGATCATGGCACAAGCGACGAAAACACCACTGGAAGATCAAGTGCAGGAGAAGAACCGCATGACACTACTACGACCTACGTGGAGCTCTTACTAATACTGACGAATATTTTGTACACCGATTCATGTGAGCGTTCAGTTTTCTTTGTCGTCAGGCGCCACTGGAGGCGCACGGAGGATGGTACAAATTGTGTAGGAGACGAGCAGTGACGTTACCATCATTGGAGAATAGACCGGCATTCGTAATAAAGAAGAGGTCAACGGGTGGGCTTCGCCATGGGTATGGTAGCTCGTCCTTTTCTCTGCAGTCTGTGCGTTTCATTTCTTCGTAAACTGTGATCTGCGACATTTTTTGGACACATGTACTGTATACGTGTGGCTTCATTTAACTGTCAGGGTGCAGCGCCCTGTATATAAGCATCGAGCATGAAAATACATTCATGATACTGCTGTTAGAGTCTGGCTGAAGTACTAATGGATGAGCAGAGGACTAAGCTGGCTGCGCTTTATTGTCGCCTGACCTTCCTGTCAGTATTATCATCAATAGGTTCTCGACAACACAATGCGATTGTTGTTTGGCTCACATTTTATATTACTCTCTACGTAATTCTTGTTTATGCATACTAAAATTTTTGTTGCATCGGGGACACCAACACAAGTTGTTGTACGGCAAACTGATGCACTGTTGATACTGCATTAAAAACTCAAAGCGTATACTGTAAACAAATGCGCAACACTCAGTGGCTTTAAGCAATAACATGAGATTTAAAAAGGTTCTTTTGTAATGGTTAACTTTAGCGTCACGACGAATTATCTGTGATACACATTAGTACGTCATTACGTCACTAATCTTTGAGAACTAGAACTCATCGCAGAGTTTAAGTGACTCATATGTCGTGCGGCGTAGTTTTATTTCTCCAGATCTTTGTGTGTAGTAATTTTTCTGCGTTAGCACTTGTCTCAAATGACAAAGACATGCTACCATAGATATCTGTATGCCATCGTCTTTTTAAGTCTCTTAACACAAAATGAACTCTGTGTTCGTTTGCCCGTTGAGCTCATATGACGAAAAACGATAGTATCAAATTCTGAGTTGAGCCCACGCTCAAAGCCACGCTCAAAGTACCCACGCTCAAAGCCAGCATGTGAGGATAGATTGCGCGTTTCCACCTTTAGTGGCGGCCTTATAAAAACACATGATTCTGACATGCTAAAAAAGGCAAACGTGTGCGAGTAACTCCTTTACTTTTATACACATTCGAAGGACTGGAACAAAAAATTAGGCAAGAAAAAGCATAGGGGACATTTATTGTTGTCTTTAGGTGCATTGTAAAAATTACTATACGATTCAAAATGAAATAAAAGCTAATACACATCACTCTATTCATCGGTGGCATTTGAACTTATAGTTGTCGAATTACGCGTCCCACGAGCGATTCACAATGTAATTCGTTGCGCATACCACTATTCAAATAGTTGATTGTCGCCTGCCTAAATATATTTAAAATTCTGTCATAATGATTACAAAACACTTAAGGACAACGATCAATGTCTCCATGTCAAACTTTGTGTTGCATTGAATTGGTTATAACCAGATTTATTGCATGCCGAATGTCAGACGCATCACGATGGTCTACGCAACAATATTTTGATGGGAGGATGACAGGTATCTTATTTAGGTATACAAACACAATTATTGCGTTACCAATCACAGGTAGCAGATGACTGAGTATGCAGACGGCTGAGTTTTCGTAGCTTCAACAAGGCGTCATACTAGACAATTTCGCAGCACGCCCTGGTACGCAGTGTAGAGACTCATACATATAAAAGAAACCCAAACGTTGTTACTGAGTTAAGTAGCTCAATGTTGTTACTATGTGTTTTTGATGGGAACAACGACACCATGAAAATTCGTAGTACTGTTACTGATATCAACAAGTGCGATGGTGAGAGCGTGCCTTATCTAAGAATATCCGTGAGGAAATTTCACTGTCTTTCTTGCTTGTCATTCTTCTTTTAGGAGCGAAGCTCCTTAAGGCGTGGGCTGTGCGTCCCCTGTATGTAGCCACCTGTCGTTCAGTTGAAAGTATTACGCTAGCCACCGCCCGATCTAAAGGGTACAGATATATCCATCCGTCCATCCATCCATCCGTCCGTCCGTCCATCCATCCATTTATCCTTCCATCCATCTATCCATCCATCCATCCATCCATCCATCCATCCGTCCGTCCGTCCGTCCGTCCGTCCATCCGTCCATCCGTTCATCCGTCCGTCCGTCCGTCCATTTGTCCATCCGTCCGTCTGTCCGTCCGTCCGTCCGTCCGTCCAAAAGATGCAAGATGTTATAAACTAGACGGCAGTACGTGTAGTTGATTATGAAAGATGCGAGGTGTTATAAAATAGGAATGATGCCACATATGGCGCGTGTCATCGTTCGATATAGTGCGGCGACGTACGCTAGGGGGAGCGTTGCAATAAAATCGAGTGGGCAAAATGTACGGAGGATTCATGGTTTACCAGGTTTACCTCCGGAGCTTCGCCCACTCATCATCATTCACTTCGTGGATATGGCGGCATTTTTTTAACACTCCACCTCTTCCTTATAAATCTTTCTTCACCTGTTTATGTTCCTTGTACCTATTGGAATGTGATAGTTTTTTTTGTCAAGAGTGGTTAGTTGTGAGATCTCTCCAAGGTTTTAATGCCTTCCCTTCTAATGCGTCGTGTTAAATATGATTTATCGCGGCACGATACATAGTGCTGCATAGATTCAGTATAAACTTAAGGTATTACGATGAATGTGAAGTGCGACTTTGTGTGTGCCTTTCCTCTTTCTCTCTTTCAACCTTCTCCGACCATTTTTCCAATGCAGGGTAGCATACCAGTTCTCCTAGATTGGTTAATAGGTTCGCGTTTCTTTTCCGTCCTGTTCCTTCCTCCCTTGCAGGCTCAAGAAGTAGTGCAGTCTAATGTGGCTGCTGCTCCGTGTTGTACTAAGTGTACCGATAGTTCGACTTTCATGCCGTTAAATATAACAACAGCTTCTGCATCTCTACAGCTGCTCGCTAAGCTAAGATATTTTCAGAGATAAGTGCAAAATAAAGAAATTGTGTGTACCATTTATTGCCGAATACTTCCGCAACTTTCCCAAATCGGAGAATTCTCGCTAAGGTTATCGGTGTTTTTCGGCTTCTTGCACTTCTTATATGGCCGTGGTCGTCTTAAAATCGCCGAAACGTCCCTACAAGTGAGCTACTGAACGTTTTTACGATACTCTGTGAGAAGATCCCTTGCTTTTGGCGTTGTACGCGGAGAAAACGCTGAGAGTTACTATTTCGCGGATGAATTAAGCTTGCTTGCTCATACCACAACAAGGCTGGGACAATGTCCCACACCCGACGTTCAAGTGTGAAGCGAAATGTAGGACTTCGAGCTTTTCGAAATGTTTTTTTTTGGAATTCGTTATGAATTGAGCTCTTTGGTTTATTGCTTGTGTCATTTTTACTTTGCGTCTTTCGGCGTTTTATTTGTTGATTGTATTGTTATTCTTCGTAAAAGTTAGAATGTCGTGTTACGGTTTCTTTCATTGAACAGCCCAATGAGGTATTCTGAAGCGTTGTGAAAAATTGAAGAGCAGTACTGCAGAATTCCGCAAGACGTTCTACTTTTCTTTCTTTAAGCTCACGACTGAACAATGCCCTCGTGTTAGTTGAATATTGTGTTATTTACCCCTCCCATCCGAAGGAAAACGCTACGCACCAGGGAATGAACTACATTTGCTGACCACAATCCACAAAATTTTTGTATATGCCACAACCGTCATCGACATCCTCACCCAAGTCCACGCCTCCTTATGACGCAGAATGACATGACAACAAGTATTCAAGAAACTGGAGCTTCAAGGATATTTTTCTCGGGTAAAATGGTCGTTCTGGCGCGTGGTTATTTTTTGGCAATTTAACTTCAGGAACGCTTCGCTGCCAAAAGATGGCCGCCCAGGGCACCCACAGGCTGAACACTAATGCGCCACAACGCCGAGCGTTAATGGGAGCCGGCAGTGGTCTGAATTCAGTTCAAATGCGGCTCAGCTGCCACTGTAAGAGTTTCAAATGCACTACGACTTGACCTCTGTTCGTTTACCGCTGTTTCTCGGCAAGGAAAGCAGCACGCGCTTTAAGTTCCTCATATACATTTTCAGACGAGCGTAATGAGTGGTGCTATCATTACCTTTGTGAAACACTGTTAACTGAGGAACCGAGTCCACAAATAGGTGAGGCTGAACGGGTTGTAGCGGAAGCTGCTAAGCACCACCGCATTCTTTTCTATCCCGTCTGCAGCCGGCCGTCGACAGCGCGCCTACTCGCGGCGCCAGCTCCTCCTCCTCCGTGTTCGGGGAACAACGTGTTGTCGGGGCCGGCTCCGGGGATTAGACCGGCGGCATGCTACGCCTGCTCGCTCGGTGGCCCCCTTTTCCTCTTTCTTGTAGAAGAACGCGGGGGTGCCTCATTCTCTCCCTCGTCGAGGGGAGCTCTCGTCACTCGCACGGAGTGGAAATAAACAGTCTTGCCCTGCAACTCCAAACCTGCTTCACGTCTCCTTTCTCGCTGCCTCCGGCAGCCGACATTTCCGGCCGCTACAAAATTGGTGACCCGAACGCTTCAACGAACACGCCGCGATGAGCTCCGACGACAACGCTGCTGCCTCCACGCCTGCGGTCATCGCCACAGAACTGAAGCTACCAAATTTTTGGCCGAAAAATCCAAGAGTTTGGTTCAGCGAAGTGAAGGCCCGTTTTCAACTCCGGCACATCACCTCGCAGTCGACAAAATACCTTCACGTCGTCGCAGCCCTGCCCCCCGAAATCGCCGACGCTATCGACGACATTTTGGTTTCACCCCCCGCGCAAGAAGAATATGACACCCTCAAAAAGACGGTGCTGGACCGCCTCGAGGCGCCTGAAGAAAGCAGACTGCAGCAGCTCTTGTGTCGCGAAGAGCTGGGCGACCAACGACCTTCCCAACTGCTGCACCGTATGCGGCAACTACTCGGTGTGCACGCGCGTCAGGACGGCCAGCTCCCACTTCTTCGTGAACTTTTCCTGCAACGGCTCCCCCAGTCGGTGCGCGTGGTTCTCGCGGGTTCAAATGAGACGTCCCTTGATCGACTAGCGCAACTTGCCGATCGCATCACGGAATACTCAACTCCAACCTTTGCGCCCATAGCTGCTGCAAGAACACATGAGCAACCAGATCGACTGTCGCGCCTTGAGGAGAAACTGCAACACCTTACCGAGACCATGCAGAAACTTGTGCTATCTGGCGCTCCCCGACAGGACGAGCAACGACGCAACCGATCTCCTTCAAGACACCCAAGCTCTTCCCAGAGAAGCCATGCACGAGATACACAGGACGGAGTTTGCTGGTACCACCGTCGTTTCGGCACGGGTGCTAGCCGCTGCACTCAACCTTGCTCGTTTCCGGGAAACGCTCCGGCCAGTCGTTAACGGCGGCTTACGACATCGGCCCTCCACCCAGCCGCCTGTTTTTCGTAGTCGACCGCGTAAGCAACTCGCGCCTGCTAGTCGACACGGGAGCCGAAATCTCTATTGTCCCGGCAACCCCCGAGGATCGCCGACGTAGCAAGAACACATCGTCGCTGCAGGCAGTGAACAACACTGCCATCGCTACGTACGGCTTCCGCTCGCTGACAATAGACGTCGGACTCAGGCGCCTGTTTCGCTGGGTCTTCGTGGTGGCGGATGTTAATTTCGCCATACTCGGAGCAGATTTTCTCAGCCACTTCAACCTGGATGTGAGCGTACGTGACCGTTGCCTCAAGGATAACAACACATCCCTCAAAGTACGTGGTTTGGAGTCAAACATCTGCTCATCTGGCATCTGCGCCTTCCAGCCAGTATCAGCCTACCACCACGTCCTGGCCGAATTCCCCTCGCTCACCAAGCCCCGCAACACGGAACAGCCGGTGAAACATAACGTGACTCACCACATCGTCACCACCGGGCCGCCAGTCACCGCCCGGCCACGACGGCTGTCCAGCAAAAGGCTTCAAGCTGCACGCAGGGAGTTCGAGCATATGCTGCAGCTGGGAATTGTTCGCCCTTCGTCTAGCAACCATTCATCGCCGCTACACATGGTGCCTAAGGACGACGATTGGCGCCCGTGTGGTGATTACAGAGCCTTGAACGCATCGACAACGCCGGACCAGTATCCTCTGCCACACATTCACGATTTCAGCGCGCGGCTGGCAGGTACGAAAATATACAGCAAGATCGACCTTGTAGCGGCATACCACCAAATCCCCGTCGAACCGCAGGACATACCAAAAACAGCCATAACAACTCCGTTCGGCCTGTTTGAGTTTGTCCGCATGCCCTACGGCTTGAAAAATGCCGCACAGACCTTTCAAAGGTTCATGGATGAGGTCACCCGGGGTCTTCCTTTCATCTTTGTCTACCTGGATGACATTTTGGTGGCCAGCAGAACGCCTGCGGAGCACGAAGAGCACCTCCGCCAGCTCTTTCAGCGTTTGGATGAGCACGGTCTGGTGTTGAAACCTCAAAAGTGCGTGTTTGGAGTAGAGGCGCTCAACTTCCTCGGCCACCACATCACTGCTGAAGGCATTATGCCATTGGAATCGAGGGTGGAATCCATCAAGAAGTTTCCAGCTCCAACATCTTTTCGCAAGCTGAGGGAGTTCCTCGGGCTCTTAAACTTCCACCGGCGCTTCATTCCGTCTTGTGCTCGAGTGCTCCAGCCATTGACCGACCTGCTGCGCCGAGACGACCAAAAGGCACCAGAATTTTGTTGGTCTGACGAACACCAGAACGCTTTCCAGAAAGCTAAGGACGAGCTAGCCGCGGCTACCCTTCTCATTCATCCACGGCCTGAAGCTCCTACACGCCTCATGGTGGACGCTTCCTCCACATCGGTCGGAGCAGTGCTGCAGCAACAGGAGGGCGCCCAGTGGAAGCCACTGGGCTTCTTTTCGAAACGTCTGAAGCCTGCAGAAGCACGGTACAGCACTTTTGGAAGGGAGATGCTCGCAATATATTGTTCCATTAAGCATTTCCGCTACTTCCTCGAAGGCCGTGAGTTCTACATCTTGACAGACCACAAGCCCCTCACCTACGTATTCAAAAACAACAGTTCCTCCTACTCAGAACGAGAGATCCGTCAGCTCTCATTCATCTCCGAGTTTTCTACAGACATCCGCCACGTTCCCGGGGTCGAAAACGAAGCAGCTGACGCCTTGTCTCACGTCAATGCTTCCAGCACAGAAGTCCTGGACTTCGAAGCTATGGCCGCAGCTCAGCGGGACGACCCCGAGTTGACAAGACTGAAGGGAGGGGGATCTTCACTCGTGCTCTCGGAGGTTGCACTTCCCTACGTCCAGAGCACGATAACCTGCGATACCTCCCAGGCAGAACCACGACCTTTTGTCCCACCGAACTTTCGCCGAGTGGTATTCAACACTTTCCACTCCATCAGCCACCCAGGTGTCCGTGCCACCCAGCGGCTGATAACGCAACGCTTCGTTTGGCCCGGAGTCAACGCGGACGTGCGACGATGGGCTCGGACATGTGAAACGTGTCAGCAAGTGAAAGTGACTCGCCACAATCGGGCTGCACTACAGGAATTTCGGACTCCTGGGTCGCGGTTTGACCACGTTCACCTTGACCTCGTGGGACCACTACCGCCCTGCCAAGGATTTAGGTACCTGCTCACATGCATCGACAGGTACAGCCGGTGGCCCGAAGCTATACCAATTGCGGACATATCAGCTGAGACCGTCGCGCAGGCCTTCATTCAAACATGGGTGTCCCGCTTTGGCTGCCCCGCCCGCATAACAACTGACCGGGGACGGCAATTCCAGAGCAACCTCTTTTCCGCACTTTCAACGCTCCTCGGCACGAAGCTGCAGCATACAACCGCCTACCACCCCGCCAGCAACGGAATGGTTGAGCGCTTCCACCGGCAACTCAAAGCCGCACTGGCAGCGAAACTCGACCGCCAGCACTGGGTGCAGAAGCTCCCGCTCGTTCTTCTTGGCCTACGCTCAACGGTGAAGGAAGACCTCGGCTTCAGCGCAGCGGAAATGGTCTACGGCTCAACAGTGCGCCTCCCGGGAGAATTCTTCTCCGACCAGACACCTTCCGCCCCAACAGCCTCCGATCACATCGAGAAGCTGCGCGCATGGCTCGCGCAACTCAGGCCAACAGCACCTCGCATCGCCCGCAACAGGAAAGTTTTCACTTTTCCTGACATGGACTCTGCTACCCATGTGTTCGTGCGACACGACGCAACGAAGCCGCCCCTTACTCCGCCGTACGATGGCCCATTCAAAGTTTTGGGACGTACTAACAAAACCATCGCAATCGACGTGCGGGGGAAACGAGAAGTCGTCGCCGTTGACCGCGCCAAGCCTGCTCATATTGAAGTTTCCATTCAAGCAGCCTCTCACGTACGATTTCAGTGCTAACCATTGGACTGTGACCTTTCACTATTCAGCCCGTAACTGCTGTCCTTCTTTAAAAGCTCCGCAATCTAGGGGGGGAGCCTTTGTAGCGGAAGCTGCTAAGCACCACCGCATTCTTTTCTATCCCGTCTGCAGCCGGCCGTCGACAGCGCGCCTACTCGCGGCGCCAGCTCCTCCTCCTCCGTGTTCGGGGAACAACGTGTTGTCGGGGCCGGCTCCGGGGATTAGACCGGCGGCATGCTACGCCTGCTCGCTCGGTGGCCCCCTTTTCCTCTTTCTTGTAGAAGAACGCGGGGGTGCCTCATTCTCTCCCTCGTCGAGGGGAGCTCTCGTCACTCGCACGGAGTGGAAATAAACAGTCTTGCCCTGCAACTCCAAACCTGCTTCACGTCTCCTTTCTCGCTGCCTCCGGCAGCCGACATTTCCGGCCGCTACAGGGTAACTAATAGTGTCGTTAGCCTTTAGATTTTTACATTATAGTAAGGCAGCGCTAGTTACTTTTTAGGGATACTAAATGAATGTGAGCTATTTTTGGGCAGTCCGGATGTAAACGAAGGGCTGCTCACAGGACTTACTTTGAACCAGGGGGTTTGTTCGAAGCCTTGATGGGTGGAAAGTTTTTATCTAGCAACATATTACTACTAATATAATGAGCTGATTTTTCACAATATATGTTACCAGCCACTTTATGGTAGCAGCGACATATTCAATTCACTACCACGCAATTTAGGTACATCAAAAACAGGTAGCTAATAAATTGATTGATATGAGCGGTTTAACGTCCTAAAACCACTCTATGATTAGGAGAGATGCCGTAGTGCAGGGCTCCAGTGATTTCGCCTACATGGGGTTCTTTAACGTGCACGCAAATTTGAGCACACAGGCCTACAACATTGCCGTCTTCATAGGAAATGCAGCCGTCGCAGCCGGCATTTCATCCCGCGACCTGCGAGCCAACAGCCGAGTATCTTAGCCACTAGACCACCACAGCTAGCCAATAAATATAAACAGATTTATAGCACTTGCATCACTAAACACCACCAAAAAAAGCGAAAACAAACGAAAACAACTTAGCAGATACGTTAGCTCTCAACAATTCTTCGCATCTACCGATTAAACTTATTTACTTTATGTATTGGATTGTTTGTCTAATAATGCGGATAGTCAAAGTAGAAAGACCAAAAAACAAATAGTACACCCAGTAAGCACGTTTAGAAAAAAAGAAAAACAAACGAAAGAAGAACGCAAAACAGTATTACAGAAAGAGGGTCAATTTTTGGACCTAAAGTACAAAGCAGTGCAACAGTAATGAATATTACGATGTCGATTCGATTATGAAATGTCATTCAGTCCTCGTTTTTCCATCGTACGATAGTGAATACGAGAGTAAATATAATTCTCAAAATGCGGTCTAGCTAAATAAGGTGTTAATGCTTGTTGTCTACGAAGATGTGTAGTTCGGCTTAATAAGAGCGATAATAAGAGCTTAATAAGAGCCGTTCAGCGTTGCAGTGCGCGCTTTCTAAGACACCCTCCGGGTGTTCGAACCAGCGACGTCTCGCTCCTCACCGTGCTGTAATAACCGTCTCGGCTACTTTTTTCATAATTTTCATCTCACAAACAGCGAGCTCTGTACACACACCATTCTGTGAAGAAAATACCTTTCCATGCCAGAGGTGGCAGCAGCAAGCATGAGTACGACAAAGACGCATGAGTGGCGTCCACACATACATGTGAACACAATTCATGCTTGTAGTTCATGAATGAGACAGTTGGTTGATTTACCGGGTGACTCTTATACCAGCCTGCAAATATATCGCCTTTATAAAGGCATTTACAAGTGAGAGCAGCATCATTAGCTATATTTTGTTTGATGTAGCGAAACCGTTTAATAATAGTAGTCTTTGAAACACGGAAACTGTCAAAAGAGAATGTGGTTTAAATACGCACCAATTACAAAACAGACAATAAGAAACAGATCAAAAACAGGAAGAGTAAGAAAGAGAAAGAAATATATGAAAGGAGATAAACAAATAGAAAGAGTGCACAAAAAGCAAAAAAAAATAATGAAGAGTAAAAAGAGAAAGAAAGAATAAAAATTGAAGAAAAAAAAAAGAACACGGCACAGATGCACTTTGGCCGGTGAGTCACACAACACTCGGTGGCGCTTGCTTTAGTCAACTAAGTGACTGCTAGAGGGCAGCGCTTGCATACAGCACTGGCGTTTGGCGTGCTTCCTTTCTCTTTGCTGGGACTCACTCAGTGAACACTCTTCATTGCCGCTCCGCATCATGAACACCCCAGAAGCCAAAGCAGCGGCGCAGTGGGCTCGCAACGCAGCAGACCAATGCGAAGCAGACTGACTCGACGTTAAGCCAACCCGGAGTCATAGGCCAGCGAAGCAGAAGTGAGGCGGGTATGCTGTCAGACAAACCAATAACGTCTTTATATTATGGTGGAGGAATCGGTGTTCTCCCGGCAAGCGTCTCTAAATTATACACTTTGTGATTACGGTTGTTTTCGCTCACACAGAGAGAGAAAGAGAATAAACTTTTATTGGCGAATGTATACACACAACTTTCATTGGTTGAGACCCTCAGTACAGGGCCCCATTGCCCTGCGCGATCCTGCAAGCCCGCTGGACCAGCTACTGCTGTTGCTGCCGGTGTAAGCTGAGCAGTGCAGACCAAGGAAGAAAAAAAAAATTGCTGGAATGGAAATGATTGCGCAGAAGTCAAGCCTTTCCTCTGGCAAGATTGCGGCTCTGGCGGCCATCTTATTAGGGGCATGATAAAGTATCACCGTTTAGGGATTAAAAACGAAACATTTCCCTCGAGCGCCCAACGAGTTCAATGTGGGAACTTTTTTGGGTAACATAGTGCTCCAAGTGCGTCTTAGTGTTACTAGTTTTCCGTAGTGAGCCTCTATGGAGGCTAAGTTCTTTGAAGATTCAGTCATTCATACTTGTTTCTGCGTGTTATTTTGTCTGGAACAACTATCCTTTAATATAGAACTAACGTAGCATTTACATAACGTATCAAAGCCACTTGAGCTCTAAGTGTGCACTATCAGAAAAGAGCATGTTTCCGCCATCTTGGCAGTGGCAAAGGGTGGCATCACTTCTGCTGGCAAGGCATTGCGGGAGCTTCCACTACAGCAATTTTTTTTTCAACTCCTCGGTGCAGACTCTAAAGACAAAGGGGTGTGGTTGGGAAAAAGAGGAAGATCCTGTGGAGCAGAAAATTCGCAGGTAGAGTGGGCGACACTGATTTTTAGCTCACAACAAAGAACGATGACTCCGCCGCCACCATCACCGAAACTTCTGCTCAATTAGCTTTTGAACGGGGCCGTTAAAGAGCACGGTTATATTTTTACAGTTCTTTGACAGAGGCGATGAGCTAAAGAAATAAACCAATGAATTCTTCTGGTACATTATACCATCAACGCAATTCACAATGTTGTTGAAGACTTTCGTTGTTTTTGATAAGTTCGGGCAAAATACCAGAGCACGTATTATGGTTGTGCATGTCAGAGCGAGAAGTGCATGTTGCGGCGATGTGTTAGGCTCCATTAGCACTTATGCTGCATCGCTGCATGTGGCAAGTAATTTCTAATACTCCACGTATTTCAGGTCCAAGTATTCTTTCAGCGGGACGGCTCAGTGCTCTCCCATAGTTTAGTACGAAGTACTCGAAATCGTTAAACATTTTTTCTAAACACTTTCTGGTACGAACTAATTGTGTATTAGACACGCGAGCTGACGTGCAAAGTCCAGGATGGGGTCACTCTGATTGGAACGCGCGAGAGCTGCGTCGCCTGGTGCAACATTTCTCTTTGATAGATACGTACAGACTAGTGCATGAACCACAGTATGCCTGGACTTGGCGGCGTAGCATATCGTCTAGTCGGTTGGATCGTTTCTATGTGCCGAGCACGCTAGCTTGTTACGTATCGTACTCCGATGTAGTAACATTACCATCATCCCCTGTTTATATATCAGACCACCGACCAGTGATGCTCGAGGCTTACTTCCAGTTTTCATCATCAGTGAGACCTTGATGTCTTGATATCCGCATTCTGTACGACGCGCATTCACGCTCCAGTTTATCTAGAATCTTGCGCGCCTCTCTTTTGGGATGCGGTCCGGAAGTGTGGGACATGCTCAATACACAGTAGCGTTTACACTGCGCAGTAGAAGGGTGGGCCCTTAGACGCCGTACGTCCAAAGAACTAGCGGACACTGCCACAAAGCGGCGTATTGCTCTTCGGGTAATCGGCTAACTCCCTTGATGCGCACATGGCAGCGAGAGTTAACGGGTCGTTTTCAACGCGGTATTACAGCTTCGTCGTTGACGGCGGCTGCTTGGCATTGCAGACGTAATCCATGTGCTCACCCTGAGGTACTACGCTTTTCGAAAAGCTCGCTTCTCAACCCATCGAGTCGACTAGGAACTCCGGCTGCCAGATCCTTACACACTGCGTTGCCACCGACGCGTGATCAATCAGTTTTCCTAGATCACTTTGCCAACATAGATTGTACGACAATGTCATCACATCGCGGTACCACCGAGACAGCCACAATCTTGAGTAGGCTCCCTCAAATTTTATCTGAAGTAGCTGAAAAACTTTGCACAAGTCCGTCAGCTGACGAAGTGAAAGAGGCACTGTCTTCCATGAAACGTGGCTCGGCCCCCGGGCTGGACGGATTCCCTGTTGAGTTTTATTTAACGTTTTCGGACGACATTGGTGCTCTTTTCACCTCTGTTATTTGCCGCTGTTTTGAGAACTTTGATTTGCCTGATCGCTTTTGCCATGGTCGAATTGTTTTAATACCTAAACATGACCCATCGTCGGTTCGCCCAGAGGAGTGGAGACCAGTACGGCTCCTCAACGTTGATTACAAAACTTTCGCGACAGTTATCACTCGGCGTTTGAGAAGCCTGATGCCCTCCTTAATAGGTCATCATCAGGCGTGCTCTATTCCTGGAAGAGAAATCCACAGTCTCTCCTTTGTTACGCGCGATATAGTTGCGTACACGTTAACAAGATCAGCTCGGAGACTCTTGGTTTCACTTGACCAGGAAAAGACATTCGATCGCCTCGAGCATGTAGCTTTATATTTAACGTTTTGGCAGCATTTTCCTTCTCGCAAAACTTCGTTGAGCTTCTCAGAAACGCACACCAAAATATACGCTGCATGTTGTTTCTTGATGGTTTAGAGGATGCGCCATTTCGTATTACCCGTGGTGTTCGCCAGGGGTGTCCTTTATCTCCTGCGCTTTTTGTACTCAGCCTCGAACCATTCCTTCATTCGCTAATCCCTGATCCTTACGATAGAGGCCTTCCTCTTCCCGGTAGTTGTACCGTGACGGTGACAGCATTTGCTGATGACATCACGTTGTATTTGAAGAATGAGGACAGTTTATCCCGTAGATTAAGACTTTTTGCTACGTATGGCACAATTTCAGGTGCTGCGTTAACTTTTTTAAAATGTCGATATATATTCATTGGTTCTCCAGACGAGTGCCTAAGTCTCTTTTTTTGGTCTTCAAAAAAGTGACTTCATCCACTTTCTGGGGCTTGATTATACTTTCTACGGCATATCAGCCTCTTTGTGGAATTCAGTAGTCGAAGATGTAAAAAGGCATGTCCGGGAAGTACAAGAGTATGATTTACCGATGCTCGAAAGAAGGCATTTAGCACAGACGGTGTTTTGCGGCAGTGCATGGTACATATCTCATGTCTTAAAGCCCCCATTACGAGTCACTAGGTCGTTGCAATCCCTCATTGGCCCCATTTTTCTGTTCGGGTAAAACAGAGCTGGTTTGCCGAGCAGCTCTTGGGCAACTGAGAAACTGCGGTGGATTCGCATTCCCATCCGTCTCTGTTCAATGCCGGCTGCTTGCCCTACGATTCTTACTTCGGTTGTTGCATGGTGATCAGTGCCCCGCGCGTGATCTTGCCTGCTATTTTTAGGCACCAAGTTACGCTATTTACTACCAGATGCACGGCTTCATTCTGCACAGCAAACATTTAACGTGCCTGAATTTTACTCAACGACAGTAGCATTTTATCGACACGCGCAGCAGGTTTGTCCCGTTGTGAACATTCTCGAAAGCCGCATTTTAGATACAACGGCGGCTCTTCTGCTTCCTCTGGTTCCTCCAGCCCGTCTAGCACGATCGAGAAACGTCTCGTGGAGCACGATAACGGCATCGTTTTTGACTGGTCACCTCCGTGACTTTATGTGGCGTCTTGGATGGAGAGTACTCCCAACACGGGACAGACTGGAGAAGTGGGGCATGGTCCCTTCTTCCACTTGTCCTAACTGCCAGTTACTGGAGTTTAACCAGCATATGTTGCAGCACTGTGTCATTGCAAAGGTGTTTTCGAAGTCAGTTAACACTAGTTTTTGTGGCCTAGGTGTTAATCGCTTTGTAACATCTGGTAGCTGCTTGCGTTGTCGCTTTGCACGCCTTCTAATAGCCGCCGGAGCTTTTTGTTTGTGGCGTAATAGGTGCGAAGCTGTTGAGGCAGATCATCGTCGTCGTGCTCTCTTTCCGATTGTGGAACGCGTTTACTCTGAACTATTATCGTTTCTGACGGAGGAATTGTTCTTCCTTGGGGAGGATGAATTACTGCGACAATGGTCGTGCCGCTTTCTGTCCGTAGATGCCAGACGCGTTCAATTAGTCTTCCACCTGGCCTGGTTCCTATAGCCAGGTCACCTGTCAATGTCTGATTAGTGCATGTAATAAGCATGTGTTTACTATTTCCATGTGTTTGTGTATGTGTCATACGGGTGTGAGCTTTTCTATATATGCACTTCATTCTAACGCTGTGTGTTATGTAACTTTTATGAATATTGATACTGGTTCTACATATTTTCAAACAACTTCACCAAGTCTTGTAAATTCTGTACATATTGTCACGGGATAAGTAGATGCCTGAGGCTGACGACGACGAAGTGCTGAACGTGAACGTGCTCGGACTGCAGCAGCGTTGTACGCATTTCCTCGCCAGTATCTTCGCCAGTACGCATTTTCTCGCCAGTGTATACTTTATTCCCCGTAACATCATTGGTGGAAGGTGCGGGGTACCACTCGCTATACAGCACAATGAGCTGGATCTTCGCAGTGGACGGCGCATTGCAGCTACCACGATGACTGACCAGGCTACTCAATGTCAACAAGATCCGTCAGCCCCGCAGCCGATCGTTGTGGTGCAACCTCGTGACCCAGGCCATTTCAACGGCACAAGTGGCATAGACGTCGTTGACTGGCTGGTTTTATATCAGCGCATCAGCAGCAGCAACCATTGGGATCCAACGCTTATGTTGGCGAACATCATCTACTTGCATGGCACGGCAAAACTCTGGTACGAGACACATCAAGAAGAGTTGACTAGCTGGGACGTCTGTAAGCAGAAATTGCACTATCTATTTGGGAAATCCATCGGACGTCAAGTGGCCGCAAAGAAAGAGCTTTAGATTCGTGCCCAGAGATCCACAGAGCCGTACATCGCGTACATCCAGGACGTGTTGGCTTTGTGACGCAAGGTCAACAAGGACATGCTCTACGAGGACAAAGTCGGACACATCCTGAAAAGAATTGCCGATGACGGGTTCAATTTTCTCCTGTGCAAGGACTGCTCGACGGTGGAGTCAGTCATCGAAGAATACCGTCGCTTCGAACAGGCAAAAAGTAGGCGCATAGTTCACCGATTTGACCGCCTTCCCAACACGGCGGCTACGTCCTCTTGCGAAAATTTGCCCATGCTACATCAACCAGCAGCGCCAGAAAACGTCACCAAAATAGTCCTTCGGAAAGTTGAGGCTATGACTCCCGCTATGTCTAGCGTCAGCGCGCCAGGACACAACCTCGATGCTGTTTTAATGATACAAACCGTGGTTCGCCAAGAGATCGCGAATATGGACATTTCGCCACCTCATCAAAATGCCCCTGCTACTTCCAGCTCGGCTCCAGTCGTTGCGGCTGCCACTCCGAACCGCACGTTCGCGCCACGACGAAACCCAGCTGAATGGCGCACTCATGATGATCGGCCCTCATGATTCACGTGCCATCAAATAGGACACACCACTCGCCATTGCCGCAGCCGTTGGACCTCATCACCTCGACTGAGCTTCTATGATTGACAGCCTCGCTCTGAACGTGCACCTTATGCCCCGTCCTACCGTGCTGAGACAGGTGCAGAGCATAATCCAAAACGTCGGACCAGCCCCTCGCCATCGCCCGTGCGTCGTCAGTCTCGCTCGCCCCAACCCCGCATTTCTCGGTCTCCCTACGACCACCGCTCGGAAAACTAGCTGGTGCAGCCCCCGGAAGTAACACTGCATACACGACTCGTACTGCAATTCCTCTGATTACTCCCTACCAGTGGTGCCACCTTCTTACGATTCTCGTTGATGGTTTACCTGTAACTGCTCTTATTGATACCGGTGCACAAGTGTCTGTGATGACGTCAGACCTTCGCCGCCGCCTCCAAGAATTTCTGACGCCTGCGATTGCACCTACCGTTCGTACAGCGGATGGGAGTACTCCTGCTGTGCTTGGAATGTGCACTGCGCGATTAACAATTTCTGAGCATCAAACTTCAATTCTGTTCGCTGTACTGGAAAATTGCCCTCATGACCTCATCCTTTGACTCGACTTTCTGACTTCACACGCTGCGCTCATTGACTGTTCCAAAGGTCTTCTTTGGCTCGAACTACCATTCTTCTCAGAGGCCGTCTCTACCAGCCCACCTCGTCTACGCTCTGTCCATTCCCTCAGATATCCGCCGCAAGCCGCAGTCCAAGTCCAACTCTCGCCATATCCTCCAGTACCCGATGGTGATTATGTTGCTGCCCCGATTTCTGACGTGGCCATGACACGCAATGTTGCACTCTCCAACACGGTGGTTACCGTTGAGGACAACCGACTTCATTTCCCGTCCTCAATTTCGGCTTCTCAGCGAAAGTTATTCCTCACGGCATGTCACTTGCGCATCTGACACCACTGGTCGATTACACAGTTTCCGCCCTAACAACAGATTCGCCATCGAATTTTTCATTAATGTCGCTCTCGTCACGTTCCTGTTCTGACCTTTTCAAGCCAATGCTATCTGACAAGCTGACCTCAGAACAAGTCTCTGCTTTCTGCCGTGTGCCTGCTTCTTATCAGGACATCTTTGACTTCGGTGACCATAATTTGCGCCAGACATCCATGGTAACCCATCGCTCAGATGCCTGAGGATGACGACGACGAAGTGCTGAACGTGAACGTGCTCGGACTGCAGCAGCGTTGTACGCAATAGCTCGCCAGTATATTTGCCAGTACGCATTTGCTCACCAGTGTATACTTTATTCCCCGTAACATCCCCATGACAATATATCACCGTGTACACTGTCCATATTGTGATTAGTGTATATGTGTAGTGTATGTTGTTATTAGTGCCATGGACTATGGACATCCTATGGACTTGGACACTTTTCTTTAAATGTGTAATGTATGTTGTGTTGAGAAAAATTTTATTTACAGCGTGTGCAGAACACAAATGCTTCATACCATTCCAGTAACAAGGCACATACACTTCGGCACATGTATGTTGTGCTTTGTTTTTTGTTTGTTATTATGCCTGTGGCACAGATGCTCATTCCTTAGGTTTGTTGCGTCCCATAATAGAATAAACTTTTTCTGAACACACACTTTCTGGCATTTGGTGACCAGTATGTTTCAAGTCAGCATGCAATGACAGTCGCGGCACAGAGACATTTTTGATGAGTTTATAATGTGCATTGGTGCTTTTGTCATGTGGAAGCAGAGGGGACTGGCATGCCTGTGGGGACGCCCTCAGAGGGCCATGTTTTCTCTGCTACATCGCTTAAGAACCATGATGCTAACACATCTGAACGAACAGTTATTCATTCTGGGGGAGGAAGCTTTCCTCATGCGGTGGTAGACACGATTTATTATTCTCAGAAAGAAGAAAGTGTCCATCTCTTGCCTTCATTACTGAGAAGGTAGGCTAGTGTTTGTGTATTCACTGAACCTGCATTTAGTATTGTATAATATTTATTTATTCTTATACGCATTTCCTAAATATTGTATTTCGTTCTTTTTCATGAATTGTACGCACCCCTGCCAATAGTTTTCTTTATGCATATTAGTATTTCTGTTTAAAGGTACCAACAATATCTGTTGTGCACTTCAATATCTATTAAGACGTATTATAGCGTGTCGTGTGAACGAACAATGTAACACATACATTTCTTTTGTGTATGTATGATTTTTTTGAAATAAAATTCTCCTAAACATGGGTGTCCATTGTCTTGAGCCATTTATATGTGCTCTAAAAGGGGTTCGCCTGTCCGAGGTCTTGCGCTTTTGGGCAGCAGTTTTGTAAAAGTTACGGATTTAGGGGCGAAGCTCCTTATAGCGGCACCCGTTCGTCCCTCGTAGTCGTAGTCGTAGTGTGTAACAAGTGTTACATTTTGACCTCCAATGTGGTGCCGGTGGGGGATTTCGCCTGTGCGTTGATGAATGAAAAAAAAATTCCCTGCGTGCGCGTTAACTAAACCCCGAATGCTCCTGTTTCTCATTCCCCATTAGCAGCCATTGCAGTGTACATTGAGCACTATCTGACAAGAAAGGGTTGCTGCGTTATACTAGCTGGGTGTAACCTCAGTTTTAGAAAGGTTTAGCAAGCGTTGAGCCGCAGTGCCATGAATACAATGAACTAGTATGTACCATGAACTCGAGGTGGTTAAAGGTGGGAAGTATATACGAAGCGCAAGCCGTAAGAAAGTACAAGCCGAATTCTCCTGTCTCTCATTTCCCATTAGCAGCCATTGGCATGTAGATTAGTCACTATCTGACAGGAAAAGGTTGCTACGTTATACTCGCTGGGCGTAATTTTCTTGGCTTTCAAAAGATTTAACGAGCATTGGGCCTCAGTGCCATGAATACAGTGAACTATTATATACCATGAAATCGAGATGGTTAAAGGTGGGAAGTGGACCCGAAGCGCAAGCCGTAAGAAAGTGTGCGTGTGCTACCTCTTGTTTAGTTCTTGGAATGTCCACCGGATGGCGGTGCTTCTATACGGGGACTATATGATAAAAAGATGCGTGGTGGTGGTACTTGGAGTTTTGAATAGATGGACGAACGGACACACGGACAGATACATGGATGAACGCATGAACGGACGCACGGGCGGATGCATAGCGAAAGCAGGGACGGACGCACGAATAGACGCACGCCACCAACGGGTGAATGGACGCATGGACGGTCACACAGACGGACGCATGGACGGACGGAAGCAAGTACGAATGGACGGACGAATGCTTCGCCCCATTCTGCATCATTCACTCCGTGGATATGCTGCCATTTTTTGCTTACGACATAGCTCTGTTCTTTCTTATCTGAAGATAGTCTTTCACATAGTCTTCGTTTATTCTTTCAGTATGGTACTATTTCAGGTATAGCGCTGAAATTCTCGTAATCCCAGTACTTGTTTGTTGGCTCTCCAAACTCCAGACCATGGCCGGACAGGAGGAGCGGCATGCGCGCACTCTCTTGCGGCCTGCGCTTCGTGTCTAGTTCCCACCTTTCACCGCCGCTAGTTCGTTGCACTGCGGCCCAACCCTCGATAAACCTTGCTAAAACCAAGGAGGTTACGCCCCGCAAGTTCAACCTGCAAACTTCTCTGGTCTGATAGTGCTCTAAGTGCGTCTTTAGGTTACTAGTCTTCTTTAACAGACCTCAAATTCTAGGCAAACTTCATTGGAGATTAAGTCACCAATATTCGTCTATGAAAGTTATTTCATCAGAAGCAACCATCTTAATTTATAGATGACTAACGTGCGAGGGTTTCTTCCTTGTTTCTAATTCAAACACGTGCAGCTGGTTAGAAGCGAGGCGTCTACTGAGGGCTACGCTTCGTGTCTAGTTACCACCTTTACGGCCGCTAGTTCATGGCACTGTGCCCCCATCCTCACCTGCAACGTGATGTGAAGAATCTGCCTTTTTTTTCTCTCTCTCTTAAGGTGCACAGGCCGTTAAGAAAGTGCACGCGTGCCGCTTCTCTAGCCCGGCTGTGTCCAGACCTATCTGCGCTTCCCCTCATCATTCATCTGCGTCTCTTCCCAATATCGGGAATTCTATACAACCACTGTGGCATCTGTAACTCTTTTTGGTTAAACGATCTCGACGAAGTAAAACAAAAAGTTGAGGACGCACGGAATTTGAACTTTTCGTTTCTTGAGCAGAAAGGTACCTTCTGCAGGCGCATTTGGTACCTTTCTCACGTGGTGCGACCACCTTTACGTATTGTAAGACCACTGGAGTCTAATGTGTGTTCCTTCTTTTTGTCCGGTGGCACTGAGTTGGTTCCTTATGCGGCGTTAGGAAAACAGCGTTTTCAGGAAGGCTTTGCTTTCCCTTTGGTGTCAATACGCTGCTGGCTACTGGCACTGCGCTTCTTGTTGCGCCTCGTACAAGGAGAGGAATCCCCCGCGTGAACTCTGGCATATTTTCTAGGCACTCACCTTCGGTATTTGATGCCTAATGTGCACCTTAATTGAGGCCCACAAAACACCCCCTTCGTTTTATGCAACAGCTGTCGCATTTTGTCGTCATATGCAATCGACTTGTCCTGATGTAGATGTGTTGGAAAATCCTGTCGTTGACACAACAGCCGCTTTGTTGCTCCCGTTAACTCCTCCGGCAGACCGCACCCGCTCTAGTCGTGTGTCTTGGAGTGCGCTGACGGCATCATTTTTGCCTGGCCACCTCCGGGACTTCATGTTACGGCTGTAATGGGGTGTTCTTCTTATCCTTGTTCGCTTCGAAAAGTGGGGAATGGTCCGGTCAGCAACATGCCCGAACTGCTCTCTACGGGAAGGGAAACAAATAGGCATGTTTTAAGATAATGCGTCTTTTCTTGTGTAGTTTCTGGAGAGCCGTAAATGCTGGATTTCGCGGCCTTGGAGTAAATCGCTTTGTTTCTTCTTGGTGTTGTTCTCGAGGCGGCTTCTTCTGACTTCTCATTGTTGCTGGTGCCTACTGTCTTTGGCGCAACCACTGCGAGGCGGTTGCCTCAGGCCATCGCCGTCGCACACTATTCCCGATTTTGAAGTGACTGTACTGTATCTGTTTTGTCGGAGGAACCCTTCTTTCTCGCTGAAGAGGAATTTCTTCGACACTGATTCTGCCCATTTGTGTTTGTCCGCGAAAGACGTGTAAAGCTTGTTTTCAGTCCTGCCTGGTTTTGGTAGGTTAATCTTTGTTGAGCACTCGTCGCACAAATACCTGGTAAATACCATGTAAATACCTGACATAGATATTTGCGTTTCATTTGTGTGTCCTTCATTTGCCATGCAATGTGCATATGTAGAGATATTTTTGTAACGATGTTTGGTGTCTCTTTGCATGTTGTGTTCCGTCACGATGTTCTGTTGCATTGCAATTGATGTTCACGGCTCGTGAAAAAAATTTCTCTAAACAAGGGTGTGAGGCCCCCGGAGTGGCTTTATGTTCTCCAATAGTAGAGTACCTAGTACTCTAACTCGTTAACCACTTTTGAAAAAAAACAGACACACATGCCACTGAAGTGTTTTTGTTACGCCAGTTAGCTGTACTCACCTGAAGTGTTGTTACTAGTATGCAATAAAGCTTCCTTGTTTCCAGCGATTATAAAAATGCTTGGTAACCATGACTTCACTGTTGGAAGATGGTTGTCACTAGAACCTATAAACGAGAAAAATAGTGCCTACCTATTGTACTTACTCTGCTTTTCAAACTTCCTTACCAACAGAATCGTGTCTATAGGCTGCTTGTACCCCATGTAGTAAAGACAGTGCACGGGAACTCTCAAGTTCAAATAATCGCCACGGAGAGCGAGAAATCGAATTCCACCTTGATGCACAATGATCTACTCCCAGAATTCGAGGGTATACTGCAAGAGCACAGTAACGGTGTGACTCTACTGAGACTTCTTTAACTCTGTGGAGGAGTAGAGCAGAGTTGCCACAGAACTTACTCTTTCCTTGAAGGCAGAGTAAAAGAGAGTGTGAACTCTCTGCTACAAAGGTGGAGTTCCTAAATTATGCAACTCTCGTGCCGACGAGACATGGATGGGGTCTGGCATTCTGTCCTTGCTGACGGAACAATCTAGCGCGTGCATGTTACCACCGACTCCGCAAAGTAATATGACTGTCTCGTAACCCTACGCCTCTCAGCGTGGACACTCTGGAAATAAGTTTAATGCTTCAAGTTATTAGGATAACTTTCAGTGATAACAAAAAGCATGGTTGTGCGATCCGGACCATTTCGTTCCCGAAGAGCCAACTGCAACAACTTCAATGCAAGAAACAGCGGCAGCATCTAACGTGCCGCCAAAAGTAAGTTAACGGTTGAAACAAATTGCTACTAGCATAGGGTATAGTCTCGACACACATAGTGCAAAAAAAGAATTCGTTGACAAGAAAAACAACCTAATAGGGAGGTTTCAAAGCATGACCTCGAGTGTACGAATTGAAAGCATGTCGTAGAACAAAAAAGCGCGATGCCTGAGCTTCCTAGATACTATGACTAATTAGCCTATCACTAAAAATTAACAGCTGATACTCTAGAGGACATAGCACATAGACATAGTAAAAAAAACTGGATCTGCACCTTTGGCAAAGAGAACCAGAATCTCAAAAAATATTTCTTATCACTCAAGGCAAACTACGTGGATTAAGCGGAAACCTGTCATGGCAAGGCATATTGGAGATGTTCATGAGTCGACAGCTGAATCAGCTTATGAGTGTTTTTCACGCTGCAGCGAATCACGGGGTTCTCCAAAGTCATACCACTAATGGGCGAAAGTGAATATCACTACAACAAATATTCTCTGGATAACAGTTTTCTAGTTGAAAGTAACAATGGTTTTGTGTGTGTGCGTGATGTTTAATTTTGTTAGCCGTACAGCATTGCTACTATGCGAGAAATTTCTGGTAGTGGCGCTGCTCATACTGTACTATTTCTTACGCTTGACATTCCCATTTGCTTGCTGCCGAGTGCTCGAAACTATCGTGAAGTGTGGAAGTTCAAAAAACAAAATAAAAACTGTGTAAGAATGCCCTCCCCTCTCCCCCTGCCTACAACATAAACTTATGATGGGATGGGAGAACATAATGTCACGTTCCTTTCCTCAAGTTTTGTTATCAGCCCGTTACACTGCGTTCAGCGCTAAACGTGTCTATACGATGTTTGAGAAGCTTCTATGCTGTAGTAGATTGTTTTGTTAAGATTACGCCCACTTCGTGAACATTTCAGATTATTCTGAAACCTACGTCGCTGCAAGCGATAAGACTAGACTATCCGAGGGCAAGGGTATAAATGCCGACACGCTTCGCCGCTTGTCAGTTGATCGATGGCCGACGCTCTGCCCGCCCCTCTCAGTGCCAGTGCCTCGCTGTAATCTTACTTTTCATTTGTTGGCCATAAGTTCGGCCCAAGTAAACAGTTTCATCTTCGATCTGTAGTCGACTCTCTTCGACGGCGTAACGACTTTGTGACAATAATATAATTGATTGATTGATTGATATGTGAGGTTTAACGTTTTGAAACCACCATATGAATATTAAAGATGCCATAGTGGACGGCTCTGGTAATTTAGACGACCTGGGGTTCTTTCACGTGCGCCCAAATCTGAGCACACGATCCTACAGCATTTCCACCTCCATCAGAAATGTAACCGCCGCAGCCGGGATTTGATCCCACGACCTGCGGGTCAGCGGCCGAGTACCTTAGTCACTATACCACCGCGGCTGTGATAATTATGTAATAGAGATACTTAGCTCCTGAAGTGCAACTTGCAATCTAAGCTGTTGCACCAAGATGATGATTAGATATGTGGGGTTTAACGTCCCAAAACCACTATATTATTACGATAGACGCCGTAGTGGAGGGCTCCTGATACTTCAAACACCTGGGGTTCTTTAACGTGCACTGCTACGCGGAGAAAGTGGTAACGCAAAGACTTTAGAGAGTAAATCATACCAAGAATGAGCGTTTCTGGGGGAAACTTGGCAGGTGTAAAAAGAAGAGAGCAGGAAAAAATACTTATTAGTCCAGGTATATAATGCAACCTATATTAACTCAAATACGTGTTAAAATTGCGGTTAATGTGATGATGTGTTTGTGGGTCCTTTGCTGTAAATTATATATTGTACGAAAATTCTCATATGAAAGACTACCACAAATGTACGTGATTTTTTTAACTATTTGCTGAAACTAAGGAATCAGGTAGAAAACGTGGGCAGATGTTAAGTATATACAATGACGAAGTAGTGATACTGTCAGCAAGATTTCGGGCTGTCACATAAAGTGATGCTGGCAGTAGAGCTCACTTACAATGACACAAGTACTTAGAAGCAGTCTGTATAAACTGGTGAACAATTTATCTGCAAACAACAACTTGAGAATGTGTGGTGTGAAAAAAATGCTGCGAGATTTACTGTTTATCTTCGCGATTAGGTATTATGCCTTTTCTTTATCCAGCTTAAATGACAGGTTGGTATTACTCTCTACCCCACATCTATATAAAGAAAGAAAAATGCTGTTGCCTTTTACACGTAAAGCACGTTGTGCTGCAAGTCGGCGATGCACAGTGTTTAAAACACGTCAAGTATCGCATGTGTCTCTGAATAAATATCAGGCACCCGTTTTCTCAAGTGTTTTGGTGTGTGCAAAGATGATCCCTGGAAATCGTTCATGAACAAAAACTGTGCGGCTTTCCTCATTTGTTTAAGAATAAATTTTTAGTCGAACGCTTGACCTTTTTTCGCACTGCATTTATTGCACATTTTCGCAATTGTGACTGAAAAACTTATGTTGATTATTATGCACTATAACTTACGCCTTTAAATTCCCCTTCGACAGAAAAAAACCAAAAAACACTGAATAATTTTCGGAAATATGTATTTTTGTTTACGGTCAATCAGAGATATCATCTGCATTCAGGGGTTGCGGTAAACATTTACTTTCTAGGTGAGGATATTTGCGTCACAATTAATAGAAAGCAGGCTAGCGCGAAAAGGGGTCATGTAGTTGTATGAGTAAACGCCATATGTGTTCTCTGGAAACAACAAAGAAGACCATACAAAGGCACCGTGTCATGACGGAGCGAGAGAACGCACACATGCCTAGAGAACACGCCCTTATCAGTCCGAGCACAGCAAGAGCAGAAGAAACATGCTTCTAACACAGATACGGGCGAGTACATGAATGGAACGGGGCCTGGGCGTGCTTTAGTGAGATGGAGATATCGCATTGAGAAGTGCATATCGCATGTGTAGTATGGGGTTGTTCCTGCATGTGTTACTATTTGATTATGAATCTTTTATTTTGATGCTGTGCGTGATTCGAGCTACATTTTACGTACCACCTAGGCCCGCATTTTCTAAATTTTATGTGAAAGGTAAACTCCCCTGTTCTGTTCTGTTCTCTTCTAACTGCACTGCTGTGGAGAAGTTGAGGTCCATAGTGCCTCGGCTATATATTCTATATCAATAAGTTCTGCAGTGCAAAAAACGTATGAGAATACTACTGAACTCTTCTGTTTCGAGATCACTTTACCCAAAGTACTCGTGTCTCTCCCTTAAGCGTACTACTTCTAAGATGCTCTATGTAAAAACCTAATTCTGCCTTTTTTCATGAAGTCGAATTCACGCTCGCATCGCAGTGCGCCGTTAGTATGAAGTGGTCGCAACGTATGGGCACCTGGAGTGTTCTAGAAACCTGCAAAAGAAGAAGTCTCGCGACAACTGAATGAAATTGGTGTTATGATTGTATATAGTTTCATGATCTTTAATACTAGTTTGTCCAGATTCAACATAGAGAGAAGAGGACACTGTAAACATCACAAGTACTTGTCCAGTGCATCATTGTTCTTTGTACAACGTACATCATTGTACAACGATAAACTTCCCTCGGGCTTCACTCCTGCAACTAAACCATCTATACTGCTTTGGTGCCTTATTTGACCAACAGTGCATCTCAGTGTACCAGGGATCCGGAGGAAATCTGAGGCATCGTCGCCTGTGCTAAAACAACTGTCTCTTCTTCTTTTGCACGCGAAATATTCAGACAGCATACATGTATACACCGATGGTTCCACGAACCGCCAGTCTTCGTCAGGGGCACTAGTTGTCCCAGCAAGAGGTGTTACCGTATGCTTTAGGACTGACCACTCCACGGCATCTACAGCAGCGAAACTAGTTGCTTTGCGCGCTGCAATTCGTGTGGTCAATCGGCAACCACCGCAACAATGGTCGATTTTCAGTGACTCAAGGGCTACCCTTCAATCTGTGCTCTCAGCACTGCGTCGGGGGCCATACGAACAGCTTGTTTTCGAAATTCGATGCCTTCTCCACACTTCACACGAGAAAGGGCATCATGTGACGTTTCAGTGGCTGCCAAGTCACTGCGGCATCATAGGGAACGAACATGCCGATACTGCCGCGCGGGCAGCCCTTTAAGGAACACGAGAAGAAGCCATACCACTTTCACGGACCAATGCTGCCAGTAATCTTCGGCGACTTGCGCGTGAAATCACGTTTTCACTATGGTCCCCACCAAGCATCGATACGAATCGTCAACACCACCTGTCCTCTTTGATGGCTCTCCGCATGCCCAATGAACTCGAGCGAAGAGAAGCCACCCTTCTTCATCGCTTATGGCTAGGAGTGGCATTTACAAATCTTATTCCTTTGTCATAGGAATGGCCGACAACGCTCTCTGCGATGCCTGTCATTGCGAAAAGACGCTACACCACATACTGTGTGACTGTCCGTTGTATGACATCCAGAGACATTCACTGGCGTCCGCTTTTGCGCGCATCGACAACAGCGAAATGTCTGTGGACACTATTCTGTCAAGTGCCCGAGAGAAGACATTGCAACATAAGGCGACGAAAGCTCTGTTGAAATTCCTACGTGACACGGACTTGAACAAGCGACTGTAACAGCAACGTCACACACCGCGAAAGACAAGACTGCACTATGACTGAGTGTGCGCGCGTGTGCTTCCGAATGTGCTCTGTTTCTCTCGTCCCTCTCTGCTCTCTATCTTTCATCTCCCCCATCCCTCTCTTATGCGCAGGGTAGCAAACCGGCTGCCTATAGGCTGGTTAGCCTCCCTGCCGTTCTTTTCCCCCTGTTTTCCTTCCTTCCTTCATTGTTCTTTGTCTCTCCTTCATTCAATCCACAATGTTTCCTGGATACCGAGCTCCAATATTGTAATTCAATTCACGCCAGTGAACTTGAACCTGTTCATTGAGACTAACGAGTTGCCATAAAGCCAGATAAGTCCTTATTTTTTGAAATTCAGAAGGTCGGATGGCATGAAATATTTTTTAAAAGGAGCATGTGGAAGGTACGACACTCGAACGCGTGTGATGTTCCACTTTAGCGTAATGAGCTTTCAAGGGCAGGCAAGGGTCACACTGCGAATGTGAACCCCTCTCCGTGGCATTAATGGTAGAGGTATGTCGGTAACAGCCCCTCGACATACGTATAGAGACCTACATTAGACGTAGCAGCCGTGGTTCGATATATCGATTATTTTATAAGCCCTCAGGGCCTCGAGCTCTCGAATACCTATTGTGAAACGGCTCGTTCTCGTTGTTGAAAAGAATGCACCCTGTATCAAATATAACGACCATCATCACTCCCGGCTTATATCAGACTTAGCCGCTTAAACGAACATTTCTTGTGGCACCTTTCTCTCGGTATTGTTTGAGGCCGTTTGCGGCACAGTCTAACAACGTATTGAAGGTATGAATGGGTAAAAGTTTTATTCCCAGCAACCAAACGAAAGAAAACGACGTGGTTTTCGCGTGCCAGAAAGACATTAACAGTTGATGAAATTCGGGCACATTTTCGACAGGTCTTTGTTACTAAGGTTAGTGTGGCCACAGCTTGTCATTGTATTATATATGACTGAATGTTACTTTTCTACCAAACAGTTCAAGTTCATGAGCAACCACAATAATAGATTGAGTGATTTCTGAATAATTTGAATGCTTAATATCACCGTTTTATTTCTATGAATGTCAAGCTGACTGTAATTAAAGCACGTCTAATTAGCTGTAAGTTGTTGAAGCATACAGCACCAGTGTCTTTCTGAAGCTACTTCTTTACGTCTAAGAAAGGCAACACTTGCGGGTTGGCTTGTAGTATATGGGGATAGAGAGAAGTGGAATGAGGGCTCAAGAGAGAGAGAGAGAGAGAGAGTGAGAAAGGAAAGGGCGGGAGGTTAACCAGATATTGGCATCTAGTTTGCTACCCAGCGCTTGGGGTGGGGAAGTAGGGGTAGGCTCAAAGATACTACAGACGTGTATACCTGCAGTGTACGCTTCATTTCTTCTTCAAACGCGTGTATAAACAAGCCTGCAACGATGGGCATGCAGCTACACTACCGTCACCAGCCAGACGGCCGGAGACCCCGTCTTCGGAGGAAAATGTCATTTAAAAGAGTGGAACTATAATTCTTCAGTTGCTGATGTGATTGGTTGTCGTGCTTCGGTCGTGAACTTCTTCATTTATAGCCTGCTATAGAACAAATGGTCTTGTTCTGGTCGCATGGACAGCGGATGTGCCTTAAGAGGGGCGGATTCATGTATAGAGAAAAACCCGCTAAAGCTAGCGCAGAACGCTTGGTTGCCATCTTTAGAGTCGTCGTGAACGGTGTTTTGGTATTAGAGAGTTCACAAGCACGCGTTGCAAACAAACAAACGAACAAACAAAGAAAAGAAGTGTTGTGCCGAAGTTCAGACGGAAACGTCTGTTCTGCACCATTGCTAGCGACACACTGCTACTGAAATATGTTTCTTCATTTCCTTGCAGTCTCGCTGCGTAAATCTGCCGAAACTGCGTTCATGCCCAGATGGGGTGATGCATCGGATTATCAGACAGTTGGGGCGTTTCAAAGTTGCGCATTCTAGCTCTAGTGACTTCGCTATCGCATACTTCTGCGATGAACAGCACTATAGCAAAGACATTTTGCAAGAAAAAACCTTGCGAAGTTGTATTTTAGTTTTTGAGTTCTACGTCACCGTTTGCGTCACTTCGAATCTTGCGGGAGTATACTTGGTGCACGAATCGCACAAATGACGACGTTCCCGTACATACCAAATCACCGATTCTTCCTTTTTTCACGCTGTTTGTATGAATGTAAGGCACATATTACGCCTGAAAAGTGCATTCATGGTTGCCATAAAGCTTCAGCATGTGATTGCGACCAATTAAAAAAAAACCGCAGCATCTCAATGGAGTGCATGGGGATGAGTGGGATGAAGCGACCGTCAGTGCATGTGCGCTGCCATCCATCCGTTCGTTCTTGCTGCCGTCTTTCCGTGCGTCCATCTGTGCAACCATCCGTCTGCCCGTTCGTGCGTCCATCCGTCCGTCCACGCGTCCATCTGTGCGATTGTCCGTGCGTTCATCCGTTCATGCGTCCATCCGTCCATCCGCGCATCTGTTCGTCTCTCCGTCTGTTGGTATGTCCATCCGTCCGTCCATCTAAAGAACACTCCAAGGGCCGCCACCTCCCATTTTTTCCAAAATATTGCCATCATATAGAAGTACCGGCATTCAGCGGAAATTTCAAGGACTAAACAAAAGATGGCGCGGTCAGACTGGAGGAGCGGCACGCGCGCAGTCTCTTACGGCCTGCGCTTCGTGTCTAGTTCCCACCTTTCACCACCGCTAGTTCGTGGCTCTGTGGCCCAACCCTCGCTAAACCTTGCTAAAACCAAGGAGGTTACGCCCAGCGAGCTCAACCTGGCAACCTTTCTGGTCTGATAGTGCTCTAAGTGCGTCCTTCTGATGCTAGTTTTTTTTAATTAGTGAGCATCCAATTCAAGGCAAATTTTATTTTAGATTAAGTAACCAATACTTGTCTTTGTAGGGTATTTATTCTGAAACAGCTATCTTTTTATATTTATGATCAACGTGCATGGATTTCCTCCTCAATTAAAATGAGTGCGCGGGCGCCCTTCCTCCAGTCCAGCTGTAGAGCATCTGTGGAGTGTGGAGCGTGCAGCTGTGGAGCGTTCATGCGTCTGCCTCTCTGTCTGTCCGTCTGTTCGTCCGGGCCTCTACCCATCTGTCCGTCCATCTAGTCAATACTGCAACTAACGCCATCTAGCATCTTTTCATCATGTATTCATCGTATAGAAGTACCATCATTTAGCGGCCATTCTAAGGACTAAACGAAAGGTGACTACTACGATGACACGGGACGTGTGACCTACGCCGTAAGGAGCTTCTCCTCTATAAAGGCCGATCACGAACCCAAGTGGTCGTTGGACGCCCTGCAGTCCGGCCGGGCGGCTATCTTGGTGGCGACTGACGTGGCAGCCAGAAACGTGTACTCGACCAACGTGCGCTTCGTCATCAGCTACGACTACACGAGCAATACTGGTGCATACTCACGCCGCTTGAAGCATGCGAGTCGGTCCAACGTGATGGCTCGGAATACCCCTGCCTCAAACCGGATGAGTACGTGTATGCCAGGGAGATCAGGTTCTTCCAGCTGGCCAACCGGGCCACAACACCGCAGCGCTCAAGGTTGCGAATACGACATTATTGAAGTAGATCATTGGATTTAGTCTTCAGCTTTCGCTACGGTGCGAGGAGCGTGGAGTAGCGTTCCGAATTGCGTAGAGTGTTATCGCACCGGAATTGCCGATAACGGTGTAATAACGTCGGTACCGTCGCAGCGGAAGTGAAACACTTCTCGGCTTTTTGAAAGCCAACTTGCGATCTCGACTCTTGAAGTAGCTAATTGTATCTCAAGAAAATAAAGCTAAATTATGCAGGAAGGCCTTCCTATAATACGTTATTATTCGGACGAAGCATGCCCACTTTGGGGCTTTTATTGCCTAGCGTGTCGTGCGCGTATAAATCACGCGCTTTTGAAAATAACTGATAGCTTACACACGTTTTAATAACGTTTGTCCATCACCATTTTTTAACGCACTCAAACTTACCACGTTTGAAACTCGAGGGGCGCATGTACCAGAGAAATCGGTCAGCTCTACTGCTTACTACTGGTCTAGTTTAATTGGAGGAAAACACTGGCGGCAGACAGCAGTTAATTTACCCTACTCACATTAACCATTTATCGAGAAACTCTGCAAAAAACCGTCAGACTTTGCGCAGCGGTAGACACCGGAATTGAACTTTTTATATTTTATGGTTAATGTACTGTACGCAGTGTTTCTGCGGTTCTCCTAGCTATAGTATTCTCCGTTCTGGGGAATTTTCAAGCTCACACTCATGCTACAATACAACTCATTAGTGTCCGATATCCATCAGGATATCTGGAACTCCACCTGTGTTTTTAGCTAGGAGCACATTGATGGCATAGCACAACAGCGCGCGTTCGATAGTGGAAGGGAGGTGGAATCCGAATGGAACCAGCAGAACTCATCCGCGCGTGTACCTCAGCACGGTCAGTCACACAATTTATGTCCTGGTGCAAGAAGAAGTGCTTGTGCCCTTTTCTTTTTTTAGGTTGCCTCAACCTCTCAGTTTAGAGCCTGATGCTCTTGTTTCTCCGCAGTTATCTTTTTCGAAGTACTTTGTGGCTCGATGGCGCCGTTTATTGTCGGGCGGCACTGAGTAATCGTTCCGTGTAGCTGCTTCGCCCAGCTGGAAACGACAGAGGTTGTAGCTGCTCACCAACACGGGAGCGTGAGGCGTGCACAGATATTAAGAGACGTATAGAGAGCGGGTATACGTTCCAGTCGAAAAGAGGTTTCCTCCCGCATCTTCCTCATTGCATTGGCAGCGCTATCCCGGAAAGTACGGAATTGACCGGAATAGACACATGAAGCCTGGTCACATTCGAGCGTGTTCCTCAGCATTTGCACAGAATTTTTTCTCTCGTTTCTGTTCGTGGACACCTGTGTTAGCAGATCAAAATAGACTGCTCGCAAATGTTCGCTCTATCGACGTAATACCTGAACTATACGCCTTAGCCTTAGAAATTGGGAAACCATACTTCGTTGCCTGCTCGCATTGTTATAAATGTAATTGAATGAGGAAAGAGTTGTTCAGAAGAGAACATGGCGAATTGTGTTTGTAAGATAAACTCAATTTCAAGGGTTGAGAATCAGAGAGACCAGGCAATCGTATGCCTTCTGCAGAACAACAGACTTGTTATTCGCCCGTTACCTAATTTCCAGTTCACCAGGTGCAGGGTAAGTATTCTACGTCATCGACACCAATACAAGTTTTCCCACGAAATCTCATTTCTTAGTAATGTGGTGATTTTGGCGGGCGGAACACGAGAAATGGCAAAGAAAATGGATTCAGTCAACAGCCTGCTTTTTCTACTAGAGACTACCTATCAAAGCCAAAAGGAAGTGAACCGAGAAAGGGATAGACTTTATTAAAATTGCTGCCATCTGTCGACAGTTGTGTGCATGCCGCCTTACGCGCAGTACGCGCAATCCACGTGTGAACTTACGTTTACGTTTACGTAAGACGTATCGACATGAGACGGTTATTGGTTGATAATCGCAATGCCGACGTATTGCTGCGTACGTTGCTGCACACAGAGATAAATTTGAAAACTTTAACTAAGAAAAATAAGCCGCAAGCATTGCTTCTTATTTTTTTAAGGTAACGTTTCTAGAATGTCCTCCTGCTACCATACCCAAAAAACATCTTCTGACTCACCTTTCTAAGCAAATAATGCGTGCAATAGCATTTGTATTCGTGTTCTTACAAATGTGTGCACGCCGAATTAAGGCAGTTTTTGCAATGTTTTCACTGGCAGCCGTTTACCAAGTGGGCTCTCACGCTTTACGTGGTAGCCATCTTGACACAACGAGCTTTATCGCGGCTAACTGCGCGTGTCTGCATTTCGTTGAATGCGCCTAGTGCATCTAATGCTTGAAAAACGTGCGCAGTCATCTGGAAGTCAGCTCACTAAACGGCAGCTTGTCAAACTCCAGAAGAGAAAACGAAACAAAACGAAGCAAAGGTTCTTTAGCACCACGTCGCTTACTTCTCAGAAGGAACCAAGGAGGCACACTTGCTTCTAATTCAGCGTGTGGCATTACGAAAACGTTATAAACAAAACGCAATCAACAAATTGCAGGCGCGCGATATTAGCTGCGATCAATTCTGTTGCGTGATGATGACTTAAGCGTGAAGCGTACGATTCACCTTCACTTGGTAAGCGGCTGCTAGCGAAAACGTTGCAAATAACTGTTTTGCTTCGGCATGGAGCAAGCTGTGGGAACACGAGCACAAACACTATTGAACGTTTTACTTGCTTACAAAGGAGAACGCAAACATGTTTTTCGGGAGCAGTAGGTGGAGCACATGCTGGAAACGTTATTAGCTTTAAAAATCAACAAGGGACAAAGTTTACGGCTTACCTTTTCTTTCTTCAGTAATCAGAGTTACTCTATGTGTGCTGCAAGAGACGCAGAAACACGTCGGCGTTCCAATTATCAGCCAATACACGCCTCACGTCGGTACGCCTTCGTAGTCTGTGCGGACTGTGCCGCTCTCAGCCGCTAACATTGTGGTATGCACACGACGGTTGACAGATGTCCTCAATATTGCATAACGTCTATAGCAGTCATTGTGTGCACTACTTTTAAAAGATGTATAGTAATGGTGATATGAATGCAATAGGATTTACTTGCATAAAAACAACTTGCCAGAGAAAAGTACCGAGCCTACAACATTATACTTAACGTGGCCGATTCTCTAACAATCCATCCACGACGGTGGTCGTCCTTTCATGCAATTTATCAGGTATTTCAGTGCACGTAAACCTGGAAGTGCGAAGCAGCGCTCCTTGTAGCACTGTTGGTTATGTGACACACTCTTCTAAGTCAAAAACTTTACTGGCCTAGTCGAGAGTGTCTCGCCGTCTATCTCCGCTTGGCCTTAAAGCGAATAACGGATATATGCGCTCCCGCCGCAGCCACTGTTCTGACCGCTGCTGGGATGACAAAGCTTGCCTCACCAGTGGTAGAGCACTGATTAACAGCGACCACATGACTAGCCGCTCTCTCTTCCACGTCAAGTAGGTGGACGAATGCCTCTGTTCAGCCGTAGCGCCACGGTCTTGTAATAGAAGGAGAGAACAAGGACGGTAGTACCTCTCTGCAAAGGTTGTTTGCATGGTCCCAGCGACTACAGAGATGAGCTACGCCAGACCATCCTGCAGTTGTCATAGCAGCTTGCCAATGAGCTAAATATAACCATAATTCCAGGGCGCGGAGTGCCATGCTGAAACGAATAATGAACGAAAAGTTGGGAGAGATAAACGTCTGCAGAAAGATTTAAAAAAGGCGACCATTGTGAGCTTGAGGGTGTGAATGGACACCTCGCGTTTGACTTCGGCCGCGGCTTCGAAGAGTGATGAAGCGATGTTACTGAGAGCTCCACAGGTGACAAATTCGATCGGCCCCAGCAATTGGGTTGCAAAACTGTACTTCAGCGGCGAGAGTAAACAAATTTAACTAAGCTGTAATGAACTTTTCCACGCACAAACATGCCCAGCCGAGTAAGGTGATAAGTTTTTCCGGCTCGCGTCATGTCGTAGGGGAACTTCTCGTGAGCTTGCAGCTCGCGAATGAATCTTTGCATGTTACGTGAATCCATCAATCCTAACGGCACTAAATGCTCACAAAGAAAGCAGGAAAAACGGAAATTCAATGAACGCTCTTTTCTATCTCATACACACGTTGATGAAACCAAAAACAGTGAATTTTAGTGAGGTATACGTTGTATGTTGTTTTTACATTCACTTAATAATGACGCAAATGGCATCATATTTTTATCATGAATTTAAAGACTAGAAATAATATCTCCTATAAACTCTTGGTTTCAGTGTTTCCTAGTTTGTCAATTTACGATAAAAAAATTGCTTGGCTTGTCCAAGTTGAGGACCCGTTATTTCTGCCTAGTTTGCTTTATCAACAGTTTTCTAGAACGAACTTGGGCTCCTAATAAATTTTAATTCTGACATCGGTATGAATACATAACACCTAATAAAAAGGACACCCGTCTGCGTATGGAAACGAGAATATTACAAACCTGCAGCATTACCCTACATACGCCGACGTCTTGTGCAATTGGGCAGTAATACGTAGCCTACTCGAGTTTATAAGTTTCTCTATAGATAGCGTTGTCTGTATATGCCCTTGAAAATAATATACCTATATGACGTTAGTGCTTTTCGCAGCATGTACAAGGAGTGAACGATGATTTGGGCGAAGCGTCCGTCTGTGCGTCTGTGCATGCGTCCATCCTTACCAAGGAGGCAGACAGACCCATAGACTGACAGATAGACGCATGGACAGACAGACAGGCAGACGGACGTTTTACGGTTTACAGATAAAACCCTTCGGCGCTTCGCCCCACTCATCATCATTAACTTCATAGATGTGCTGCGTTTTTTTATTTTGCATGCCATCCCTTGACAGAGAACTCAGCTCACACCAGCAAGAGGTTCGTTACTGCTTCATTTGTTGTCAAGCCGCCTCTTTCAACGCCTGATAAAGCCGTGCCTTAGGCGTGTATCTTGAACGTGAAGCAGTGTCTGCATTATTATGAAACTGATTTGCGTACAGTCCCTACTTTCCACACAGGTACGGAGCCGTGTACCATTGAAACAGAACGCAGCTCATACCAGCTAGAGTTTCGCATTTGCTTTAGTTCTTAAATGCGAAGCATTTCTTAGCGAACTTCGGTGACTTTGAGCGTATCTATCTATCTATCTATCTATCTATCTATCTATCTATCTATCTATCTATCTATCTATCTATCTATCTATCTATCTATCTATCTATCTATCTATCTATCTATCTATCTATCTATCTATCTATCTATTCGTGTACGGCTTTTAGCTCTCCTGGTCGTTTCGATGATGGTACCAATACCAAACTTGGTATGGCAAAACATGACTGTGTGAAGAACATATTTGACCCGTCATAACATGAAAATGACGATATATGTCATGAATGTCACGAATTACATTGCATGGTCCTGCAGCTCTTGCAGTGGTTTCGCTCACATGGCATGTTGCAAAACAGGTATGGTATGGCATTATTGCGTGGTGAACACAAGCGACAGACCCTAAGATGAAAATCATGATATGCGGGTCAAGTAACAACATCCCTACGTTCCGTGCTTATGATGCGCTCACAGCCATTTCACTAGCGTCACTTATACCAAATATGGTATTACAGGACGTAAATGGATGGCGAAGGTATCTGACTGGTGCAAACATGATATTCATGACATGCGTGTCATGCAACAACATGGCTACATGCTAAGTCCATGATGCGCTGGCGATAGTTTAGCCAGCGTCACTTATACCAAATTTGGTATTACGGGACGTGAATGAATGACGAAGGTATGATACTGGTGCAAACATGTATAGCACTCAGAAACGCGGTTCCAAAAACACAGCGCGGTTTATTAGTGCATCTCCGCCATTGCTCCAACTACTTCTTTTTTCTCCTCAGCAGAATACCCACTGCTAGCTTATGTCATAGGCCCCCCTGCAGACAAGTTGCCGTGGGCACTTGAAGAAAAAAAAAGTGATCCGACGGAGGAGAAGGAAGAATAAATGAGGAAGGACAGGGAGGTTAGAAACAAGATCAGACGGAGCTTGTCTGAATAGGTGCCGGCTTGATCCTTTCGATGCTGACTGTGTCTTCCTGCCCATTACGCAGGATTGTAAAATGATGTTCAGAACGCTTGATGACTGAGAAAGGACCGTCATAGCTAGGCTGAAGAGCACGGCGAGACGCATCGACACGAATAAAAACATGTGAAGGTGTCTGTGGGTTTTCCGGCAGAAAAACGTCGTTCTTAGTGTGAGCTGAAGTTGGTGATGGGCGCAAGTTTTGCATGAAGATCCGCAGACGCTGGACGAAAGAAGATGGATCCAAAACACTCTGCGTAGTAACGGGGCTGACGAGGTCACCAGACAAACGGAGTGTGCAGCCATAAACCATCTCGGCTACAGAGCAGTCAAGTTCTTGCCGAAGTGTTGAAAGCAGGCCGAGAAGCACGATGGGGAGGTATGATACCCACTCTTCGGCGTGAGGCTGCGAGGCGAGTGCTGTTTTTAGATTACGGTGGAGTCTCTCCACTAAGCAATTTGATGCTGGATGATACGCAGTTGTGCGAATACGGGCCCAACCCAGTAGAGATGTGACATAGGTGAAAAGCGCCGACTCAAACTGTCTGCCTCGATCAGTAGTCACCGTTGATGGTACACTGAAACGGCTAATCCAGGTAGCAAGAAAGGTACGAGCAACTGTTTCTGCCGTGCTGTCAGACATTGGAGCTGCATCAAGCCACCTCTTGTACCTGTCAAGACACGTAAGCAAATACAATAAATATAGCACTCTGAAACTCGGTTCCGAAAACACAGCGTGGTTTATTAATGCATCTCCGCCATTGTTCTAACTACTTCTTTCTTCTGGTCAGCAGACTACCCACTACTAGCTTATGTTCCAAGTGTGTCGTGCCAGAAGAAGAAGAAAAGTATGTCCCACATGGTAAACATGAGATGCGTGTCATGTAACAACATGACTACATGCTACGCTCATGATCCGTTCGCGATCGTTTCACTAGCTTCACATATGCCAAATTTGGTATTACGTGACGCCACTGGATGACCAATGTACGTGACTGGTGAAAACACGATAATCATGAAGTGCGTGTCCTGTGAGAACATGACTACATTCCACAGTCAAGGCACCAATAGATTTCGACGTGACGAGGTGCGCGTGCTCGTCGGCGTTCATTTTGTCGCGTCACGCTGGCGTTGCCGCGCCAGGCGCCGGTCCTGTCATATACTCGCAGGCGCGCGTCGCAATGCGTTGCTTTGACGAATGCGCGTATCAACGCGTCTGGCGTCCCTCTGTAACGAAAAGGATACGCAGTCTTGTCTTGCTAACGCATGGGTGTGAAATGTAGCATGTTGTATTTCGAGTGACGCTGGTCGCGCCTGGCGTTAGACTACAGAGTGCTCGCGTTTCGCTAACGTTGCATCTCAGTGCCCAACATGCGTGCCCGTCAACGCAACAATGGAGTACATTGGGCCATTCATGATACGCTCGCGGCCGTTTTGCAAGCTCCACATATGCCAAATTGGGTGTTAGGTGACGTCATTGTATGACAAAATGTATGGCTGGTGCAAACATGATAATCCTGACACGCGTGTCATGTAATAACATGACAACATACCATGGTAATGCCGTGCTCACGGCCGTTTCGCTAGCTCTACATTTACTAAATTTGGTATCACGTGACGTGAATAAATGGCGAAGGTCTAGGCGTTCGCTGCGGACTCCGTCGTGCGTTGTAACCCAGCACCTTTCACCAAAATGTTATGTGAAGGCACACGCGAAGCTAGGCGTTTGAAGATATATATACACAACGCCAACGCGCAAGCCAAGATGGAGAACAAGAACTGTGTCCTACACCGAAATCACGTCGTTTTTCTCGGCGCCTATCTAACCGCTTTAGTGGGACATTGCCTCTTAACAATATATGTAAGAGAGAGAGAGAGAAATAAATGTCAAGTGAAAGGCAGGAAGCACGCAAGGCTACTTTCTTATCGAGTTTCTTTTCTTTCTCTTGAAAAGGGCTCAGCCAGATGCTTAACGTGGACATCAGTAGCATGTAGCCTTCGCGCCCATAGGTCGGCGAACTCACTCATGTGTCGACTCACTCGGACTCACTCCGACTCAGTTTTGAGCCGTGAGTCTCAGTCTGAGTAAGTGCGGCTGGGTAGTAGTACCATGAGTCAAAGTTCGAGAGAGTTCAGTTGAAGAAACGTCTCTTGAGTATGAGTCCAAAGAAGTCCAACGCGCAACATGCATTTTAACGCGAAGCATTTCTTAGCAAACTTCGGCCACTTTGAGCGTATCTATCTATCTATCTATCTATCTATCTATCTATCTATCTATCTATCTATCTATCTATCTATCTATCTATCTATCTATCTATCTATCTATCTATCTATCTATCTATCTGTCTATTTATCTATCTATCTATCTATCTATTTATCTATCTATCTATCTTTCCATCTATCTATTCATTTATCTATCTATCCATCTATCTATCTATTTATCTATTTATCTATCTATCTATCTAGCCGCCTACGACTTTTAGCTCTCCTGGCCGTATCAAAAATGAACATGACTGTATAAAGTACATATTTGGCTAGTCATAACAAGAAAATCATGACATGTATGTGATGAATGTCATGATTTACATTTCATAGTCCTGCACCTCTTGCGGTGGCTTAGTTCACATGGTATGTTGCAAAACTGGTATGGTATGACATGATTGCATGGCGAACACAAGTGGCAGCCCCTAACATGAAAATCATGACATGCCTGTCAAGTAACAACATCACTACGTTCCGTGCTTATGATGCGCTCACAGACATTTCACTAGCGTCACATATACCAAATATGGTATTACAGGACGTGAATGCATGACTAAGGTATATGACTGGTGCACACATGAAAGTGATGAGATGCGCGTTATGTTAGAACATGACTTTATGCCACGCTCATGATGCGCTCGCAGTCGTTTCGCTAGGTTCACTTATAGCAAATTAGGTATTACGAGACGTCAATAGATTACGAAGGTGTGTGACTGGTGCAAACATGATAATCATCAAATGCGTGTCGTGTAACAACATGAATACTTGCCACGCTGATGATGTGCTTGTAGCGGTTTCGCTAGCTTCACATATACGAAGTTTGGTATTACATGACGGAAATGAGTGACGAAGGTATGTGACTGGTGGGAACATGACAATCATGAGATGCGTGTCATGTAAGAACATGACTACGTGCCTCACTTAAGTCACCAATACACTTCGACGGGACCAGGAGCGCGTGCGCACCGGCGTTCGTTTGGTCGCGTCACGACGGCGACTCCATGCCAGGCGCCGATCTGCCTACCAGATGCTAGCAGGCGTGCATCGCGCTGCTTGCTTAGACGTGAGGGCGTGCGAGCGCGGCAAGCATATATCCGTCACGAAGAGAGGCAGACGCAGTGCTGTCTGGGTAACGTCATCGGCGCGAAATCTGCTATGTCGCATTTCGCGCCGGTTGCCGCCTGGCCGCGCCGACGAACGCTGGTCGCGCCGGCCGCGCCTGGCGTCAGTCAGACTGTAGAGTTTAGAAAATTGAAATTGCTCCAGCCACAGTTCAAAAAGAGCCCGACGTTTCGGGACCGACTCGGTCCCTTCCTCAGGGGGTGACTCGGGCTCTTTTTGAACTGTGGCTGGAGCAATTTCAATTTTCTAAACTTTTCTACCCAGCCAGACAGATTGCTGTCAAAACGTTTACGTTTAAGACTGTAGAGTGCTCGCGTTGCTAGCGCAGCGTTGCTGTGCCCAGCGTGTACGCGCGTCAACATTCCGTCGGAGTGTACTTGGCAATTCAAAATGTGCTTGTGGCCGTTTTGCTAGCTCGATATATACCAATTTGTGTATCAGGTGAGGTGACTAGATGACGAAGGCAATTGACACGTTCAAACATGATGACAAGGAAGCAAGGTACGGCCTAATTCACCTCCGCCTCGTAACGTTGTGCTCATTTGAAACTAACATATCAACCTTCCTCATTCGTGCTTCACATATCATAGATTCCCACTGTACGTGGGATATGCCATTTTTTTTAAATGCGAAGCATTTCAAAGTAAACTTCGGCGACATTGAGAGGAGACGCTCTAGGTGCCGACCAGTGCGAACGCGCCAAGATCGGCTCCTGCTTTCAAGAATGTTTTTTCGTGGTATTCACGAATTTGTCGCCCAGTTTTTAGTCCCATCGTGTGCCTAAGTTATCAAGAAATCAGCAGATACCACCTTTGTGCTGGTGAGTGGACTTTTAAACCATTTTTGGGACATTTTTACAAAGCAACGCCACCGGGGGATTTAAGCCTAACCAAGGAGGCGATTGTCGCCGATGCGCCGACCCGGCGCAAACGTGACTAACACTCTGCGCGTTCCAGGACCTGCAACTGAGAATGGAATACCAAGTAGATGGAGAGGACATCTCTCCAGAGGATTGCACGGAAGACATGGGTTGGAAGGAAGCCGAAACGAGACGCTCAAGGAATAAGCAAGCCGCGGTTAGCGTTCCTGCTGCCAAGGGTTCGACCAAAGCTAACGTTGCTGGAGACGCTCGAGCCAGTCGTAGTAGGTATGATACCAAGCATACAATTGTGCGAGCTGGACGCATGCCACCACTACCCAAGGACTTGAGCAAAATTGTGGTACGACCACGTGGAGGATTAAATATCTCGAGAATTGGTACTGGAGCCGTGGCCGACGCGATAGTACTGGCGGCCGGCATCAAAGAGGAGAAGGCCATGCAGGACATAATCTGCTCCAACTTGCAGCAGAACATTATGGTGGCAAGCACTCCAAACCAAGACAGAGCTTCAAGATACCTCAAGGTCAAGCTAATTGACATTGGAGGCAAAGTTTTCGAGGTTAGCACGTACGCCGTGGCACCCCACGATACTTCTAAAGGAGTGATTCGCGGGATCCCCGTAAGCGATACTCAGGACATTTTGACCCGAAAGATTGTGAACGCGAACAACCCGCTCGCGCTGCAGGCCAACAGAATCAAGGACACCGGGACAATCATCATAGCGTTCGAAGGACACAAGGCGCCCAGATTCGTGAGATATGGACCTTCACTTTTGCAGTGCTCCTTTTACCGCAAGAACATCTATATTTGTTACGTCTGTGGAAAGCTGGGACATCGGTCTGACGTCTGTCCGAACCCAGCTGAAACCATCTGCAGAGGCTGCGAGATCAAGAACCCAGATAGCCTGCACCTGTGCAATCCAAGATGCAGGCTGTGTGACGGTCACCATCCCACGGCAGACAAGGAGTGCAAGAACAGGTTCTTAGTGCCGTACGTCATCAGACGCAGACGTTGGGAAAGATCGCGAGCAGCCGCAGAAGCCCGGTATGCATCAATCACATCGAGTCCAGAAATCAACGACAAGCAGCTTACTTCAGCCTACGGGACCCAGAGAATCCAGACTCCACAAGAACCGAAAAAGCGGCCCCACTCCAGGGGGAGGTCACGTTCCAAAAGAGGTTCTAGACCCAAGGCCCGCTCCCAATCACGGGGGCGCTCGAGTTCTCAAGGTCACCATCAGGGTCGGGATCAGTCTGGGCGGCACCCGAATGGCCAGTTGCCTGGCGTTCAGTTCGAGATCACGGCTTCACACCCGGGGAGGACGCCTCCACTTGCATCGAAAGGCAGCTGGGCTGAGCGAGTGCACAACGGCGCGGCAGAGGTGATGACAGGTAAGCTTCTAGAGCATGATAGAATTGCACAGCTAGAGAAAGAAAACGCGAGACTTACAAAATCGAACGAGAGGCTATCAGCTGAGTTAAAGGAAATAAAAATTCTTCTCACTAAGCTAACCAGCGCACAGTCTTCACAGCCAATACCTCAGCCAGTTGATGTCCCCGTGGCTGAAAACGTGGGAGACTCGAGAACCACAAAAAAGAGGGCAGTCATGGCAGAACACGTGCAAGCCAACCAAACGACCATGTCAGATATCAAAGAGGTCTTTGACACGCTCAGCAAATCTTAGCGAGCAGATGGGTAGGCTACAATCAAGCGTGGCGGCACTGGAAAAGCATATGACTTTGCGCATTACAAAGATCGAAGCATATCTGCACAACACAGCAAGGCCTCCTCATGCACCAAACTCACCCCTTCGGCCACCAATACTAGTGGTACCAAACCTGTCGACAGGTGCAGCATCAGGCTCTGGCCGCCCATGTAATATCCATGATGGCAGCGCTATGTAAAGCATTTTGTATCTGGCAATGGAACTGTAGAGGTTACCTTAAAAAGAAGGCAACCCTACAGCAGTATATCAGGAGCAGCCAAAAAAAGCCTCATATTATATTATTACAAGAGACTCTTTCACCGCAAGCAACGTCGCCTGGATTCCGGCCTGTGATAGGGGATACTGAAGGGAGGGGAGTCTGCACCTTCGTATGCAACAAACTAACGCACGTAATCCACGACCTCAAGATAGAAGCAGGCCAGTAGGAACACGTCATGGTAGAGATCGTGCCAGGTACCAGCAACCGTCAGAGCATTTTCATTCTTAATATATACAGCAGTCTAAAGGAACAAAAGCAAGGGTTCAAGACGGTTCTAAAGAAAGGTGTTAATATCGCCGGGGAATGTCCACTCGTCATAGCAGGTGATTTCAACGCCCCTCATCATACATAGGGTTACAAGTAAAACACTGGGAAAGGAAATCGACTTTGGCAAAGTAACAGTGAACTTTATTTCACCCTAATCACAGACCCCAGCCTACCAACAAGGCTTGGTACATCTTGCTGTAGGGATTCTACCCCGGACCTTACATTTGTAAGGAACATCAAGAAGACCCAGTGGACGAACCTTGCTGTAGACCTAGGGAGTGACCACTGTATTCTTGCCACTACCTTCTCCGTGGAGCGTAAAAAGCAGAGAGAATTTCACTTCACATACTGGGATAAGTTCAGGAAGATAAGGATGGAAAGGGAACAAGATAGCCACAGACAAGGCTTGGAGCAGTGGGTCAAACAGATTAAAGATGACATCAAATCCGTCTCTTCCATCATTACCACAAATTTTCCGGTTGAAAGAGTGGATAGCCGGCTCGCTCATCTTCTTCAGGCACAGCAAGCACTACTGAACCGTTGGAAGGGTCAGCGCCTGAACCGAAGACTGAGGAAGAAGATAGCTGAGGTAAACATAAAGTCGAGGAACATTGTCGCGCACTATCCAGGCAGCAATGGGACGAAATCTGCAACTCCGTCGATGGTCAGATGCGCAATGGCAAGACATGGAATATGTTAAAGCATGTCCTCAACGAAAACACCACCAAAACAAATCAAAAGCATGTTATCGCTCGAATTTTGCATAAAGAAATCGGGCGCACTACAGAACAGCAAGTTGTGCAGCGGCTCGTGCATAAGTACCTCCCAATCAAAAGAGGATTGGCACCACCAAGTAGACAGTATCAGGGCAGGCCCAATCCGGGTCTTGAGGGCGACTTTAACATCGAGGAGATCAGAAGAGCCTTGCATGATCTCAACAGCAGGTCGGCCCCTGGCCTGGACGGTATATCAAACAAGGCCCTTCGTAACCTTGATGACGATTCAATTGAAACCCTGAAGAATATGATCAATGCAGCATGAAAAGAAGTCAGGGTGCCAGAGCAGTGGAAGCTGGCCAGCACAATCCTTATTCCTAAGCCAGGAAAGCCCCCTATCTTGGACAACATGAGGCCAATATCCTTGACGTCATGTATCGGCAATGTTGCAGAACATGCCATACTGCACAGGATAAAGAAATACTTGGAAGATAACGACATATATACACACAATATGGTTGGATTCAGGGCAGGGCTATCCACACAAAATGCATTGAAGCTTATCAAACACCAGGTCATCGACAATGAAACCAGAGACGTGAGAGCCATTCTGTGCCTAGATCTAAAAAAAGCGTTTGACAACATCCACCACTCATTCATACTCGAAGCAATTTCCAAGCTTGGTCTGGGGAAAGCCTTCTATGACTACTTATGGTCCTTTCTTACAGATCGGAAAGCCGTGATGAAAATTGCAGATATCGAGACAGCAGCAATCGAACTTGAAGCAAGGAGCACGCCGCTAGGGGCAGTGATTTCACCAATGCTGTTCAACATTGCCATGATTGGACTGTCAAAGAAGTTATCGAGCATTGAAAGATTGAAGCACAGCATCTACGCAGATGACATTAACATCTGGTGCACAGGTGGAAGCGAGGGGCAGATTGAGAGAGCTCTGCAAGAGGCGATTGACACCGTAGAAGAGTACCTTCGTCCTTCCGGGCTCAAGTGCTCCTCTAATAAGTCAGAACTTTTACTGTATCGGACTTCACGCCGGGGACCGAAGCCCAGGGGATGGAAGCCGTTAAACCAGATAGACATCCACCTCCGTACAAATCAAGGGGATGCCATTCAGAGGGTCGACTCCATCGAAGGCCTGGGCATGCTGATAGAGTCTACCGGTGCCAACAGCAAATCTATAGCCAAGTTAACTTGGAAAACAGACAGTGCCGTGCACCTCATACGCAGAGTGGCCAACAAAAGAAATGGGATCAAGGAAGACAACCTCATCAGGTTGATGCATGCGTTTGTTCTAAGCCACTTCACGTACGAGGCAGCAATGCACAACTGGTCAAGAGCAGAGTCCGAGACACTGAATGTGCTCCTCAGGAAAGTTATCAAGAAGGTCCTGGGCCTACCCATACGTACCAGCACCGAGCGTCTGCTTGAGCTTGGCATTCACAAGACGCTCGTAAAAATAGCAGAAGCCCAAGAGAGAGCACAGTTTGCAAGGTTATCTACAACAAGGTCGGGGAGAATGATCCTGGAGGAGCTGGGCCAACACCCAATGGCAATCAGATGCAATTACAATGATATCCCCGACAACATCTGGGAGAATATCACGGTGTCTCCTATACCAAGAAACATGCACCCAGAACACAACGTCGGAAGAAGAATAGCGAGGAACAGGACTACACTTCGTCAAGTCTCAAACGAGGAACGAGGGGTCGTATTTGTTGACGCGGCTTCCTACGCCAATAGGAAAGCGTTTGTGGCAATGGTGGTCGATGGGGCTGGCCATGTCGTCAACTCAGCGACGGTCAGGACGAAAAACCCAATCATTGCGGAACAGGTAGCCATCGCCTTAGCACTCAAGATGGATAACATTGATTTATTGATTTGTGGGGTTTAACATCCCAAAACCACCATTTGATCATGAGAGACGCCGTAGTGGAGGGCTCCGGAAATTTTGACCACCTGAAGTTCTTTAACGTGAACCCAAATCTGAGTACACGGGCCTACGACATTTCCGCCTCCATCGGAAATGCAGCCGCCGCAGCCGGGAATCGAACCCGCGACCTGCGGGTCAGCAGCCGAGTACCTTAGCCACTGGACCACCGTGGCGGGGCGGATAACATTGAAGTCGTCTACAGTGATTCCATGGCAGCACTACGGGCGTTCGGCAAGAGGACGGTCTCTGAACAAACGCTGAGAATACTGCAAGGCAAGAACATAACGCATCATCTTCTGAGTTGGTTCCCAGCTCACCTTGGGCAAATCAACGATTACCCTCCCAATCTCAATGAAGCAGCACACGAGGCGGCGCGAGAACTCCCCAACCGCGCCTCCCCGGGGATGCGTTCTACTGGTGAAGGGGATAACCTGGAAATTCTTACAACATATAACGAGCTCACTAAACATTTCTACCTGTCTAGAAGGATTTTCCCTCCACCCCACAAAAATCTAACCCGGCCCCAAGCACTTACATTAAGGCTTTTGCAAACGCGGATGTACCCTACTTTGAAAATGTTACACATCATGCACCCTGACCTATACCCAAGTAATCTTTGTCCACATTGTGGGGAATTAGCTTCATTAGAACACATGCTCTGGCAGTGCACCAAATTCGCTCATTTATCAAACATCACCTCTGCCAGCTGGGAGGCGGCGATCCGCAGCTCGTCCTTGGCAGATCAGCTCTGGGCTGTTCACCAAGCCCGCGAGGCGGCTGAGGAGCTTGGCATCTCAGTCCCCACGTGGGAGCTGCCCACAACACAGTGATCTGTGTTTTAGAGGACCAAATAAAAGTTTATCCAATCCAATCCAATCGGCGACATTGAGCGTGTCTATCTATCTAGCCGCCTACGACTTTTGGCTCTCCTGGCCGTTTGGATAATGGTATCATGCCAAACTTGTTATGGCATAACATGACTGTATGACGAGCACATTTGACTAGTCATAACGTAAAAATCACGACGGGTATGTCACGAATGTCAGGATTTACATTTCATGGTCTTGGTGCTTTTGCGGTGGTCTCGTTCACAAGAAATATTGCAAAACTGGTATGGTATAACATGATTGCATGGCAAACACGCGACAGACCCTAACGTGGAAATCATGACATGCATGTAATGTAACTCATGAGTCATTACTACACGCCACGCTCATGATGCATTCGCAGCCGACTCGCCAGCTTCATATATTCCAAATTCGACGTTATGTGATGCGAATGGATAACAAAGGTATGTGACTGGTGCAAGCATGATAATCAAGTAATGCGTGTCATGTACCAACTTGACTACATGCAACGCTCATGTTGCGCTTGCGGCCGTCTTGCTAGCTTTATATGTGCCAAATTCAGTTTTACGTGATGCGAATGGACGACTTATGTATATTACATGTCCAAACATGACAATCTTGACATGCATGTCATGTAACAACCTGACTACATGCCGCACTCATGATGTGCTCGGGGCCGTTTCACTAGTTTCATATATGCCAGATTTGGTATTACGTTACGTGAATGGATGACGAAGGTATGTGACTGGTTCAAACATGATAAATATGAGACGCGTGTCGTGTAAGAGCATGACTACACGCCACACTCAAGGCGCCAATGCATTTAGACGTGACCTGGTGCGTGTGTGCTCCAGCGTTCGTTTCGCTGCATCATGCCGGCAATGCCGCGCCAGGCACCGATCTGCCTGGAATATACTCGCATGCTCAGCGTCCCCTCGTCATGAAGCTACGCAGACGCGGTGCATTCTTGGTAACGTGGTTGGCACGAAATGCAGCATGTCCCATTTCGCACCAGTTGGCGCCGATCTAGCTTCACGTATTCCAAGTTTGGTATTACGAGACGAGATTTGGCGACGAAGGTATGTGACTGGTCCAAACATGATAATCATGAGATGCGTGTCATGTAACAACATGACCACATGCCACGCTCATGATGTGCTCGTGGTCGTTTCCTTAGCTCCACTTATACCAAATTGGTATTCCATGACGTCAATAGACGGCAAAGGTAATTAAACGACATGTACGAACATGATAATCATGATATGCGTGTCATGTAAAACATGACAACATACTACGCTCGCAGCGTGCTCGCGGTCGTTTCGCTATCTCCACTTATACTAAATTTGCTATCACGTTACTAGAATAGATGACGAAGGTGAACGACACTTTCAAACATGTTAATAATGATGTGGAAGTCATGTACGGAATCATTTAACACCGACTCGTAATGTTGTTCTGATTTTTAACTGACATATAAACCTTCCTCATTTGTGCTTCGCATATATCATGGATTCCCACTCTACGTGGGATCTGCCAAATTTTTTTATACGTGGAACTATTTAAGGCAGGACGCAGTAGATACCAGCAAGACAGTAGTATCTACTTAGCTTTAAAGCGATGTAGAACTAGCGAGTCCCACCTTTTTTACGTGTACCTCAAATCAACACCTTCTTGTAGGAGATATGGTTCAAATGATAGACAGCGTTTGCGTCTACATGAAACGCTGATGGCGCGTCCCCGTCACTTTCCAACCCGTTACGAGACGTCTGCCAATTCCAACTATACTTCTTGCAGAGCTATATGTGCAGAAGCATTGCCCCTGTAGCTTTCGCTTCAATGGCAAAAAAAGTCGTTGCCAAGTACACTCGACAGTACAGTGCTTATTCACAATACTCGCCAGTGATCCCGAGCAGTACAAGTACAGTACAAGCGACCTTTATTGAATTGGAAAAGAACCATGGTTTCGTGCTGAAGGCGTTTCGCCGCCAGGAATTTTCTATCTTTCACCGAAAACCCATGATGACTCCAGCTATGATTTAGGGCTCCGCCATTTCACGAATCACTCCTCGCGGACCGGAGGAGGACAGAAACGGGTGCCGTATGAAGACGTAGTACGTGAACCCTGAGATCAAATCGTGATACCGTCCGGCATGTGAATACAGCTTTAACAACAGACGACGAGAGAGAGAGAGAGGGAAATAGTGAGGAAATACAGAGAGGTTAACCAAGCTTGGCTCAGTTGGCTACCCTGCACTTTGGGTGGGGGAAAGATTGAATAATAGGAAGAACAGAGATAAAAAAAGAAGAGGAGTAAGAAAGAGATTGATAGTCAGTTCGAGACTACACAGCTGTGCTTTCACAAGCGCTGGCTAAGTCAAGTGGTTCGAAAGGTTCCATCCCTTTACGAGGGGCCCTCGTGAAGGCTGGACAATTATATTCGAGGAAAAAAAACATAGCGTTATCTCTTTCGGATAGTGTAGATATTAGATAAAAGACGTAAAGTATGAACACAGTTGGCCAGCCAGACCGCTTCATTGTCACTATGCTAAAAAGGATTGCCATTACGGTAAAAAAGATTCATACAGGCAACTAGCGAGCCAGAGGCGGTAACGTAAAATAACTAAGTCGCACTTTGCATATAAATAAGTCGAACATTGCTTCAAGCACGTCACAGCGGTTACGTACATTTCCATCGATGACCTGCGGGGACGGCTTTCAGCTCTCCCATAGTACAGTATCAAGTACTGTAAATCGTTAAACCTTTTTTCTAAACACACGTACATTTGGTAGCAACCAGGGCTGCAAGGACGGCTTTATGCTCTCCCATAGTCGAGTACCTAATACTCTAAATTGTTAACAACTTTTTCTAAACACACATTTGTCATCTGCACGTTGTATCCGCCTCGGGAACGGCTTTAAGCTCTTCCATAGTAGAGTACCCTGTGCTCTAAATCATTACACTATTTTTCTAACCGCCCACGTACGTTCACGGGACGGCTTTCTGCTCTCCCATAGTTGAGTACATCGTACTCTAAATCATTAACAACTTTTTCTAAACACACGTACGTTCATGTTCAGTACCACAGTGCAAGCAGTGAGCTGTTTTCAGTACTGCCAGCTTGCATACGGGACAGCTTTATGCTCTCCCATAGTAGAGTACCTAGTACGCTAAATCGTTAACCACATTTTATAAACACACAGTACCATTATGATGATCGAGCTGGGACGGTGTTCTCGTCTCCCATAGTAGAGTACATCGTACTCAAATCGTCGGACGGTTGTTCCAAACATCGAAGAAGTATACTGCGTTCAGCACTCTGGAGGCCGGAACTACAATGTTACCATAGAGAAACTTAGAGAAATGTTACCATGAAGAAAAACAATACGTAAGTATGTTTCTCTATGATGTTACTGCAACATTGATGCTGCGCAGGCCCAAATCGTGGATGCGTCGCAACTCATCATCCCAAAAGAGCGCGTAGCCATCGTATTCCTGGGACCTCAGGTTACCATCCTGTTCTGGCCGGGACGCATCCCCAGTGAAGTCCTCGTAGAAGCATTGTCCCCCCCCCCCCTACAGGGGGATGCTGCACATCCACAGAGGACTGAGAGGGTCGCGCCTGACCATGACGACTGGGACGCAATACATTCGTATGGGAATGAAGACCTCATAACCTGTGCCAAACCGTGTTACCAGTGACTACAAAGTAATACAACGGGTGGGCCACCAAAATGGTGACAGTGGGAATTTCCGTAGGAACTGTACAGCCCCCATTTATTAACGGTACGACGTCTATAATCATGACGGGAAAGGCTGTTCGCTGCCGTGCCTCCACGGCGGTGAGCCATTTGCCACCGTTGCCTGCACCGTCCGACAGTTCTACTTTGACGTGGCATCCAAGAACGTCTCGCTACTTCAGCCAGGAAAGCTTTCCTAGAACAAGGCTGAGGTTTCGTCAGTGCTAACTCCAGTCAAAGGCCAAAAAACTCCCCAAGCATTTCCTCGTGGGGGAACATGGTTAAGCGCGAATACACGGGGTGATGTTGTGAGGGAGAGATAAGTTTTAAATGCGAAGCATTTCTCAGCTAACTTCGGTGACTTTGAGCGTATCTATCTATCTATCTATCTATCTATCTATCTATCTATCTATCTATCTATCTATCTATCTGTCTGTCTATCTATCTATCTATCTATCTATCTATCTATCTATCTATCTATCTATCTATCTATCGATCTAGCCGCCGACGACTTCAAGCCCTCTTGGCTGTTTCGATAATATTATCGATACCAAATTTGGTATGGCATAACATGATTGTATGAAGAACACATATGACTAGTCATTACATAAAAATCATGACATGTATGTCATGAATGTCATGATTTACATTTCATGGTTCTGCAGCTCTTGCGGTGGTTTCGTCCACGTGGCATGTTGAAAAACTGGTATGGTATGGCGTGATTGCATGCCGAACACAAGCGACAGATCCTAACATGAAAATCGTGACATGTGTGTCATGTAACAACATAACTACATACCACGGTCATGATGAACTCACAGCCGTTTCGCTAGCTTGACATGTGCCAAACCCGGTATTACGCGACGTGAACGGACGACATCGGTAAATAACACATCCAAACATGATAATCAAGACATGCGTGTCATTTAACAACATGACTACATGCCACCCTCATGATGCGCTTGCAGCCGTTTTGTTGCTTCCCATTTGCCAAATTTAGTATTACGCGACGTCAATGGATCACGAAGATATGTCACTGGTGCAAACGTGATAATCATGAGATGCGTGTCATGTGAGAACAAGACTACATGCCACAGTCAAGGCACCAATACAATTCGTCGAGGCTCCGTGCGCGCACTCACCGGCATTCATTTCGCCGCGTCACGCCGGCCTTGCCACACCAGGCGCCCGTCCTGCCATGTACTCACAGGCGCACGCCGTACTGCGTTGCTTTGACGCATGCGCGTTTGAGTGCGTCCGGCGTCCCTCCATCGCGAAAAGATGGAGACGCCATAGAGTTTTCTAATATAAACTAAAAGACACTCTGGGGCTAGTGTCTACGGGAGCTGCTACACACGGCATTTAAGCAAGCATGGGAATGATGAGTAGTACGCACATTTGTCTAATCATCGTACTTTTGACCTACGACCTGCTTTTGACTCCATCTGTGTTCGTGTGGCTTGAAGTTGTTTTCTCACGAAACAAAAAACAGCGAATGTTCAGCGGTTGCGCTATATAACCTTATTATATTAGACTTACCTTTCCAAAGCAGTTCAAGAAGTTCAAATAGGTTGAATCTTTCAAAACAAAACTGAAAGACAGCAATGAACAAAGCCTCAAGTACTTTTTGCCGCCCGCACGTACGAAAATTAGAAAAATGTGTGAACGAACCTATCATTCCCATGATCGCTGAACGATCGCAGCGACAGAGCCCCCTCTAGTTAATTTTAGGAAACTATGAAAGAAGCATTCTTGTATGAATAACGTATCAATGCAAAATGCAGCATTCCCCATTTCGCTCCGCTTGCCGTCGGGCCGCGCCTACGGACGCTGGTCGCGCCTGACGTCAGACTATAGGGTGCTCGCGTTTTGCTAAGGTTGCGTCGCTGTGCCTAGCGTGCGCGCGCGTCAACGCTACATTAGAGTATATTGGGCCCTTGATGATGCACTCACGTCCATTTTTCTAGGTCCACTTATATTAAATTTGGTGTTACGTGACGTCAATGGATGACAAAATATGACTGGTGCAAACGTGATAATCCTGACACGCGTGTCATGTAAGGACTTGACAAAATACCATGCTCATAGCGCTCTCGCGGGCGTTTCACTAGCTCCACGTGTACTAAATTTGGTATCGCGTGACGTGAATTGATGACAAAGGTAAACGACACATGCAAAATTGAAAATAATAACACGGAAATCATATACGGCATCATTTACCTCCACCTCGTAACGTTGTGCTGGTTTTAAAGTGACATAACAACATTTTTCATTCATGCTTCGCATATTATCGATTCTCTCTATACGTGGGAACTTCCAGTATTTTGTCACTCCGCCTCTTTCAACGCCTGAAAAAACCGTGCCTTTTACGCCTATCTAGAACGCCAAGCAGCGTCTGCATTGATATGAAACTGATCGCGCACTGCTCCTACTTTCCGCAGCGGTACGGAACGCACGGCATACCGGACTGCTACTCCTAGTTGTACTTGTGCAAAAGCTTCGCCCTCGTAGCTTTCCCTTCGTTGCATAGAAGTGTTCCCCGGGAGTCTATTAATACGGGCTCGCTCGCTGGATTTCGTGCCGACAGGTTGTGCCCCCGCGATCTCAAACGACAGCGCAGCTCTGGCCGACTGGCTCGCCCTGCGTCATCTCCTGCTGCTGACAAGAGCTCTCGCAGAGTGGTGCCCTGTCCTCGGACTCCTGCGACTGTGTACATTTTTCATATCTCCTCTTTACTTCCGTGGTTTTCTGTCGTCCGCTGTCCCTAAGCCTCGCTCTCTGCTTCCTCTATCTATTTACTTTTTATGCCTCTTTACCCCCATCCCTCGTGAGCTACTGTTGAGGTGTCGCACGCTGATGCCGACAGTTACGTGGCTCACTTTTCTCTTCGTTTCTCTTTATGAATCGCATAAAACACCATTTCAAGTCTATTATTATGGAAGCATTCAGTCAATTCCAGCTAGCCCGAGTAAATGCTTTACAGAGTCATGTCAAGGTTGTTCTCATCGTATCTTGCAGAACAACACCACGGATCTTGGCAAAAGATAATTGTTAATAATATACTAATAATTTTTCACCTGAAATAATAGAAAGTAAGGAAAGGTCATCTGCAGTATATAAAACACTTCCAAAGGAGTGAATTTATGTCTGAATTCTGTGAGTACTAGAAGCAAAATATTGCGGTAATAAGGATATCAGAATTTCACATTTTTGAAGAATACGGTTGGTGGTATTCAGAAAATTTACAGCGGTTCTGTTGTTTTCAAACAAGCAGTTTTTTACTGCGAAAAATTGCTGTCTGCCATTGTAGATGAGTACTCCATAGTGTGTCCCGCTGAAGTGTGAGGCCCACGGGCTGGCTTTCAGCTCTCCCATAGTAGAGTACCAAGTACTCTAAATCGCTAGCAACTTTTTCTAAGCACACGCAAACAAAGCTCGTCAAGTGTGAGGCCCACGGTACGTTCATGCTCTCTCATAATAGAGTAGCTCATAGTTTAAATTGCTAATAACTTTCTTAAAGCCCCATACGCGTCATCAACTTGTCCTAAGCTTTAAGAGACGGATTTGTGTTCTCACATAGCATAGAGAATGCCATACTCAATATTGTCGAACGTTTGTTCTATGAGCACTTGTGTGCATAGTGCTCTAAATTGTTCACCATATTATTATTATTATTATTATTATTATTATTATTATTATTATTATTATTATTATTATTATTATTATTATTACTGTTATTATTATTATTGCAAGCAGTAGTAGTAGCAGTAGTAGTATTAGTAGTAGTAGTAGTAGTAGTAGCAGGTCCTGAGATCCCAACCAACGGTGGCGCCATATTTTGCTGTGTTTTGAAAATATGGAGAGTAGTAACACAAAATCTTTGATAGAAGTTGCCGACAATATTTATGAAAACGAACGCCCAGAATAGCGAACCGTTTTGGGGGCGAAGTTCTTTGGGACGTGTGTCGTTCCCTCCTCAATAGTAGTAGTAGTAATAGTGGTATGTAGCCCACTCTAGTTTATGAGTTGCTGTATGGATGGCGTTGTATGTATATCTGAATAAATATATGGATAACTGTATAAATACATGGCGTTTGTGATTTTCACAGTATATTCCTGGAGTGAATGATAAGATGGGAGAAGCATCCATCTATGCGTCCATCCGTTCTAAGAAGACAAACAGACAGACAGACAAACAGACAGACAGACAGACAGACAAATGGACGGACGGCTGGACGGACAAACAGACAGACAGACAGACAGCTGGATGGACAAATGGACGGATGGCTGGACAGGCAGACAGACGAAAGGATGGACGGACGGACAGATGGGCACACAGACGGATGGAAGGATGGACACCCAGATATTTGGACGCACAGAGACACAGACAGACAGACAGACAGACAGAAAGGCGGACGGACGAATAGACGGATGGATGGACAGATGATTCAGGTTTACCGATAAAGCCCTCCGAAGCTTCACTTCACTCATGATCATTTACCTCGTTTACATGCTGGGATTTTTTTCGTCTTCTGCTCCACGGATTGAATGAACCCTTGTACCAGATGTTAGAAATTGACAAAAACAATTCTGAGCTATAGGCGACACGGATGTTTTGCGTGCTCATAAGTGGTATTATTTAGAGTTCATCATCATTCCACAAGCAGAACTTCGAAAATCATTATTTTATATTGATTAGCTACGTTGTTTTGGAGAATGCGGCATCAAAACATGTTTCTTTCCTAAGTATTTGTGGGAGGTCTTCAAAGCTAAAAGCTGCAACTGGCAGCTTGAACGTACCCGAATGCTCTCGAACGCTAAGAGGAAGTTTTCTATACAAAACTCTTCTCTCGGTTGACGAAATTTGCATTCAAAGCAACGAGATTGCTGACGCAAATCCAGGGAATTATTGATTACAAACAAGCATTCTACTGTGGTTAGATAAGGGTCGTACTGATGACAATATCAATAACCAAGCTTCAGAATGGGCGAAATGAGACTCATAAATGCTTGTCGTGGGCTCTTCGTAACCCTTGTGGCGTAGTGGCACTTAGTTTTCGTTCCGTTATAGTTCCAGGTGGGGTTATCATAATTTACAAATGCCTTCATGATGTTTTGATTTCTACAATCTATACAGATATTAGGCCAGAAAAGATAAGATGAAAATACACTTTGCTGCCTACTATTCCGCGTGCGGCCCAATACACTCGTTTCATTTCATCTTCAAGGAAACGATAAAAATAAAAACCTCATGTTTACTGTGATTATTATTACCATTCCTCCTAAGGCATTCTGAACTTGCACTGCATAGCCATGTGGCTTAGAGTATGCACGCGGCATTTGAATTGATTATTTTCAAAACTCTATTACATAGCTGTTAAGGTACCATTCGCAAATACAAATGCAAGAACTTCGTGCATTAGACAAAACATTAAAGGGAATGTTCATTGTATACATACGCTGCTGCCGATGAGAATTCTGCTCAAAATGAGTACCTTGAGAAATGCAATAGATTATCGCTAAGCATTGCTCTGAATCCAGGGGTTCTAATGACTCCAAGCCTGTATGAATTATAATAAATTGAGTGTAACCCAATTAACTTTTCACCAATTAAGAAACATTGTGCACCTCTTTTTAGCCAGTCTTAGCAACTTTTTAGAAAGCACTTCTCTGCCTAACTTTTTAGCAGTTATTTTTGAAATCTTTATTTCTAGGTAGTACTTTTTTTCTTAAGGCCCCATTCTAACACTTCGAGAATGCTTACTATTGCAATTCGTAATTTCGCGTTGCACTTTTCACACCTGCATCTACAGTTGTTTGTCGGGCGTTTGGCATGTTACTGCTGGCATACCAAACGCATCAGCACGCCATCATCTAAACTCAAGTCCTGAAGTATTGTGCTGCTTTTCTCTTTCTCTCTCTCCCTTACTCACTTTTTCTCTGGTGGATAATTTGCTGCATTGCTTCGAAAATACAAGAGTGAATGTATGCTTCTCACTGCTAATAAATATTAGCGGTTCAAGATCCGCATACGCGAGAACTTTATCGCTAAGAGACGAGTTGAATTTTTATAGAGGCAGCGAAGGGCTCTTCAATGGTGTATTCATGTGAAATTGAAACGATTATTACCACGATGCGGTTCATTACCCTCACAAATCACAGAGTCATAATCGCGTAGGCTCGTGAGCTTTCTCGTATCACGCCATTTTTCTTCAACTTAGCCACATGTTACATTGAGCCACCCTATGCCGTAGACATCTTTAACTAAAGGAGTCTCTAATGCTATTTACAAAGCCAGTTTACATTCGGTTGCTTGAAGGTAATTTAACTGCAAAGGCGCATACACGCAATACACTACCTTGGCTTGTACAAGGATTTCTTCTAGACCAATAAACTTCGACTCGCAGGCATCGTCTCCTAATAAGCTCATTTACAGGGGAGTTTACTGACATTTACCCATTTTCTCCCCAAATTTCTCCTGTGGTTTTCTAGTCGCATTAGTAGAAAGGCTTCTTTAATTTCTTAAATAAACCTAATTTCGAGGCAGAAGAACCTGGTTTGGTGTTCGGCAGTAGTGGTATGTGAAGTACGGGCACCACGTCGCAACTACGCTGAAGTCACAGTAGCCTAAAAAGTGCCTTCCAGTGATTGAATGAAAACTTTTGTTTATTTTGAGTTTGTTTCACTGTCATTGTAGAGGTCAGATCCCTAGTTTTCTTCTTCAACATTTCAGAAGTAAAGCCCATCTACACTTAGCTGCGTGCCTCGGACGGCTTTCGAGACGATACCAATGTTAAGACCCATCTCACGCTCACTTTCTGAGTTGCTCACGCTACAGCGCAATACAAAAAGCACGAATGCTTCGAATTCCTTCCGTACAGGCACTTTGGTCTCCTTTTTTCTCATGTGCGTACTTAACTTTAGACAATCCCAGTATACTATTCTTCTTTTATTCAGTATTTCTCGTTCACCTTGGAATTTTTCTTATCTAGAACAATACTTAATAGGAAGAATATACTAAATACTTCGACAAAACATTCGTTGTTAGGCACCAACATATTTATAATGCGACGCATTTCTTGGCAAACTTTGGCGACTTTGAGCGTATCTATCTATCTATCTATCTTACCGCCTACGACTTTTAGTTCTCCAGGCCGTTACGATAATGGTATCAATGCCAAATTAGGTATGTCATAACCTGACTGTATGACGAGCATAATTGACTAGTCATAACATCAATGTCATGATATATGGCATGAATGTCATGATTCACATTTCATGATCTTGATACTCTTACGGTGGTTTTGTTTTACACGATGTCTTGCAAAACTTGTATGGTATGACATGACTGCATAACGAACACAAGTGACCGTCCCTAAGTTAGAAATTACGACAAGCATGTCATGTAAGTCATGAGTCATGACTCATGACTGCACGCCACGCTCATGATGCGCTCGCAGCCGTCTCGCTAGCTTCACATATACGTAATTCGGCATTACGTGACGCGAATAGATGACGATGGTATATGACTGGTGCAAACAAGATCGTGTGACAACATGTCTTGTGACAACATGACTACATGCCACACTCATGATTCCTTCACGGCCGTTTCGCTAACTTCACATACACCAAATTTGGTATAACGGGACGTGAATGGATGATGAAGCGATGTGACTGTTGCAAACATGATAACTATGTGAGGCGTGTAATGTAACGACATAACTACATGCTACGCTCATGATTAGCTCGCGGCCGTTTCACTAGTTCACATGTACCAAATTCAGCATTACGTGACGCGAACGGACGACATGCGTGAATGACATGGCCAAACATCATAATCATGACATGCATGTCATGTAACAATATGACTACATGCCGAATTCATGATGCACTCGGGGCCGTATCGCTAGCTTCACATGCACCAAATTTGGTATTACGGGACGTGAATGAACGATGAAGGGTTGTGACGGGTGCAAACATGATAATCATGTGATGCGTGTCATGTGAGAGCATGACTACTTGGCACACTTCAGGCGCCAATACAATTAGACGTGACCCGGCGCGCATGTGCTCCGGTGTTTGTTTTGTCGCGTTATGACGGCCATGCCACGCCGGGCGCCACTCTACCAGGCACATACTCGCAGAAACGTGCCGCCCTGCGTTGCTTTGACGCTTGCGCGTTTGAGCACGCCCGGCGTTCCTTCGTCACGAAGCTAGGCAGACGCGGTGTATTCTGGGTAAAGTCATTGGTGTGAAATGCAGCATGTCGCATTTCACGCAGGTTGCCGCCGGGCTGCGCCGACAGACGCTGGTCGCGTCTGGCGTCAGACTTTAAAGTGTTCGAGTTTTGCAAGCGTAGCGTCGCAGCGTCCCGCGAGCGCGCGTGAACGTTACGCCGCAGTATATTGCGCCCTTCATGTTGCTCTCCCCGCCGTTTTGCTAGCTTTACATATACCAAGTTTGGTATCACGGGACGTGAATGGACGACGAAGGTATGTGACTGGTCAAAGATGATAATAACGAGATGCGTGTCATGTAACAACACGACCACATGCCACGCTCATGATGCGCTTGCGGCCGTTTCACTAGTTCCCCATATACCAAATTTGGTATTACGTGACGTGAATGAATGACGAATATAAAGGACACGTCTAAACATGATATTTATGATGTCCGTGTCATGTAAAACTGGACTATAGGTGCTACGCACGCAGCACCCTCATAGCCGTTTCACTAGATCCGCATATATCAAATTTGGTATCAGGTGGCGTGAATAGTTGATGATGGTAGCTGACACGTCCAAAATGGTAAATATGAGATAGAAGTCATGTACGGCATAATTTACCCCTCCCCTCGTAACGCTGTGCTGAGATTAACCTGACATATAAAACTTCCCCATTCGTGCTTTGCATATCATCGATTCCCACTGTAAGTGGGATCTGTATTTTTGTCTTTTCATTTTCATTTGTTTTTATGAACTTGGTATAAAAGAGATGACTTAAAGCATGTGCATATGCAGCAGGGGATGTGGTATTACACTGTAGAGAGAGAGAAATGACTTTATTAGGTCCAGTGATTTTGGGGAGCAGGCCCCACCTAAGGTTTTTAGAATATTTGATGAAACCTTTTCTTTGGTTACTAGATTACCTAGAATACTTGAAGACACCATGATTTCAATTGTCCACTTTTTGCAAATAGTTCAACAGCCATGTTGCAATAAACATGCTGAGACTGGGTGCCTGGTGTATGCCTGCAATTAACCATGGTAATACCACAGCTTTGCTAAAGGCTTCCTAGCTGTCGAAGAGGGCAAGCGTTCGAAGATTCGGAATCATCTGCTTTGTCACCAGGAAGTTTGCGTCTGCAAAATGTTTGAAACTGAAATTGTAATCGGTTTATTTCTCCATAAAACAAAACGTAATAGCCGAAAAGCTCGCGGTAAAAGCTGTTTTGCGATATCATTATAGTGCCGTGAACACGTACAAACAAACACCTTGGTGGTATCGCAGCCACATGAAAAATGGCATGCAAACAACACACATCACAGAAAGCAGTAATACGTAGTAATACAGAGCTAAATAATGCAAATAGATTTAACCCCGCCGCGGTGGTCTAGTGGCTAAGGTACTCGGCTGCTGACCCGCAGGTAGCGGGTTCAATTCCCGGCTGCCGCGGCTGCATTTCCGATGGAGGCGCAAATGTTGTAGGCCCGTGTGCTGAGATTTGGGTGCACGTTAAAGAACCCCAGGTGGTCAAAATTTCTGGAGCCCTTCACTACGGCGTCTCTCATAATCATGTGGTGGTTTTGGGACGTTAAACCCTAAAAATCAATCAGTGCAAATAGATTTGTAGTCAGTAGAGAAATAGCGTTGCAGTTCAATTCGGCAATTGATGTCAGTTCCGCGATTTACAATATTCGAGTACAGAGGTAGTTTGAAAAATCCAAGATATTCGAGATGATATAGATTTGTTCGAGAAATTCATGCACGAAGTAATCACTTGCCAAGTGATTTCATTTTTTCTGTAATGGTGCTATGTGAAGGTAAAATCGAGCGGTGGGAACACTATGAAACATTGCATTGAATTTTCTCGCAGTGATGCGGACAATTGTTCATTGCTTTGGCACGTCAGTTTTCTAGGGCATATTTCTTCGCCTGTTTAGAATATGTCTTGTATTCGTATTTATGATATTTCACTTATCTGAGGTGTGATGGTTGGGTTGGTTTAGGGGCGAAGCTCTTTAAGGTGTGGGTCTGTCCTTCCTCCGATGGTGTCCGTGGCTAACGGTGGTGCTCACCCACTGTAGAGCCGGTATGTGCCACAGAAGATGCGAGATGGTGGTACTTGAAGTGTTCCACAGTGAATTCGAGAGGCGAGATGACGGTACTTGGGATGTTCACTAGATTGACGCACGAACGGACGGACAGACAGACTAGAAGATGGACAGACATATGGAAGGATGCATGGACGTACGGACGGTTGGCACTAATGAACAGACGCACAGATGAACGGACTCACAGACCGACGCAGATGGACGCACAGATGGTCGCGCAGACCGACGGAAGCAAGAACCAAAGGACGGACAGATGAACGGACGGGCTGACGGTTGCTTCAGCCTACTCATCATCATTCACTCCGTGGATATGTTGTGATTTTTTTATTTTCTTGTTTTATTTCATTCATCTATCTGTCAGTCTGTCTGTTCGTGCGTCCATCTGTCCGTACGTCTGCGCGTCTATGCATCCGTACGTCCGTCTGCTAGTCTCTTTGTCCATCCGTCCATGTGTCTATCTAGTGAACACTAGTACCGCCATATCCCATGCATCTCGCATCCTCTGTGGCACGTACATACCCGCTCTAGTGCAGGTATGTGCCATCGGTGGCTACGTACTACTACACACATACAAGGGATGGACGCCTTAAAGGTGATTTGAAACGTTTTTTTGGTGTAACCATGGAATTAACTCACTGGAAAAGCGTGTTTCCTCAAGTATTGAAAGCTGCAAAAATTTCAAGAATCCGTTCAATACGAGCGGAGTTACACAGTTTTGTCACGTGCTGTAATCACATTTTCTCTCCTCTCGTACCGACGGAAGTGCCGAAGGCTGAGCAGGGAGGGCAGGGAGGGGCAAAAAAAAAACTGTCACTTTCGTCTTGTGAACTTGAGCATTTTTTCTGTTTTTTTTTCTTCGAGTACGAAGCTTTTTTAGTGTGATCGCGCGCGCACGCGTGAACCAACGACGGCCTCTCGCAGCGACCACTGTAACAACCGACCGCGCCATGTTCAAATCAGCTAATGAATGATAGATGGGCTTACTGGGCTTATTTTCCATGCTTTGTGGAGAGAAGAAAGCTATATTTAGCTGACTTTGATAAGTTATTGCGAATCACAGGCCACGTGCCGCGCTGTATTATTTGGCTCGCGTGTTGACGGGAGCCTCTCCTACCGATCGGCAGCATTTTCTGACAATGATTAAAAAGTGTTGCAGGGCCCGTTTAAGAGGTTCGCGCCTAAAACATCTATTTAGGAAGAACGAGGATAAAAGAGAACATCTCGGTGATACGTCGTTAAAATGATAAAAAGCCTACAATACAGTTTGTTTCCTGTTATACGAATGTCTCATTTTCAGTATTCAAGGCAGTTCACTCACACTCTACAGAGTTCTCAGCGACAGCAGTCACGCACATCGTCGTCGTGATGACCGTAGCACCGGGCAATGTGGAGTCATGTTCGTCATTGTAGCATCCATTCTATTGTGCGAACAGGCGTTTTCATATAGCTTGCTAGCTTCAGCTCGATGTGAGTGCGCTACATCATGACGACTAGCAGGAGTTCTTGCAACGCTCGACCGAGATGAGCACCCAGGGCATGGGATCCGAAACACCGGCGACAGTCGAACGCGGCTGCGCACAACTCCACGCGCACGACTTACTGACGTAGCGAACGTTGTTTCAAAAACGTCAAGCTCGTAAAAAAGCGCATACCGCCTCAACGAACTTTGAAAAGTGGGACATCAATTGCGAAAAGGGGGTGCAGCGTTTCCAATAGAGAAAAAATGATTTCAAGAAAGTGGTGCCATGTTAAAAAAAAGAAAACAATATCGTTGCCGCGCAAGACCACTTGGTCACGTACAGAAACACTGTTTCGTTGTGCAGGTCACGGCCTCGCAGAAAGAAAAAAACAAAAAAAGTAGAAAAGACGAAATATTCTCAAAACCTTATGGCTGCTGTTTTCCGTGAATGACACGTACAGTGCTGGTTTTCGTAGCCGGAAGAACCTCATTTGCAAGGTCGAAACAAGTGTTTCTTTCTCGTTTGTTTTTCTTTTTCACTGGCTCCTAAGAGCCCGAACTACCCTAAAACACCAGAAAATTTATGGCAGTATTTCAGAAGAAAAAAGTCCTGCCCATTGACCAAGAAACATATAATTTCAAGACGCCTCATTCAAACTTATGATAAACCCACCAACTTCCTTTCTGATCAGTCAAATCTGCTCTCTGAGTTCCAAACGTGTCCTCAGTGATAGTTTCATAAACCAGAGGTGAAAGAAGGAAACACTTTCACACATATTCATGAAGTGAATGACGACGAGTGGGTGAATCTAAGTGCTTAGGTCTATAAGATCTACGTTGAAGTCGCCACCTGGTGTAAAGGGTGGAGAGGTGGACGGACAGCTAGGTGTATGGACAGGTGGATGGACGCACGAATGCATGGACGCTTTGACAAACAGATGGACATCCAGATGGACGCATGGACAGACAGGTGCACGGACGGAAGGACCCAAGAATGAATGGCCAGAATAACGGATAGACGGACGCACAGACAAACAGTTGCACGAACAGATGGACGCACTAATGGACGAGTAGATGGACGGACAGCAGGACACATAGATGAATGGACAGGCGGACGGATATACGAGCGGAGAGATGAACGTGCAAATGCATGGATAGATGGACGGACAGATGAACGGCGCAGGTGATCATGCATAGTGCTTTGCTATGCTTAATTGGTGCACACATAAAAATGTTTCTTGCAAGGATGCTTTCTTATCGTTATGCAGGTGTCCCGTTCCGGTTGCGGTTTTATGAAGCATCACGTACAACAAGGCTCAGTTCTATTAAGCGTTGCCCCTAATTAAAATGTGGTTGAACCCTCGTTTTAAGAATTGGTACAACACGAAAGGGAAACGTATCTACGCCGAGGTGGTTGAGCATTCGTTGTTCAATGTTTCACAACAAGGGCGAACGAATGAATGCTGCCATAACAAATTGCAATATCACGTGAAAAACTGCAAGCAGCGTGAAACTCGCAGCCCACACTTCAATCAGAAGGCTTGCACGAAATCTGCAAACACAGGACGAGCGCGGACCAACAACGGTCACCATTCCTCGTGTGGGAGCAGGGCGCTCATTTCGTAACCACGGCCATGGCAGTGAGTGAATTAGCATCCGTACTCTATTTACCTACTGTAACCTCAAAGCAGACTTGCGGTGGAAGCACAAGATATTCAAAGTACTCGAATTACAAAATAAGCGCGCGCGTGAGGGAGCCGCCACGCTAGAGAACATCTATACGCACTTCGACCACGTCATGTTGAAGCGCACGCACATAGCGACGCGCGGGGTGACATGGCAGGATGACCTTGACTGATATATGGGGTTTAACGTCCCAAGACCAACATATGATTATTAGAGACGCCGTAGTGGAGGGCGCCGGAAATTTCGACAACGTGGGGTTCTTTAACGTGCACCGAAATCTGAGCACACGGGCCTACAACATTTCCGCCTCCATCGGAAATGCAGGGACCGCGGCCGGTAATGGAGCCCACGACCTGCGGGTCAGCATCCGAGCACCTTACCCACTAGATTACCGAGGCGGCGTGGGACGATGACCTTCAGATTGCGCACGCCCACCGCGCGCCCATCGCGCCATCTCGCTACTGATTACCAAAACGCGCTGAAGTTTCCAAGTTCTGTGGAGTGCCAGTGGTACATAGTGTATATAAACGGCTCGTCGTTGACATGTTGCAGAAGGGTTACCCTGTCTTGTAGTGGTTAGCGTCACGCGCAGAAGAACGCGAGGTCGCTGTTTCGCAGTTCCGCTGCAAAACTTTTTCTTCTTGTTTTTTTTTTCCTTTCGTTGCAATCTGTTAGCTAATACTCTACGATGTCATAATCGTGACGGAAACACGTCACGTAGCCGTGGTGGACCCTTGCATAAAACACTTTCGCGTTGAAAACGTAGGTAATCCCTCCGTCACAGACATCGTAAAATATGAAAGCAAGTCGTGCTCCTCAAGTACCCGTTTTTCTTGCGAAATCACGATGACCGCAGCAAAGGAGCCGCGTTTATAACACGTGAGGCAAGCAAGCAAATGCTCTTGAACAGTGAAGAGGGCCTGGTGCGCAACCGAGCATCGGCATTGCCAAAAGTCTGCTCCATTTTCCGCAGAGTCCCACCTAATTAAGCCGACTGCTGAAAGCCTATGCGTCTGTCCGCAAGCTCTGCTCTGGAATATAATGCGGTGCTCACTAACAAGCGCGTAGCGTCAGTCGCAGGCGGCTTTGCATGCGGGAGATGTCTGTACAGTGCTTCTGCTTTCACTTCCCTTTTGCCCCAATCCCCTTCGACCATCTCTTTCTGTGGTTGGATAACGAGCTTCCGCATGTACAAGATCCCTCACGCCATTGCTGGGAGCAATTCGTGTCAGTGCAGTCACTCTTCCTCTGTCAGCTTTATTGAGCCGTGTTAGGCTGCAGCAACTGTGCTTATAACGAGCTCAACATTTTATGAAAGCGGGCATAGGCAGCGCCACAGTATGCACCAGAATACTTCTTCGCAAAGGGGGGGGGGGCGTCACTGTAGTGGAACTGTCACAACCTGAATCAGTCTCACGACTTTTGTGGCAGCAGCCTTACACTGTAGACACTACACCAGCTACCGAGCTGACTATGAATCCTCCCATAAAAGCAAGCTGAGCAAGCTGACGTAGTCAGTGTCAAAATAATAATCATCAATATCAGCCTGACTTCGTCCAATGAAGGACAAAGGCCTCTCCTATGTTCCGCCAGTCAACTCGGTCCTGTATATGCTGCTGCCAATATGTGCCCACAAAGTTCTTAATCTCATCTGCCCACTTAACCTTCTGTCTCCCCCTGACACGTTTGCTTTTCTCTAAGAATCCAGTTAGTTGCCCTTAATGACCAGTGGTTATCTTGTCTACGTGCTGCATTCCCGGCTCATGTCCATTTCCTCTTCTTGATTTCAACTATGATATCCTTAACCCCGGTTTGTTCCCTAATCCACTCTGCTCTCTTCTTGTCTCTTAATGTTACACCTGATACTGTATCTTAAATGATGAAGTTAGAGCTGATGCGTAACCATTCAATGAAATGGTCAAAAGAATTTGCTTGATAAACTGAACAGGCAACGTGATCATATATATATATATATACACCTAACCACAATGGACATTGCAGTGCGGTAGCAACTATACTGCAGCCGTATGAGTGCAATAAATTTTTCCAAATTATTCCCGAGATATATTTGTTCATACTGTGTATGTTGGTGTAATGACGGAGATGTGACAACCCCCACAATGTAGGTGAGTGTTCTAATTGTGTTTCGAAAGGTTATTTTTCACAGAAATCTCACTTGTTTAGATTGATGATCAGTTTAATAATTATTTCTCTTGCCACTACAAAGTAATTGTAAGATGGACGAAAGCCTTAAAAACAAATCCGTAATTCTTTATACCTGTCTACCTTTTCAAGAAACTCCATGGTTGCTGCGTGTTCCTGGTCTGGCGCAGCGTGTTGTTGTGAGTACATTTGCTTTCCGACTCAACGTTGGTGTCCTTGTGCTTCTAACTATGGTCCTAATTTGCCATATTAAAAAGTCATTGTAATAAATAAATAAGAAAAACTATAGTTGACGTACAAAAAGTGCTGGTCGTTCTACATTGGTCCGTCTTTAATGACTCTAGCTTCCTATTGTGCCTAATCAATATTGCGGTTGATTACAAACACTAGGCACTCCGTGCATTAGTGTTGCCCGCATGCGGTTAGAAATGGTCACTCGCGTAATGAGACCTGTGTCCACGCACCATTCTCGTCTCCATTGGTACATTATGTTTAGTGCAAACTTTGCCACAGCTTCGATCATCGGAGAAACACAGATATTGCGGCGGGTCCAGTGGACAGCAAGTGCCACGCTGACCACTTTACTGAAAACTATCGGCAACTCATGCACATCGTACCGATGTCAGTCGTGCGAAACCATCTCGGTATATTTTTTTAGCTTACATGGAAAAGCGTTCTGCTGCGCAAGTAGTCGATACATGGCCCTCGTATTCCCACAAATGGCGTCCTAACGTTGACTCCTTGACTACTTACATGGTCGGGAGGCGAGTTCCACTACTTGCAGCTTTAACTACACACACATAAGAATTTCCACAGGCTGTGCTATTGCACCGAGAATGTTATTAGTAATTACTGTCCAAAATACATGAAAGCAAGAAGTTGAACAATGAACGTGTTTTTATGTTCTTCTTAAAAGGTGAACACTTTCGATATAGATATTTGCCTGGCTGGGTGAAAATGTTAGACGAATAAAGCAAACTTTCCAGCCACTTTTGGTCGAAATTTCCGGAGTCCTGCAGTACGACGTCTCTCATGATCGTATGGTGGTTTTGGGAAGTTAAACCCCACGTATGAATCAATCAGCCACTTTTGGTCTAGTGTTTTTAAAGTTAAACTTCAAAAACTATGAACGAATCCAACGCCCCGAGACTACTTCAGTTCTTTCTCGAGAGGTGACTGTTCGGCCGACTCCAAAGCTAGTGACATTTCTTGGTTGGGTCCCACTCTCCATCGTCCTTCTTCCCACCAATCTCGTTGCTGCGGTATTTTTTCCACTGGTTCCGTAGACCATGCAAGTATATATTTGGTAATGTCGCAGTTGAGTGGCTAATGTTTTCAAGAGTTGTTTGAATATTCTCGGGCTCTAAGAACTGCCTCTTTGGTTTGTTATCTTCCTTGTCGATGATCCGAGTGGCGTAGAAAACGATGAGGTGGTCTATCATTTGGATGTGTTCAGTGAGAGAATTTTGTGCAGTGTTAAAGCTACGCATGTCGTTTTGATGTTGCCTCCTACCGGGAAGTTTTTTGTATCATCGGAGAGACAAAAGTACTGAAGAGAATCCTGATGTGCGTGAAACGTAGACAAAAAATACCTACTCGGCTTTCCCACTGAATGAGTCAGGAATGACAAAAATACATTAGAAAGTGTACACTTATGTCCAGCCGTCGCAGTTGACTCAAAATATTGGTGCTCAACTTATTGGTCTCCTCTAGTTTTTTTTTCTTTGTAGCGCTGCACTTTTTATGCACTGTGTTCATGTGGCATATATTAAAAGTATTTTGCCACTGCTTTTCCTCCGCCATTTTATGAAATATTTGATGTGCTAGCTGAGCCTTCTTTCGGAATCGCATACACACAGGTACCTTTTGACAAGTACGGCAGGTTGCGTAAGTCGGTGCACAATTTATTTCGGTCTCAAGATCGAGAGAAAAGCTTTAGCCCGTACTTGTTTCGTTCATATATATGCCCTACAACTTTTTCATGCAAGAACACACGTAACGAACCAACCTGGAGTTTGGCATGTACACGATTAGAAAAGCACACTGGATGAGACCGTCATGGCGCCTAATTGATGGATGACCTCAAACCAGCCACTGTGGACGCCAAGTGAGATCTAATTACGGTAACTAGAAGCCAGGGAAGAAAGCTTTATCGCCATGAACAAACCCCTACATTCAAGCACCCGGGCACGGTCACGTCGTTTTGTGCTCGTAAATTGACTCGGCACTTTTCGTGCTAATATCTGGTGTTCAAGAAAGTAGACAGGTAGAAAGTCAGTAGAAGCAATTACGCCATGTTTTCCGTGTGGTAAAGGCACGCTTGGTTTATTGCTCAATGCACTTGCATCTTGCGTTTTTACAAGTTGTTGCTGCATATGTAGGCATAAGATCTCATTTTTCCCACTCTAGTTCGTCATTCTGTAGATTTTAGCTATTTCTTTCACAAAAGTCGTCTTGAACGCTTCCAAGCAGGCAATGTAACACTTCATCAGTGCACCCAAATTGAAAAGAAGAATGACGGCGGTAGCAACGAGACATAAAAAAAGAATTCATCGAAGCGAAAACAAAAGCAGCCTATTTAAAGTTCACCGTAAGAAGAGGTCGTATGATGATAGAGTAGCTAGGTAGCGGTGGGCAGTTATAACAGCAAAATGTATACCGGAATATGAGGAAAAAAACGAGAGGTGCTGATTGTAGGTCAGATGGTGAAACTATAAGAGAAATATACGCAGATGTAACATTATTTGGGCTCCCTCGAGAAAGGGCGTGTTAGGCATGGATACAGTTCTACAGCGCACTAACTATAGAATCATGTTGTGACTATGATGAAAAATTTAGTCAAGCGCAAAACTCTTATGATAAACAGACAGATCAGGCTAGGCGTTGCACAGGTCAACAAGAAAACTTGACAGAAATCCCGAGGCCACAATTGATAAAAAATGACAAAAAACTTATGTATCTATGCACTATTGGTTCCAAAGTTCAGGGAAATACGGAGCTGCGTTCTTTCTTTGTCTGCCTTTATTGATTTATTTTTCTCACTTCTCTCCTTTTCATTCAAGTTTCCTCAATTTCCACTTATTTCTTTCTTCTAATATCTCTCTATCAAGCTCTTTTTTCCTCTTTCCAGCACTTTTTCTCTCCTTTGCTGTAGAAATTTTTTTCACTTGTTTCATGTTTCTTTCTATCCTTTTTTCTCTCTATTTATTTCTCATTGTCTAGATTACGTCTTTTCCTGTTTCCCCACTTGCTCTTTTGAATTTTTCTTTGTCATTATCTCTATATTGTGCTTCACTTTCTTCTTTCCTTCTGCATTTCTTTTCTCCTCCTCCGTCCAACTCCCCTTCGTCATCCACTTGCTTACTACACTATATTAGTCTATGTTATCCTCTGCCAGTGTGCCCTGATAGCTCAAGCGCTACGATGCTCACTTTGATATCACGGGTATTTGATTCAAGTCTCGCCGCAACGAGAATTTTCATCGTCAAAGATGTTTTTCGTGTCTCTTTCTTTCTCTTTCTCTGTATTCGATACTCTCCCGTCTATCAGAGTTATTGAATTTCACGCGAGAGAAATCAGCACGCTTTCTTTAAAAACGAAGCAGGACATGAAGGCGAAGTAAAAGAACAACAGGTCAAAGAGAGAGCATGCCGTTTTATGATGATAATCATTTTTATTCGCCTGTCACAGTGATTATTACCAGCAAGGGTTAATACCGCAGCTATTATAATGCATGTACTCAGTCCACACATGTTTGTACTCATTGAAGCTTCCTGGGAAACACAGTCACGAGATGCTGGGATCCTTTGCAGTAAATATGCGCAGTTGTAGTTAGCAGACACACAACAAATACGAGTGGTCCTTGCATTGCTGAAATTTTCAGGACCAGCATGAAAGCTAAAAAATTATCAAAATTCACCATCACTTGCAATAGCTAATGGCATGTTTTGTTTTTCAGTTTTGCTTTTGCATTTGTTGTACTAGCTACGCTAAACGAGCGCTGACTTCACTTTTCCGGTGCATTCGCGATATGGTGTATCAAATGTACGTTTTTATCTAGCGCAGAAGACCTGCTGCGTTGCGCGAGGCAAGATCACTTATTCAAGGCAGCTTATCAGATAACATTCAAGTTATTTAACGCAGTCGAAACGCAAAGTCTCGAACTGTGCGCCCATTTGGACTCACAAAAATTAACGCCAACTGTGACAAATTGCAGCATTGTTAATGTAGTCAGTCCTTTCTAGAGTCGCCTGTTTTCATACAAACTTTCATTGTACCATTTGAAGCTAGAATCACAGGAAGGGAAGCACACAGAAGGCGGAGGGATTGCTTCGAGTTCACGTAGGATCATATTCAATACATGAAGTGTAGTAAGCGGTGCCTGTGGCGGTATGCCTTCGAATGACCATGTTGCTGTGGTGTTAGCAAATCGAGCGAACTGATGGGCACTGCGTCGGCTTTTGGTGGGCTCAAGACTGTACCACATGGTCGATGGCGCCTACTGTGTAGAAGCCCTTGCAGATAAGCAAATTCATTGCATCGTCTTCTATGTATTCATAGCTACGCATCGCTTTTTAGGACTCTTCCACGCGGTTGCCCACTTTGCGGGAAAGGGTGAAGACGGTGTAGAAAACAGATTTGAAGATGTAGCTCGGAGGCGAGGAAGAAGAAGCAGTCAGGGTCACGCTCTGCACATATTTTTTTTCCTGTTCTGTCAACAATAAACCGAAGACGTATCGGTTATGTGGTCTCTCTGGTCCTTCTGAAACATGGTGCCGTGACCAGGATTGATCTGAAGACAGACGCAGATACTTCAACCCCATTCGCAACAACGGGTTGAAGAACGAAGCAGTGGCGTCTGGCTCAAGGACTAACCGTCGAGAGAAGGACCACGACCGACGACTGTTGGCGACGCACATAAAAAAGGCAAGAGCTCTTTCAACACGTTTTAGGCATGAATAAAGAGGTCCTATCGAAGAAGCGGAAGACGCTTCGAGCAAATGTGACGACGCTTACGAGCGAAATCGATAAGAAGATAGAAGAAGACGCCGATCGAGCGCAACTTATGACGCTTCTAAACCAGATGAAGAGCGTGTCACAGACGCTAAGACAAGTTAACGAACAGATAGAACCGTTCATTGAAGAAGACAGCGCGGAGGCAGAATTTGAAAGAGTTTTGCAATATGAGATGAAGATCGTCGCTGCAACGACAAAAATTGAGGAGCGATTACACGAGTTAGAACAAGCGACGCAACTGACTACGAGAATAGTCACAGAACAGGCGAGTTCAGTGCAAGGTACTGACCAAATCTCGGAGACGCAAGAGCTTGTTAAGTTGCCACGCCTTGAAATGATCAAGCTTGATGGGAAAAAAACAGCATGGCCAAGGTTTTGGCATCAGTTCGAGACATCGGTGCATAACAGAGTGAATATGCCGAAGAATCAAAAATTTAATTATCTTCTGGCGTCTCTGAGCGGGCAGGCTGCTTCCCTCATAGAAGGCTTGCAGTTTTCTGATCAGAATTACGAGCATGCAGTCGCTCTTTTGAAAGAAACCTTCGGACGAGAAGATAATTTAGAAGAGAACTACATAAAAGAGCTTGCAAATTTGGAAGCAGTGAAGAGTCCTAAAGATGTAGATGGGTTGAAGAAACTCTTCCAAAAGTTGCAAGTGAACACACGAGCACTGCAGTCGTTAGGAGTGGAAATGGATAGTTACGCCACAGTGATAGCTCCTGTTGTAAAATCTGCGCTACCGGTGGATATGAGGATTGAGATGAAGATGAAGGAGTTAAAGAAAGGTGACAACAGACCAGCAACTACGGAATCGAACTCAGCGTCAAGGAACAACACGAGCAGTTTGAAAGAAATTATGGAGTTTTTAAACATATATATACGCAGCAGAGAAGAAACTCGAGAGGAAAAATACGACGTGACCCAGTCACCGCACAGTATGAGGCGCACTAGAACATCTACGCTTCAAAGCACCTCGATGAAAAAATGCATCTTTTGTGAGATGACTGGACACTACACGGAAGATTGCAGAAGAAGCATTAGTATGCAACAAAAGAAAGAAGCCTTGCAACAGGAACGAAGGTGCTTCAGATGCACCAGACCTCACCACACGGCGAAGATATGCCGTGCTAACGTACGCTGCAAAACATGCAAGGGAAGGCACGCGACATCCATGTGTCGACCACGTACGCCTGCAGGAAAGTCAACACAGCAGCAAAGCGGGGATGTTGAGCAAGTGCTTAAAAGCGCGCAACCTGACCGGTTAGACACCAGCAAGTCCTGCAACATGCACGCACAGCAGTCTGATGAACAGAAGTGCATACTACTGCAGACAGCCTTTTCGTGGACGGAGGGAGAAGGCAGCGGGTGCTACGCACGGATTCTGCTGGACAACGGGAGTCAGAGGACATTCATCCTCAAAAGCTTGTCAAGAAAACTAGCGTGCAAGGTAAAAAGATAAGAAAGGATTACTGTAGGATCATTTGGAGGAGGAGAGATGGAACTAGACATGAAAGTCGTCGAGGTCAGCGTGAGGAAGGATACCATCTCGGAGCCAGTCACGATTGAGGCACTGGAGATAGAAGTTATATCCTGTGACGTGCTACCATCGCCACCATTGACAATACACGAAAGAGCAAGAGCGATGGGAATTCGTTTGGCTGATGACAACCAGAAGAAGGCCAAAGAAAGACAAAATATGGAAACTTCTATATTAATTGGAGCAGATTATTACTGGACTGTCGTCACTGGTCGCATTTGCGAGATTCATCCAAAAGTAATGGCAATAGAAACAATATTGGGATGGACGGTCCAAGGTCCTGTAGGACTTCATTGTGTGCCGCTGAAATCATCGACGGTTATGGTACTCAAGGTCAGTGCCAAGTCGGACACGACTGCGGACCAACTGCAGAGATTCTGGGACTTGGAAAACATGGGCATCAAGGAGAACCCAGCAACAAAGATGAACGATGAACATGTGCTAGACTACGTCCGACAAACAATGGAGTTCAAGGCAGGAAGATACCAAGTGCGGCTACCATGGAAGGAAAACGTGACATTGGACGACAACACCACCATTGCAGAGAAGAGGCTTATGCAGGTGACCAAAAAATTATGCAAGGATAAAGATGAACTCCTAGCCTATGACAAAGCTATTCGAGAGTACTTTGAGCAAGAAATAGCAGAAAACGTCGAAGAAGATGCTGGATCCGATATACAGAACAAATTTGTATACTACATGCCGCATCAAGCAGTAATCAAGAAGGACCGAACAACGACAAAAATACGGATCGTCTTTGACGCATCGTCAAGCCAGAATCCAGGTGAATCCTTAAATGACAACTTGGAAAAGGGGCCAAACCTAAACCCCGACATCACAAGCTTGCTGATGAACTTTCGACATCACAAGATCGCTATGTCAGCCGACGTGGAAAAAGCATTCCTGCAGATCAAGATACATGAAAATGACCGAGACGCACTGCGATTCATATGGTGGGAAAGAATACCCAGCGAAGATATGCCAACCCCGAAGATAAAAACGTGGAGGATGACGAGGGTTACTTTCGGAACTACACCAAGTAGCTTCCTTTTAGCGGCCACGATTCATCGACATTTGGATAAATTCGAAAAAAAATATCCTGCAGTTGTGGCGCAACTCCGGAAAGGAATCTACGTCGATGACGTTTTACTAGGAGCCGACGAATACTCGACATCGACAAAGATATACAAAAATGCACGAGATATTTTTCGCTATGCGGGATGAATTTAAGAAAATGGATTTCAAATGACGCCGAGCTAAGAAAACACTTTGATGAAGAAGGAGAGGATCTGGATCGAGGGATATGAAAAGAGGGACAAATCAAGATTTTGGGACTGAAATGGAATTTCGTAGACGACGTGTTGAGCTTTCCCGACACTACATGGCGAAATGACAAGGACACGAGACAACTCTCAAAAAGACAGGTTTTGCAGGACACGGCAAAGCTATATGACCCTTTAGGTTTTTTGACACCATTTTCAGTCAGAGCAAAAATATTGCTGCAAAAAATTTGGATGGATAAACTGAAATGGGATGACCCGTTACCAAGCCAGCATAGATCAACTTGGAAGGACTGGTCGGAGGAGCTTCAGCACTTAGATGACTTCACCGTTAACAGATGCTATGACAACAGACAAGCTGAAGTGAAAGCATCGACTCTGCACGTGTTCTCCGATGCGAGTCCAATGGCATATGGAGCAGTAGCATACATTGTAACAGAATACTCTGATGGAAGCAATGAAGCAAGTTTAATCATTGCAAAGGGTAGAGTCGCTCCAATCAAAAAGATCACACTAGCAAGATTGGAGTTGTTGGCGGCTACAATATCAGTCAGATTGGCCAGTCATATAACCGAGAATTTCATCAGGAAACTGAGGAATGTGAAATTCTGGACTGACTCTCAAATTGTGTTATGCTGGATAAAGTCAAACAAGACGAAAGATCTGTTTGTTCGCAACCGCGCAGCAGAAATTAAGAGCAAGTCCAATGAGAGTCAATGGGGTTATGTTAAAAGTGATGAAAATCCTGCGGATTTTATGACAAGGGGGATGAAGATGAAACGTTTGCTGGACAGTGAATTATGGTGGAAAGGCCCCACGTGGATCAAGAATGAAAAACAAAGCCCTGATTATGACATCACGCATGAATCGGACAGTGATGACAACAAAGACGAAGAAAAGACAGTGGCATGCTTAACTACCACCACGAGTGAAGAAAAGATAATTGATGTGAGCAGATTTGGATCATACAAGAAAGCGTTACGAGTTACCGCGTGGGTGATGCGTTATATAGGAAACCGACGAAAAGAAAGGAAAACAGGTTCGCTGACAGGAGAAGAATTGGACAAGGCAGAGTTTGTGCTGATAAAGCAGGAGCAGAAAACGCTACAAAATGCAGTGACACGAATATATGACAACATGAATCTGTACGGCACGAACATCTTCGAAGATGATCAAGGTGTCCTGAGAGTAAAAGGGAGGCTTCAGTGGAGTGATTTGAGCTTTGATGAGAAGCATCCTATTATTTTACCAAGAGAAAGTCACTTTTCAGAACTCCTAATTATAAACGCGCATCAAGTAACAATGCACGGTGGCGTTGCGGCAACATTGACACATCTAAGAACGAAGTTTTGGATTCTGCGTGCCCGACAAATGGTGAAATATGTGATAAAGAAATGCATCACATGTAGGAGATTCAATTCTAGACCAATGGCACAAGAAATTCCACCTCTACCAGCTGACAGGATTACACAGACGAGGCCATTCGACACTGTTGGTATAGACTTTGCTGGACCGCTAAATGCTCGAGAGGAGAAAGGCGGAAAAGTTACAAAGTTTTACATTGTGATATTTACGTGTGCAGTAACAAGAGCCATACAACTGGAGTTGGTCAAGAGGATGTCATCAGAAGCGTTTATACAAGCATTCCGAAGATTCGTAGCTAGAAGAGGATTGTGTACAACTATTTACAGTGATAATGCAAGAGCATTCAAAAAATCTGAGAAAGAGATGAACAAGATATTAAAGATGGAAGATGAAAGGGTTCAACAGTATACCAGTAACCTGAAAATAAAATGGAAGTTTATTGTAGAGTTAGCTCCATGGTGGGGAGGATTTTATGAAAGACTTATCAGAAGCTTTAAGACATCCATGGCAAAAACTATAGGTGCTCGACTTTTGGATGAAGAAGAACTACGACCTGTGGTTGTTGAAGCAGAAGGAGTACTTAACAACCGGCCTCTCACTTATGTGTATGACGATCCTAACGAGCCACAACCCATCACACCGGCGGACGTTATAGGAGGCAGGCAAGCAATGAACAAGCAGGAAGAAAACAGACTCGGAGAATACAGTTTGCTGAATTACTGGAGTTCAAGAAAACAGGCTATGATAACATGGTTGACCAGATGGAAAAAGGAGTACCTGAGGGAGCTTAAGTGTGCCAGCAGAAAAACAGAGCGTCACGCAAATGTACAAGAAGGAGATGTACTTCTGCTTGGAGAAGCGCGAAAAAGAACTCGGTGGAAACTCTGCAAGATCGAAAAGATTTTTCCAGGCAAGGATGGACTAGTGAGAACATGCTTGCTTCGTACACCTGAAGGAAAATTAGTCAAGAGGCCGATTCAACTGTTGTATTCTCTCGAAGGTTGCTTCGGTTGAATCTGCCCGGCGGGAAGATGTAGAAAACAGATTTGAAGATGGAGCTCGGAGGCGAGGAAGAAGAAGCAGCCAGGGTCACGCTCTGCACATATTTTTTTTTCCTGTTCTGTCAACAATAAACCGAAGACGTATCGGTTATGCGGTCTCTCTGGTCCTTCTGAAACAGACGGTTTGTATGTAAGTGAGATATATGATTCAGTCAACGCTGGAGCACGGGGCGTTAGTTTCTTTTTGGTCGATGTCTTCATACCAGCCGATTGGCTGATCAGAGCACGCATGTTTTCATTCCGTGGAAATTAAAGTTTTCAATTCTACTTCGTGTATCTAGAGCCAAATTCTTGCTGTTACTTCAAGTAGAACAGGATATTCACAAATATAAACATGTCACACTAGCGACAATTCTTGGTTGTACGTTCGAGCATGTCTAACCCGCACGGTGTAAAAATTATTCTTACACCGGACCAAGGTGCCGTCAAAGTTGAAATGTTCAGTCCCACTAAACGTCTCAAGATATTTCAACTCAAAAAGGAGACAAATGTCGTTGCGGTGGCCGCAGGAGGGCCTCTTCCGTCATCTTGAAGAAAACAACGCCTAGGTCACGGTGGAGCTGCGCTATACCACGTTGGTACCCCGCACCACCTCCAAAATGTGACGAGTAGAGAAAAACCAGAAGAAAGACATAAAATTAATTAACTAAGATTACCACAAAAGAAAATAAACAGGTTGGAGCACACCTATCACCAACAAGCCAAACTCCTTTGAATTCACTTCCCTTTCGTCTTCCTGTCACGCTTATCATAATGATCATGTTTCATTTGTTTTTTCTTTTGGTGAGCTCATAAACAAAAAAAAAAACGTCGAGGGCACTTTCCTTGGCGTCCTAATCACTTCCTCTCAATCAGATAAACAAACTCTCTGCAAATTACGACTTTCTCTATTTTTTGCAAAAATGCCGAGGAACAGATTGCCAGGCTTCTGCTTCCAGTACTTGATGTTTTTCCACCGCTATCTAGATTCTGTTCGGGTGGGTGAACTGTCGTATTGCGATTCAGTGTACAGCTACTTGCTTGCTTTCTTTGTGCATGTAATCATCCAACGGCACAAGGCTGTTTGTAGGATGTGAGGACAGAGTGCTGCTGTGTTCCTCTGGTACTCCCCTGAGAGAGGTGTGGTGTCGTGCATCAGCGCATCCGTTAGCCGCTCGGCCGCTTCCCTAATGATCACCATTGGGGCCAGTATAGAAAGGGTTCGGGAGGAAGCACTGCTATATACGTCCCTTGGCACTGACAACCATTTCCCACTCTGTGAGATTGCAGGAATAGGCCGAGGTGTGAAAGCAAGAAAGACGTCAATGTAGAGAGGCTGCTCACAGCCAGCGTGGCTTTCGCTCTTTATGATGGTTGACTTGTTGTACCTTGTAACGTTTGACGCACTCGTTAGCTGACACCTGAATCAGCCTCCTGTCAATGGCTGCTTCTAAGTTGAAAAACAGACGCACAGCTTTATTGGGTCTTGAGAAGCGCTACTCCTTTCGAGCAACGCCGTGGACTGTTCCCACGTGGGCACGGGAAGCCTAGCTGCACCGCTGCATCGTGGGCTTTCTGGACAGTCCGCAGTTATAGTAGTAACTGTCAACTTTGTAAGGTAGAGTCACAACCCTCTTCTGGAAGTCAACTTGGGCCCCATAACGAGGGGCACCGCTAGAGCATATGCTCAAAATTACTAAGCGCACCACAATCAGGGCAAGTAGAGTCAAAATCCTCTGAGGAGACGATGCATAGGAGGAGGAAGGAGGAGGAAGAAAGTTTAAGCGGAAATACAGGAACGTTAGCCAGTTCTTAGACCGGCTGGCTACCCTGTGCTGGAGAACGGGGTGAGGGGAATGAAAAATGTTAAAAATAAATGTTGCGAAAAGAGAGAGAAATTACAAAAAAAATTGCGACAGAGGAAAGGCAGCATCAAAGAGTATAAGACACTAAAGTCTGTCTCTGAGGCCAGTTGTCCGCAAAAAGCGCAGCAATGCTTTCAAAGCCTTCTGGGCTGAGGATGGGCTTGGCCGATGACCCAGAATTCTTTGTTCCGACAAAGGCCGATTGTCTAGTCTATCCAGAGCTGCATTGAGTTCTTGTCTTTGCACGTTGAAATAGGTGCACTCACACAGAAGGTGCGAGATGGTTTCTTCGCAAGTGCAGTAAGTGCATGTAGGAGAGCTGGCCATCCCGATGAGATAAGAGTATGGGTTCGTGAGGGTCACTCAAAGCCACAGGCGGCATAGAAGAGTCTCCCCAGCTCGAGATATCCTTGGGGGAAGACGAAGCTGCAGATCGAGATCCAAGTTATGCAGGCGTGCGTTTGTGAAGTCTGTCGAGTTCTACTGTACCAGTGTGAGGTCACCTGCAAGCGAACGAAGTCTTGTAGCTGCGTCGGTTCTTGAGAACGGGATGGCTGTGTAATGGGTACCATCGTGTGCAGATCTATCGGCCTCATCTGCGAGGTCATTGCCATATATACCGCAATGACCTGGTATCCACTGATACACTATGCTGTGCTGTTTTTTGGTTGCTTGGTGATGAAGAAGCCTTATTTCAGCTTTTAACTGTTCATTAGGTCCATGGCGAAAGGGGGATATAAGACATTGAAGAGATGCCTTCGAGCCCGAGAAGATCGACTAAATTCCCGAAGGTTCTTTCACTATAAACTCCAGAGCTGCACGAATGGCTGCAAGTTCTGCAGCTGTCGACGACGTCAAATGCGATGTCATGAATTTAATTGTGATGTGCCTCGCGGGAATAACCACCGCCCCTGCAGAGCTTACTGAAGACACCGAGCCATCCGTGTAAATGTAAAAACGTCCGTTGTGCTTCTCTTGCAGAAAACGTAATGTGGCCTGTTTCAGGGCTAGATGCGACGACTTTTTCTTATTTTGGATGCCAGGAATTGTAAGAAGGGCTTTGAGTGGGTGTAGGCACCATAATGGTATCGGCAGCTGTGCTGCATGCGTGAAGTGCAATGGAAGCACTGCGCAATGCTGAGCTACAGTTGCGCTGAACGCTGAGTGGGGCCTGGAAGTTCGAAGTGAGGCTAGGTGATGAGATCTCAAAGCGTCTACGCGGATGTATGCGTTGACTGGATAATCACGCGCAATGATGACTGTCGCTGCTGTAGACGCAAATCTCGGGAGACCAAGGCATATCCTCAGGGATTGGGCTTGGATCGACAGGAGGACGCGCAAGTTTGTTCTTCGGATCCCGCAAAGCACAGGTAAGCTGTATCGCATATAACCGAGGAACAAAACAGTGTAGAGTTGGAGCATTGCTTGTACCGATGCACCCCACGTTTTTCCAGCAAGAAACCTCAGTACGTGGGTGATCATAGTGAGTTTAGTTTTCATGTGGGCGATGTGAGGGCTCCAGGAGAGGTCGCGATCAACTATGACTCCGAGGAATACGTGGGTCTTCACGTAGTTGATCGTGTGTCCGTTGATTTTAATAACATATGGGCTCATACCCTTATGCGTGAATGCTATAAGCGAGCATTTCTCTGATGACAGCTCCAGTCCCCGTTCTTCCAGGTACTTTGTCGCTATTTTTGCCGCTCTCTGAAGCCGGGCACACAAATGAAGCGTGTTACGCCTGACGCCCAGATGCAGATGTCATCTGCATATATTGATAGATGAACAGATTCTGGAAGTGCATCAACCAGGCCGAGTAGCGCTAGATTGAAAAGTGTGGGACTCAGAACGCCGCCTTGAGGCACACCCCGACGGTTGCAATGGTGCGTTGTTGTGCCATTCTCCGTCTGTACAAAGAAAGTTCTGCCTTTCAGATAGCTGTGGATCCATTGGTAAACCCGACCCCCTAATCCAACATTTTCCATGACATCCAGAATGGCTTCATGTGATACGTTATCGTATGCACCTTTCACGTCCAAGAACAACGCCGCAGATAAACGTTTCAGTCTTTTTTGATGCTGAACAGATTTGACCAGGTCTATAACGTTATCAATTGCGGACCTCCAACGCCGAAGGCCCGTCACAGCATGAGGATATACCTCATGGTGCTCCAGGTACCACTTTAGGCGAGTCAAAATCATCCTCTCCATCACATTCCCGAAACAGCTGGTAAGCGCGATAAGGCGATAAGAGGTCAAGTGCAGAGGAGATTTACCTGGTTTAAGCACAGGGACGTGGCGGCTGGATTTCCATGACTGAGGGATAAATCCGCTGCTCCACGAGTCGTTGTACACGGATAGAAGGGCCCGTCGAGCTGCTTCTCCGAGGTTGCAAACAGCCATGTACGTGATCCCATCCGGACCAGGCGATGAAGATCGTTTGCATGCCGTCAAGGCCGCTTGTAGTTCCTCTAAAAGAAAAGTGTGTCCATTCTTGAATCTCTGGAATCTTGAGCGTTTTGTAGGTGGCGCGTGGTGCACGCGGACGCATGACCGGCAACTCTCATGCAGAAATCTTCTGCTAGTTCAATTTCGGTGCGTCCTTGGTGGAGGGAAAGACACTTGAAGGGGCGATGTTGATATGGCGATGTTCGTAGGCCACGGACAATCCTCCATGTCTGCGTCAAAGGCTTGTGTGGATCCAAAGATTCGCACAGATGTTTCCAGCGAAAGGATTGAAGTGAAATGATTCACCGCTGAATTTTTTTCTGTAGGCGCCTTGCCTCCCTCAAGTCGTGAATGGACTTAGTGTGCCTATATCTTCTTTCTGCGCGACGACGGATCACTCTGAGCCGTTCCAATTCCGCTTGATATTGACAATAATCTGAAGTATGTTGAATAGGATAGGTCGCTTCTTGAGTAGCACCTCTAATCATATCCTCGAGGGTGTCAAGAGGAGGCGCTTTATTTTTTTTACACCTTTTTTCTGTCAGTGACCTGAACTTTCTCCAGCCGATGCGAGTCAAACTGTCGTAGTTAATATAGAGTTAATATAGAGTAAAACAAAAGCGGCCCCAGAATGGACCCCTGGGGTGCACCAATATTAGTTAATTTGGTTGACGAATATGCATTAGAAATTACCACCTTCTGTGTCCTGTTGCAGAGATAGCTACGCAATAATAGTAATGTTGGGCCAGTTATACCAAATGCTTCAAGTTTATTGAAAAGAATGTGATGATTGATCGAATCAAAAGCTTTAGTTAGGTCGATGAAAACGCTGCCCGCATAGTAACCGTTGTCAATAGCCTTTTTAATTGGTCAGTAAGTGAGATTAGCGCAAGATAACTGGAGTAGCCTGAACGGAAGCCAACTTGACAAGGCGATAGTATATTAAATTTGTTCAGGTAATTTGTGAGACGTGTACAGATCAGTTTTTCAATTACTTTGTTCAAAAAGGGTAAGATGCAAATGGGGCGGTAGTTATTCAATAACGAAGCGTCTCCTTTTTTATGTACGGGGATTATTTTACCCTGCTCAGTTCATGCGGGAAAACACCTGTTCTAAACAATAAATTCACAATTGAAGAGAATACATTTGATATAAGGTGAGCTACCATTTTTACATGAGAAAGGTGAATGCCGTCAAGGCCAGCACTCGTCAATTTTAGGGTACCTATAACGCTGATTATTTCATCTGGAGTTGTGGGAAACAGAAAGAACGAATGGGGTAGCGATCTAAGGCCATTTCATTCATTAAATGTAGGGTGTGCTCGACGTTAAAGAAGAAGTTTGCAAACTGATCGGCGATGTCAGCTGGGTCACTATACTGCTGACCCGCAGGTCGCGGGATCGAATCCCGGCTGCGGCGGCTGAATTTTCGATGGAGGCGAAAATGTTGTAGGCCCGCGTGCTCAGATTTGGGTGCACGTTAAAGAACCCCAGGTGGTCAAAATTTGCGGAGCCCTCCACTACGGTGTCTCTCATAACCATATAGTGGTTTTGGGACGTTAAAGACCACAAATAAATCATCAATCAATCAGCTGGGTCACTATAAGTGACATCATTATGAAGAACTGTAGCTATTTTATCCGAACGTGGGTTCCTATTTAAAAAGGAATCAATGATGTCCCATTTTTTTCTCGTACTATTTTCGGCCTCAGTTATCTTCTGCGCATAATACTTTCTTTTTGCTTCCTTTAGCTGGGTGTTTATTAAATTGTAAAATTTTTTATAGCGAGCAAGCAAATTCGTGCTAAACGGTTGCCTTTTGGGTTTTTTGTAGAGGTTGTCACGTTTGCGTATGTCTGTTAGTAATCCCCTCGTCAGCCAGGGATTTGCTGGTGATGCGATTGTTTTTTGCATTTTTGCTTATCTGTACAAGATTGAACATGTGATAGGAGCAAAGATGAAAAGAGGGTGAAAGCTTCTTGTGCATCAGCTTTAAGATAAACTTCAGACCAGTTAGTGTTAGCAACGGTATCAATAAATTTCTGCTTGTCCTATATATCACGAATAAAGGAAGGTGAATCACGTTTTTCAGTGGAATCGAAACGCAGAAATGTGGGATAGTGGTCAGTAATATCAGTTTCTAGCACTCCAGCGTCTGGCGCCATGAGTAGATTTGAAAATGCATGATCAATGAGGGACCCATTGCTATTGCTGTTTGGTCTAGTTGGAAGACTGATCAAAGATTCATACTTGAAGCTGTTTAGTGCAGCTAGATAGTTTATTGAGTTAGGTGACAAATCGTCTAGTAAATTAATGTTGTTGTCATTCATGATAATAGCATTTTTATTTTCAAGGGAAATAACATTTAGGGAGCGTTGCAAGTTTGTGCAAAATTCAGTAAATGGAGAAGACGGTGAGCGGTATATACGGCCTAATATGAATGTTTGTTATCTATATTAAGAAAAGTATGCTCAAACTCAAACCAGACTGATTCACAGTAGATCGTGTTTAATTCGAGATCAAACCTTCGTTTACAGGAAGCGTTAAAAGATACGTATGTGGCTACGCCACCACGATTGCTAGATAACCTGTGCCTGTAATATGGCGTGCAGAAAGGGAAACCGAACAGATTTCTGTCGTCTTCTGATAACCAAGTTTCTGTAACTGCAATTACTGAGAAAGGGTTCGTAAACGTGGAAAGAAGACATTGAAATTCATCAACATGTTTTCGTAGGCTTCTGGCATTAAGATGAATAAAAGAGCGGGAGTTACTCTCTGAAAACGAGTTCAGTTGCACAGGTGACAGAAGAGCCGACGAGGAAGGCATGGCTGGCGCATGCACATTATGTACAATGGGAGCCAATTAGTTTATTTTAACCAGATCAGCCTCATCGCGTATCCTGTATACTTTACTGTCGGTTGTCCAGCGAGCTTTGATTTGGCAGTTTGTTGTCCACAAAACATCCATTTTTCCTCTTTCTTTAGAGCCATAGCCTTAGAAAAGAGAGCCTTGTTCGCAGGGGTCAAATGCTCATTTACGTACACGGGATTGTCAGGTGTCTGTGTTATGTTGATGTCTCTTAGGCAGAGCTTAGCTTGTCGGGCCTTGCTTATGAATTCAGTCTTCTTATCCCTTGAACAAAATCGCGCAAGAAGGTTTTTGTTGCATTCCTTTGCTGTAGGAACACGGTGAACGGCGTCAAGGTCCGATGGTGACACCGGGCATCCGATCTTTTCACCCACCGTTTGCAAGATCGCGACACAGTCCTCCCCTTGTGTGCACGGTACACCTCTGATCTCAACGATGTTGAGCCGTGAATATTGTTCGATTTCAGCTAGTTTCTTAACCTTCATGCGGTTTTCAGACTTCAGTGATTTGTTTTCGGCCATCAAGGCAGCGTTGCCTTGCCTTAATTCCTCAAGAAATTTTTCGGGAAATTCGCACTAGCAACAAGGTCATCAACTTCTTTCTTCATTTGCACCGCATCGGAACCAGAATGATGCAGCTTCAACAGAATCCTTGCGAAAACCGACTCTACCAAAGTCTCGGTTTTCAGTTTCTCCTCGAGTTCTTCTAATATCTTTGGCAGTTCAGCATTCATTGGCTTTTTGGACACAGTTAGAAGACACTCAGACAAGCTCAGAATGCGAACAACGACAGCAGCGACAGCAAATGAGAAACGAAAGAGTCGCGGAGGCCACAGTCATGGAAGCTGTGGTACGCGAGATTCGGGCTAACGTTCATAGGGTGGCTGAGGCGGCCGCATTGGTCAGATTAGACCATTTGCTTGTGACACAAAGTGCAAGCTATGAGCATTGCGCCGTACGCCCCAATTGTGACGCGTACCCATGGGAAACGCCTCACAATAGGGATGCGTCAGTAAACACGCCCCCAGTCGAGACGCGTTTACTTTTTGATGTTTCCCTTGGATGTGAATTGGCCCCATTTTGGCGTAGCACTCCATGGTCGCTCGTTACAGAGTGCTGACGACGACGTTCTGGTGCGAATTCGGACAGATCGTCACTACCACGCTTTTTTTCCGTCTACTGGCACCCGCGAAGAGGGAACTGATAACTACATTGACACCGACCTTGACGATGTCGATGTCGGTAGTTTGGGGATGTGCACCACCTTCTTAATGTTTTTTTTTGACATTCTTAGGTTTCGTACCTTACTGGATGATGTCTAAGATAAATCGTGCTTGTGTCTGTGTCGTGCTGTGAGGCTGCCCCACGTTGCCGGGTTGACGAATGCGGCGTTACAGTCGTCTTCCATTTCTCATCTTCGGTAATTTTTTCGGCGAAAATGTCTGCCCCTATCACTTGATCATTTACAATTTAGTCATGTTCATGTGCACTGAGGAGTTAAGGATAGCCAAGCTGTTCGAACCGCTTTCACTTCCTCTTCTCGTAACATGTTTTTGTGCAGAATCAATTTACATTTCAATTCAGCTTTAGTCATGTAATACACTCTACCGTATTGATGTACTTGTTGAGTTGCCATCCGAGTAAACCCTCGGTTTACATTCCTGTCTTTCCCTTTCACTCATGTTTTTTTATGTGTGTGCATTGCTTGCATTTTGGCTTCTGACTCAATTTCAACAGAAGGTCGCTGAGAAAGCAATGTAAATAATTACAAGCTTTAACCTCAAGGCATTGCGTGCTTCTGGAACATCTCGAGATTACGGGATTTGTCTACAAAGACATTGCTGGTTTTATGAAGATTCCAAGGCTTCCACTTTCATGGGTGCTATGTCACTCATATTATCAACAGATGTTGGCTTACGTACTCGGTCGCACCAAGTCTTTGCCTGTCCCACCAAATTTGGACGGGTCGATCCAATAGAGTTGAGAGCGAAACTAAGTTGGGCTATGATGTCCATGACTTTTTCGGGCGAAGCTACCCATTTTTATAGTAGGCTTAGAGCAATCAAGTGCTCAACTTTCACAACTTTCTTGTCGCACAGCGTTAGTTGAAGAATTCGGGTTGTTAATAAATGTATTTTAAACATTGAGGGAAGCCCTTGCATAAAAGTACGAAGTATTGTCTCTACAGTACCCGCACGTTTAACATTATTAGAAAGCTGCACTTTTCACACACATTCACTTGTTTCCCTGCATGTCACCTCGTTTTCAGGGCTTTGCGGAACGGACACGTCAGATTACAACTCGGTGAGAGCATCAGAGCGTTTTAAATAGGTAGGCGCTATGGTGCGGGAGGTGTTGCGAATTCGCGCTTGTAATATATTCCAAACTATTTTGAGCTTTTACAGCGAAAATGGAGTGGATTCTAATGAGCATGTTATATGAGTACCAAATATGAAAAGAAAAAAAAATTGCCACATCCCACGTACTCTGAAAATCTATGTTATGCGAGGCATGCGGGTGGAAGCTGACTGTGTTGTAATTTTTATTCAATAAAATGTTGCGAAATGACGCTAAAAATACGTACAAAGGTTCTACGCACAAGCAGCCATAGGCATTCGCAGAGTTTTCTATTAGGATGAAGGAGTGGGCCAACTCGCTCTCCTGCGTCCGCACGCATGTGTTTGATCATTAAACTGTTTGGGCCGGCCTAGTCATATGCGCGCTTATGACCCCATGCACCAATAATATTTCAGAGTAGCATAGGTGCTGAAAAATAGCATACTGTGTGGTCAGAAGAGCGAAAAGGCAGAACAGCATCGAATAAAGAATTCAGACGGCACACTCGACCCTCGTGAAGAGGGTGGGGGGGGAGTGAGGGGAAGTGCTTGGACGCTCTGGAATGTCGAAAGCTCATTATCCCACCACAGACAGAAATAGAATGAACAAGTACAATGGAATGTAGAAAGGCAAATGCAACGGATGTTAGCGCGGGACTGAAACCTCTACCTCTGCCTCGTTCCACCGCCGCCTGCTGTGGCTAATGCTCCTCGCTCGTTAGGGAGCCCAACCCTACGCCATTCCGACCCTCACAGGAACAAGCGACTCGCCTTTTCCACCCGGCCTTAATTAGGAATGCTCCTGCTCGCTGCCGAGGGTGTGCCTGCCCTTTGGCAACAACTCTGATATGCACGTCAGCGAAAGCCCACGCTTACCTTTCAAGCAGCGTCAACGACTGAGTTTCGAGATCCTATATACAGTAATCTCTGGCTCCACTTTGCAATGTGCCTACAGCATGGCTACTGTTAGTGGCACTACTCTCGTTGTTAGGTTCGGTAGCGAGAGATAACAAGCGATGTATTTTAGATCAGGCTGAGTAGTGGATCAAATGTGATGCAGTCTCGCAAAGGTGTTACGCATTCGGGAAGCGTATAAGGTAGCGTAGACGAATACGCTTGAGTCCCTTGTACTTATATTTTGGAAAAAGTTAAAGAGCCCGAAATAATCGACATTTCTGCAGCCTCCCTCTACGACGTCTTTCATATTCGTATCCTGGTATTGGGACGTTAAACTCCATCCCAATACCAGGATATGAATATCCTGGTATTGAACTCCAGGATAAGAATTCAAGGTAACTGGTCAAGTTGAGCACAGTATATTTTTACGGGGAATATTTATTCGTGGAGAGTGGGTCTAGCTAACGCAGCGCAGAAAACACAATATTGCAGGACAACAGGGCAGCACAAAAGTTTAACCCACAACAACAAAGTTGGCGTCTTCCTTTTTTTGGATGTAGTTTCAGCGCTTGTGCCGGAGCTACCGTTTCATTCGCGTGTCATTACCCTGGCCGAGTCACAATGAGTGAGTAACCAAGGTAGATTCTAAAACGAGAAATGTGGGCTATTCGAGTTCTGGGTGTAGCAGCCGATGAGCATGTTGTAGCGTAAATCTCATAAGTGACAGGTGTGACCTGACGAAGGTCACGGTAGGGCCTAACGTAGCTCGATAATAATTTCTCGCACAGTAGAAAACGTCGAGATGGGAGCCACGCGAGAACAAGAGAGCCTGCAGGAAAAGTTGGCCCCATATCTGCATGTTACAGTGCAAATGTCGTCGAACGACGATAGTCTTGAATCTGGAGAGAGTGAACAAAACGTTTATTTGAAGTTCTGCGTAATTGAAGCGGTGAATGGTATACTGAAGGCGCTGGAGAATGGAGAATTTATAGTCCTACGAAAGCAGGGTGTCGAAGTGTAGCAACCTATGGCGGCTGAAAAGTAGATGAGACGTATAGCAGGCGGCTTCCTGTAGGTGAAGGTGAGAAGCGGTAGAGCTATGTCCCAATCAGTGTGGTCGCTAGATACCCACGTAAAAAATTGGCAGAACCCACTTACAGTGGGAACCGATGATATCCGAAGTACAAATGACAAATGTTTATATGTCATTTTACATTCAGCACATCGTTACGACGTGGAGGTAAATAATGCCGTCTATGACTTCCGTGTCATTTGGTGTGGTTCACACACCAAATTTGGTATGTGTGAAGCTTGCTGCGTTTGGCATATGTGGAGCTTGCTGAATCAGTACATAGAGAACTAGAGACCCACACTCACATAAAGCAGTGCAAACTCAATGACAAATGAAACACACAACCACATGAATGATTTTAATTGAAAGAAAGAAACATGAATCCATGCAGCTTCAAACATTTTGTTGATGGTCAGAACTGCAAGATTACTCAGAGGGAAGCTGAGCTGTATGAGGCCGGATACGGGACCTACGCTAGCGTGTACACCCTATAACGTACGCCGCCGGAGTGTGTTCCGCTAAGGCGCAGTGATAGTGCACATGCGGCTAAACTATCCACGCACGCGTAATCCACTCTCGGAAGTTCACAGTAGAAGTATCAGGTTGCAAGTGCTCTTGATGCACAGGTCCCGAAAAACGAACAAGCAAATAAGAATTATTTGGTGAGAATAGAGCATACAGGATGTCGGAATACTGCATATGACATTATTGCAGCCCTACATCAAAGCGACGTTGAAATTACCCCTCCCGCAATGCATTATGGATAAAACTTTCTCGAAAGCATGCACGATCCCGACACTACCTCCAAATATATCTGGCAAGGCTCAGGAGGTGTATTACTGCAAAAATTAATTTTAAAAAAAACAAGTAAAAGCTCCCTGTGAACTGGTGGTGCCGGCTTTTGTAAAGATCTTATTTCCGGTTGAAACGGTTCATATTGCATTTCGGGGTAGTCTTGAACACCGTGCTGACGCCTTGAAAAAGTCAATTTGATGGTCCTATTCCGCTGCTATCTATCTATCTATCTATCTATCTATCTATATATCTATCTATCTATCTATCTATCTATCTATCTATCTGTCTATCTATCTATCTATCTATCTATCTATCAATCAATCTATCTATCTATCCGTCTATCTATCCGTCCGTCTGTCTGTCTGTCTGTCTCTCTGTGTGTGTGTCCGTCTGTTTGCTCATCCACCTGTCTGTCTGTCTGTCTGTCTGTCTGTCCGTCCGTCCGTCCGTCCGTCCGTCCGTCCGTCTGTCTGTCTGTCCTGTCGGTCTGTCTGTCTTTCTGTCTGTCTGTCTGTCTGTCTGTCTGTCTGTCTGTCTGTCTGTCTGTCTGTCTGTCTGTCTGTCTGTCTGTCCGTCCGTCTGTCTGTCTGTCTGTCTGTCAGAAATATGACAGAGAAGGACATCACATAAAACGTTAACGTGCAGCAGAAAGACAGGCACTCAAGATCGAGATCTGCTAACGAGGACTCGAGTAAGTCTTCGATATGAACCCCGAAGTCATTTACAACAAGTGCCCGGGGATGAATGGATGCCCTCCGTCCGCCCTTATACACTATTGCGGGAAGGCATCCTCCTTCTCCTATTGCTCATTTCCCGCCACTCCGAGGAGTACGATAGAGGCTTTCAAGCGTCAGGGGTCCGGGCCTCTCACGAAAGCTAAAATATGTGAGCACGACCCGAGGGGACTGCTTTAGCATCGATATTTCAAAGAAAAGTGGATGCCAAAGGATGCATTAACAATAAATTATCTACAAGTAAAAAAGAGAAAGGAAGCATACAAGGCAGTAGACTGCAGTCGCGGTTCTAACACCTTATAAGACATAACGAAGTCTCGGTTGGAGTTCCTGAACTTGCGCATGCTACTTTGTTTAAAAAAAACTTGCTGCCTTTGACGCAAAAAAACTTTTACTGGAAGAGGAAAGTATTTCTTGCAGTGATGCTTGCACGAAAGCAGTCGTTATATTTAAAAACATCTAGTACTTATATGCAGCATATTCTGAAAGCTATTGTCCACTAGTTATTTAATAAACTGAAAAATGTTGAATATAAACATATTCAAATTCCTTACATTGTTGTTGAGGTTACAGTGGTCCGACTTGGTATACCTTTTCTTGACTCGTTGAAAAAAACTAATCGGGCGCTTATAATTTTTCCACACTTGCTGTTGTAGGCCTAGTGATAACAGGTTCAAAACAAAATAGAAGACGTAAGCAACGGCACAAAACAGCGTGTCGGCGAACCAACTAGAAATCAAAATCAATCCCATCTGTCAGAAGAAAAGAAACAATTAAGGTTCGGTGCTCGAGGAAAGACTCTGCTATGTGCGGTTCTAGCCAATCACCAGCACTTCTTAGAGAAAAAAAATCTAGGTTGTCCCAATGCGTACATGTAGCCTTCCCTCCGTTGGCACTCTGATAATGCATGAGGGGCTTGAAACCTTTTTTTTAAACAAGAGGACAATTTCTCCTGCATTTGACTCCGTCCAGCAGTCCTTCTAAAAGTAACTAAACAATTGAAACTCGTGGTAAAGGACGCAAGTAGCCTATTCCTAATCAAAGAAATTCAAAGTAATTTTTTCGTTTTTAGTGGCATATTATACCACTTTACACCCCACTTTTCCTATCCCCTAGAATATTTTGTTCTAACAAACGCATGTAGGCGCGATATACGTGCTGAAGCAAGGATGCAGAAAAAAAACACGAAACAAAAACACCAAAACTGACCACGATTGTTTGTTTTTTTCCTTCCCCGCTTTTTGACGCTCTCGGTGAATCGCCACACACAATCGAGACCTCTGGTTTCTTAAACAAGAAAAAAAAGAAAGGTTCGGTCGAAACGGAGCCTCTGCTGCTGCAGTTCTCAAAAGGGTAAACTGGCACTTGAGAAAGAAAACAAGGAAATGTAGCTGTTGGATGTGGAGTGTGGACTCTGCTGATAGCGTGTGAGTGACACTATTCAAAAAGTATGAATAGTGTTCAAGATATCCGGCAGCCATTATCTGCAGAGATCGTAATTCTAAAAAAAAGGGAGTGAGCGCCTTCTTTTCAAAAGCTCGCACTTTAAGTACGTGCCTCAGACTACGTGCCGCATAAACCCAACAAAGCAGAACAGGCTACATAAAATGGGCACTTAAATATTTCGTAAAGCCTTCACATAAATGCGCAAGCGTTAAAACAATAAAACTGGAGTATTCCGACGCTAATTGGGTTGCTTCTAGGTTTTTTATTAGGCTTTAGTTGGGTTATTCTATGTTATTCTCACGTTGATTATATGGTGATGTCATCATTGCCACCCGCATGTACACGCTAACTTGTACGTTCGTCGCATTTTTTTTTGTGCTTTGGTGGCTGTCACACAGAGCGGGCTTCAAATCCAACGTACCCATATGTGCGAAAGGCAAAATTAAATTGCTGGTCAACCGTTATACCTGCGATCAATGCTAGTAGACAAAAAAAAGCCTCGGGCTGTTTTGCGCGAGAAGGAATGAAAAGTTTACAACAACTAGAATGAGTGTGGTAAAATGCAACATAAGTTTTAAAATCTTGAATATTTATTTTTATTTCACTCCTCACAATAAACAACAAAGCAGAAAGTTTACTTTCAATTAAAAGGTGTGTGCTATCTACTCATTGACATGGTTCGAAACATTCTTGTTTATATGATTAAATCATGCTCCTGATGTCGCATTTCGCTCCAACCTGCAGGGCAAAACAAGACGCTGCGTGGGGCAAGACGATACAGTGGGAAAAGATTCATTCCTTCAGTTTTTGCAGCAGCAAGCAATCGATGATATTCACTCTGTGGGCTCTTACGCGTTCTTAAGAAGTCTGGTTCTGGACTTCCCGCACTGAATCTAGACAGAATCCGGGGCCGTGTGTCTTCGAAAATCCTTGCAGATCAAACACCTGCCAGTGTGTCTTTGTGCTAATGTGGTCTTTTATTGAACACTTGCATCTCATTGGACCATTCAATAACTAGAGGCTAGATATGTTTGGACGTATCTTCTTCACCTTCCTTTTCCATTTTCATGCAGAACTAATCAGGTGTGTCATACCTTTTAACTTCGTCCTTAGGGCATAATGAGGGAATTATTTTGAATAATGTGTGATGTTCATATTTTTTATCGCTTGTATTTCTTTCCAACGTTGTTATTGTAGAAACGCTGTTAGAACTCGATTCAAATACGTGTTTGCAAACGACTTGACTTGAAGATTCCGCCATTTTTATACGTCTCTTGAGAGCATCCTTGGGAACCCAGAAAAACCTCAATGCAGCGCGAATAGAATGAGTGATGTTCTAAATTGCAATCAGCGTTTTTTGCTGTCGTTTTCCCCCCAGAAAGCCCTATATTACAACCTCTTGTATGTACAAACCATCTCAAACAAAAAAATATAATATATAATGAGTGTAGGTTATTGGTTCAAATAATAACACACTCCCTAAGCACCGCGGCATGTTTTTTGTCGCGTTTTCTCTCTCTCATATCCCTGAATTAAATAAAAAAGTTCCACTTTGTCCCCGGGAACGAAAAGAACTAAACGTTTGGCGTTATTTTACCCGTTGTATAAATGAACAAGTAACTATTTACTTTGGTGAAATGATGCGGCGGTAACTTCATGCACTGTTTTGAAAATTCGGCCGAGCAGGATTTCGCCCCTTTTTCACGGGCCACGAGAGCACTGACACCAGCCACGTAAGTTTTCCCGCGTGAACGCTGCGAGAAATCGTCGACATTTGCAAATGAAAAGGTATACAAGTATACCAGCACTTATCACTATAAAAAAGAAACAAACAGACACAGTTTTAGTATTAGCCATAGAGGCCGGCAAAATAAATGTGGCGTTTTGACCCGTTGTTTGTTTGTTTGTTGTTTATTGAAAATATAAACATTTTTTATGAATACATTTTTTGCATGTCGAATGAACAATTGGAGGTCCCAAAGTAAACCCTGTCAGGGGGACCTCCTAACAAAAACTAAAAAGAGGTTTAGCTTTTTAGTCAGCAAACAGCGACGAAATCGCAGCAATATTTAAAAGAAAATGGTGCAAAAACGTAAGGCCATATGAGCAATAGTGACAATTTGCTTGAAACAAAGAAATCCAAAAGAAAACATTCAAGTCATAAATCATTTAACAATAATACCTTCAAGCGCTTACTAAAGGAGTACATTGACCATCATTTGAGATCAACAGGCAGCTTGTTCTACAGCGTTATGCATGAAAATCTTGCCGTCATTTGACCATAGTTGGTACGTAATTTAGGTAGAAGTAGATTACGGTTAGCTGAAAACCTCGTGTTGTTAGTATTTACAAGAGTAACTCCCGAGAAACTGGAAATGTGTAATTCATTACTTTAGGTACGAATCATGATCATTAGAATTTTGTAGCTGTAGAGTTTATGCAGAGGTAAAATGTTCATGTTGCTGAAAAGGGGGGCTGATGGTGATGAAAATGGTTTGAAAGTAATGAGTCTCCAAGCTTGCTTCTGTAATCGTTCTAGATGATTTACATTTGACCAATATGTATTTCCCCATGATGATACGCAGTATGACAGGTGACTATGAATGAATGCGTAATATAAAGATAAAAGAATTTCAGTGGAGAAGTAAGGTCGTGTTTTGATTATCACGTGAATACCGAAAGACACCTTTTGAATTAAGTCCTGCTCATGCTCACTCAATTTCAAATAGTTATCTAATACCACACCAAGAAATTTAGTAGATGAACATGCATGAATGAAGAGTTCATCAAGCGTCACTGCCATTGAAGCGATGTTTCGAAACAACTGCGGGGAAGGGAATACCATGAAATTAGTCATTGATGGATCGATGATAATAGATTCGATACACACCATGAATGAACGTTATTTAAGTCGACGTTTAGTGATTGTTGTAGCATGAGTGGATCCTTGTGTGCGGTAAAAATAGTAGTGTCATCAGCGTAGAGAAGAGCATTAGTGTGATTCAGACGAAGTGGTAAGTCATTTATAAATAAAAAAGAACAGGAGCGGCCCCAGGATTGACCCTTGAGGAACGCCAATGTTAGTGGTTTTTGGAGATGAAAAACTCTCGTTTATCTAAACAACCTGCGTCCGATCCCCAAGATAGCTTTTAAAGAGTTGAAGGGGTGGTCCAGATATGCCGTAACAGTCAAGCTTATGAAATAGGATGGCGTGGTTAATTGTATCGAAAGCTTTAGTAAAATCAATAAACAACGCTCCAAAAAGAGGACCTTCATCAATTGTCAATTTAACCCTGTCAGTGAAAGTTATTAGTGCAACTTCAGTCGAAAGACCTGGACGAACGCCAAATTGGTGATCAAACAATATTGTCGCGACGTGAAGACAAAGGTCGTATTTGAAGACGCTGAGAAAACAGCATCGGGTCGGTCTTTTTATTAACCGCGCGCACCAGAGAGTTTGTCGTCTTTCTCGTTTTTGTGTTCTGCATAAAAGCGTGCAGATGCGCGCATGCGCTGTCGCCTTCGTTTTTTTCGCGGTACGCACGTGACATTTGCCTCACTCCAAAAATAGCATCGTCTCGATGCGCAGCCACGGCGCTCTACTTATAGAACGCACATATGCACCGGCACCCACTGGACAAACGAGAGTTAGCCTGACAAGTAGGGTTTCATCCGGATGAGATGCACGATCTCAGGCGAGCGGTTTTGGCGACTGGAACTGCAGTCGCCGTCGGGAATAACTTCGTAGTTGATAATATTGAATCGTCGGGTGACTCGATATAGGCCGAAGCATCGTCGTAATAGCTTCTCTGAAAGTCCGCGTCGACGTATTGGGATCTACACCCATACCTTGTCGCCTGGTTTGTAGGTTACCAATTTATGTCGTAGGTCGTATCGTTTCGCATCTTTGTGTTGCTGCTGACAAATACGCACGCGGGCTAGCTGTCGGGCTTCTTCGGCGCGCTGACCTAGTTCTTCGGCGTCAACGTGAGTGTCGTCACACTCGTGCGGCAGCATAGCGTCCAACGTTGTAGTGACTTCACGCCCGTGTATTACACTAAACGGCGTCATTCCGGTAGTTTCCTGCCGGGCAGTATTATAGGCGAAGATCACACAAGGCAAGGTTTCGTCCCAGTTATTCTGTTCTGTGTCGACATACATGCAGAGCACGTCTTCGAGGTTCTTATTAAGCCGCTCTGTTAGTCCGTTCGTTTGTGGGTGGTACGCCGTTGTTCTCCGGTGAGTTGTACCGCTGAGTCTGAGAAACGACTCCAATAGTTCTGCCATGAACGCAGTTCCTCTATCCGTGATGAGAACTGTTGGAGCACCGTGCCGAAGGACGACGTTTTCTATGAAGAAATGAGCCGCTTCTGCTGCTGTCACCCTAGGCATAGCTTTAGTTTCTGCGTAGCGAGACAAGTAATCGGTAGCGATAATGATCCATCTGTTCCATGTGGTAGAAGTTGGGAATGGGCCCAGGAAATCCATTCCGATTTGGGCGAATGGCTTTGCTGGTACTTGGACGGAATGTAATAAGCCTGTCGGTCTGTCGGGTGGTGCTTGCGTCTTTGACAGTCGGCACATGTTTGGAGGTGATGTTCCCCAGCAGCAGGTAGGTTCGGCCAGTAGTAACTGTTCTGCAGACGGGACAATGTTCGAGTCTAACCGAGATGACCGGAGGTGACTTCGTCATGGGAGGCTTCCAGAATTTCTTTCCGCAGTGATGCAGGGACGACGAGCAAGTATGGGCATCCAGTAGAGAAAAGTTTTTCTTGTATAGGACGTCGTTCCTTAAGCAAAAAGATGGCACTCCTTCCGCAAAACCTCGCGGGACGTCTTCACGTCGTCCTTCTAAGAAGTCAATAAGCGGAAGCAGGTCGGGGTCACTGCGCTGCTCTTGTGAAATAGTGGCCACATTGATGACTCCCAAGAATGCGGCGTCCATAGACTCGTCATTAATATCGGCAGGCTCGACGGGTGACCGCGAGAGACAGTCTGCGTCGGTGTGCTTCTTCCCTGATTTATAAACAATATTCATATCAAACTCCTGAAGCCGAAGGCTCCAGCGTGCTAAACGGCCCAATGGTTCTTTCATGTTAGTGAGCCAGCAATGCGAGTGGTGATCACTAACGACCTTGAATGAGCGGCCGAACAGATACGGTCGAAATTTGAGAACCGCCCAAACCACGGCGACGCACTCTTTCTCGGTAGTCGAGTAGTTCTCTTTCGTGCGAGAGAGAGAGCTCTGCTGGCATAGGCTAGCACTTTCTCGGAATTATATTGCCATTGTATCAGTACGGCACCCAGGCCTACATTGCTTGCGTCGGTGGGAAGAGCTGTTGGCGCTTCCTGGTCAAAGTGCGCAAGAACGGGAGGTGTTTGGAGGCGCTGGCGTAATTCGTTGAATGCTGTTTCTTCCTTTTCCCTCCAAAGAGAAGGAACATCCTCTCGTGTGAGCCGCGTCAAAGGCGCCGCAATGAATGAAAAGTTGGCGATAAATCGTCGGTAGTAAGCGCACAGGCCTAAGAAGCGTCTCACTGCTTTTTTGTCATGCGGTGCGGGAAACTTTGCGACAGCCTCGATTTTGCCCGGGTCAGGTCAAACACCTTCGTGGCTGACCACGTGGCCTAAGAAGCAAAGTTCGCTGAAACCGAAATGGCACTTCTCTGGTTTTAAAGACAGGCCAGCCGAACGTATAGCTTGTAGAACTGTGAATGATTGACTTAGGTGTTCTTCGAATATAGCTGAGAAGACGATAACGTCGTCTAGATAGACCAAACATGTCTGCCACTTCAGTCCTGATAGCACAGTGTCCATTAAACGCTGAAAAGTGGCTGACGCCGAGCATAACCCAAATGGAAGCCCTTTTAATTCATAAAGACCATCGGGCGTCACGAAAGCAGTTTTCTCGTGGTCTCTCTCGTCGACCTCTATTTGCCAATAGCCACTTCGCAGGTCCATTGATAAGAAATAGCGTGCATGCCACAGCCGATCAAGAGAGTCATCTATGCGTGGCAGTGGGTAGACGTCTTTCTTCGTTACTTGGTTTAACTTGCAGTAATCTATACAGAAACGCAAGCTGCCGTCTTTTTTGAACCAATATCACGGGGGATGCCCAGGGACATTTGTAAGGCTGTATTACGTCATCCTGGAACATCTTCTGAACTTGCTTTTGGATCTCCTCACGTTCTTTCAGAGGCACACGGTATGAGTTTTGACGGATCGGCCTCGTATTTTCTTCAACGATGATTCGGTGCCGGTTCAGTGGTGTGTGCTTGACTTTCGACGTGCATGAAAAACAATTTTTGAACTGGTCTATCAGTTCTCGTAGGCGCTGTTTATCCGAGGGTGACAGGGTAGAGGATATGTTGACAGACAAAGGTGTCGAGGCTGGGACGGTCGCGTCGTCCGGCTGCAAAGCGAAGCAATCTCTGGCTTGGTCCACGTCGTCGTAGTAGGCAATCGCGGTGCCTTTCTGGATGTGATGACGCTGGTTGCTGAAGTTGGTGATGAGCACTTCTGCCCATCTATCAATTAGTGCCAGAACGCCTCTCGCTATTGAAACACCTTGCGTAAGCAATAGCGTGTGTATTCGCTCCGCTATCACCTCATTACGGCACGGCCGTTCACATAACACCGACACAAGGCAGCAAGGTCTCGGCAGGAGCATCACATCATCGGCTACACGTAAACGGTGCAGTTGTTCTTCAGTGGTGGCGTCGACGTAAGGATGGCCGGAAAAGGTTACGATACGTTCTGGAATGTTTATGACAGCACCGTACTCTCGCAGAAAATCCATACCCAAAATCAACTCTTTACAACAGTCCGGTAAAATGACAAAAGTGGCGACGAAGCTCGAATCACCGATTACAAGCCGAGCGGTGCATTTACCGGCTGGCGTCATTAGCTGTCCACCAGCACTCCTTACGCTTGACCCACTCCACGGCGTCTTGACCTTCTTAAGGCGGTCGGCGAGCTCTTGTCTCATAATAGAGAAGTCATCACCAGTGTCGACCAGTGCTGTTACGTAGCGTCCGTCTATAATAACGCTAAGGTCGGCACGTACAAATTCATTGGCAGTAGTACTCGTGATTGTTGTTGTCTTCGTCATCACCGTCGTCACGTCGTCTTTGTGTAGAGGCAAGGGGGTCTTTTTGGCGTCTCGGCGATTGGCAACCTTGCCCCCGGAGGTCGCGGCAGTTAGTTTCCCTGGCATGGGCTTGGGGAGCGGTTTCTGACGGCGTCAGCGTATCTTTGGCGATTCGGGGAATTCTGACCTCGTGCAGGTGAGGGAGACCGCCAGCGACGACTTGGTGAAAACGCTGGGTTGGTCGGCAGGTGATCAGCACCATGGTCACGAGGTTCTTGAAAATAAAATGAAGCGGACCGAGAAAAGTTTTCAAACCGGGCTTCTCAATGACGGCAGTAGCGCGAGATGTGGCCTGGTTCGCCACAGTAAAAAGAAAGGGGTCGATGGTCAGCAGTGCGCCACAAGTCGGTCCGACGTACTGGTGGTCGCCGCACAGGTTCCCGCTGCCACGACGGCAAGGTAACGGGCCGTGGCTGAAAGGGTGCTTCTTCTGGGGCAGGGGGATGACGGCGGACGGCATCAGGATAGGTCAGTGGACGTGGCTCGCGTGGTGGCGCCGGTGATGGAAAGGCTTGTCGTAGTTCCTGGCGAACGATTCCCGCAACAGAAGCAACTGGGGGCTCGGTAGACGGAAGGCCGAGGGCCCACAGCTCTTCCCGCAAGATTTGCCTAATCATTTGCCGTAAAGAGTTTTCGGAAACGGCAGCGTTTACAGTGGCGGCACCAACAGGCGTTTGGTCGGGCAGGCGGCGGTCAAAGTGGCGGCATCGTTGCCGGAGTGCCCGCTCAATGACAGTCGCCTCTTTGATGAATTCATCCACTGTTGTTGGTGGATTTTGTACAAGGCCGGCGAAAAGCGTTTCCTTAACTCCCCGGATCAGGTGACGAACTTTCCTTGCCTCGGGCATGTCAAGGTCAGCACGGCGAATAAGACGGGCCATATTCTCAGCGAACATGGCCACGCTTTCGTTCGGCTTTTGCACGCGGGCGTCAATCATTTGTTGTGCGAGATCCCATCGGCCCGCTTTCAGGAGCGTCTCAAGAAGCTTTTGGCGTAAATTGTCCCAGGTTTGGAAAGTAGACTCCCTGTTCTCGTACCATCTGCGAGCACTATTTTCGATTGTGAAGAAGGCACGGCCAAGTTTTTCTTGCACGCTCTAACGATTCACCACAGCGGTCCACTCGAACTGGTCGAGCCAGTCCTCGACATCTTCATAGGTTTCTCCACGGAAGACTTCGGGAACACGAGGAGTCTCAAAAGCTACCTGGTAAGGATGAGTCGTCTGGGCCGAAGGAAGATTCGCAGACGTTGAAGGGGTCGCCATGTTGGTAACAGGAGATGCCGTCAAGTGTTCTAGACTTAGGCCTAGTTGGCGCTGACTGAATCGGTGTACTGTAGTCGTAACAAGATGTTGAGGCTCCGGACGGGGTGTACGGTCCCGAACAACGCTTTGTTGCATTAGGTTGCAGACCCCAGCACCTCCACCAGTGTCACGACGTGAAGACAGAGGTCGTATTTGAAGACGCTGAGAAAACAGCAGCGGGTCGGTCTTCTAATAACCGCGCTCACCACAGAGTTTCTCGTCTTTCTCGTTGTTGCGTTCTGCATAAAAGCGTGCAGATGCGCGTAAGCGCTGTCGCCTTCGTCTTTTTCGCGGTACGCACGTGAAAATATGTTGAATTTAGATAGGTATTTCATTAAACGGTTGCAAATTAGTTTTTCAATGACTTTACTAAAGAAAGGTAAAATGCAAATTGGGCGATAGTTGTTACAGCATTCGTGATCACCTTTCTTAAAGATGGGGATAATTTTCCCTGTTTTAAGGCCTTTGGGAAACACAGCAGCCGCAAAAATCTTATTGATTAAATAGGCTAAGATTAGGGAAAGTTCTTCTGATACAAGTTTAATTTTAGAAGAGCAGATTTGATCAAGCCCTGGGCCAGTATTCGTTAATGATGAGATGATATTGTTAACTTCATCTGCTACCGTGGGATACATAAAAGAATGATTGAGGAGTACGTGGAAGACTTGACAGTGAGAGTTTCGACTGAGTGTTTTTATTAGTACTCACAGGGGTGCTGAAATGATAGCTGAAAACCTCCGCAATAGAATCAGAATCGGTGTATCTGTTTTCGTTAACCGATATAACAGTTGGGTGCGATTTAGGCTCTTTTCAACCCACACTACCATATAGCATAACAAAAGGCAAGGAGGCTAATGTTTAAATGACCAACGTATCCGCAGTAAAAAAGAAGTTTAGGTTTTCTTCACCTTTTTTATCTCCCTTTGCTGACTACTTCTAAAGGATAAACACTGGCATCAACACATGGCACAACTTCAGCATGAACGCCGAACGAGAGAGACAGAGAGAGTGAGTAAAACGTCTTCATTGGTGTTTCAATGGTGATGTAGCACGTGGAAGGATTTGCAACGACAGAGGAACGTGCAGCCACTGTTCAGGGGCAGGGATGATCGAAGAAATAGTATCCTCGATAAGGCCTCCCTACTCCGTCTTCACGCTACAATAAGACGCCGTAACTGGCACGGTGATTTCTCATCGACAGTTGCTGCAGCATCGGGCAGACTCTCCACCAGGTGGTCTGATTGCGCGCACAGCTCAACCGCTACCGTTTTCATACTTCCGTTTCAAGAATCATCCTGGAAAATTCCTACGCAACAGCTACAACTATGCTTTGCGTCGAGTAGACGTGCGCGCGGCAATGCCAGAAAAGAAAAACATCATATCCTAGCTCGGGAAGGCAGCCAAGTGAGCAGAGATGGGATTGCCGCATTCTTTTGTACCGCTACGTCACCTTCCCACGGGAGTGCGCACCGCCGACTCTTGCATTATTCTCCAAGGAATCACTTTCATAGCGTCATTTTCCTTTCCTCTTTCGTCTCTCCGTCCGCATCAATTCTTTGTCTTCGTACGTGACTCCGACCAACCCCACAACATTCTCTATCATCTTTGCCATCTCGAGATTGCAGTTTTCGTCAGTCTTCGCTAACGGTGCTTCAAATGTAAGACCTTGTAAGAAATTGCGGATAGTGCTAGCTTTTGGGTGTGCAAGCTTCTAAGGATTACTGTTGTAAACTTAATTTGAAAATGCGTTAAGAACGTAGTCAATAAATGCCCGCTTGGCATAAGGTCACTGCGGAACCTAAAAGCGGCCGCTATTCGCGCTTACTTCGAAATTTAGAGAGAACTCACGTTATGACACATGATACAACAGCTTTCTACTGTACTGCCATCGTACTGGCTCCAGTTATCCTAGAGCGTTGAGCGTGCGTGCGTGTCCATGTGACGTTTTGCATAAATGGTATTGCTGCAGTTGGCCACGAAGCCCCTCCCCCACCCTTTTTGCAATACCATCAATCTCGTTATATTTTACTCATGTCACTAATGAGAACTAAAGTCTTGGCAGCATTGTAGAACACAAAGGCGTGACCGACACGCCAATAATGCTAAAAAATACTGCCAATGTGTTCGCTTAGGCAGCCCCGTTGTTTTTAGCACACAGAAAAATGAGTGCAGCTGTCACGGGTCCCGTTATTTAGGGAGGCGATCGCCGGGCTAGTTCCAAGGGCCGAAGTATCGGCCCCCCTAAACGCACCACGAAAGCGTGGACAATTTAGAAGTGGTCCTTTTTGGCGCGCCAGCGGACGCGGCTGTGGCCCAAAGAACAAGTCAGAGCCGAGAGTTGACAAACAAAACAGAATTATTTATTTATTTTATTTATTTAATTATTTATTTATTTGCAATACTGTCGACTCCAATGTTGGAGTCATTACAGAGGGCACATTGCAAGTAGTATACATTCATGAAGAAAAAAAAAACAAGAGACAAGGAATAATGAATTATCCGCATAATTAAAAACAGGAAGATAATCGCACTAAAATGTGTTATACAATGTTATAAGAATATGTAGATATGTAGCGCATCTTTATTATCGGCACAACCATCATCACCAGCAAGCGCATCCGGCAAACCATTCCACATTTTATTTGCGCGAGGAAAAAAAGAGAATGAAACGAGAAACATCAACTTGAAACGCACCACATTTTTCGGTTCACATGATATCAGAGAGGAGGACAAATGATGGTGACCGAATCAACAATATGCGCAGTTTTCTAGCAGGAAACTCAGGAAACTGCTGACTTGCGCATACCAAGCCAGGTATTTGAGCGATGGATTGAAAAAAAAAACGGATACGAAAACACAAGCCTAACCCAGTACCTTCTGGCCTGCTACAGTGCGCCGTGCAAAAAAGAAAAAGAAAAGAGGAAAATAGCAGAGGTATGTGAAGCGTTGAAGCACTACTGTAGATTTCGCATGGTTTCTAACACTGCGGTGAATGTGGATAGTGTGTCGGCATTAGTAGCATTAGCATTCAGTTTATTCCATTCGCGTATTGTTAGTGGGAAAAACGATTTTCCAAAGACGTCACTGTTTGAGGAATATTCTTGCAGACTGTATTTGTGCTTATGACGAGTAGGGCGTGACTGTGAAAATGTGACGTACTTAGACACATCTACCTTGTAGTGGCCATGTAACAACTGGTACAAGAATCTCAGGCGTGCCTCTTTTGCCCTAGTAGCTAGTTTTTCAATGCCAGAAGAAGCCAGAAGGTTAGTGGGAGAATCTGTACGTTTGAACTTGTTGTGTACAAACCGTATGGCTTTGCGTTGTACTGCCTCTAATTTACTAATACCACTTAGCGTATAAGGAAACCAAACTACGTTGGCATATTCTAATACTGGTCTTACGAACATGGTATAAGCCAAGAGTTTTGCCAGCGCTGGTGCAATTCTAAGTCGTCTTTTTAGGTAGAAAAGTTTACGCAGTGCGGCCGCAGTGACGTTAGCTATGTGTGTATCCCATCCCAGGTCATACGTTAATGTAATGCCTAAGTACTTATGCTGCACAACATTAGTCAGTGGTGAACCATGAATGGTGTAGATGAATTGCGATAGATTCTGCTTACGTGTTCCCGTCATAGCTGCGGATTTTTTCACATTGATGGACATTTGCCACTTAGCGCACCAATCTGCTAGCTTGGTTAGACATTCATTGAGATTATTGTGGTCTGTGTAGCTGGTTACCTCCTTATAAATAATGAAGTCATCTGCAAACAGTTTGATACTACAGTTAATGTTTGACGTGAGGTCATTTATGAAAATTAAAAATAATAGTGGTCCCAAGACGGAACCTTGAGGGACCCCAGAAGTTACGGGGACTATGTTTGATATATGACCTTCATACTGCACGAACTGTGAGCGATTTGTTAGGAAATTTTCTATCCAAGAAAACAATAACCCCTCTTCTATCGCACTTTTCAGTTTAATTAGTAACTTTCTGTGACATACGCAATCGAAAGTCTTAGAGAAATCAAGTAAAATTATGTCTGTTTGGCCACGATTATTTATGGTAGAAGCTAGATCATGAACTAGCTCCGTTAGCTGCTTAACAGTGGACAGGCCACTACGAAATCCGTGTTGATTAGGAGACAAAAATTTTATTTTCTCGCGAAAAACAGTTATGTGTTTGAAAATGATATGCTCCAGTAGCTTACATGAAATGCTAGTGAGGGATATCGGCCGGTAATTTGAAACCAATGACTGTTCTCCTGATTTATGAATAGGTATTATTTTTGCAACCTTCCAGTCATCTGGCAGCTGGGATGAAGTAAGCGACTTTCGAAAGATTAACCCAAGAAACTTGCTACGCCATTCCGCGTACCTCTTAAGGAACTCGTTAGGAATATCATCTGGACCACTCGATTTTTTAGGATCTAAGTTAAGAAGCAAGTTCAGTATTCCTGTATCTGTGACTTCTAGCTGATCGATGCTTGGCGAATCGAGGGATAATACTGGAGGTGTGACACCATTATCAGTCGTGAACACTGATTGGAAAAAAATGTTGTATTCGTTAGCCTTTTCCGTTCTTTCCCCTGAATCCGTGTGCGAATGTGTATTATTGCTAGTGCGAAGGTATCTCCAAAATTTGCTTGGATTGCTTTTAATAAAGCTTGGAAGTGTAACACTAAAATAATATTGTCTGGCAGTTTTCTTTTTTCGCTTAAACTCCAATTTTGCACACTGCAGCTTCTGTTGAATGGATGATTTACACTTATGGTTTTTCGCAGCCACACGCAACCTTTTTAAACTATGCTTGGCCTGGATAACCTCACGTGTTATCCAAGGATTATTCCCTGGAGCTTTCTTGTGTTTCTCTGGTATGAAGTTAGTGACACAGTACATAACAGTAGATTTGAAACTTAGCCAAAGTAGATTAGTATCACTGGATGCGTCAAAAGCTAGCTGCAAAAAGTTTTCGAACTCATGTGCGAGATGGGTTAATACGCTGCTATCGTCAGCTTTTTTGAAATCAATTACAGATGATCCACGCTGCTCACATGCGATACTGGAGTCAAGCGGCAGCAAGCATATGACTATGTGATGGTCTGATATGCCGTCAACTACGTCAGTGCGAACACGGTCTTCGGAGAAGTGCTGACTAATCAGTATCAGATCTAATATGCTCTCGGCAGTGTTCTGTAAGCGGGTTGGAGATAACACGATTTGCTGAAGGCTAAAGTTAAACATTATGTTTATAAGAGCGTCCGAGGCAGATGATGTGTGGTTTAGCGTAGTCCAGTCAATGTCTGTGAGATTAAAATCTCCCATAAGCAGGACACGAGAATTGCGAACATGACGCTGCATGAAGTCATGAACTGTAGTTATGCATTCGTGTCCGGATGACGGACCTCGATAAACGCATCCAACGAATATAGAAGTGCTATCGCAAAAAATCTGGCAGAATATTGCCTCAGCATCTATTACAGCTGGAAGCGATACATATGAATGGCAGTTCTTTATGAGTAGAGCGACGCCCCCGCCACGAGAAGGTCGACTATCCTTACGGATAACGTAATAATTTGGAGGAACAACTTCACTATCGTATATCTCGGAAGAAAGCCATGTTTCAGTGACACCTACTATATCAGGACTGTATTCTAGTAGAATATTTTTGAGAGCATCTATTTTGTTTAGAACACTTCTTGCGTTAACATTCAATATAGTCAAGGCTTCGATTTTGCGTGTAGACGAGCTTGCCGAGTTTGCGGTCTTGATCGCACCTCGTCCTTTTTTTGGACGAAAACCTTGTCGTTCTTTTCTTCATCCCAGGTAAAGGCTTGGTTATTAATGAACAATTTGTCAAACACTAACGACACCTTCTCCTTCTTTTCTCGATTTTTTTTGGCGCTGTTCCATAGCTTTCGCCTGATGTCTCGGATTCTAGACGAAAAGTCTTCTCCGATTGAGAAGCTGGTGTTTTTTAGTTTGTATCCGCTTTTAAGTATCAATGATTTCTGTCTAAAATCTAGCAACTTGAAAATGACTGCTCTATTTTTGTTCCGTTCCGCTCGTCCTAGGCGGTGAATTCGTTCGATAGAAACTCGTTCAAGGCCGAGGGTGTCCTGAACAATAGTCTTATTCACTGCTTGTTCAAGAATTTCACTCGTCTCTCTGTCAACTTCAGGTAGGCCATAAACAATTAAGTTCGATCGCCTGCTTCTGTTTTCTAGGTCGTCGATCTTCCTTTCGAGCAATTCATATGCACGTTTCATGCTGACAAGCTCATCCTGACAGAGACTAACCTTCTCTTCGAGTCTTGATAAAGCGTCTAGCTTTTTATGAATATCGACAAGACGCTTTTCCTTGATGAACTTATTATCCGCGGCGATTTCTTTTAGTGCGCTTGCGATTTGGTCTTGCGCAGGTCCCGGGCTAGTCTCGATGTCTCCCCCTAAGAGCAGTAATTTTCGCAAAAACCTCCTAACACAACGTGGCATACAAGAAAACCGTGGGCACGGTAGCACAAACAAAAAAGGATCGTCAGAGCGTATACATTTTCCGTATTTCTTCCTCACCTGCACAAGGAAGACGAACGGGTTATCAGACGTCCGCATGCCCGAAGTGCCACCGTGCCCAAGAAGCGTCGAGTGCGCTGCACGAGCTTTTGTAGGTTAGCTGGTGGATGGTCCTGGGTGCTGATCATGCGCAGTCAGAATCAGGATGGGTAACGGCGAATGATGAGGCGACATCTCCGATGACGTGCAGGACGGGATTGTTGGCGCATGGTAGTACGCCAGACTGTGGGCCTGCGCCGTAGTGCTCGCCCCGGATCGCAAGCTGCCCCCACCGAAGGTGAGAAACAGGCCGAGGAAAAACTGCACAAGGAAGACGAACGGGTTATCAGACGTCCGCGTGCCTGAAGTGCCACCGTGCCCAAGAAGCGTCGAGTGCGCTGCACGAGCTTTCGTAGGTGAGCTGGTGGGTGGTCCTGGGTGCTGATCATGCGCATCAGAATCAGGATGGGTAACGGCGAATGATGAGGCGCCATCTCCGATGACGTGCAGGACCGGATTGTTGGCGCATGGTAGTACGCCAGACTGTGGGCCTGCGCCGTAGTGCTCTCCCCGGATCGCAAGCTGCCCCCACCGGAGGTGAGAAGCAGGCCGAGGAAAAACTGCACAAGGAAGACGAACGGGTTATCAGACGTCTGCATGCCTGAAGTGCCACCGTGCCCAAGAATTATATTTTCAATAATGGCAGATCGAAACAATACACAAGTATGCACACTCCACAATAGTTGAATACAATATGTCACCCACCAAACAACGTACTACACAGTACAATCAGCCACACTCGAAACAACCGACACAGACAACGATACGCACTACAATGCAGTCGCATGCATTGAATAACCAAGACACTTAAAGACTAAAGAGATAGAAAACCTATCCAGTCCAAAGTTCTTGGAACAAAAGTCTGGATGATACTCTTCCGAGAATCACTCACTCAAAGTCCCGCGTTGTTGTCGTTCCGCAGTCCCCGAAAATTCTCTTCCAGGAAACCTCGCAAAAGTTTCTCTTCCAGGAAACCTCACGTCTTCAATAGGCCACTCTCCAAGATTCAAACTTCTTCGCCGGGAACACGTCGGCTTCACACACGCAGCTGTTGCCACGCGTCTTCGCTGGATAGCGGTAGACACACACTCTTGCCTGCAGCTCGAGTCGTCACCTCTCAGGTGGAAATCCTCTTCTTCTCCTGCTTTGTCTCCGCGGACAAAACCTTCGCCGACTACACAGCGGAATCCCTACGCGCTCTGGCGCTAACTTCCATCTTCTCCTGATCTCTCGTCTCGGCTGCTCGATTAAATACCTTCCGTGCGAGATTCCAGAAAGTTCTCATCATTTCGTCGGCGCGATGCGCAGCGAAGGCTGGGGGAAAGGTCGAGACGATGCGAGGGCCGTGCGCGATGGATGACTCAACCCGGCACACCACGCCCCTTTCCATCTAGAAATTTCAAGGGTTTGCTCGGCCGCCGATGTGGGGTGAGGAGGTTCGTCAGCGAATCTACACTTCCGAGGAGAGAGGGAGCGTGCCCGGGGAGGTTGTTTTCTTCTTCTTCTAGGGGCGAAGCTCCTTAGGACGTGGGCTGTGCGTCCCCTGTATGTAGCCACCTCTAGTTTAGTTCTTGCAGTGTTCACTAGATGGCGGTACCGTCTTCTCTATGTAGCAACCTCTCGTTAGGTTCTTGTAGTGTTTACTAGATGGTGGTACTTGTAGCTGATGATGAAAAGATGCAAGATGTTATAAACTAGAAAGCGGTACTTGTAATTGATGAAAGACGCGAGATCTTATAAAATAGGAATGATGTCACATATGGCGCGTGTCATTGGTTGAAGGCAATCGTTCGATTTAGTGCGGCGACGTACGCTAGAGGAAGCGATGTATTAAAATCGAGTGGGCAAAATGTACAGAGGATTCACGGTTTACCAGGTTTTAGCTCCGGAGCTTCGCCCACTCATCATCATTCACTTCGTGGATAAGGCGGCATTTTTTTCTTTTTCTTTTGACCTCGCGGCGTCACTCCGGCATTTCGTCGCGAGAATTAGGTGGCGCGCCCTTTTTGAGCGCTCGTTCTGTGACACTGCCTCCCAACTTTGAGAATATTATCTCATATTATTCAAAACCACACAAACGAGCACGAACAGTCACCACACACTCTGACAGATTGTAAAACAATTCGTCGCTCATGAGACTTCACGTTCACAGTAGATCACTCAATACAATTGTACATTGTAATTCAATTCCACAACCTGTGAAATATAGCCACAGGTACATGAATGCAACACTTCATCACATATTCCAAATAATACAAATGTACAAAGTTCTCTCATTACAACAATTATACAGTACTATACATCACATCACCGTAACAAACATTTTGTCTCGCTCGACATACAGTTGTGACACAGGACAACAACCACATTAACTTAACATATAGCACTGTCAAACACATTCCGGTTCGACCCCAGCACTTATCCTGTGTATTTCGAGCTGCACTTGCGTCCTTTCTTGCGGTGCTCGCTCGATCTCTTCCTATTGTTTTTGCTCGTTTTGTTCCGGCGAGCCCCTTCCAACGACAGTATCTGAGGCAGCGTCTCAGCCATCGTTGTCACTTCCGACACTGCTAACGGGTCATGACGCTCAACCGATCCTGCCCGGTTATTCACCCGCTTGTTCACGTCCCGACATTTGGCCTGGCTGGCCAACTCCGTCACCTTTACACTGTCGGTCGGTTGAGGTCGTGCCGACGTAAGTCCAGCTGCCCGGTACGTGAACTCATTCAGCACGATTATCTTCTCATTCGCGGTCTCTTGCGCCGCGGCTTCACCTTGGGCTCTTGTGAGATCCGTCACGGGCTGCTCCTCCACTGTATCTCGCGGTCGCTGGGTTGGCGAGGGCTCTATCTTAGGGTCTTCTCCCAAACATTCCGGATAATTCGGTCCTCGCGCCCCGTCGATGTTTCCGATGACAAGGTCGTACAGCGGGGTCGTCATGCATAAAGCAGTAACCTTCCCGCTGAAGTACGGGGTTTCAACCTCGATTTTTGCTTCGGGAAGCATCCGAACCGTACGGTCAATTAGGCAAACTGGTTTCGTTTTTCCTGTCAACTCACTTTCCCATACCAAATTTCTCCGCACGATAACCGTGGAGCTACCGGTGTCTCTTAACACCGTTACCTTTTTGCCCGCAACTTTTCCAGGCAGCGTTGGCATTCCCTTCGTAACACCGGTTGGCTGTTTTTCCATTACAGCACCCACAATAGGAATTTTCTCCCCATTTTTCAACTCTACGAATCCATCTGTGACGGCATTATTACCGGATTTCGGTGCCGCATGCACACAGGATACCTGGTGAGTTTGACTCGCTCCGTTTCGACATGCGTCTGCTTTGTGCCCAGTCTGACCACACTTAAAACATTTTACAACCGTGGGGCTCGTGAAGTTAGTTCGGCAGTTTTCAGCACGGTGACCCACTCGGTTACACAGAAAACATCGCGGAATGCTCTCCGGTGCACGCTTCTTTTCTTCGGGAGCCGATGATTTCTTCGAATCTTCAGGACACTCCTGCTTGACCCTGGCCAATTTAGTTCCACCTTGCGCTTCCAAGAATTGATCAGCCAATTCAAGCATGTCTTCAAGTGACTAAGCTTTCCTCTCTTTCAAGTACAGCGACAGGCTTGGGTGGCAACTAGTAAGAAATTGTTCTCTAATTAGGAGCTCTCTAAGCTCATCGTACTCCTGCGCTGTCCCTGAAAGTTCAATCCATCTGTCGAAATAATGGCAAAGTCGAGCGGCATACTGCGTAGCCGTCTCACCATCAGCTGGCTTTCCTGTCCGAAATCTGTCCCGGAATCCTTCCACAGTAAATCTAAATCGCTTCAGTAAAGCAGTTTTCAACTTTGCATAGTTGGCTGCATCGGTCGGCGTTAGCCTACCGTACACACTGAGCGCTTCACCACTCAAGCAAGTACTCAAAGCAGTTGCCCATTGATTTTCGGGCCAGTTCTGGCTCCTCGCAATAGTCTCATTTCGGTGAAGGTACGCGTCAAGGTCGTCCTTCTTTTCATCAAACGCTCCGAGCAGCTTGCTTGGGTTCAAGCGGAAGCCGTGGTCTTCCCATTCGCTGCTTTCAACTCTAGCTTGGACCGGAGTTTAACTTCGGTGTTTCAAACGGAGCCGCTCGAGTTGTATCTCGTGCGGTCGCTGCCGTTCTCTTTCCTCTCTTTCTTCTTTCGCCCTCTCAGCTGCCAGTCTTTCTCTCTCCAGCTCCAACTTCAATTGCTGCTCTCTTTCTTCTCTCACCCTTTCGGCTGCCAACTTTTCTCTCTCCAGCTCCAACTTCAATTGCTGCTCTCTTTCTTCTTTCAGCTGTCGCTCCTTTTCCTCTCTTTCTTCTTTCAGCTGTCACTCCTTTGCTTCTCTTTCTTCTCTCGCCCTTTCAGCGGCCAGCCTTTCTCTCTCCAACTCAGCTGCTTTTTCTTCCTTGGCTCTCTCAGCTGCCAACCTCTCTCTCTCCACCGCCTCTTTCTCCTTCTGGCTTACCCACTTCCGTAGTTCGGCGCCAGAAAGACCCATCTTCTCACCAAGCGTGACTAACTTTTCGAGATCCATTGTGTCTGTCAAATAAAACCTTGCCGCGTGCAAAACGTATCTGCCTAAATCAGTGTATCAGAACACTATCCTGCACTCGTTGACGAGAACACTGAACAACACACAAAATCGTTTCGATAGCACTCTCAACAACTCGAGGCTCTTTCTCACTACTTTGGACACACTGTGCACCAAACGGTCCTAGTCGCGGACGCCAGAATAATTGTCACACAGGTCCCGTTAAATAGGAAGGCGATCGCCAGGCTAATTCCAAGGGCCGAAGTATCGGCCCCCCGAACCGCACCACGAAAGCGTGGACAATTTAGAAGTGGTCCTTTTTGGCGCGCCACCGCACGCCGGCTGTGGCCCAAAGAACAAGTAGAGCCAAGAGTTGATAAACAAAACAGAATTATATTTTCAATAATGGCATATCAAAACAATACACATGTATGCACACTCCACAATAGTTGAATACAATATGCCACCCACCAAACAACGTACTACACAGTACAATCAGCCACACTCGAAACAATGGACACAGACAACGATACGCACTACAATGCAGTCGCATGCATTGAACAACCAAGACACTTAAAGACTAAAGAGATAGAAAACCCATCCAGTCCAAAGTTCTTGGAACAAAAGTCTGAATGATACTCTTCCGAGAATCACTCACTCAAAGTCCCGCGTTGTTGTCGTTCCGCAGCCCCCGAAGTTTCTCTTCCAGGAAACCTCGCCGAAGTGTCTCTTCCAGGAAACCTCACGTCTTCAATAGGCCACTCTGCAAGCTTCAAACTTCTTCGCCGGAAACACGTCGGCTTCACACACGCAGATGTTTCCACGCGTCTTCGCTCGATAGTGGTAGACACACACTCTTGCCTGTAGCTCGAGTCGTCACCCCTCAGGTGGAATTCCTCTTCTTTTCCTGCTTTGTCTCCACGGGCAAAACCTTCGCCGACTACACAGCGGAATCCCTACGCGCTCTGGCGCTAACTTCCGTCTTCTCCTGATCTCTCGTCTCGGCTGCTCGAATTAATACCTTCCGTGCGAGATTCCAGAAAGTTCTCATCATTTCGTCGGCGTGATGCGCAGCGAAGGCTGGGGGAAAGGTCGAGACGATACGAGGGCCGTCCGCGACGGATGACTCAACCCGGCACACCACGCCCCTTTCCATTTAGAAATTTCGAGTGCTTGCTTGGCCGCAGATGTGGGGTGAGGAGGTTCGTCGGCGAATCGACACTTCCGAGGAGGGAGGGACCGTGCCCGGGGAGCTTGTTTTCTTCTTTTTTTTTCTTTTGACCTCGCGGCGTCACTCCAGCGTTTCATCGCGAGAATTTGGCGGCGCGCCCTTTTTGAGCACTCGTTCTGTGACAACAGCCGGAATGTAATGCAGTATTCTTTCTGAAAAGCACATCAATCTTCATCGCGTTGCTATACAAGTTTCCTGGGCGGTGATTCGATGACTGCACACTGGTATTTTCACCTTGCTGGCATCAGTCATCTATCTCGCCACCAGTGCAAAGAGAGTGGAGTATGAATTGACACTTATCACGGGCCTTTTCCGGCAGTTCTGCTGAAACAAAAAGTACAGAATACTTACTTACTCATCCATCGGTGCAATCAAGAACTTTCTTCGTTATTGTTTTGCTTTGCTTACTTTTTTCAGTTTTTTCAGTGCACCTATCAGAAGGTTCGATTCTTTCAGCTCAACTATTGGAATCATATCGTATTAGGCATCTTTGGTTTTTCAGTGACACGAGCAAGTAGTGATGCTCTTGTATCTTTTACAACATTTTCCGGTTTTGTAATAGCGTTGTGCTTGGTGAATGTTCAGGCAACAACACAACGTCAACTCGGGGGCGTTGTTTCCTTGTTTGGCGAGGCGATGTAGTTTAGCAATATTTTGATTTCACTAAAGGCCCTGTTTCGCTATTTGATTCATTCATCATCTGTGGACATCGTCTCAAGACATTCATCATCTCAGGACATCAATGTTATAGGTCACTTCTTGTGGCTCGGAATTTCATAGAAGTAACATTATCGTGCAGCTTTGCGTCAAGAGTGCACAGTTTCTACGCCAGGATCAAAAAAGTGCAACCCTATAAAAGTATACTACTGACACAAAGAGCGCGCGTGATTACAATGACGAAAACAGCAAAACTTACATGGCTATACTCAGCGAGGAAAAAAACAAAAGAACACGTCTGGTTAGAAGTGGGTCGCAGCAGGCAGCAACGCCGGCGACATGGGCGGAGCATGTCACGCTCGACAACGACACCTAAAGATTGTGTTCCGTGCCACCAGGTGGCGCCTTGATAAATGACCCCCATTATCTAAAGTGCTGTATAGCCGCCAGCACTCATTTATTCGAGCTTTCTTTCTGACTGCAAAACGCCCTTGTTAACTGACTCTAGCACACTAAAAAAGAGAGTGGTTGAACACTGGCTCTGTCTTTCAGACATGGACAGTCACAAAACAAGGCCTAAGAGTATTCCCAGATATTTTGTTTCTCACATAGCTGAGACCACTGCAAAACACAGCTTATGCCGTAAATTGTGAGAACGAACTGGTTGGGTAGAATGAGTCCAAATATATTTGTTTTATACGAAGATCACCAGTCAGCGTAGCAGCATCAAAGTTCATGTTAGATCAGGCCTTCTTGTCGTCAGCTGCAGTTCATTCATCATAGCGTCATAGGCTGCGACAAAGCTACGCATAATATAATGAGTGATGACAATAATTATGACAAGTATATCAACTGAACACAAGTTGTGTGGTCTAATACGATAAATCCTCACCTTGCGAATGTTACACACGTCGCTTCTTCCAGGTAGATGTGGTGATTATACAAATGCTATAGACTGAAAGATTACACCAGTTTTCACAACGGCACTTGACATATAGCATGCATCCCCGTATAGTTTTCAGGAAAGAAAAAGGCAGATACCACGTAGAGTGGGAATCGATGATATGCGAAGCACTGATGAGAAATGTTGATGTGTCACTTTAAAATCAACACTACGTTACGAGGTGGAGGTAAACTATGTCGCACCTCACTTCCGTGTCATGATCACTATGTTTGGATGTGTCGTTTACCTTCGTCCTCTATTCACGTCACGTGATACTAAATTTAGTACATGTAGACTAGCGAAACGGCCATGAGCGGATCATTAAGGGCCTAATATACTCCAATGCAGTGTCGACATGCGCACAAGCTGCGAATAGCGACGCTAAGTTAGCAAAACGCGAGCACCCTATCGTCTGATGCCAGGCGTGACCAGCGTCCGTCAGCGCGGCCCGATGGCAACCGGCGCGAAATGCGACATGCTGCATTTTGCGCCGATTCGTTACCCAGGCAACACTGCGTCTCCCTCTTTTCGTGACCGAGGGACGCCCGACGCGCTGAAATGCGCATGCGTCAAAGCAACGCAGCGTGGCGCGCGCCTGCGAGTATATGGTAGGACCAGCGCCTGGCGTGGCAACGCTGGCGCGATGCGAAGAAATGAACGCCGTTGAGCACGCGCACCACGTCACGTCGAATTGTATTGGTGCCTTCACTGCGGCATGTAGTCACGTTCTCACATGGCACGCATCTCATGATTATCATGTTTGCACCAGTCACATACCTTCGTCATCCATTGAGGTGACGTAATACCGAATTTGGCATATGTGAAGCTAGCGAAGCGGCCGAGAGCACATCATAAGTGTGGCATGAAGTCATGTTGTTACATGATACGAATGTCATGATTACCATGTTTGGATATGGCATTTACTTATGTCGTCCGTTGGCGTCGCATAATATCGAGTTTGGTACATGTGAAGGTAGCGAAACAGCCTTGAGCGCATCATGAGCGTAGCATGTAGTCATTTTGTTACATGACACGCATCTCATGTTTATTATGTTTTCACCAGTCACATACCTCCGTCATCCATTCACATACCGTAAATACCAAATTTGGTATATGTGGCGCCAGCGAAACAGCCGCGAGCAAATCATGAGCGTGGCATGTAGTCATGTTGTTACTTGTCATGCATGTTATGATATTCATGTTAGGGTCTGTCACTTGTGTTCGCCATGCAATCATGTCATACCATACCAGCTTTGCAACATGCCAAGTGAGCGAAACCACCGCAGAGCTGCAGGACCACGAAATGTAAATCGTGAGATGGATGACATACATGTCATGATTTTCATGCTATGATTCGTCAAATATATTCTTTATACAGTCTTGTTACGCCTTACCAAGTTTGGTATTGATGTAATTATCGAAATGGCCAGGAGAGCTAAAAGTCGCAGGCTGCTAGATAGATGGATAGATAGATAGATAGATAGATAGATAGATAGATAGATAGATAGATAGATAGATAGATACGCTCAATGTCACCGAATTTTGCTAAGAAATGCTTCGCATTTATTAACCTTAACAATATGCTTGAAAGGGTTGAAAAAAGGGTGCTGCCTAAGTGATATCGGGAACTAGGTGACCTGGTGTAAAGTTGTTTTTATTCTCATTTCTAGGCATTTTAGTGGTGTTAATGTCAAAGTGGTTCGTTTGACTAAACATATTGTTGCGAATGTATTTACTACTTTAGAGTAGAAAAGTACTCCAGCAGTCAAGATGGCAGCCGTTGTGTATATCGAACAGCCCAAAAACGTCGTCGTCTTCTTCTTCGCACCGCCCGCATAGCTGCATAGCCGCGAACCCGCAACATCGACCTCCGGCGGCGAAAAGCGCCGACCCGGCGCTTGTTAGCAGGTGTTGGACGAGATGTACGGCTTGAGGCGAGCGACGTGGACGATGTCGGAAGATGTGGAAGGTATCGAAGGGTTTAGAGGTGCTATTTCATAGGTAACATCAGTTACCTGCCGTAGCACACGATAAGGTCCGGAATACTTGGGTAGAAGCTTTTCAGCCAGACCAACATGTCGCGACGGAGTCCACAGAAGAACGAGGTCACCTGGACTAAAGTGGACGTCCCGATGGTGGCTGTCATAGCTACGTTTCTGACGGAGCTGCGAGTCCGAAAGGCGCTGGTGGGCAATCTGACGGGCTTTCTCCGCGGTGCTAATAGCGCGGCGAGCATATGCTGTGGACAGGTCGGTAGGGTTGGGTACAAGCGTGTCGAACGGCAATGTCGGGTCTCTTCCATACAAAAGGTAAAAGGGAGAATATCCAGCAGTGTCGTGGCGTGAGCTATTGTAAGCGAAAGTGACAAAGGGTAGCGCAATGTCCCAGTCACGATGATCCGTCGACACGTACATGGCGAGCATGTCAGTGAGTGTGCGATTCAGACGTTCTGTGAGGCCGTTTGTTTGAGGATGGTAGGCCGTCGTAAGCTTGTGCTTGGTTGCACAAGAACGAAGTAGATCGTCAATTACCTTAGATAAAAAGTAGCGACCGCGATCGGTGACCAGTTGACGAGGAGCACCATGATGTAAGATGACGTCTTGAATCAAAAAGTCGGCGACATCTGTAGCGCAGCTGCTTGGAAGAGGTCTCGTAATTGCGAAACGGGTCGAGTAATCTATGGCGACGGCGACCCACCTGTTACCGTCGGTAGAAAGAGGGAAAGGGCCCAGCAGGTCGAGGCCGACACGATAGAAAGGCTCGGCAGGTACGTCGATCGGTTGAAGGAGCCCGGCGGGGTGTACCGCTGGCTTTTTGCGGCGTTGGCACGACTCACAAGACCTAACATAACGTTGTACAGAACGGTAGAGGCCGGGCCAGAAAAAGCGTCGGCGGACACGGTCGTACGTTCTGGCAACACCAAGGTGGCCAGCCGTTGGTACATCATGTAGTTGCTGAAGTACGGTCGAGTGCAAATGAGTGGGTATTACGAGTAGTAGTTCGTTTCCCACATGGTGCATGTTGCGGCGGTATAAAATGCCGTCTATGACAACGAACATGCGAAGCGAACTGTCTGTACAGCCTGTGTTCAGGCGGTCGATTAGCTCGCGTAGGGACGCGTCACGCCGTTGCTCACATCCCATGTTGCCGAAAGCAGAGAGCGAGGAAATACAGATGGACGCGTCGTCGGTTACTAGATCTGGAGCGTCAACGGGGTACCGAGAGAGGCAGTCGGCGTCTTGGTGTAAACGGCCAGACTTGTAAACCACTGTGTATGTGAATTCCTGGAGGCGCAGAGCCCAACGAGCAAGGCGCCCCGTTGGATCTTTGAGGGCTGAAAGCCAGCATAGAGCGTGATGGTCAGTGGTAACTGTGAAAGGCCGGCCATATAAATAGGGGCGGAATTTACCAACTGCCCATACAAGCGCCAGGCACTCGCGTTCCGTAATAGAGTAATTGCGTTCGGCAGGAGAAAGGAGCCGGCTGGCATACGCAAGAACTCGATCGTGACCGGATTGACGCTGGGCTAAAACCGCGCCAATACCGTAGCCACTAGCATCAGTGCGGACCTCGGTTGGAGCAGACGGGTCGAAGTGGGCGAGAATCGGTGGCGTGGTCAGAAGTGTTATGAGCTGGGAAAAGGCCGTGCCTTGATCAGGACCCCACTCAAATGGTACATCTTTCTTCAAAAGATCAGTGAGGGGGCGTGCGACCTCTGCGAAGTTTCTGACAAATCGTCGGAAATATGAGCATAGGCCCACAAAACTTCGAACGTCCTTGACACAAGTCGGTACAGGAAAATCCAGGACAGCTCGGACTTTGTCGGGATCGGGGCGGATGCCGGAGGAGTCAACGAGATGCCCTAGAATAGTAACTTGGCGATGCCCAAAATGGCATTTCGAGGAATTAAGTTGGAGCCCAGCCTCTCGGAATACTGAAAGAATTGAGGAAAGGCGCTCGAGGTGAGACTTAAAGGTTGGGGCAAACACAATCACGTCGTCCAGATAACACAGGCAGATAGACCATTTAAAGCTGCGCAAAAGCGTGTCCATCATCCGCTCGAACGTTGCCGGCGCATTGCACAAGCCAAACGGCATTACCTTGAATTGGTAGAGACCGTCAGGCGTTACAAAGGCGGTCTTCTCCCGGTCGAGGTCGTCCACGGCGATCTGCCAGTAACCGGAGCGTAAGTCTATCGAAGAAAAATAGGTTGCGCCATGAAGGCAGTCCAGGGCATCATCAATACGAGGAAGCGGGTAGACATCCCTTTTGGTGACCTTGTTTAAATGCCGATAGTCCACGCAGAAACGCCAGGTATTGTCCTTCTTTTTAACTAAGACTACAGGGGACGCCCACGGACTCGATGAGGGCTCTATGATGCCTTTTGTGAGCATCTTATTCACCTCCTGTTGGATAACTTGGCGTTCTGATGGTGACACTCGATAGGGACGCCTGTGAATTGGAGCTGCATCACCGGTATTAATGCGATGTTTGACTTGCGATGTTTGACTTATGGGCCTACCGTCAAAGTCAAATATGTCCGAATAGCTCGTGAGAAGATCAGTGAGGTCTTTGACCTGAGACGGCAAGAGGTCTGAGGCAATCATCTTAGTTACATTGTTGAGCCGTGTAGATTTGGCTGGGTCGGTGCTATGCGGGTTCGGCGAGGCGACTGTGGCCAGTTCACGTGACACTGATGAGATCTGGCACTCGTGTGACGGTGAAAGAGTGGCGAGAACAATGCCTTGTGGTAGGATTTGAGGGCTGAGTCCGAAGTTCAGAAGAGGAAGGCACGTCTTGTTCGCTGTGACAGTTAATATGGTGTACGGGGAGGAAACGTTGCGGGCCAATAAAACACCGGGAGAGGGAAAGACCACGTAATCCCCATCCGGAACACTGGGATACGGTTCAACTGTGACACAAGTTAGGGCTTGGGGTGGGAGGCGAACAAACTCAGCGCACGAAAGCTTGTTCTGTACCATCTTCGACTCTTCGGTGGCCGCAGGCAAGTCAAGTTGCACGACGCCGGCTGAGCAGTCAATTACAGCGGAGTGGTCGGACAAAAAATCGAGTCCAAGGATGACGTCATGTGGACAGTGAGCGAGAACATGGAATAGAACGGACGTCTGGCGGTCGGCGAATCTCACACGCGCGGTGCACATTCCGAGCACAGCCGGGGTCGCTCCACTAGCGACACGTACAAATAGGGACTCTGGCGGCGTAAGGACCTTGTTTAATCGTGCACGGAGGTCAGAGCTCAGAATTGAAATATGTGCGCCGGTGTCAATAAGGGCAGTAACAGGAAGGCCATCCACTTCTACATCAAGCAGGTTCTTGTCCGTAGTCAAGGTCAGCAGAGGGTTTTCAGGTCGGGAGTCCAATGCAGCGTCACCTCCGGGAGCTGCATTGCTCAGTTTTCCGAAGAAGGGCGTCCACTAGGGTGGGGCGACGAATAGCGGCGGTGCTGAGGTGACCTGGAGCGACGGTCATGCGGGGACGGCGAACGGCTGGACCGGCGGACTGGTGTCGCAGGAGTGCCATTGTACGGTCCATCGTCACGAGCGCTGTACTGCAGGGGCCGGTGGTTGTCGTCACGTCGATAGCCAGGAAACGACCGAGGTGGATACGTGCGGAACCCAGCACCTCCACCAAAATGTTGCGAATGTATTTACTACTTTAGAGTAGAAAAGTACTCCAGCAGTCAAGATGGCAGCCGTTGTGTATATCGAACAGCCCAAAAACGTCGTCGTCTTCTTCTTCGCACCGCCCGCATAGCTGCATAGCCGCGAACCCGCAACAATATAATGGGCGTTGGTAGAAAGAGGGAAATATTCTATCTGATTATATCAATCACAAAACTTTCTAATGAATTCTGACAGTACCTTCAAAGAGGAACAAAGAAAGGGGGGGCGGAGGAGAGGGTATATGTTGTTGCTTCTGCTGCCCCCCTCCATGCAGATCTTCACCATCTAACCATTTAAATAAATACTGCCCCCTGCCTTGTAACATAGTGATGGTGCGGCTGGGCATTGAGTCGGCCCTGAAACTCTTCTCGCTTGTCAAGTCTGACACCATCCGACCCCGCCTGATCCGATGGAGGCGAAAATGTTGTAGGCCCGTGTGCTCAGATTTGATGCACGGTAAAGAACTCGAGGTGGTCGAAATTTCCGGAGCCCTCTACTACGGCGTCTCTCTTAATCATTTCATGGTTTTGGGACGTGTTACACCCCACATGTCAATCAATCAATCAATCAATTATTGACCACGGCCAAGTCTATTGGAAAGGAAACTGCCTTTTAAATGTGTATTTGAAGAATGGACAATGGACAGAATACACAAGTTACTTAGCAGCAAAGAAAAGAATGTGAATGATGTCATCTTTGAATATTTCTGGCTGCTTAGTGCTGGCTTTCCATAGTATTAGGAAAACATTTGCAGTTAAAAAACATTCTTGCACTTACGACACAAATGTCTGGCAATAATGAAGCAATCAATAAGCAAGAAAGACGCTTCAAGCTGAAAGCCGTCACTCTTTAAGCAAACTGGCAATGATCTGCCGATACAGTACTGTAATATTTCCGACCTTTCCAAGTGGCCTTCTCACAAAACAAGTTACGGTCAGACACGGCAAAACGGAATATTTTATAATATTGTCCGCTGTAAAAGAAATGTTGCAGCACCGTTGAGTTCTACATAGTTATGAACCCTACGGCTGCCGGAGAAGGTATAACTGGTGTGTTCTTGAAAGCAAGAGCCAGCGCATCAGCAAAAGCTGCGTATGGCCACTAGTTTTTTGCAAGGTACAAGCACTCGATCGGATTTCAAATCAGGACCAGTCAGTGCATATCCCACACGTAGTCTTTAGGTGTGCTGAAACGCTAATAAGTAACATATTTGTCACGGACGGCCATTTTTGGCGACACCGCGTCACGGCAATTAACGGGCGCCGTACTCCCCGACTGACCGTGAGAAACGGCGGCGCATGAAAGGGAGCCGAGAAGTGCAAAATGGGGTGCTCTTTTTAGAACGTCGCCGCCAACAGTTCATCCTTTTGTAACTGTGGCGGCGTCTGCAAGGTGGTAGAAGGCCGTGGTATACACCGAACAAGGATTAGACTACGAGACACACCGGCTGAGAGCCAAACGTTTGACCGTTCCCACGGGGAAAAGCGTGGGAAACGCTCTAGTGGCCAAGCCATATGACAACAACCCGACAGGTTGTCACTCTCGCTAGTTGCGGGCCCTCTCCCAATTAAAAAGGGGTGGGGTCAAAATATTTTTGGAGCGGAGCTTCGATCAATTAAACACACATGATTGGACCCATGTACAGGTCTCTTGTCCCCAAGGAAGACAGCGAGGAGACACGAGGGGGATTTAAGCGCAGGATTTTGCCCTGCTAGGCAGACTAGTCGCTGACCAAGATGGTGTAGAAACAGATCAACAAGCATCTCTTCTGAAGTTTTTAGTGTGGCTCTGTATCGGCTGGCCACCTAAACTTAGCCGTTCGTCTAGTTGTGACGCGATAATAACGTCTGCAACGTAGACATCGGGACTTCGCCTCGAGTTGGCTCAACCTGCTCGAAGTCACCTGCAAGCACTAGCCTCCCGGAGCCACCAGCGTTGCAACACCGCCGACATCGCAGCCGTGCCAGAACTCTCTTCGACTTCTCGCATCCGATCGTCGGGGACACAACGCTGCCGGTCATCACACGTATGCCTTCACCTGTTTATATCTTCGAACTTTCTCCTCTGTCGTCCTATTCTTGTTAGTTTGTGTAGTTTGTAATAGTTCTCTCTCGTAAGCTGATTTATTGTTTCTGTTATATATTTCTTTAGTTGTATCAAGTGTCGATGTATTTTGTTAGTTGGATTGAAATGTTGTATTAGATCCCGTGTGCTGCAATATCACTAGAGTAAAGTTGTTTTGATTTCTCACGTCTCTGATCTCTTCACTGTCTCTGCTTGCGTACGGAACGAACCAACCTGCTGTCATTCCCGTCGCCGACTTCGCGCTGGCGACGCTAGAGTGGCAGCTTGTAACAATATTCCTGCTCCGAAACTGCGCATCACAGATGGTTCCACGTATATTTGCAGAGAATATTATGCGTTGGCGAAGCATGGCTGTGGTTTCTCTTTCATGCATAAAACCACACTTCAGGTCACACAACATAACCTGGGCAAAACTTATAATTGAACGCTTCCTGCACTGAAATCTCGCCCAGTCATCATTTATACCTTCTGGTATTTTTTTATATGGCGGTATTCAACTCTTTCCACAGCCAATATATTTCAATCACACGGCCAACGACCGGCTCTCTGACCTGCACTTTTTATATATGTTAAGATGATGGCTGTGCTTGAATCAAAATGCCGTTCCACAAGCTTATTCCTCTGCATTCGCCCTCCTTTACTTCCATTTTCAGGAGAGACTCGCAGCGTTCGAATTGAGGGAGGACAAATTCAAGGGTAGAGCAAACACGACAATGTGTACCGAAAACATCCCGCCTCAAAGCACTCGGGGAATGCACGCGTAGGTTTTGGATACGGTACATCGTGACAGGCGCCAACATTAGAAAACGTCGTCTAGCAAGTGCGTGTTCACCGCAAGAACGCATTGGCAAAAACCAGTGCCGTACCCCTCTCTGTCATTTCAAAAAGAAAAAAAAAATGTATGCCGCGATGACAGATTGAACATCGAAGAAGCATGAAAGGTGAGACACGAAAGGTGAGATGAATGTTTGAAGGCAAAGCAATAGTTTAATAGAGGGTATGATGCCACGGTGACGCCAGGAAAGAAAGAAAATGAAAAAAAAGCATCATTGAAGAAGTTGCGGAGAAAAATGTCGTGTTGAATGTCAAAGCATGCTTCGGTGACTCCGCCTGCTCATGTGAACAAGAAAAAAACAAGAATAATAATTCACTCAAGGAATAACTCGGGTATGCGAGCAAGGAAGTTGAGCAACCATGTGAAAGACGCATGTCTTAACGAAGTCTATTAGTTTTACAGACCATCTGAAGAAAACATGGCGAAAACTTACGCGTGTGTAAGTGTGGTAGCGTAAATTAAATAGCGCTCCATTTTGCTTAGTAGTCGTCATGTGAAGCTCGCTTATTTGTAAAAGCCGCGATATTTGTTATTGCTGTTTTCCGTCCATTCATCTTAAACGGGAATAGAACCATAAGACGGCGCAGATGGGAGTTATGGTGTCCCGGGCATTGCGACTCTATGTCTTCGATAAACAGCACTTAAAAATGTTATGCCTTAAGAACGTGATATCTACGAGCATGATAGTAAACTCTCGGTATGCTACATATCACGGGACAGCATCACAATTTATGCAAAACTTATCCTGGAAAATCCACATGAACTTATCAGTTATGGAACATTACTACGGCAATGCAGACACAAAAACGTTAAACAGCTCGTTTCGCGACGGTTCTGGTGCTGGTCTCGGCGGCGATGCCTCTACTTGTGAGCAAAAAAGCAGCATTGGTCGTGAGCCAATCCACACCATTTTCAGTTTGCAACTCGATGCCAGTGTTTTCTGCGCGAACGGCAATGTAAGCAGAAATACGTCCAACTGACCTTTGTGTCATGCGTCAGTTATGTTAGCAGGCGCGCAATGCCCTCACCCTCCCAAGTATTGACCGAGCCCAATGCTGCTTAGCCTCTGTAATCAGACGAAAACTGGCGCATTCAGTATGGTATGGCCGATGGCGCATGCAATGTCCTCAATACCAGGAAACAATGTAAGCTTTGCATTGTGGTGGTTCGTGAGTCTTATTTATCGTCTCCTCGGTGCAGAAACTAAAGCGGCTTTGGTGATAGAGAAGTGAGTAAACTGATCATACACCATAGGGGGCATGCTCGTTGAAAGGGTTGACGCTGACTGCATGGTTCACCGTTGAAACGATGATGTCTGACTGCATGGTTATCGAGGGACACCTGATTGGGGCGTCCACACATTGAAGCTCTAAGAATGCCGTTTAGGATATAGTAATATGGAACAGCAGATGAGCTAAATATATATTGAAGTAGTCAGTGAAGGATGGTAAAAGTGACACGGTGCTGAAAAAATTCTAGTACGTGCGCGAACACATATAAACAGTGATAGCCGAAATTTTATTGTCTGTATATGGGAGAGGTTTATCGAAAATATCAAATGTTGGTCCGCAGCAGTTGTTTTAGCTACGATATTCATGCTTTATCATGAATGTTTCACATTTAGAAGTGTACTTTATCAGTCATTTCAATCATGTAATTCTAAACGTATGGTAGCACAGGAAAACAAATACTAATGTTCACAAAAAGGTTGTTTTAAACAAAAGAAAAGGTTCAGACACGATTATCAGAAAAGAAATTAGCCTTATGCAGCAATGCGAATTTTTAACCGTGTCTTTATCTAAAATTCTAGAAGAAAAATAATGCTCAGTGAACGCTTTAAGCAGCGCCGGTTATATAGCTCATGGCGATAGCGCCCAGAAATAACCTCCTAAGGCAGAGCAAAACAAAGCGTCACTTCTGCATTTTACGTAGTTTAATTTTTATTTCGAGCGCCCTTGTTTGCAGCACGTTTATGAATGCAAGCAGAATGGCATTGATGCTCGACGCTATCTCGAAAGTGGCAATGCTTGTAAATTAGGCCGCACAGACGAATGGAGCAGGGTATGGGCATCGGCCAATCGAAAACACACAGATGGGGTACGTGGCGTCCAAACGTTTACGGGAAAACGAGAGCAGCGGCGCGATATAACGTAAGATTTATAAGACAGTAAAAACAACGCACCTTTGAGGTAGGCAATGAATTCCAAGAATCTCGCTTGCATAAGCCGTCTTCATGGTGTATATTATACACCCTGATGCGCTCCGCAAACAAAGCACTCCGATAAGGACCGAAATCGCGCCTGAACAGGCAGGCGGTACGAGAAGAAGCCAGAAGGGGCTCGGACGTAATTGTGTAAGGCTGCTTTGGCTGAGGTGTTTTTGAGATAAAGCAGGCCACGGTTCGCACCGCCAACGCCTACCCCCACCTCGGTCGTCTGGTCTTCTTCGCGGCTATATCCTGTCGAACACGCCTTGCCCCTATGTTCACGCGAGTCTGCATTCCCTGCCAAATAGCTTCGATGTGCTTAGTCCTGGCTCTGAGCTCTCAAGAGAATACCCTATTCACTATACGATAAGGCAATTCTGATGAATGGGTGGCACGCCGTTTTCGGCTCTCTTGGTATTGTGCCCTCTATAAGGCTGTGGAGCATGATAGGTGCAGGTAGAGACAAGTTAGATGATGTTACCTTTTTTGCCACTTGATTGAAGACATTGCAAACTTCTTCCTGTTTGTTATATAAATATGGACGCTCTCATTTTTCACACGAAGAACAAAGCAGTGTGTCGCTAGACATGCTAGTCGAGATATAAAACAGATATATGCAAAAGAAGAATAGCAAGATTACAATCTTACAGTGCTAAAGGTGGCACACAATTAAATGCTTTAAAAGAACATCAATTGTACTATTCGTGTGGTGAACTTAAAAAAAACTGAGTTATACGCTTGCAACGCAAAGATCTTATATTGGTGAACAGTGATTAAATATGGCAAATAAAAATGCTCAATGAATGTTTTGGAATTCGCATTAAACTGGTGCACCAAAAGAAGGACCAGTTTAACGCAAAACTAAATAGGGCAAAACGTACTAAAAATGACGTGACGCCACGTGTGGCCGGCATAGCATTCAGCTTTTTTCCTCGCACCAGCGTGCGTGCTTCACGCTCTACGATTGGAGTTGTTTCATTGCGCGGCTTGTTGAGATTCCAAAATAACAGGTGCCGATGTATGTCGAGCTCTCACTCACGAGCCATCTACAATGGTATTAGCCCTGCAAGCTAGCATTAAGCCCGGCATTCACCTAGAATGCGCTTGTAAACCTGGTCGAATGAGCGAGATGGCTGATCCTCGTGGCATTACGCAGAAGCCCACGTGGTCAGTCGCAAACATTCATTTTTGCATGGCGTCTTGGACGTTAGGTGAAGACGCTGAAATTATTCTGATAAAACAAAGGCCCATCTTCTAGCGAACGCAACCACAAGCATTTCCGGTGCTCAAGACAGTGATCGTCGTGAAAGATCTCCGATATCAACAAACCTCCGGACACAACAGTTGTATACCTTGTAACCGGGAGTTCTTGGAATCATGTCACCGAATCGTGAGAGTTCAAAGTCATCGTTGTGTGGCGCTTTTGTAAACTTTGTTGGGCACCTTGTCTGTACTCAGTATGGGATGATACGTTTACGTGGTCTCCTCACTGGAAATATCGGCTACGAAGCAGCCGGCGTAAACGACGGCGTAAGCCTGCTGTGCAAACGGTTCAAGGCGTCTACTCAAGGGCAATGGAAGTGTCGATAAAACTGCGTCATTTCATGTGGTACCCCGTGCTGAGCCTCGTCGCTCTCAACGGCTTGCAATGGCCCATCATAAGACGAAAGATGATGGAGCCAGACAAAGTGAAGGTGCTTTTTTTTCACTCCCCTTTTCGCAATCAGATCAGTTATGCGATACTGCGCTCATGAAGGCTCTCGCTATAACCAGTGACTAGCTGGAGAGAAAAACAAAATTCGTTTCCCGGTGTCCAGGAAGCGGTACACTTGGCTCAAGCACAGTACATGAAAGATAAACAAGCCCACTTGCGGGGCATAAGTTTGATTGAATACGGCGCATTGGTGATGAATGTATGTTTAAAGTCTGCAACATAAAAATATGCCTTTGTTCGTAAAGCTTGAAACACTCCAACTTCTTAAGCATGACCAAATAGAACCATGTGTTTTCAAATCCAGCTTTAAGTTAGAGTACACAGTGAAGCGCTGATGGGCGCACTTTAAGAACATAACAATTTTACAAGTTAATAAATTATCGTGAAAGATATCTTTGCTTGGAAATAATACTTTGGGTGTGGTTAAAAAGAACAGTTTGGCTTAAGCAAGTCCTTGAAGTGAGAGATTTTAGAAATTGGCACGCCCTATAAGTATATAATTACCTGTATTTGACCTAAAATTGCCTAATATTAAAAATACAAACGGTTTTCTTAATACGGTCTGCAAAACAATTCTGCATTGCGGAGTGGCAGTGAACACAATCACTCAAGCAATTCTTACCCCTATAACGCTCGTAGACATACGCGTACGTCATCAAACAACACCCTCAATATGATCAAAGACGTACACGCATGTCCCTTGTCATTTGTATATTCAAAAAAACGTTCCTTTTTCAGTAAATTTTCTTCCTCTGCATGTGCTACCTTATTACGTAAATACATTAACATATTTTCTTGCGCCGACAGATCTGCATCCTTATATTTTAGTAAAGTTGTGTGCCGGCTTAATTTAGTTTCGCACTCCGGTCGCTTCCAATTTTTCGCGACCACAAAGCTTCTGTGTTTCTGGTTGAGAATCTTTCTAAAGGTGACTGATTTGTTGCCTTTTTGTTTGTTGGCCTGCGGTACGAGATTACACCTGACTGCGTGCAGGTGCTCACTGACACAAACAGTGCCGCTTTGGTTGTTTTCTATTTCGGGGGCTCAAAAAAGCGCTCGCGTCTGGCTGGCAATAAAGCGAAGTTATTGCATATCTGTAACTTCGTCTAAGTTTGCAGCCCACTAGTGGCGCAGGTCATCGTATGCTGACATCGTCGTATGCCAACGCGGGCGAAATCACATATTTAGCATATCCAGCTTTGTCATACTGAGCATGCGCTCGTTCCAAAGTGAAGTCCTTGAGTTGTTCGAGCACCTTCGTGATGATATAATCACAGGCAAAACAAACGTATAGTATCACCACCTGTCAAATATTTATGCACACTTGCGCCTTAGGAATGTCGTTAACTTTTAGCTCATCTAATGCCCTAAGTGTGGAGCACCTAATGACCACATAGTTCGGGCAAAGTCACGTATAAAATTTTTGAAAAACTTTAGCGAGGCGTGTTCCACATAGACTATCCGACAACATGCGCGAACGTATTGTCGTAGTGTATAGTGCGAACAAATAATAAAAGCAACTTGCCATATCAAAACAGCGTATGCAGTCCCACTACCCGCATGGACTGTATACACAAACGCATGGGATTTTATACGCAAACGTATACAGTCCCACTTCCCAGAATTTTCAAAACACCTTCATTGTTACTCCCTATTATGTATATAAGTATGTCAATATTATTATTTGCTGCTGCATCACTTGTTGACAGCGGGATAGGTTACACCTCGCCATTGGTACGAAAAATACACAAAAAATGTGGCCACGGTATGTCATTCACTGGCAACACAGCTGGGTTATATTGTTATGGAAACGAAGAGACGCCGTATCGACGAGGCTGTAGATTAATGTGTTCGAAATCAGCTGTAATGACGTGATCAGTTCACCAGCGATCGAGCGGAGACAACCCTTCGTCTTCCTCGTGAGGCACACACGCGCGTCGCCCCCTATAATATCAATATGCATGCATGTAGCAAAATCCCCGGCGGCATTATCGCCGCCTCGGCGCATCTATATGTCAACGTCTCTAGGAGAGTGGTAGGACTTCAAGCGCGCAACATGTACAATATCGGTACCCAGTATGGCACATGAAGGTGGCGGGTTGGCAGGACCAATTTCATATGTCACAGGAGTAACCACACGAAGGACTCGGAATGGACCTGTGTAGCGAGTAAGCAGTTTTTTGACAAGCCAACTTGGCGGGTCGGAGATTAGAGCAGGACCAAAGAACCGGGCGGAAAGTGTACGTCGCGGTGTTGTTGGTCCTACAGACGCCGTTGCTTCTTTTGAGAGGTCAGAAGGCGAGTACGGGTGCTTTCGCGTGCGTGAGCGGCCCGAGTGATAGCGTCCATGGCATATTCACTGGTTGGTCCCGCAGGGGACGATTACGGTGTCTAGAGGCAACGTTGGTTCTCGGTGAAACCGCAGAAAAATCGGAGAGTAAACGGCAATGTCATGGCGCGAAGAATTAGAGGCAAATATGACGAACAGCAACGCAAGATTCCAGTCGGTCTGATTGGTAGAAACATACTTAGCGAGCATGTCTGTAAGAGCTCAATTTAGACGCTCCGTGAGTCCATTGGTTTGCGGATGGTATGTCGGAGTCAGCTTGTGTCTTGTTTGACAGAACTGTGAGATGTCCGCTATGACCTTCGACAAAAAGGTGCGGCCATGGTCTGTCAGCACCTGCCATGGGGCTCCGTGTTGCAAAATCACGTCCTTAAGGAGGAAGTCGGCAAAGTCTGTGGCGCAGCTTGGTCTTAAGAGCTCGTGTGATGGCATTACGTGTGGTGTAGTCGGTGGCCACAGCTATCCACTTGTTACCCGAGGAAGACAAGGGGAAAGGGCCAAGTAGGTCCAAGCCAACGCTGAAGAGCGGTTCTGATGGAATGCCAAGTGGTTGAAGACATCTGGCGGGAAGAGTCGGCCTGCTGTGCGGAATATGTCGAGAATAGCTGACAAACGCTGAAGGTGGGTCTCAAATGTTGGGGAATATACAACGACATCATCAAGATGACAAAGACATGCTGATCATTTGAACCCTTTTAGCAGAGAGTCCATCATTCACTCGAACATGGCTAGGGCGTTGCATAGCCCAAACGGCATAACCTTGAACTGATATAGGCAGTCTGTAGTTACAAATGCAGTCTTCTCTTCTTCTTTTTAATTGACAGCAATCTGCCAGTAGCCGGAACGTAAGTCTATTGAAGAAAAGTATCGGGCGCCGTGTAGACAATCGAGAGCGTCATCGATGATGGGTAAAGGAAAAACGTCTTTTTTTCATTATTCTGTTGAGATGGCAGTAATCCACACAGAAGCCCCACGTGCCACCTTTATTTTTAACAGGAGACGTCAAAGGGCTTGAAGAGGGCTCAATAATTTCTTCGGCTATCATCTTGGTGACTTGTTCAATTACTTTACGCTTGGTAGGTGACACCTGGTATGGTCACCGATGAATGGGATGAGAATCACCTGTGTTAATGCGGTTCTTGACGAGTGAAGTCTGGCCGAGTGGACCGCTGTCTATATCGAATACGTCGCGGTATGAAGCCAGAAGGCGGCAGAGCATGGCTGACTTCTCAGGTTCGATGTCCGGGGCGATCATAGAGCGTAAGGTTGCCTCGAGGCATGTGGCATCCTGCGAGTGACGTGGGGGATCGGGACATACGTCTGCGGCAAAACAGGTGACGTGGTTGTGAATAAAGGGTCGCAGCGTGGCGACCGATATTCCATGAGGTAGCACTTGTTTTATGAAATCAAAGTTGATAACAGGTAAATATGGTTACGACGGAGTGTGGGACAGTAATGCAGGACGCCAGGAGAACATCAGGAATCGGCGTCACGATATAATCACCGTCGAGCGCGGGTAAGGGTGTTGCAAATTCTACGAATGTGAGAGCTTGAGGTGATATCCAGAAGAAGTCACAGGCTGTTCGGGAGTTCAGGTGGAGAATCCGGGAGAAGAGGAAGTTCTAGGCAGAGGGCACTGGTGGCGCAATCAATCAGGTCAGAGTGCGTCGATAGGAAGTCCATGCCGAAGATTAGGTCGTGAGGGCAATATTCAAGCACCGTGAATAAAATGGGGACATGGCCGCCAGACATACTAACACGAGTGCTACACATTCCAGTGATGGCCACAGTTCCATCAGTGACACGGAGTGCTTTAGTCGCTGCAGGCGTGAGGACATTTTTGAGCAGGCGACACAGATGAGCACTCATTATGGACACTTGAGCTCCGGTATCAACTAACGCCGTCAAAAAAATACCGTCCACATACACATCTATCAAGTTCGTATTAAAGGAAAGCGTCAACGGAGGATTCGGATCAGTCGCAATTGATGCAGCACTACCTCCTGGAGCTGTATTATCTATTTTTTTGTCCGAGAGGATCCATGATTGACCGGCGACGGATAGCGGCGTGCTTGGGGCGATGGGGAACGGCAGCGTTGACGTGACGGCGATCGAGTGGTGGAGCAGCTGTTAGGAACGTCGGAAGAAGGATACACAAGACTGGGCGAATACCGAAGGGAGTCCTCGTATGGGCGAGTAGAGGAAAATGGGCTCCAGTTTGAGGGCGTCCAAGTGCTGTGGCAGTAGCGGGAAATATGGCCAACTCGGCGGCAGCGGAAGCAGATCGGTCTGTCGTCTGCAGTTCTCCATTCCGCCGAATTGCGGGATCGCGAAATCAAATGTAAGTCATGGCGGGGTGCATTTATTGTCATTGGTCTGGAGGTGGGTCGGGAGGCAGAGCAAGCCACAGGAAAACCGAGCTTTGCAATTTCCTGCCTTACGATGGCTTGAATAACGGAGACCGCCGGAGGCGTTTCTGCGGCGCCATGGTCGAGCAGATGTGAAAGAAATGGTGCCGGACTTTACGCCTCAAGCTCCAGTCGAACTGTTCGTGTCCCGCTGTCCTGCATGGGTGGTGCGGCCCCGAGATAGGTGCAGGTTGATGTAACAACCGTGTTTGGTAGTCGCGTAAACTGAGGCAGAACACGGCGGCTTTTGGCCATTTCAAAGCGGCGGCATTTCTTAAATCATATCTACGGTCATGACGTTGGTGTACACGAGCAAGTTGAAGGCGTCATCCGCGATGCCCTTGAGTATGTGGCCCACCTTGTTACTCTCTGTCATTTGCTCGTCCACTTTCCAGCCCAACGCGAACCCGTCCTGTATGTGCGAGACATACGACTCACAGTTGAGGACTGCACACGAGTAGCGAGTTCTTTTCGCGCTTCCGTTTTGGCGACAGGACGGCTTCCAAAAGATGTCACGTAGACGCTCCTTGAAAATATCCCAGCTGGTGAGCTCGGTCTGATGGGCGTCGTACCAAACACGCGCGGTGCCATCCAAGTAAAATATTACGTTGGCGAGCATCATGGTAGGGTCCCATCGATGTGTCTGGATAACACGCTCGTACATACGGAGACAGCAGTCAACGTCAAGCCCAGGTTTTGCGGAGAATGTACCGGGATCACGGGGGTGAGCATCGTCGGGTATGTAGTGGCTGGTGCTACAGATGAAGACGCTGATGGGTCGTTATTGGTAGCCATGGCCGGAGACTGAACGGTGCGGCTACTGCGAATCGGCTAGGACGCGGAACGTTCCACCTCCACCAAATATGTTACGGAAAAAAAGAGACGCCGTATTGACGAGGCTGTGGATAAGATGTATTTGAAAGCAGCGGTATTGGCGTGACCAGTTGACCAGCGATCGAGCAGAGACAACCCTTCGTATTCCTTGTCAGGCACACACGCGCCTCGCCCCCTAGAATATCAATATGCATGCATGTAGCAATATTATCCCCCGCAAGACAATTCACGCATCGATTCATCGAAGTGAATCCGTACTACATTCCACTGACACAGACCGCATACGCTTTTGGGGCTCATTCTTAGGAACTCCACTAAAGCCATCATTACTCAACCAACAAGAGCATTGCCCCGCCGCGGTGGTCTAGTGGCTAAGGTACTCGGCTGCTGACCCGCAGGGCGCGGGTTCGATTCCCGGCTGCGGCGGCTGCATTTCCGATGGAGGCGGAAATGTTGTAGGCCCGTGTACCCAGATTTGGGTGCACGTTAAAGAACCCCAGGTGGTCAAAATTTCCGGAGCCCTCCACTACGGCGTCTCTCATAATCAAATGGTGGTTTTGGGACGTTAAACCCCACAAATCAATCAATCAACAAGAGCATTGAAGCTCAGTAATTGCCATTTACGCTTTCATGTGCCTCCAAATGGTACTGCCGGAGGCGATAGTAGAAGCTCGATGGTATTTTTTTTCGTAGGCCACCGACACGATGGATGCCCCCTAACGTGCCACGAACTCGAGCGGCACGCTTCATCGGTGTAGGTGGCATCTAAGCTTCAAGTTTTAGTGGTAGAGTGATGTGAACTTAGTTTTTATTTCGATAGGAATTACATAGCCACTCTTGGGTGGATTTTGCCGCGGGTGCTCAGACACAGCGAAGCAAAAAATGAGACGCTTCTTCGCGTGCATCCATATTTGTGAATACGTTTAGTGCGTCATTTGTGCGTGAGAAACGCGGTGCAGGTTTCGATCTGCTATCCTTTCTGCGCCTGATCATTCAATTTGTTACTATCGCGTTCATTGCTTCACCTTTGCGGAAAAGCTGTGACTTTTTTTATGACTTCAATCTCCGACTACACTACCTTGGGGCTTAAGTGTTGTTAGCGCCTCTACTTCAGCGGCCACGTGATAAGAATTGACGCTCCGCAAAACGGGTGGGCCACTGGTGGAATAGCTGAATACCTCCCTTCAGGACTTCATTACTCTGCTATTCAGCACACACTTTTGCTTCCAGTTTGGCCCATGGATTTATATTTACGCCGTTATATTTTTATGACAATGCTGCAACAATCTAGCATTCGGCACCTTTGGCCGTTAGTGAACCTCATACGTTCCCAGTTTACTTCTGTTTAAATCATACACTGGTTGTATTTAGCTGAATAAGGCGTATAATCGTTTGGTTCATGGGAGACATTAGGTGGACTGCTATGTATATATAGTTGTGTTAAACACCCCCCCCCCCCTTCCTGGAAGACGTGCAACAAGGTTCAAGAAAAAATCATTTAAAAAAAAGTCCTGATCTCCGTATCACCAAATATTATGTCCAATATTAAGTTTATTTATATTGATAAAATGTCACCTTGAAGTCTACGAAATATTTCGTGTGCAAGCTGAAAAAGTGGACAACATTTTTACATCTATGACATTTGCACACATTATTCGCAATTTTTCATTGCGTGCAGCGATGTTCGCGTAGAGACATAAAGCACTCAAATATGAAAAATACTAAAAAGCTAAATAGTTAGAGACCATACTGAAAACAGGCCACGTCTTTTTAAGAATTCAATCGTGTAGTCCCTGGTACAAATGTTTCGTTCCATATTGCCACAAAAAATAATAGGACACCGCATATTTAAGCGCTTCATCGCCCATAAAAATCACGAAGTTTTGAACCCCAAGGCATGCCTCAGAGTCTGCTATTAGTCTATCCTAAAGCCCTTACAAGTCTCTATAAAAGCCATATACTTGCTGTTGCCCCTTGCATATTCTACTCATCAGGCGAAAGTGACTTGCGGAGTTTCTACGCAGGCGTTGGCTACATGATGAGTGCTGTCTAACAAATCTTAGCTGCCACTGAAATAAGCGTAGCTGCCATTGGCATGAAAGCGATGCCCACTTACGCATGGGTTGAGGGAGTGGACGAGCGATAGAACTCATGTCACCGAAGATGAAGTTGCTGCTTACACCTGGAAAAAATTGCCGATGACACAACCTCTGATCGCGTGCGTTCTTGCAGCGTCCTGGTCTTGGCACTGAAGCCGATACCGTTAGTTGGTGAGAACGAGAGGGTGCCACAAGCTGATAGTACGAATACCTTATTACCCCTACTGCCAAATCGCCATCATCTCCAAACCTACTTCGCAAGCTTATCAAACCCTAATTACAAGCATGGCTACTTTAAATCAATGCTGTTCGAAATAAAGTCATCACAAAAGATTTATACTCTCAGCTCACACAGCGAGAATTTTTTCGTTCATGAATTCATCAACTAATCTACATTGTGGAATTAACTGTTAACACATTTCAGCATCTCTGTGCTAGCTTGATATTTAACATATTGACGCGCGTATGTGCCAGTGGTGAGGACAACGAAGGAGCGCGAGTGTCTTTGGCCGAGGGTAAAAGACGAACAAGTCGTTGCAGTCTGTTTCCTGCGATCGATAAATCGTATTCGTTTGAGGGGCTTTGTGTGCTCGTCAATCTCGCGTCGTCACACTGGTGGAGGTGCTGGGTACGTCTTCATGCTTGGCACTCCTTCGCGGATCCGACATTCAAGCCCTAAATCACTACCACTGGTCGGCAGATCAGTCCACCGTTCCAGCCGCCGTCTGCGAGGCCTAGCTCCCGAGCTCAATCCCTTTCCAGAAACTGCCAGCAATCGCTTGCCTCCTTCAACCACCATGGCCACTGCAGCTACATCGCACATGACACTTCAGAATCCCATGATTCCTGACTGCTTTCATGGTGAGACCTATGAAGATGCACAAGACTCGCTGGATCAGTTCGAACGCTGCGCGAAGTACAACCAGTGGGCCACCCCAGAAGACAAGCCCGCGAATGTGTATTTCTACCTGAAAGACAACGCCCAGACGTGGTACATTAACAGGGAAAGAAGCATGGCTACGTAAGTTGACTTCCGCAACCAGCTGATTGACACCTTCAGTAGTCTTGACAGAAAGGAGAATGCGCAACGTCTCTTGGAAGCTCGAATTCAAAAACCAAACGAGAGCGTCGCTACGTTCGCCGAGGACATGACCCGTCTTTTCGGCAGGGCGGATCCCGAGATGCCGGACGACAGGAAGCTCCGGTATCTAATGCGAGGCGTGATGGAGCAACTGTTTGCTGGGCTTGTGAGAAATCCGCCAACAACAGTAGCTGAGTTCACGAAAGAAGCCACAGCTATTGAACGGGCCCTACAGCAACGGTACCGCCAGCAGAACCCGGTCAACGTTGGAGCGAGTAGCCCTGTCACGACTGCGGCGAGTCTCTGCGACAACGACAGGCCTTTGCGGGAAGTCATCCGAGAGATTTTGAGGGAGGAGCTTCGGCAGCTTGGTTTAATTCCAGCAACTGAACCGACGCCGGCATTTTCTTTTGTCGCTGATGTTGTCCGGGATGAGGTCCGCCATGCTCTCTCTTCATACGGCTATAATGGTGTGCGACGACATTTTACTTATGCTGATGCAGTCCGACGCCCCGTCATCGCTCCTTCAGCACAGCAGACCCCAATGACTGAACCACCACCAAGCCTGCAAACACAGCCACTGTCAGCACCGACCACTTTCGCAACCTCACCGATTCCTCCGACAAGACGAATTCCGTATAACCAACATGCCCCACAACGTCGCCCCACAACGTGGCCCAATAGTGAGTCTCCACTTACCTACCAGCGTCGGAAAACCAATGTGTGGCGTACCGCTGACCGTCGACTGGTATGCTTTCATTGTGGCGAAGCTGGGCACGTCTACGGAGTTTGCCGTTATCGCGACGCTCAGTACTCGAGATTTCCTCGCTACCCTGATTACGTTGCGTACGACGATCAACGCATGTACAGCTACGCCCATGTGAACACACCGCCGCAGAATCCAGTAATGCCCAGATCACGTTCTCCATCTCCTGCGCGGCCCAGTTCACCTAATCGTCGCAGTTTTGCCGACGTCACCAGGGGCACGTCCCCTATCCCGCGACGGAGAAACTAGACGCAGCGACCTCGGGGGGTGGGGTTGCCAATATTCGAAATTCTGAACAGCCCCCATTGCAGACAAATGACAGCTCGAAGCCATCGATACCGAAGAAGACGACAGCAACGATTAATTAGACGAATGAGACAACTGCCGACGTAACCGACGTTATCAGCGCTGACCTCGTCGTTCACATTGATGGCCACCAAGTGACGGCACTTGTGGACACTGGCTCCCACTTTTCTATATTAAGCCTACAGCTAGCCGAAAGACTCAGGAAGGTGAAAATTCTATGGCAGAGACCCAATATAAGAACTGCAGAAGGTCAGTTGATGACACCGGTTGGAAAGTGCACGGCCCGACTCTTCATTGCTGGTTCCACCTTTGTCGCCACCCTCGTCATTCTCCACGAGTGCTGTAAACAGCTCATATTGGGAATAGATTTCTTGCGCGAATACGGGGCTGTGATTGACATCCGTGACAGAAGCGTAACGTTCACTGTAAGCTCGGAGACTGCTACAGATGAGGAACACCAGCCACCTCACTTCTGTATTGCCGATGACGACGTCATACTGCCGCCACGAAGTTGTTCTCTCGTATCCGTGCACTGTGACAAATTACGAAATGGTACTGGCGTCGCTGAACACATCAAGGAGCTCGCATTCACTAGCGGCCTTTCTGTTTCCAGGGCTGTCATCACTGTTATTGACGGATGCGCTGAACTGCTATTGACGAATTTCAGCAGAGAACGCCGACACATAGTTAAAGGCACGGCTATTGCCTATTTTGACGAACTCTCGCAAACAGAAGATTGTCATTATTAGTGGAGGAAGCAGCAGCGTCTACTATCACTACACCGACACCTGTAGACGTTGGTCCAGTGTTATCTCCCATTGAGCGAGACCGCCTTCTCACGCTGATCAACAAGTTTCACGGCTGCTTCTCATCCACATCAAGAGTCTGTCAAACTGCACTGACGAAACACCGCATCATCACGGATTCCGATGCCAGACCCATCCGGCAAAATCCTTATCGAGTCACCCCAAAAGAGCGTGCGGTAATTCAAAAACAGGTGAAAACGATGCTAGAAGATGGTGTTATTCGGCTGTCTAACAGTCCTTGGGCATCACCTGTAGTACTCGTCAAAAAGAAGGATGGTAGCTTGCGTTTCTGCGTCGACTACCATAAGCTTAATCAGATCACAAAGAAGGACGTCTACCCTCTGCCGCGTATTGATGATTCATTGGATAGACTACGAAACGCACGCTACTTTTCGTCTACGGACTCGAAAAGCGGCTACTGGCAAATTGAAGTGGATGAGAGAGATCGTGAGAAGACCGCCTTTATTACGCCCGACGGACTTTATGAATTTCAGGTTCTTCCTTTCGGTTTGTGTTCGGCGCCAGCAACATTCCAGCGTCTCATGGACACGGTTCTGTCGGGACTTAAGTGGTAAACCTGCTTGGTGTACATCGATGACGTGATTGTCTTTTTGGCGACTTTCGAGGAACACTTACGAAGGCTCAAAGCAGTTTTTGAAGCAATACGCTTGGCCGGTCTTACTCTAAAATCAGAAAAGTGCCACTTCAGCTTCCATGAACTTCGATTCCTCGGTCACGTCGTGAGCAGCCAAGGGATCCGACACGACCGGATAACATTGCCGCCGTAGCAAGCTTCCCGACACCATCAGACAAAAAAATCAGTGCGACGGTTTTTAGGTCTCTGTGCCTACTACCGGCGGTTTATTGCTAATTTTTCGCGCATCGCATGGCCATTGACACAGCTTACTCGGGAAGATACCCCCTTCAGATGGGGCGAAAACCAACAGCAGGCATTTCACGAGCTTCGTCAGCGAATGCAAACACCCCCCGTGCTGACCCACTTCGATGAAGACGCACCGACAATACTTCATACAGACGCTAGTAATGTGGGTCTTGGAGCAGTGCTCGTACAGTCGAAGGACAACAATGAAAACGTGATCGCCTATGCCAGCAGGACGCTGTCCCGAGCTGAAGCTAATTACACTACGACGGAAAAAGAATGTCTTGCAATGGTACGGGCAGTCCTGAAGTTTCGTCCTTATTTGTACGGCCGCCCATTCACCGTTATCAGCGATCACCACTCTCTCTGTTGGTTAGTCAACTTGAAAGATCCGTCTGGCCGCCTTGCACGATGGAGTCTTCGGCTCCAAGAATTTGATTTCACTGTTGCCTACAAGTCGGGAAAACGACACACCGATGCCGACTGTCTTTCTCGGTCTCCTGTTGAGACGGCATCCCCGGACAACGGCGATGACGACACGACCTTTCTCGGAATTGTGGACACTGCCACCTTTTCTCAACAGCAGCGTGGCGATGCTGAGCTGCTACCACTTATATATTACCTACAAGGGCGAGCGAATAGCGTTCCGAAGTTATTTGCGAGAGGGCTGCCGTCGTACTGCTTGCGAAATGACGTTCTTTATAAGAAAAACTTTTCACCCACCGGCAGCAGCTACTTGCTCGTGGTTCCTTCTTCGCTTCGCCGTGAGGTACTGCAAGCCTGTCACGACGAACCTACCGCTGGTCACTTGGGTTACGCAAGAACATTGGCGAGGATAAGGCAGAACTATTACTGGCCAAGACTTGCCGAAGTTGTCAAAACTTACGTGCAGGCATGTCTAGATTGCCAGCGCCGCAAGCCACCTTCCATCAAACCAGCTGGCCTGATGCAGCCTGTTCGAGTGCCGGCGACACCGTTTGCACAAATTGGCATGGATTTTCTGGGCCCCTTCCCAAAGTCTGCCACTAGAAACAGGTGGATAATCGTCACCACGGATTACCTGACCCGATACGCGGAGACAGGCGCTCTGCCACGGGCAACGGCAGCTGAAGCGGCGCAATTTTTTATCGAAGCCATTGTCTTAAGACACGGTGCCCCCGCAATAGTAATCACCGACAGAGGTACTGCGTTCATGGCCAAGCTTTTGAACACCATTTTCCGACTAAGTGGTAAAGCTCACAGGAAGACAACGGCGTATCATCCCCAGACCAACGGGCTCACCGAACGCCTCAACAAGACCCTGGCTGACATGATAAGCATGTACGTAGATGTAGAGCACAAGAACTGGGACATAATTTTGCCCTACGTCACGTTCGCCTACAACACAGCTCATCAAGAGACCACTCGGAACACACCCTTTAGTCTCCTCTACGGACGCGAGGTTACAACAACGTTAGACGCAATGCTCCCTCATGAAAATGATGGCAATGAGACAGACGCCCAAGAGTTTACCCAGCTAGCAGAAGAAGCCAGACAACTTGCCAGGTTGCGAATCACCAAACAACAAGACGACGATGCCAAGTATTACAACCTCCGGTACAGACCCATGATATACAACGTGGACGACAAAGTATGGGTCTGGACACCTGTTCGTCAGCGTGGGCTTTCTGAAAAGCTGTTGCGAAGATACTTCGGACCCTACAAGGTTCTGCGACGCATTAGTGACGTCAACTACGAGGTTGTTCCGGACGGCGTGCAGTGTTCAAAACGGCGCAGACATTCACCAGAAATTGTCCACGTGCTTCGGATGAAGCCTTACTTTCAGTGACTAACTGTGCAGTTTTGGTTTCGCCTTGCTTCTCAAACGTTTAACATCGGGACGATGTTTTTTTTTAAAGGGGGAATAATGACGCGCGTATGTGCCAGTGGTGAGGACAACGAAGGAGCGCGAGTGTCTTTGGCCGAGGGTAAAAGACGAAGAAGTCGTTGCAGTCTGTTTCCTGCGATCGATAAATCGTATTTGTTTGAGGCGCTTCGTGTGCTCGTCAATCTCGCGTCGTCACAATATGCTTTTGTAAAACTGACACCACTGAATAGTTGAATTTGCCATCTATGCTTTTTTATTTTGCTTTGACATTTCAGTTTTATCACTTGCTTCTGATTATCTTCATGTTTTTTTCTGTAGTATCACCATTGCGTTCTGTATTGATTATTTGGTAATTGTTAATTAGTCTGGTTAATAAATGCTCACATGTCCGCATCTTTCCCTGTATTTTTGTAATTACCCCACTCGTTTAGCAATAGGAGATCCCTCTGTTCGCTCCTTTGAAACTTTGAGACCTCTAGCTGTATTACTAAAACCATGTAAATAAATTGAATGATTTATTGAACATGGCCTGACTTATCTTCTTCATGATTTACGGCTTTACTTCGCCAAGGTGCCACAGGAATATTCATGAGACACCCAAATTACTTGGGGAAAATTGTTTGCGTAATAGTAGACATCATATGGAGGCTGCGTGACAACAGTAACCTCTTTTTCAATTCCTACTTTTTCCTTTCCGAGAATATATGGTTTTTACCGAAGTGCAGGCAGCAGCCTAACCACCGCACATTTTCAGAGTAGGTGCTGCATATACCTGCCACTGTAAAAGACTCGAAGTTGATCTAACTAAACATCTGTGACCTTTGGGAGATTTCGCATGCGAGTTCGCAATGATTCGCAAAATGCGCCTGTGTGCGGACCTGAGCTGCGTCTCGTGTGCTTCCGTTGAGACGCGATAGCAATCGACAGAGATAGAATACGCTTGATGCCGCACAAACTTTTTTTTCATTTCAATGCATTGTCATGTTTAAACGGGAAGGCACATGATTTCAAACGATGAGGTAGATTACCACATAAAGAGGCTGAAAGTATAGGAAACGTGTGATCAAAAATTTTCATGCTTCTTACTTCCTTATACTAGTAGCTTTTTGCAAACTTGAGCAGCTCATTTCTGCTACGAGACGCGAATTTGATGATGAGAGACGTTTCTCAATTTACAGACTCATGTTTGTATAGCGTGAGTGGTGTCGAGAAACACATTAACGCGGATGCGCATAGCGTGCTCTATAGTGTCATTGTGAGCCGTCATCTTTTATCCCTACATGTTAGATATCAAATACAACAAAGTTTTTAGCTTAATGAACACGAAGCGTTTCTATCTGTAAGTAGGTGTGCACGTTTGTTTTTCTTGTTTTTCTCGCATATTTGTGTCATGGCATAATTCGGAAATACAAACCCAAATACAAGTTTTTGCTACCCTTTGCATATGTTTAATGACAGAGCTAAGGCCTCTCCTTTACCAGAAAAGTGCCAGAACAGCTCGCAAACACATGGAAGCTATAATTTTCACCGAGCCTTCATAGTGCGAGTGCCTGTACTGCACGTGATTATAACCTGGACCGTGCAGTGAAATATATCCATCTGCCACGAAACAAACAAAACTGATATTGTGCACATTTCTCATCTCGGTCGGTATCGCCGGGTGTAGGGCTACAACGGCCCTACGCGAACCTTGTTTATTCGTCAAATACTGGCTTCAATTTAATCAAATGTCCACTGGACTTCCGGTAGGCTCAGTTCTGGGTATCTTCATGCTCAAGCTTTCACAGAGCACCCAACGGTGCTTAGTATTTGACAGCCTGGTATTTCGCACCCTTCGCGACCCCACGCAAAACGCCTCGTTAGCATTATCTGGGCATAAAAATAATGAGAACATTTGTTAGAGGAGCCTCACTGTAGATTCTGCGGAAATGCGTCTTCATGCAGTGAAGTTCCTTTTGCTACTTACATGCAGCTCGGAATTCACGATCACTGATTCCACTAATGTTATGTTATGCGCACGCTGTGGCGGAGTGGTGGTAAAAGTTTTCACCACCACTCCGCCACAGCGTGCGCATAACATTACACCCATCTCGTTGCTGCCAGTTCTCACCCCACAAATTAATAAATGCGAAGCGAAATTCGGTGACTTTGAGCGTATCTATCTATCTATCTATCTATCTATCTATCTAGCCGCGTACAACTATTAGCTCTCCTGGCCATTTCAATAATGGTACCAATACCAAACTTGGGTATGTCAAAACATGACTGATTGATTGATTGATTTGTTGGGTTTAACGTCCCAAAACCACTATATGATTATGAGAGACGCCGTAGTGGAGGGCTCCGGAAATTTTGACCACCTGGGGTTTTTTAACGTGCACCCAAATCTGAGTACACGGGCCTACAACATTTCCGCCTCCATCGGAAATGCAGCCGCCACAGCCGGGAATCGAACCCGCGACCTGCGGGTTAGCAGCCGAGTACCTTAGCCACCAGACCACCGCGGCGGGGCCTCAAAACATGACTGTATGAAGAACATATTTGTCTAGTCATAACATGAAAATAATGACATGTTTGTCATAAATGTTACGATTTACACTTCATGGTCCTGCTGCTCTTGCGGTGGTATCGTTCACATGGCCTGTTGTAAAACTGGTATGGTATGACATGAGTACATGGCGAACACAAGCGACAGACCCTAACATGAAATGTATGACATGCGTGTCATGTAATAACATGGATACATGCCGCGCTCATGATGAACTCGTGACCGTTTCGCTAGCGTCACAAGCACGAAATTTGGTATTACGGTACGTGAATGGATGACGAAGGTATGTGACTGATGCAAAAATAATAATCCTAAGGTGCGTGTCATCTAACAACGATACTACATGCCACGCTTATGATGCACTGGCGGCCATTTTACTAGCTTCACTTATACCGAATTTGGCATCGCGGGACGTGAATGGATGACGAAGGTATGATACTGGTGCAAACATGGTAAACATGCGTGTTATGTAACAACATGACTACGTGCTACGCTCATGAAGCGCTCGTGGCCGTTTCGCTCGCTTCACATGTACCGAAATCGGTATTACGCGACGCGAACAGACGACAAAGGTATATAAATGACACATTCAGACATTAGAATCACGACATGCGTGTCATGTAACAGCGTGACTACATGCCACACTCATGATGCACTCGCGGCCTTTTCACTAGCTTTACATATGCCAAATTGGGTACTACGTGATGTCAATGGATGACGAAGGTATGTGACTGGTGCAAACATGACAATAGTGAGATGCGTTTCATGTGAGAACATGACTACATGCAACAGTCAAGGTGTCAATACATTTTGACGTGACGAGGTGCGCGTGCTCGCCGGCGTTTATTTCGTCGTGTCACAACGGCGTTGCCACGCTGGGGGCCGGTCCTGCCTCATACTCGCAGGCACGCGCCGCGCTGCATTGCTTTGACGCATACGTGTTGTAGCGTGTCTGGCGTTCACACGCCCAGACCATGTGAAAGGTGTCAGCCACCTCACCACAGAACTGGCACGTGCCATCAAAGGATGAATTGAAATGTTTGAGCACCGCCGGGCACAGTACATATTGGTAAACAGTTTTAAAAGGAGGTGCTCGTCAGCTCGATGCAGTCCCTTACAAAGGTCTGGATAGCGGCGGTGCTCCTCCTTGTAGTAATTGGTAATATCTTTGAATGAAAGGGCCGAATTGTCTGATTGCGAGTAGGCTTCCAAAGACAGGGAGATAGCCCGGGAAGAGAGTGCGCGGGGGGGCCTGACCGGCCTTTTCGTTACCCCTAAGTCCTTGGTGACCGGGTGCCCAAACTAGATTTTGCGGAGTTGGATTAACGTATCGGCAGCTAGGTTCCAGTATGCGCGGAGCAAGCGGTGAAGCCCACCCTAGCTGATAGTTCCGACAGGCCCCTCATGAGTCGGTGATGATATGTTTAGAAAAGGGATAGGTGAGAGCCAGAGCGATGACATTCTCCTCCGCGTGTTTTGCGCTGTAGGCTTTGAAAGTGAGCCCGTTTACGGTGTTTGCGTTGTGTATGACTGCGGCAGTATACCACCACCCATGGTGCGGACCGGCAACGTTCACGTAGCACACGTGTTCCTCTTGAGCAAAGTGTCGCTGCAACGCTTCCGCGCGCGCCTGGCGGCGACCACTGTGGTTTTTTTTAGACATGTTGCGGGGAAGCGGTCGGACCCGGAGGGCGCGTCTCCAAAGTTCTGGCAATCTCACCCTTTCCTCAATATAGTAATCGTGTTTGATGTGTATTCGGTCCAAGAGGTGGCGACCGGAATGGGTCTGTGCAAGGCGCGTGTATTGGTTAACGAGGTGGGCTTCTCGAAGTTCCCGGTAGGTATTCACCACGCCTAGGGCCAGAAGTCTCTGGTTGAACGTGGTGATAGGGAGGTCGAGAGCCCGCTTGATAACTTTACGGTGGATGACCTCGAGTTGATCATCCTCGTGTTTGCGTAGGTGCAAGTAGGGAGTCGAGTAGAGTATTCTACTCGTTACGAAAGCATGGGCAAGCCGCATTGCATCCCTGCTTCGTAATCCGCCCCGCTTGTTGGAGACCCGGTGGACCATACGGCCCGCCTGGTCTCCCACCGTGCGAAGTTTGGCTATTGTGGTGTCGGCCTTGCGTTAGTGGTGTATGAAGAGGCCAAGGACGCGGATCTCCTTGGCCTCACGTATCGGTCCTGAGGGAAGACTGATATGGAGCTGAGTTGTGTAAGAAAAGGGGGAGACGCAGTGGTGTCTGGACAACGCATCGGCACGAAATGCAGCATGTCGCTTTTCGGGCCAGTTGCCGTAGGGCTGCGTGGACGGACGTTGGTCGCGCCCATCGCATCTGGCGTCAGGCTATAGAGTGCTCGCGTTTTGCTAACGTAGCGTCGCTGTGCCCAGTGTCCGTCAACGCTACATAGGAGTATATTGGGCGCTTCATGATGCACTCGCTTCCGTTTTGCTAGCTCCACATACATATATCAAATTTGGTGTTACGTGACACCAATCGATGATGAAAATATATGATTGGTGAGAACTTAATATTCCTGACAAGCGTGTCATCCAAGAACATGACAACATACCAGGCTGATAGCGTGCTCACGACCATTTTGCTAGCTCCACATATACTGAATTTGGTGTCACGTTACGTGAATAGATGACGAAGGTAAACGACAAATTCAAACATGATAATCATGACGCGAAAGACATGTACGGCATCATTTACCTCCACCTCGTAACGTTGTGCAGTTTGAAAGTGACAAATCAACCTTTCTCATTTGTGCTTCGCATATCATCGATTCTCACTGTACGTGGGATCTGCCATTGGCTTTTTAGGGGTGAAGCTCCTTATAGCGGCACCCGTTCATCCCTCGTAATCGCCGTGGTAGTGTGTAACCAGTTTGACGATTTGACCTCCAAGGGGGTGCCAATGAGAGATTTCTTCTGTGCGTTGTTGAACAACAAAAAATGCGCAGCGCGCACGTTAACTTAAAGCCGAATTCTCCTGTCTCTCATTCCCCCTTAGTAGCCATCGTCATGTTTATTGAGCACTATCTCACAAGACAGGGTTGCTATGTAATACTCGCTGCGCGTAACTTCCTTGGTTTTAGAAAGGTTTAGCGAGCGTTGGGCCGCAGCGCCATGAACACACTGAACTACCTATATAGCATGAGCTCGAGTATGTTAAAGGTGGGAAGTAGACACGAAGCACAAGCCGTAAGAAAGTGTGCGTGTGCCACCTCTTGTTTAGTCCTTGGAATGTTCGCTGGATGGCGGTGCTTCTATATGGGGAATATATGATGAAAAGATGCGAGATGGTGGCACTTGGAGTGTTGAATAGATGTACGAACGGGCACACAGACAGATAGATGGATGGACGCATGAACGGACGCAGGGGCGGATACATGAACGAACATAGGGACAGACGCACGAACATACTCACGCACGGACGGGCGGATGGATGGATGCACCGGCGGCCACACAGACGCATGCTTGGATGGACAGAAGCAAGAGCGAATGGACGGACGGATGCTTTGCCCCACTCTCTATCATTCTTTCCGTGGATATGCTGCCATTTTTTTCCCATATTGGAGTGTTCGGCCTTTGAGTCCCATAATTTAAAAACAAAAAAACAAACTAGAAGCTAGCCCTTTGCCTTTTCTTACATTGTTGTAGTGAGTAGAGTATAAAAGAATCATTTCCCTAGGGAAACGCCACGAACGCCAACTAGTATTGGTATACGTGTGAATATTCTCGTCTATTAGGGGCGTTCCTTCAATTTTCAAAAATGAAAGAAATGCGTGATTGGTCTCTTCACACGAAAATAGCAGAATATTACTCGGAGTCTCTATTTAATCTGTGGAACTCTCATGAAACTTTGTTCGGTGTGGGATGTTGTAAATGAACAGACGAAGTGCTTCAGACAAGCTGATCTACTTTTCTATAAGAGTACCTATATTTGTGAAAGGCAAAATTAGGTCATCCTGTCCAAATGTCGGCCAGCCTGTCTCAGGCACCTCCTCTGTTCATTCTGGGTATCTCACTCTGTGTTACCGTACGTCGCCTCCCATGTTAAATATGGAATTCTGCTTGATGTGCAATTCACAGGCGTATCTTATTTTACTTTGTGGTATCCCTTTGAAAAATGACTGTTGAGTTGTTGTTGACGTTGTTGTTGAGTCCTCATTGAATCAACTGATTTTATACAACATGGCAATGTGTCCAGACGTTGCTCAATATATAATTAATAGTTTTTGGAATAGAAGAGCGAAGGCTTAGAAGGAAAGGAAGAGTATACTTAAGAAACCATACCTTTCCTTCCAAGCATTCTCTCTTCTATGCCAAATGTGAATCCGACTAGCCAACAAATTCACGATTTCAAATAATAAATTGTTTTTTTGGTTGACAACATCAACAAAAAAGTTGTTCACAAAAAGACTTTGACTTATCGTTGGGTAGTTAATGAGTACCAGTGATTGTATGAGCGAGCATTACCAAGGCTGTAAAGCATTAAAACGTTTTTATGGAGAAAACCACCCACAGTAAGAAGCGCATACCCCCGTAAAAGACATATTACAACCACCCCGTAGGTATGCGGTCTTCTATTGCTTGATTACAAGCTCTACACGTTTGGCACTGTCATTGCACGAGCCGGTTCGTTCTAAATTGCTCTGCCCGAACAACTCCTCACACGACATTGTGGTGGCAGCAATGCTATAGCTGAGTTCTTGCTGCAGTAACGCAAACAACGCAGTAAAGTGTAACGTCCTTGTACACAACTGTGGGCAGTCACTGCACTGCTGCTGAATACAGAAATAAAGCAACCCCAATTAATTGCTAGGGTTGTACGAGCCAAAACCACAATAGGATGATGAGAGACTCCACCGTAGAGGGCTTCAGTGAGCTCAAACGCCTTCCACTACATCGCTCTTCATAGCCTGTGTTGCTTTCCGGACTTTAACTTCGCAAGCCAACCAATCAAACTTTCGCTTCGTGCAAAAGGTAAAACAAACGTATTGGAATTTTTGAGTTTATAATTTTCACACACCCGAGGGTAGGTTGCGAACCAGATAGGGGTTTGGTTCACCTTTCAACATCTTTTGCGCCCTTTTTACCATCATTAACAGAAAAACAAGGACAGGCAATAAAACACTCGTATCCAAATCAGTGCCCACGGAAATGTAAACTCTAAGTAGAACTGAACCATGTCGGGTGAATTGGCAAAGTTTCTTGGTAACGTATCAAGCAATGATGGAAGCGTCTTTTATTTCTTTACTCCATATGAACATTTTGCGCTCTGTATATGTAACCGTGCTCCATGAACAGAGAGATCATCCACTCCGAGCGCTTTTTATTCTACAGGTACGAGCACAGCGCCAACGCCGGGAACGTTCAGACAGCTAAAAAGCTGCGGAGAAATACCGCATGCTGAAATGATGGCAAATAAAGGTGTTCAATGCTACTGAGGCAGTGCACTCCAGCTAGTTGCCGAGCACACTGGGCTTTCTTGCTATCGCCAACACGATACGCCTATTGTGACGATGATTTCAGAGTTGTCACTCCCGCATCAGCCCACTCCTTCCCGCGTTTCGTTCACTGATCAAACGTTGCTCTTACCGTCGCAGTATGATGGCCCGAAAACCTCTGCCACCGCGCACTGACGTCGACCCCTTGTCTGCATTCGTGTATTCATATTCTGTCCAGCTGTCAGGTACATAAACATAATGGTATGTCACTGGCCGGCGTGAGCCATCGTAAAGCAACGTCCACAGATAAACTAAGCATTCGAATTCGCAGGCAGCGCGCATGTTTTTATTGTAATGCTGTCGCTGCACTTAGAGTGCCCCGAGTGGTCTGTATGAAAAGCAACTCAATAAAAAGACATCGCGATAATCTTTTTTCTCCAGCGAAAACACGTCATTTCCCCTAGTTGACTGGGTGAAGATCGGTAAAAATGTGTGAATATGTCAGTCTGGGATCCTGTCCTTCTGAGTTCGTTGAGCAAATGCAGGTTCTTTCTGAAGTATTCAGTACTTTATAGTGTACACATATGTAGTCTATTAAGAAAGAATAATTAGGGCCCCATGGTCTCGACAAAGAGAACCTAATAAAACTTCGGACCTCTTGCCTCGTCCCTCATAATGAGGAAGCGAACCTTCGCTTGCGCGCACATCTCCTATTTTTTTCTTTTTTTCTTTCTTTCCTTGCCTTTATTCCTTTTTCCTCTCTATAGAACTTCACAACTGCCCCTCCTAACTTTCACATCTTTCTTTATGCCAGGTTGAAGCAAGGACGGTGACGCGCTTATATACAAGGGAAATGGAATTGTCGCAGTGTTTAATGACAGGCGGCCTCAATAAAACTGGAGGCTGCCATGGCAGAAATGGCCCATTACAAACCAGCGAGATCGAGAGAGCACTGATTATTCGAAAATAGTGCATACAAAAAGGTATGTGCCCTCCTCACTTTAGATGACCGTATTTCGGCTCATACGGTGCATTTTAAATACGCCGCCGCCACCACGGAAATCTCCAATTCTCAATAAAGACCACTACAAAGGTGTGCGTGTGAACGTTTTATTGTAGTGCGAATTGCTGCAAGTTACTTCTACATTTCCATGATATTTCAACTTGTTTCAGTGTGCTATAACGTTTTTTACTGATTGTTCATTATGGGGAACCTAAATTGTTCTTTTTTTTTCACTGCAGAACTTATCGACATGGAACAGCCAAGGTAATATAGACATGAACTTTTATACAGCTTGACAGTTATTACAGAGCAAAACGGAACTCCTCACTTAAAAAAAGGCAGTGCTTTTTATCATACGTTTTCCCCTGACGCACCACACTTCATACAATTCTCCTGTACACAGGGCCTCATGATTCACACAGCTGCCTTTCGAAGACTGAGTACGTTGTGTTCCTCCAATAAGTGACTCTTCAGGCAATTCTCCTTTGGTCAGCTTTCCAGTTCCCAGAGGCGCATCACCAACACCAATCGTTGAAACTTCACGAACCGCACCGCGCTACCGACGAAGCCGCATGGCGTCGACAGAAAAAATTGTGAAATTGTGACAGAAGAAATTGTGAAAGAATGCTCTTCCTGCGTGTGCAGACGAGCATGCTCTGCCCTGCTGAGGAGCATTTTGTATTTGCATCTTTTAGCGACTAACTTTCTTGTTGCCTTCATGCTTCGCTTTGTACCTTCGCACATAACTATCGTCGCCACCGTTGGCTGCCCTGGGAGTCCAAATACCATTGACAGCGTATGGACCTCAGCCAACCTTCATTACTACGTCTTCTCAGTGCGAGAACCATGTTAAAAGATTCTGTTCAGGCGTTCATTTCCTCGTACTCGGCTTTGTAACACTGTCTTGCATTGACAATAAATACATTATGGCGTTTTGCTTTCGCTTGCTTTTAGTCAACCTCAGTTGACAAGAGCAAGCAAACATCAAAAGTGGTGAACAGGTGGTGTCGTAGGGTTCTTTATTAAGTTCGAAACTGTCCATACTCCCCACTAGCTATGGTTCGAACAGCCGGTGCGCACTAATATAAAGCTTTTCAACAGCGCGACGTAGAACTTTCCCTTTCAGTAGGGCGTGCGTCGGAGGCTAAATTCCAGCAAGCTCCCGTTGAGTGACGAACGCTGACGCTACTCCCGCAAGCTTTGCGTATACAGTATTCTAAATCTCTATAATGGCGTCGTTGTTTCGCAATCGAGATCGTTATTATCTCCTCACCACTGGAATACTGAGGGGTCTGAAATCGAAGAAGTATTGAGTTGAAAAGCATTGTTCAGATGTTCAGACTACTCTCATATGTTGAGAAGGTCTTGCTGTTTTGTATTATCTGTCTGGTAAAGGCAAAATCAGTGATGTGCCCTTAACCGCCAACGTGGGCCCGTCCAACTGAGTTTGCGACAGTTTTGACATTGACAGCGAATGCTACCATATAAAACTACATGTAATCCTCTAGCCCTCTATCAGACACCAGCTGGGGGTGCTGAAAATATAAGCACGTGGGCAGCGATGTTTCGACACCAGACGCGCAACATCCGACGGCGCGACGATGACGTTTTATCAGTTTTATTTGTTGCGGTCGCCACTCGCGCATCCTGACTGGTTTCGCTGACGGGTGTGCATTAACGGATATATAGTTTGATCATAAAAAAACGACCCAAGGTGGGCAGTGGTAACTCTGTGGTTGCGCGCGTGGAGCGGATTTATCACCCAACCCCTTGCCTCCCTTTCGGCTTTTTTGTTCACTCCCTGTTCAAGAAAAAACATTAGGGCTTCCGTCGGTGTTCCCCAAGACTGGGAGTGCTATTAGTGTTCCCCAAAACTGGAAAGATTTAGAATGCCTGCTCTCATGAGTAAACACATATTGAGGCACGCTGCTGTGGAGAAAACCGTCCCCTCTATAAATGAATTCGCCCTTCACGCAAGTATGAAGTGTGTTGATTGCACTGCTATCATATGTATCTCGTATCATTCTTCACTTGAACCGTCAATACCGTACCAGTCTCATGTTTCGCGTGGTTGATTTTTAATATTTGGAACCCCGTGTTTAAGTGCTTGACCAGAAGTGCGCGGGAAAGAAGAAGAGAGCCAACTAAAAAGAAACAAGCGCCAATGTGATGGCATCAAGCTAGTGGCGGCTGTCATTGGACGTGGCTCAAATAGGACACAATCCACGTTGCTCGTGGCACTCTTCGGATTTAATTGTACCGACATTGTTTTTGCAACATTTATGTTTTCTGCATTGAAAGCGCCCAGAAAAACACAGTAGCGGCACCGCACTTTCTAGTGTTATCACTCGTGTTCGCATTAGTTGCAGAAATTTATGAATTTTCGAATAAACGTTGCAGATTTGTACCTGTCCATAACCATGTGCAAAAATTACGAGTGCGTTATAGTGTGTTTGTGTGTGTGTGCATGCGTGCTTGCTGTGTGTGTGTGCGTGGTGGGTGGGGGCTGTTCATTTTGACCAGTTTGAATTCATTAACGTGCATCGCAATACACGAGTGTTTATTACATTTCACCCCCCTTATCAAAAGGCGGCCGTCTTGGCCGGGAATAGAATCTACACCCTCGAGCACGACAAATTGCGACCAACGTGAACATTGTTATTGAATTCATATGAACTAGTTCCACTCTATGGCACTCTGCACAAGTAAAACTGCCCGCAGTCCTCGCACTACTAAAAACTGTCCACAGCTAACTCACGCGTATGAGAGATAAACAGACAACGGACCAAATTCCTGTGGCCTTTTCTTTCGCAGCGCATGCGCCGACTACAGCCGGCCGCTTCGTGACCGCGCACTTGGGTTACCCTACAGGCGGCGCTTACTTCAATCACGCGTTTGGGAACTTATTGAAGGCCACCTCGAGTGCTCTCCCCTGAAGGCGGTACTTTCTTATTAGCGTCAACTTTGCGGAGCATCGCTTCAAACGCGGCATGGAAGACGTCGAGGCCAGAGCTATGATTGAGCAAGTTAGCGACTGTTCGTCTCAACCACCATGCACGAAGTACACTCCACTACCAAGCTTTTCACCCCAAGCTTCTTCTGGTGTGGACACCGGTAAATATTTTATTTGCTCATAGCTTCAAAGTTTCCTTTCAACGTCTACTTTTTTAACGAGCACCCAGCATATAGACACTATTTGGTTTGTGGAAAGCTTTTCTGAATGCTTTTCAGCAAGTGTATCTAAAGGTAGTAAGCTATAAATTGCTAGGTCTGGTGAAATCTTAGGCAACCACAGCCGCTGCCGCTATTTCATGATGTATTCCGCTTTACCTCCCTGCCTTTCTTCTCACAATATATATCTCTCTCTATTCAGTAATGAATTCGTTGGGGTTTGACGCCCCGATACCACGTGACGATGTGAGACGCCGTAGTCGAGAGCTCTGGAAATTTTGACCACGTAGTGTTCTTTAACATAAACGGGCCTTCAGTTGTTCTTCATCCAAATGCGGCTGACATTCGATACCGTGGCCTTCGGGTCAACTTTACATCACCAGGGCCACTAGACCACCACTGAGAGAGATGCACCTAGCGAGCTATTTGGAAGTACTCATTCCCGGCAATATATAACAGTTTCTAACACGGTTCAATCAATGCGTTTGGCTAAAATACTTTACTGTCAGCGTGAGACTGCAATGGTGATGCATGTATTAGCACAAACAAGACGTACGAAAGAAATATCAAATAAGATACACGGCTAGTTGCGCACGTCACGTGATGCAGCTTTTCGGCTCTTCTGTGCGCTCCGAGTACGCATTGCGAGCCCGTTACTTCTTCAACAGTGCCCATGGGGAAAGACTTGTCGAAATTACCGATCCTTAGAGGCGAAGCTCCGAAAGCTGCGGGTCTGGCCTTGCATGTCCTTTTGTCACTGGTTCGTAACCACCTAGTTGTATGACTCACTCTTCAGGTGGCGCTAGTGTGAGCGATAGACAGACAGACGGATATACGCATAGGACAGACTCCAGGTGGTCAAAATGTCCGGAGCCCTCTACTACGGCGTATCTCACATAATAATATGGTGGTTTAGGGACGTTACAGCCCACATATCAATCAATTCTTCCGAATGTATTGTGTGAATGCTTGCGACAAAGTCTTGTTAAGCTGCTTCAATATAGCAATCACAGATTTGCCAACACACCTAACCTTGACAAATTTGTCTTGTAGTTGGTGCTCATATTACCTACGTAGAGTGTATGTTGGAGGACTTATAGCGTTGCCACTATTCAACAAAGTATTTTTTCTTCTTCATATTGCTACAAACTCAACTGCATTGTTCATTTTGGAACTTTGTTATTGTACCCCGCATTTTAGGCATAAAGTCATGCATGTTCTAGTTTGTCAATGAAACGAATACGTTGTGGTATTTCATAAGGACTCTATGAACGAGGGGGGGGGGAGAGGTCGACGCGCATTTAACAACTTTCATTGAGCACGAAGCAGACGGTCGTTTTGTTTGGTAAGCAGGTCTTTCATTTGCGTGATATGCCGAGAAATCCAAGTTTTCCTTTTTTTTGGTCGAGTCCAAATCCCTAAATACCACATGAAACAGGAGTGACCATACACGGCGTCCGAGTGTATACGCAGAATATGCTGTAGTGACGGTAGCCAAATGCATTATCACAACCTCATAAGCCACCAATAGTTGGGATGAAAAAATGGCGTCATCGCATGACATTGTAGCTTTGTGACAGGTAGGCCGATCTAGCTTGCTGAAAAATGGCAAGAAGTTGAATACAGTCGACTAATAAGAGAAATTAGAGGATGCCTTTAAACTTCCCGTCGTTTGAGGGGAACGCGTAAGGAAGAAATCACGTAATCTTGATTTCTTTTTCCTCGCGAAGGTAACAATTTATTTCTAATATCTGCCCTGTTTGCGTAAATTCGGTGGTCGTAACACGTTGAAAGGGCTGCTAAATTAATCGTGTAGGCTTTCCGCTGCTTCATCGCCTCGTGATCAATTCGAGGAGTGTGCCGCCTATACTTTTCATGAAGGACTGTATACACCACTCAGAGTGCACGAAATCGGCCACCACCTCTGGGCACGTAAGTGTAACATACTGCGATGTTTTAGTTACCGTCATAACAAAAGCGCTATGGAGTACTACAAACAATGCGGCACGGCCGCACACACCTTCTGTCAACACGCACCGATCTTTACGCCTTTAACGATACTCATCGATTCAGTCCTTCGGTCGTAATGAGATTTGAGGTAAACGCAGTAGGGAGGGACAGCCTCTCGCAAACGCGGTTCCTTCGCAACTTCATGCTCACAAACAGGTGCGTACACACACAATGCCACTTTCTCGGCTCACGCCCTCTTTCTATATCAAGGCACGTGTTGGCCACTACGTTTCAATTTGCGCATCACGTACCGTGTTATCATACAAAGTACACTTGTAAACGATTCAGAAAACAGCGAGTCTGTGTTTAGCATATGCAATGCATTCTTTTCGGGCGTGTAGATGCGTACGCTACGTGACAGTGGTAGGCGCATTGTTGCCTGACTGTTTAATTCTTGAAAACGTTCAGCTCGACGAGGCGACCCACAAAGAAAGAGACGCGAACAGTCTGTTTGTCTTGCGTATTGTGAACTAAGTAAGCTGTGTGAGTTCTTTGATGGCAGGTAATTTATGCGCAAGCGTTGCTCATTTGAAAGGTGGTTGAAATTCGCTTCAATAAACTTCGTGTGTTAGAACAGGGCTGTTCTGTTCTGCACAAACTATTGTGTTTGTGTCCTGCTCTTTGCGCTTCGTCTCGTTCGCGCTAAAAGTTTTCGAGAATGCCTCTGTTCTATTTCGCCCAACCCCTCTATTTTTCTGGCTCCTTGCGCGCCCTGTATCGACTTGCCTTTCGCGGCGTCTTTGTGTTTGCGCGTTGGTACTCACAGCCAAGGTACATGAATGAAATAGGAATTTCTGTCACGGCAAGAGTCTTTGAATTGGAGGTGCACGTGCCATTCTCTGCTCTTTATCGTACCCACCACTCACATTCACAACCAAGGGGGAAAAGAAAACTTGAACCTGCTGAGTCACACTATTTGGGTACAACTTACATAATACACACTGGTACGCACACAGGCAATGATGCGTGCTGACTGACGAGGCCAACATGTGTGGAGGCAGATAAGAAAGACCGTACGCTCAAAAACTATAGGCGCGTTTACCATGCAAGGCAGAAGTGTTGCCTTATTCCCACCAGTCTTTAGCCACGACGCTATTCTAAGTAAAAGTTTTTATGTGCGAGGGCTGTCATAGATTCCAGATTAAAGTGGCATTTACTCACAGAAAGTGCATATTGATTGATTTGTGGGGTATAACGTCCCAAAACCACCATATGATTATGAGAGACGCCGTAGTGGAGGGCTCCAGAAATTTTGACCACCGGGGGTTGTTTAACGTGCACCCAAATCTGAGCACACGGGCCTCGACATTTCCGCCTCCATCGGAAATGCAGCCGCCGCAGCCGGGATTTGAACCCGCGACGTGCGGGTCAGCAGCCGAGTACCTTAGCCACTAGACCACCGCGGCGGGGCCACAGAAAGTGCATAAACTAAAAGAATATATAATGCTCCGCCCACCCCTCCTCCTGCAAACTACTACCACAGCTCACCACTACGCCCACTACTGCTACCGCCACGCTTCTCTTCTCTTCTCATTCCTCCTTCATTTCCGAGTCAACCCACTTCACTCAACCCAACTTCAGGCCACTCGCTTCACTATTTCTTCAGTGTCCGTGAAGCGTAGTTGGCTCAGCTTTCTTTTTGTGTGCGCATAAACATCAAAGCTCCTTAAGGTGAGGGTTTGTCCGTTGGTGGCGTTGGCGTGCACCATAGGTGTTGCTCACGATGATGCTGATGACGTTTAAACTCAAGCACGTGCTGGGCACGCGTTCTCTTTCTGCCATCGGGGCACAACACATGCAGGGTACGCTACGACTATGAGAATAGAGATGATGATAATTACGGGGAACGACTGGCTTGCACAGTAGATGACTGCAAACAAGCAACAACCACCAAGCGAACGAGCATAGACTTCATCTTCGCCAACTTCAGCTTAGACCTTATACCACAAAGCAGTAATGATGAAGGCAAAATGAAAATCACAGCCCAACACAACATACTGCCGCACGCGTGTCTTACATTACTTTTGTTTTGATTCGGTTGTCGCCTACAAGGCATGGGTCGGGAATGCTCAGCGCCAACTGCGCCTCATTGTTAGAGAAGGTTCGCGGTCATTGTAGATCGTTTGATTATGATTGCCCGCAAGACGCGAACACTCGAAATTATCGCAGAGCTTGCGCGAAGACCATTGATAAGTCTGGAAAATTTGACGACACGTGGATACATGCCAATGCGCATCGCCGCTTGTCAATTGATCGACAGCCGAAGCTTTAGAGATTCGGCGCAATCAGCAGCAGCAGGCTCCGGAAACTCGGCACTAGTTTCGGTTTCAAGGAACGTGCATGCTCGTAGAGATTGCCGGTCATCCTAAGATCCGGTTGAACAGAGTGAGGGCGATGTGAATGTTCGCATTTCTTGGCTTTCACAAGTTTTCACAAATAAGAAAAATTGATACCCATGTAAGAAACCTTTCTTTTTGTTTATGTGTTTAGTTATTCCATATTTTGTGTTTTTAAATCAGGCTAAGCTCAGGAAGTGGTTGACTTGAGTTTGTACCACTTGCCTCCTCTCCTTCTCGCCCCTCGCTCAGCGATATTTGAACTTAGATAGCACTCCGATGTCTCGCTCTGTTGGCGCGCATGCTAACTGCGGGAAAGATAAAGTCAGCAAGTGGTGGCGGGCAGAGAATTAAAGCCGCAGATAGCTACGCCGAACAAGTGAACTACGCATTTGTCGAAGATGGCTTAATCGGGCAACATATGTTTTCCGCGGTGTGCCAACCCGATGATTTCGAGTTCCGTGAAAATTTCTCAGCGTTTCCTAAAGGCAACTGTTGAATACAAAAACTTGGACCCAATATTTGAGCAAGTATTGATTTTGCACGAGTACATGAGTTAACCCAGTTCTCTGAAAGTTTGACTGGACTGACAGAAGTGCGGTGTCACTTGTTTAACTGGTGAAGCCTGCAGCCAAGCTCCTGTCGAGAAAAAGCGTTCATTGAAAGTCTGTAATTTGGGTTGGCTCAGCCACATAGTTTCACCTTCTTTTACTTTTGGCATGTAGTTAAAATGATGTCAAGTACTTTTCGGCTGCTTCGTGCTCACAAAATTTTTATAGATGCTCTTTTATAATGTGAGTCTTTACTTCGAATACTCTCACTCAAATACACGTGATAGACTAAATGATTCTAAATTTATTATATAGAAGTGTTGGTGGAGCCAACGTTTTGACAAGTTGACTTCGTCATGGCAACGCCATTTCCCTGACGAGGACAAGTCAACTTGCCGAAACACTGTTTCCAGCGACGTTGTTTCTCGAAAAACTACTGATCGCTTCAAACCTCTCCATGCCTCTGAACTTCAGTCTTGCTTGGTACCCAAGTTCTGTAGGAAAACCATGTACTCCGTCATTAAAAAAAAAACTTGATTGAGTGAAATACGATGTGTTTTATTTACAATTGTTGGTGATCTTCACAATGGTTATGATAATCGGGGATCATTATTTGCTCATTATGGCCGTATCTCTATTATAAGTAAAGCTGATTTTATAGATTGACACTTTTGGTACTACGTGTATGTGTTTTTTCTACACGAGACGTGTAGTAAAAAAAAGTTCATTTTATTTGTGCCAACTGGGTTCCGTCTTATACCAAGACATCAGTCAGCTTAACGTTCGCCTCTTCAGAACCCAAAAACAAATTTGGAAGAAATAAAAATTACGGCATATTCACGGGGTGAATGATGATGAATGGGCGAAGCTCCGGAGGGATTTATCGGTAAACTGTGAATCTTCCGTGTAATTCGCCCAGTCAATCATCATGTAAAGACGTGAGAAACGCTGTGTGTGTATATACACAAATCAACTTTTATTTGTTCTTAGACGATGGATGGCTTGCGATGTCCCTTCATTATGACGGCTTTATGGTCTGTGAAATGAAGGGAGAGCGGTTCCTGTATGGGTTGCAGTGGGCAATTTGCAAATACTAGGTCTATGCATGTTCCTCGGATCATGGTAGGTTTCATATGGTCAAACGATATACGTCTTAGTGCATATCTAGAAGCTATATGTTGGATAAGCCAATTATTGTCTACGATAGCCACGTTAAAGTCTCCAAGTAGTACAAATGGTCCATTCTTGTATTTGATCATAAACTACAAGTACCGCTTTCTAGATTATAACATCTTGCATCTTTTCATCATCAGCTACAAGTACCACCATCTAGTAAACACTACGAGAACTAAACCAGAGGTGGCTACACACAGGAGACGGTACCGCCAACTAGTGAACACTGCAAGAACTAAACTAGAGGTGGCTACATACAAGGGACGGTACTGCCATCTAGTGAACACTGCAAGAACTAAACTAGAGGTGGCTACATACAGGCTACAGGGGACGCACAGCCCACGCCCTAAGGAGCTTCGCCCCTAAAAGATTAACAAAACTTTACGAAAGGTGGCATCGCCCGAGCAGCCAGCGGACCTGAAAAAAAGGCGCGAGCGCATTCTGCTTGCATGCGAAGTGGGAAAGGAGAGCTTCTGCAGCGACCCTTCTCCTCTCAATATTTAATTCTTCCCCTTTATTTCGGACCGTCACCAGTGTCGTCGTGAAATCCTCAGTTTGTGATTAATTTCTTCTTGGATGCCCGGTCACCGCCAGTGGTAAAAGAGGTGCTGCTGTTGCGTATCAGCATGCGAGAGCGAATACATGGGAGGTATATAAAGTTTCCGCCCCCTGGTGCCAGTGTGTTGCTGTAATCTAAGTTTCCCTTTACGTGGCCACAAGTTATACCCAATAGACAGTTTAACCCGAACATCCATTCTGTTCCTTTTATCTGCGTCATGGCGCCGTGGCCATGAAGTCACGAGGTCAGATCAAACTGTTAATTTGGTCAAACCTATGGGTGGAAACCGAAACATAAAAGTACAGTGGCACTTTGGCAATCATAGCAGGGAACGGATTATTGGCCATCCATGAATTGACAAGCGGCAAAGCGTGTCAGTGTTATCACTAACACATGTGCCGTAGAATATTTCTGCCTTATTTCTAGTACTCGCGCAAGCTCTGGAATAATCTCGAGTTTTTACGTCTTGCGTGCAATTTTGGCAGTAATCGCAAACCTTCTCGAACAATGAGGTGCATTTTGCGCTGAACATTCCTCACCAAGGCTTTATATGTTATAATCTCCAAGAATCAGGACTTCTCGAGACAATTTGAAATAAAACAAAAACATGGTTGATCACTCTGTCATGGCAATTGGCCGGTATAGGAAAAAAGGGAAGCGCGTCTGCACAGGGTACTTCAGCGCTTGTTGTGTATTGTTTCACCATATTCTAGAAGTAATGAATGATATAGCGACAAATAATATGGTGACGGGAAGAACTGCAAGCCACTCGAAAGTTGCAGCACGTTCTTAAAGCAGGAAGGACACACAAGAAGAACGCACAGAAGGTGAACTCAGAACTGTCACAGGTCGACACTGAACGTGCTCTGCTCAAACACAAAGAAAGAAGACGAACGAACGCACATGTATGCACAAGAATTTGTGCTTTAGCAGCACCCGTCATATTGGGGACTCTGAAATTGTGTATGGCATCAATTTTTTTACCACTTGTCAACACCAGCTGAAGTCTGTAATGAATTATTCTTTCAAACATGGAGACTTGTACATTCATTATTGCTTTATCACCACCTTCATTATTGTCATCACCAGCCTGCCTGATGTGTACTTCCGGATGAATGCCTTCCCCAATTAGAAAAGACATCGCAGCATATCCTCGAGGGGAGCAATGACGAGTGGGGCTAAGGGGACAGACGAATGGGCAGATTGTCGGACGCACAGGCAGACGGACGCACGAACGGATGCATAAAAGCACAGACGGACTAATGGACAAACTGGACAGTGTGGACAGTGTGGAAAATGGACAGTGTGGACTGCAGGAGGCAAAGTGTTTGCAAGGAAAGGTGAAAACTCACCAGTGTTCAGGATTGCATGCATTGGCGACAGTGAAAAGATGAAGAAACGTAGTGCGCGGTCTTCTGGGTGTACTTGTAGAGTGCCACATACGTAATGGACAGTCCTGAAGCGTGTAGCTATTACGATGTTGACACTTTAACAAAACTTGCTCATGTGATTCTAACCCTAAACCGTTTAAAATGCTACACCTAAACACGCGTAGTATTAGAAATAAAGAGCAACAGCTTAGTGACTTGTATGCCTCGATCACCCACAGCTTTACTTTATTAAGGCATGCAATTATTTCTGAGTGTTCAGTAATAAACAGCAGCGTTGAATATATGTCGGTTCGTTTACAAATTATAATAGTTGTAGTAATATATCGACCACCAATGGACAACAAAATAGACTTTTTTGAGTTTTTAGAGCGCATGCTTTCTTTTCTAAGTCGATTTTCAATGCCTTTTGTAATAATGGGGGACGTCAACATAGATATGTTATCGAGTAACACTGCGGCTAAAAAGTTTATTAAAATCATACTCCTTTGCGTGCACCAATCTTATCACGGAAGCCGCAAGATTAACAGAAAAAAGTGCAACTTCACTCGACATATGTGTAACAAACATTCAATCCCGAGACTGTTTTTCTGGACTGCTAACGGCTGACGTAAGTGACCATTTACCATTTTTTTCGTTTACTGCCAAATGTGAAAGTCAAACGCGAAACCACAGTTGAAGCCTTATCTGGCAACATTAGTGCTGCAGGCTTGGAAGTGTTTCACTCACATAATCAATCAGTCGAATGGACATGTGTGTTTTTGAGAAAAGAAATCCGAATGCAGCATACGAGGCATTTTTCGAAAAACTTAGACATTGTTATAATCAAGCATTTCCACTGACCTTGCAAAAACCAAAACCCAAACGTGCGAGGAAGCCGTGGATTGATGAAAAGCTATTGAAAATGATTAAAACAAAAAATAAAAAGTACCACACATTTGTTCGGTCACGGAACCTAGAGGCGTTGTCAGAGTTTAAAAAATACCGAAATAGGTTGAACACCGACTTAAAACGTGCGAGGGAAACATATTATGAAAAGTTATTTACGAAAATAAAAATGACTCTAGGATTGTGTGGGACGAGGTTAAGAATCCAATGTCAGAGAAAAAAAAGCCACCACCGCTATGTTTTCATACTAATGCAGGTACCTTATCTGATAGTGACGCAGCGAATAAGATGAATGATTACTTTGTCACCAGTGAAGAATATAAAAACAATAGCAATATAGCTCCCTGTGTTACATTAAAAGAGTGTGGGCTTATAAACTCCGTGTTACTGTTCCCAGTGACATCAGAGGAAGTAATACAATTGATAAACCAGATTAAAAGTAACGTAGCCACTGGCTTTGATGAGATCAAGGCCACTCCGCTAAAATACGTAGCTGATAATATAGTTCCAATGATTGTTTATATAATAAATAGAATGTTAGAAACTGGTATTTTCCCAGACAGCCTAAAAATAGCGAGAGTGTGCCCAGTCTTCAAGGGTGGTGATAAACGGCTATTCACAAACTACAGGCCAATATTCGTTTTTTCTGTTTTTTCTAAGGTATTCGAGAATGCAATAAACGTACGCTTGTACAAATTTTTTGACAAGTACAATGTGATCAGTGGGGCTCAGTATGGTTTAAAAAAATAACTCTTGTGAAGCAGCTTTGCTTAATATTAAACATGAACT